>NC_140376.1:11053595-11667893 GCF_054491055.1 Hypomesus nipponensis | reverse complement strand
GGTGCTTTTCTCTCACCAAAGACCCATAGTATCATGGATTTAGGCCATATTGTTCCAGTCCCTTAGATCAGTGGTTCTCAATCCTGGTCCTCGGGACCCCCTGCCCTGCATGTTTTAGACGTTTCCCTCCTCAAACACACCTGATTCAAATTAATGGGTCGTTATCAGGCACATTTATTTGAATCAGGTGTGTTGGAGCAGGGAAATATCTAAAACATGCAGGGCAGGGGGTTCTGAGGACCAGGATTGAGAACCACTGCCTTAGATGAACCATCTGAGATTTTGTAAATATTTATTATTGTCACTTCTCTATTAACCATACTGACCTACTTAAATGAATGCACTGACAATTTCTGTAAATTTCTCAGAATAAGAGTATCTGCCAAATGACTGAAATGTAATGCATTATTGCTCAGATTTGACTTGGTGCTATTAAAGACACAGTCCAATTATATCAGGTCTTTAGAAGTTTGTTTTTTTACACTTCTTAGAATATTTTGTTACGAGGGAGTGTGCTACTATATGTGTGCCTGTTGTATTGAAGATAACACAATATATACAGAATAATACTTTATTTCACAAGCAGTACTTTAATCAATGCTCATTTAAACAGTCATGTGTTCAGTGAATTTATGAGGAAATTAAAGAAGCCATTAAGCATGGGCCCAAGTGATGTTTGGCAGATTAGATGTCCTAATGGTAAAATGTTTAGTGTTGGTATTCCGCCATCGGTTCTTTTTCACAGCTTGGCCGGGGTCTTCCTGCATACCGTTCCTGTGATGTTCCCTGATGGATTGTCTAATGCAAGAAGGACCTTCAAAGAATACACAATAAAGGTTCATAAGTGCAGTGTAAATGCACTTAATTTGTATTGCAATTGATACAAGGTACTTGTATGTTGACTGCTTTTAACTGAAAGTGAATTCCATTACTTTAGGACAAAATTATTTTAGTTAAATTGAATGAGTCCACTCACCTCATCCTTGTTGGTGAGTCCCATTTTGGTCATGTCCACAGTGATATAGTGTTTGTTGGGCATGATCATCTCAATCTCCTCCACCTGGATTATAGATCAGAACATTCAACTCAGTGTTGATTTAACTTAAATGCTTGCTTGAGTTGATAAAAAAATTAAGATGATTAAATTGTACAAAATGTTATTTGTCTTGTTTACCTCTGGAAGTCTGTTCAGAACCATGACCTGCGTATCATATAGTGTCTTCTGCACAGAGGGAGAGAACTCGCCCCGGTCATATGGGCCGGCAAACTTCTCAATGATTGTGTTCTTCACACATCTCCTGCATCAGTGAACAGACACATTTGTTACAATACAATTTTTTGACTATTATTACAATCTGTTTAAGTTATTTTTTTCCTTTCCCTAAAGATTCTTCAGAAATGTGAACATCTAAGGATGTTTCAAAAGAAAATTCATAGGAATTAATATTAAACAGCATATTGATTTAAATGAAGTATTTTCAGAATCACATTTAATTACTGTTAAATGTGATTTAACAGTTAATGTCCTTTTTCGAGTCATCTCTGCAATTACCATGCTGCATCGAAGTCAACATCTTGGACCCGATTGTAGCGCCACTTAGCAAAGACCGAAGTACAGAAGCACCTATCCTTAGTGTCCTGCAAGGTGGTGAAACGATCTCGGAAAAAGCCCTCAAAGCCTGACTGGGTGGTTTTCAGCACTGTCATGTTCTTCACTCCACTGTGAATCACAGGTTTCTCTGTTGGGGACAATAACACAGCTGGAAATCCACTGATGCACCCCTTTTTAAGTGTGTTGTGTATTGTGAACCTCTCTTTTCCAACTATTAGCAGTAACACTGTTGTGTTTGGAGCCAGCTATATCTACCATGTTCTTTCACTAACTCACCATTGAGGTGCTGTTCAACACTGCAGAAACGCCAGGACTCTGGGCTGAAAATAAATGCATGGGCATGTTCCACACCATTCTGTGTCAGGGAGAAATTTAGTTGTATAATCTATAAATTTAGAACAATTATTTGTTACATTTGAGCAGTTTATTTATTTAACAGGCAGGTTAATCTAAAGCAACATACAAATGATGCATATAGAACTATAAATATTCAGATAGTCCTGAAATGCTACAGTGTATTTCCTCCAGATTTCCTCTAAAGTTCACTTGCAATGCAATGTCTTTTCTAGTTATGTAGATAAAAAAAACGTGTTTGTTTTGGCATGGGTTTTGCCGGGTTTTGGCATGGTACCTTTTCCAGTCTCTTCCATGGGGCCTCTTCCATGTCCACCGTGGCCCTGGTCACATGTTTGAAAGCTGTTAGGAAATGTTGGCAGATGTCCATTGAAAACTGCTCTATGTTCCGAACCTGATCAAACAAAAACACAGATTGTTGTATTCTGTAAGTAGAAGCATGGGTTTGTCTTGAAGGAGGATGGGATTGAAAGCATGAATACTTACTCCCTTTAGCTTGGCCAAGGCATGGACAGTGTTTTTGACCGTGTCAGTGGGGATAATGTCAGAGTTGTCCCCAGTCAAGTAATCTTTGCGGTTGTTGAGGGTGATCTCGACATTGGCCTTCAGCTCAATGATGTAGTGATGTGTTCCTTCTCTTCTGATGTACAGAACCTTCACAGAGTTCTTCCCATAGCCTGTCCGCACAAACTCTACATTCTGCTGAATAGACAGATGCTGAATTGGGTGTGATATTGCAACTCCTGATACAGATGTGATGGTTAGATGTTTAACATACTGAAATTCTATTGAATATTTGTGTCCAGTAATGACCTGGACATAAGATTGTTAAGATGAACAGTTAGCTATGTATAGCTTTGTTGTTGAATGCTCTTGTTCACCCTAAGCAAAAAAGGTAAATTGGTTTGACACAATGGTCATTGACCCCAACATCCATTCAGAATGTAAATCTTTAGAACTAAAATATCCTTCTAGACTTGATCCATTTGATTTAATTTCAAAACAAATTAACACAAAGTACACATAAAATGCTCATACCTGAGATGAGGTTGTCATTGTGTCTGTTCCACTCCGTCTCTGTGAAGTGCCTGATCTCTGTGAAGGATTTTTGAGAGGGGTGGCGCTACCTGTTCAGTCAGTGTTACACAAGGTGCCAATTTCTTTGAAACAATACATGCTGAACATGTCTTAGGATATTAACTTGATAGTCAAGTTTGTGTAGTTTTACAAGAGATAGCTTATATTAGATCGCAGATAATTAGTTAATCTCCATTGATTTCCACTAACCATCATGATGGTGAAGATATGCAATATGTGAAGATATGACTGTAAATGTGAACACATCTGGTTATTGGCTCTTTAATTGTTTAATTAATGAGTAACAAAGACATTTATTAAACAGGTGAATAGTTTGTTTTTTAATTTCTTGTAAATGCATATTTTTGTCATCCTTACATACACAGAATAATTGTTGTAAATCAGTAATATTGTTTTATTAATCTACATGTTATCATCCTTAGCCTTAATCAAACCACATTTAAGTTTTAGTTTTCAACAACTTTTAGTATTTTTATATTCAATCTAAGGATTTATAAGAACTCAGACTATGTGACTAAATAAAATATATAAACACAATCCAATGTCCTTCCTCCTTTTTACTTCAAAACCACAAGAAATTTGCTAAACATTATGTCACATTGATTGACAATGCTTGACTGCTGTTTACTGCAGAACCAAGGTGCATCTGACTAGGGGCTAATGATATTAGACACGTGAGTGTGAAATTTCAAATATTTGACAAAAAAGTTAATCAATATTTAAACTGCAATACTATTGCAAATTGTATCCACCATCAGTTCCTTCAATAAGTGTTACATTGCTGAATAGACATTTCTAGAGATAGATTCAAATGGCTGTTAGTTCGAGTCACTGTTGCAAAACCGGAATTAACAAAACCAGATTTGGTTCTCTCAATGTCTTTTGTCATGAGACTAATTTAAGACCTACTCTTCTGCATTTTCACCCTGCTGTGCTATATTCACTTTCAAAATCGCTCAATCACGTACCAAAAGCCAAATATACGTTTAAATATTCCTTTCTTGTTTTTTTCTACATAGGGAGTGATACAAGACAATGTTTACATTTAGTTTGGGTGTCCTTTTTCCTCATGTGCTTCTGCTGGTTATGGTGTGCAAAGATATTTCTTGTCGAAATGAAGCTGGTGAACCTGTGGATTGGTAGGTTTTGTCGTTTCATTCACACAAATACATGTGTGAAACAAAACTAATCAATGTGAAACCATTGATCGTTTATGATTAGTAAACATGCTTTAAATTCAGTGGTGTTCTGACAATTCTGTTTTGTTTTGATCAAACAGTATAACTCAAATTGTTTGTGTGATCAGACACTTAAGATTCAGGCCAATAGTACTTTTTGCTATAGGCTATTGCTATTTTGCAGTGATCAAAAACTTTAAAAATGAGGATTCATAAAAAATATATATTGCCATTTAATCTGAATGCATGTAGCACACTGTTCCTGTTTTAATGTGGGTTAAGAACTGTGGATTTGTAATGTGATTATCTTATCACTCCAGGTTTATCATATACAAAATGCCCAGATATAAAATTGGAGATGTGGGTAGTGGGGTTGACTGGTACCTGGACTCATCATTGGGGGAGCTGGCAGCTAAGTAAGTTCACGGTCAACACCAGCCAAGGGGCCTTTGGGAGCACGCTAAATCAGATTTACCTGGGTCAAGGATACAAGGTAGGACTACTTGCTTACTGTTTTATAATGATTAGCTTTTGTGTTGCGTGAAGGTAGATCATTTCCATGTAAAGTGTTGGATTGTTGTGGCGCTGTGTGTACATGCACCTGTGTTTTCTTCAGTCCAATAGTTCTGTCTACGCCTTCTACAATGATGCTCTTCCAATCATGGAATATATCAAAGGCTATGGCCACACTAAAGGTAGCTACCAACTTACATGACACTGTCCAAGTGGACAATGACTTCTTAATCCACTGAGCATTGTTGTTGCAAAATGACAGTATACCTTCATTCAACTGTGTGCTCGGTGTGTAGGGTACTTGACCTTCCTCAGTTCTATACAGTTTTTTAGAATGCCATGATTCTGCAGAAATGAGCAGACCAATATGGTTCTGGGATCAGGGGGAGGTTACGGGGCAAAGAACATCTTTTGATAAGTGATGTTGACATTGGTTCATTGACAGAGCACTTGTGTGCATGGGTGCGTTTGTGTGCATGTAGGTGTAAGTGAGTGCATGCTAGAATATGTGTTATTGTACTGTTCATTAAATGGCGCTTTTACACAAAACATGGACATTGATGAATAGATTAGTTCAAGTTCAAGTATTTTATTGTCTGATGCACAGAACAACACAGGGTCAGACTGGGCACTGAAATTTTTAGGACAAGAAAACACAAAGCAACCTGGCATAACATAAAATATAAGTACACAGAACATAGATTCCATCTATGATAAGCTAAAATATAGTAAACCTAAAATACAAATAATATACAAGATTATGTTAATTTCTATTCTTCAGGAGTGCTGCTTGTCAACCACTCCCAGGGGTTTTGGCTCAGCCATAGTATTCCCCATTTTCCTTTCTTTGCTGATAGGGGCTATCTCTACCCCTCCTCTGGCAAAGTCAACGGCCAGTCAGCCCTCTGTGTGACTTACAAATATGAACAGTTCCTCCAAATAGGTGAGGAAACATAACATTCCGAAACAGAACTTTGATAAAGAAAAATCAATTCTCAGGATTTCAAGTCAGAATCATAGAGTTGTGTTTGTTAACTGCAGTAAACACTCTTATGCAATTATTTTGCATCTATGTCTGTGTAGGTTTGTAAAGCATTTTGTGCTGCTACATCCTGGCTTTTAATAAGGTCACAAAATGGATGTGTAAAGCTTAAGTTTTCACATTTATTTTCCAAACATTTCCCCCTACAGTCCAGCAGTTTGTGTACATCAACCCACGTGTATACAACTGCTCTATGCCAGAGATATTCAAGAAAGAGATGGCACCATTGGCACAGTTTTGTAACGGTTGGGAGCCACCATTGGTCTCAGAAAGGAGAATGGTAGCTCTCCTATCAGCCAAGGGGAAACAATTTGTCAGTTTTGCCAAGTCACAGCTTTATATTGATGGTAAGACCATCAAGACCGTTGTAGAACACTTGCAATGGCCACAGTAATTAATAATAACATAACTCAGAGTTGATTAACCCTTCATCAAAATGGCCCACTTGACCTCTTCTGACCTTATTATAGATATCTACACTGGCTGGGTGGCCCAGGTTCTGGACACTGATCTGCTGGTTGAAACTTGGCAGCGACGGGACTCCGAACTGCCTCCCAACTGCTCCCTCACCAGACATACCATGAATGTGAGAAGGGTCAGCCTCCCTGGGCAGTTAAAATTCAAGTCCTACTACGATCATTCTAAGTGGTGTGTGTCTTTGGAGTTCCAAAACCTGTGGACCTGTTTGGGGGACCTGAACAGAGAGGGGTCCCAGGCATGGAGGGGTGGGGGACTGGTGTGTTCAATCAATCCACTCATATACAGGGCTTTTCGCCAGGTTGTGGACTGGTACATCAGCTGTTAGATTGCCAGATGGTTTACCTGCCCAATATCCAATTCGTATTACCGACATAAATAGTGCAGACAGCCACATGTACAGACAACCAAGATGTATGTGAATGGTGTTCCGCACAGCTGTTGTTAGTCATTTCTGTTGCCATGCATACTCATGTACAAGACCTACAAACATCACACAGTACACATATGTTTTTAATTAGTAAATGTTTCTTTCTTTACCACTACTTCCTCAGGCTCCACTAGCTTTATGTTTTATATTGTTTGTTCTTAAATGTCATGCCGGTTGATTCTTGTGAACCCTAATTTCAATAAATGTAGCTAGTATAATACTTGTTCTAACTGAACTACAGAAACGTGTCAGCACAATATTTAATAAAAATTAGAAAACATGTCACCATAACCACTAACCACTGGCAATATGCCCTGCTAACTAGATACATTTCCACAGGCTAGCATGTTATGCGGATGTGTTTTTCCTAATAAGTGATTATTATAGAATGTATCTTGATTCAATGCAACAACAACAACACATTCTAAAAACAAATCAATTCGTGTTTTTACAAATACATTTTTATTCCCCGCCACTAGGTGACGAAAGGGAAAATAGTACATTTCGTTTTCAGATACAACATCCTGTGACACCGGAAGTAATGATACAGTAGACGGTACACGTGAGTTGCGGAACACAGTTGACAGGATGGACATCGTAGAAGATTCTAAAAAGCAGGATAAAACGAAGAAAAATAAATTTAAGAAGCAAAGTAAAATGATCTCGATTCCACAGGAGAATGATGACGATAACTGTGTTGCGAAAACCGAAGCAGAAAATGCTAATACTCCACAAGAAGCATATTTTCCACCCACCTTCAGTGTGTCTGAAATAAAAAATAAACAAAGAAGACACCTTATGTTCATGAAACTCAAGCAAGAGAAACGAAAGGTAATGCAAATGAAAACTGGTATGACTAATGTGCCGACCTAAAATGTCTTACCCAGTCTTGTTACTGCAGCTAGACAATATTAACGTACAACACTTAAATGTGTGTGTGTATTCTCTTTGCAGCAAAAGATGGTATTAAAGAAAAAGAAGAAAAAAGAAAGGGATGCCCTCGGAGATAAGGTAAAGTTACATGTTTGTAAAGGACATGGTAGTTCCCAGGATGCTAGAATTTCCTAATAAAGAATTGATTGATCAATTAATGTTGTGTATGTAATGTTAAACCTGTCACAGACACATACGGGACTTTCAGAACAGTTGATAGTATTGATTGACCTTAATACATTGAATTTGTATTTATATAAAACAATTCAACAGAAAGAAGACAATTCTGACTTTATAATAAAGGTGATCATTTAAGAATATGAATGGATTCCTACAATTCTTTGCAAAATTATTAATTTTAATTTGGTTTGTAAATCCATAAATCTTTGCTCCTAGTGTTTGAAAACATTTTAAGTAAGTCCTGATGTTTAGGTGACCTTTCAGGGTGCCGTTTCGTCATCCCCTGGAGGGTTTGTATATGATAATTGCCCATGTTCAGGTAACATTTTTAGAGTTTCAGGAAGATCCAAAATGTATATTAATTAACAATTTATGAGGTTGACCAAGTCAGAAATGTGAGTGTTCACTCGGACCTTTTCAACTTTCTACTTAAAGCAGCGATTGATTGCAAAATCGATTTTACCTTGTCATAGTTGAAAAATGACATTTTGGTGTGTGAAATAGACATACAGTGAACCTCAAAGTCCATTGAAACCTCTTTCCTATCAACATTTCACTTCTCACTACTATTTTGAAACTGCAACTTGCAAACTCGAGCTTTTGAAACATTGCAACTCGTGACGTCACAAGTTGCAGCATCAACTTTGTCACGCCCCAAAATTTACATTTACCCGCCCTCTGGTTTTCTGGTCCAGGAACATAAACTGGGGTCTCTGACAGTAGATCTCCGACACTTTTTTGGCTAGCTGCGCGCTGCTCTGTACTTCCACAGGAATTACAAATAAGAACTCCGACAGTTTTGAAAACCTCGGACAATGTAAAGCATAATTTGCTATGAAGCTGTTGCTGAAAAGAGATGCCGTTCCGACCTTATGTTTATTACAACCGCAAGCTGTCGTATTATGTTGTCGCTAATAGATATGAGCAATGCTAACGTATCCTGCCTGTATCTAGCATTGGTAAAATGTGTGATGATTTAGTTTATTGGCAATGGGGCTAACGTTATTTCATGTTCCTGACTGTTTCATTCAAATAAATAACCAGTGTTGTCATGTCAATCTACAATTCAAGATGCATGTTTGTCCAGATCTATTTTTCAGCAAGATAGCTAAAGCTAACTGAAGCTGAGTTGAATCATTATAGTTTGTTTGCTAAGCTGTAGTGCTAACGTTACCCACCTAAGTCGATCCTGTTGTTTTCTTCGACAACAGAAGTAGAAACAACTAATGATTTCAAATAATATCTAGTCAATCTGTTGAAAACAGTGTTGTGTAGACACAAAATATATATTTGTATGTTTTTAATTCAAGTTGCCACCTTCTTGTTTCAATGAGTGCTGTTGGCCATGTTGTGTCTTGCTCCGCAGCTTCACTTGTTGTAAACCAACCAATCAGCGCGCAGCTCATCTATATATTCATGAGCATACCATAAAAGGAGAAAACCTAGTGTTTTTTCCCGGGACAAATTCAATGGAAGTATCAGGGGGCATAGAACTGCACCTGGGCCATTTTCAGCCCAACCAATGTTACATACCCTATTCGGACACCTTAAGGAACAGTGTGAAATACCCCCCAAAAAACTGTTAAGCTTTAAAGTACCTATTGATCTATCTAATGTGTACTGATTGGACAACTGTTCAATACATAGGCTGTAAAATCCATAGTTGTTGTAAAACATCAGAGTAACAGTGCAACTGGGAAATATGTATGTCTTACATTGCAGGCTCCACCAAAAGAAGTCCCCAAGACAATAGAAAACCAGAGAGTATATGACGAAACAACAGTCGACCCAGAGGATGAAGAGGTAACATGCCTCTATGGAAAGTGTTGTTTCCATATCATCTTAAGCTTTCAGTGTTGATGTGATGTTGCTGCATTTTACTTATAAAACTTATATTTTGCAGGTGGCCTTCGACGAAGGAACGGATGAATTCTCTGCCTACTTTAACCGTCTGACCAACCCAAAAGTCCTAATCACCACTTCTGACAGACCTAGAGGGGTGAGTGGACAACTGCACCTGTTGGTTGCTACTTTTGTGTTGGTCAAGATGGGACAAACGGAGTACAGATTATGTTACATGTGAAATATTTACACTCCGAATAGACATTGGTCCTCATGGATTAGGTTTGTGTTTGTTTATATAACCTTATAATCAGTGTTGGGTAAGTTAATTCAAAAAAGTAATTAATTACTAATTACTTAATCAATAGTGTATTTAAAATACTTTTGTAATTACTGTCTGAAAAGAAATTCAATTACTCAATAAGTAATGTATCGAATTACTTACAATCTCTATAAACCTTGACTGGATAGACAACAGAAAGGAAAGTCTTTCAAGAAGAAGAAGTCAAACTTGGAAGAGTTTAGCTTTTTAAAACATAGCCTACTAATACTTAACATCTTAGTAACACATGTAACCTGCTTTCATCTTCAATTACCAAACAATATGTGCACAACACAAAAGCTTAACTAAGTTAAAAATGACCACACAGGATTCTACAGTACGCAGCGGTAGCATCTCTTCCTGCAATCTAGTTTGCAATAAAGCTCACCTTCAGACACTTTCTGCACTGGCGATGTAAAATCAAGTTGCCTGCTTAACAGGTTTTGCTGAGGTGTTATCGATGCCAAAGTAAATTCCTTGTCTGTGTCAACTTTCATGGCGATCAAAACCCTTTCTGATGAACATGGATTACTCAAATGTTGGTCGATGTTGCCTTGGGAGGTGCTTCAGTAGGTTACTTATGCTAGCCGCAGCCGCATATCGTTTTTTCTCCCCAGGACATAACTTGCACTTTACATTACTGTTTTTGTCAAGCTGTGACAAAAAGGTAAAGTACTTCGAATATTTTCATTTGGTAAAACAGCTCGAAATACTTGCTTCAGCCGAGTCCAAAATCTTCCACTTCAAACTGCTATTTTTTTTAGGTTAGATTATAGATTATGACTACTTATTTTATTTTTTATTCCCCTTATTATTGTTTTTATGCAGCAAAAACTCACGTCTCCCGTGCAACTGCACTACAGCTAACGATTTTAAAGAGGCAGCGTTCACTTTTACCCTAAAACGATACATTTAGATTTTAATTCCATATTGATTTACAGAACTGTTTGACTAATTTACAGTATGTAAAGCAAGTACATTACAAGTAACTGTAATTAAATTACTTAAAAATGAACAGTAATCCCTTACTTTACCTTTTCAGTGGATAAGTAATTTAATTACAATAACGCGTTACTTAGTAACACGTTATACCCAACACTGCTTATAATGTATATGGTCGACAAATTGACTTGAGTTGTGTGTTATTTTAATTCAGGAAGATTTATATTTTTTCATGTTAATAACATTTATAGTTATTACTGGTACACTGATTACTTTTTACACTTCTTGTGTCCTCTTGTCTTTGAGATTACAGTGAAAGTTAAAGACCAGTGACTGATTTGTTTTTTTTCTTTGTCACGCAGAGAACAGTGAGGTTCTGTGGGCAGCTGGCCACAGTTATCCCAGATGCACATGTGTACTACAGAAGAGGTTTGGCTCTTAAGAAAGTAATTCCCCAATGCATAGCCAGGGGCTTCACATACCTCATGGTTATCAACGAAGATCGTAAAGTGCCCAGTATCTTTTGGTAGAAAAATAATTTGAGTGTTTTTCAATTTGAGAAATGTCTAGTTCAATTCGCAACAAGAATTTAGCAACATGTAAGGTGTAGTTGGCCAATTTGAGATCCTCAAACTCTGAGAGCCTGAATAGGTCAGATGTGCTTGCTGCCGAAAGATCTGCGTTTTGTATATTTATTTGGTTCTGAAACGAACAAGGTTGTGCATCCAAGACAGCTGTCAGCAAAATAACCCCCCTCTCCTTACTCAAACACCAAGGTGAACAAGTTAAATACTTTCTCCGTCCCCCAGCAGGTGCCCTAATTACCTTAAGGAACCTGGCTCTTACATTTCGGCCCTTAATTATTACAGTTGATACTCAGCAATAATTACATATACATGACACACACAGAGGAATACATAAAACAAGTAATCGAAAGTCCATCATACAAAAGTAATCCAATCTTCGGTTTTTCGGTTCCCCCAAAGGCCCATAAAAGTACAAAAATCGTCAATTTGTCCAGACAATGAAGTCAAAGTCACGTCATCCATGTAATGCGATCAGGGTTCGGCTGAGTCCTGCAGAAGACAGATCTTAGTCACAGGCCTGCATATACAGCTGGTGTAGGTCTTGATCCAGACTTGTCTCACGAGTCCTCTGCTGTCTGGAGCTCCTTCGGTTATCCTGCCAGTGATGCAGGAATTGCGGGGCGCAGAATCATCCACTATCAATACGATGTCTCCAGGAATTAAATGACGCTTGATCTTCGTCCATTTCTGTCTTGAACTGGTGCTTCCTTGAGTTCATTAAGTGTTACAGCAGAAATTATGTTGCTGGTAACTGCAGACTGTTACACATCAAGTCCATCACAACATTCCCCGCCAAGGGGTCCATTCACCGTCCAACCAAGCATTGTCTTGATATGGCCCTTCTTTCACACTCGGGATGACTTGTTGATGAGTGGTTCCAAAGCTTTGGGCACATTCATGCCTATCAGAAGCTCCACATCTGTATCTGTCTTAGGTAAGTAGACATGCTGCAAGTGAGGCCATTTGCGCAGAACTTCCTGTTATGGGACCTTACACCTAGTCACAGGTATCCTATGTTGTGTGAATATATCTGGCATTTTACAGTACCAGCCACTGTTCAATCCAGCCACTTCCAAGTCTGACACGATACAACTGTCCACATTTCTCTCTTGGCCCATGGTACGCAAAAGAATCTTTGTTTTCATCCCAGAGAGATTCAGTCTATCCATCAAACCCATTGTGCAAAAGGATGCTGAACTGCCCTGGTCCAAAAAGGTATAGGTCTCCACCGTCCTTTGACTTTTCTTTGATTTAACCTTTACTGGTACAATGGTGAGCTTAGTCTTGTTTACCGGCCCGAGTAAGACCACTGGTTTGGACTCCAACCAAAGAGCTGCCCACTGCACTCTTTGAGTTGCTCTTGCCTTCCTCTGCATCTGCTCCCTTGTCCTTGTGGTGGATGTGAAGCACACTAGGGTGCCTTGAGCCTCACGTTTTGCAAGAGAGACATTTCCTGCACTCCTTACTGATGTGACCAGTACACAAACAGCCAAAACACACTCCATTCCTTTTCAGGAAATCAATCTTCTCACTCTGAGCCCTTTTCTCCAGCAGAGTACAGAACTCCAGCATATGTTCACCATTGCAGTACAGGCACGTCCTTTCAGGTACATTTCCATCTTCAATTTTGTGTTCTGTGAATGTCTTTCCGACTGTAGTAGCAGCAGTGGCAAAGCTACCTCCTTTAGCCCTTAAGTGAGGTGATTTTGTCCTGCTGCCTTCTTTATTTACCACCAGCATTGGGGCATCCTGCAGGATCTGTCATGATTTTCACTTGACGCTCCATTAAGGTCACAATATCAACAAACATAGGTCTCCGGTGATGCCTTTCCTGGATGTCATATGACGCTGTCTGCCATTGGTCTCAGTTTGTACGGTAATCTTTTAATCACAGTGATCATATTGGTAGGTGTATTCAATTCACATAGACTATGAACCTCCTCCATGACATTACAACATCCACGCAAAAACAGACTGTATGCATGTAAAGCCTTTCAATCTTCTGGCCTAATTATTGGCCATGAAGAGACTGTATCCAAATAGGCAGATTCAATCATATGCTCGTTTACAAAGTGTTCATGCAGTAAAGTCCTTGCTTTTGCAAAGCCTGAGCCGTCAGTCATGTGTTGACAGCTCCTGATAAGTTGTTGTGGTTGCCCCCTGGTGTACTGTTCCAGAAAATGAAGCATTGTCGATCCTTTCCTCAGTGACTTGTTCAAAGGACCTCATGAAAGCATGGTACTGTAGAGGATCACCATCAAAAACTTGAATATCTCTCCTAGGCAGTGATGCAAGACATTGCTGACGCACCAGCATGGATGTTATCTCATTCTGTTTTTCCATTATAGACAACATGTGTCTCGGGTCACTGTTAATGTCCATGAAAGAAGGTGTATAGACATCTCTACGATGAAACACTAGTATTTGGAACTGTGCTCTGTTTCATAAGCCCCAAGGGCCTCTGCTGGAGATGAATGGTATCGTCTGCCCTTTTCTGTTTTGGCCATCCAAAGTGTAATTCAGAATTTCCCACTGCCAATTTTCCCTTCTCATCCCTTCCAAGTTTATGTGGAATGAAGATATCTGAATCAATGTTAAGAGCTTCAACTGCCTTGTCATATTCCTGTTACAGTTGCCTTTTCATGGTTTTCTTGAAATATGACTCCATGCCATTAGATCGGTGAGAAGTTCCACAGGTCCTTAGAAAATTCACTTTGGCCACTGATGCTTTATCGGTGTCAAGCTGAAGTTGTTCCTTTCGTTGTCTTAAGTCCTCTTCCTGCTTCTCAAGAGAATGTTTTTCTTTCTTTCAGTAAACTGTGACGGGCAAGCAGTGCAGCCATTTCAGCCTCCGGTCTGCAGATGAAGTAGTGGAAACAGATGAACCTTGTTTTCTGCTACTTAGGTTTGATATACTGTCACGTGGCAATATGTCATCCAAGTCGTCCTCATGTTGAGATGATGGCTTTGGCCACTGTCCCATTTTTCCATCCTCATGAACTCCACTTTTTTCCTCAAGCAGAACTTCCTGTGGCTCAAAGTAATGGGTCAGCTCTGAACGAGGCCTGATGGTTTTTCTGAAATCTAAAATTTGACATCCTCAACAAATCCTTGATTGTATCCAGTGATGCCTGTGAACCATACATTTTGGTTTTCTTGTTCATCAGATGGGATTAAACTAGGGCTGTGAAAAATAACACGTTATGATTAAATGACAGGATTAATTCCTTATTTTTGTTTAATGCATTTAACGTAATATAACCAAAATTCCACCCAATCTGCAACTTCTGGATGAGAAGTTCGTTTTCCAAAAAAACAAAGATGGAACATCCAATAAAACCAAAGTGATATGCACACTGCGGCCAGGGCTCCATACTGCAACCAAATGGTCTCATTTTGCGACCAGTTTTTGAGACAGTGCAAGCATTTTTTTACAAGCACTCGCGCATGTGCGATCTACAATATTCATTTATACAATTAATTCATTTATGTATTATTATGCAAAATATTGAATGAAAAAACTAAGGATGTCCCTTTCTTCATGAACTACCAGCATCAAATGATAAACAATATATTTAAGAAAATATGGAAAAAAATATTAGGAGTGCTTGAGCAATCCTAAAAAGGATCTAAAATTGCCACTGAATTGTACCCTCTCCAGTTACATTAATAAATGCATTGCAGGTCAATATAAGGTGTGCCCCTTAATTTTCTGCTTGCGCTCCTAAAATTTTCAGTCAGGGGATACTGTGCTCCTAGTAAAAAAAGTTAGTCTGGAGCCCTGCTCTGCTAGCCTGGCTGCCAGCCCAACTTCTCCCCGCCCACAAAATAATTTGGTTGGGAAGTTGGGTCTGGAGGGTCTCGTATTGGGAACAACTACATAAAACCAGGATCTGGGCGGACCAATGAAATTGCCAGGGCGGGCTTTATACGATGATGGAAAGATGATCAACAGTAACGTAATCAACAACGTCACGAAAGAGCCCTTGGGTTGAATTAGTTTTCATCAAACAACATATTACGTTGCTCTGATTGGTTTTAGGTCTATCCAATTGAGCGAAGAGGCATTTGTTTTTCGGGTTCGGTTGAAACACGCTCCCTAGTCACAGCCCAACGGAGAGTTCAGACTCATATTCTGACTAGAATTATGAGTATGACAACGTCAGGCTACTGCTCTGCGGGAAGACGTTATCGCTCTGGATAAGAGCGTCTGCTAAATGACTGAATGCTAAATGACTGAATGTTATCGTTTCACCGAAGCAATACCAGCCTAAAGTAACCTATACCACCTCAACGCGAAGCATGTGTTAGTCGTCGAGGGGAGTTCAAGTAGAATGCGCCAAACCACCCTCACTGAACAGCGTAGGGCCCTCACTAAGTCTGCCTGTGACAAGGTGACTAGCAGAGTTGCCAAATGTATTGCAAAAAGCTGTAGACTGATTGATATTGTTGAGGACGAGGGGTTCACCAAAGTTTTGCGAGTGGCAACAGGTGACTCGAACATCAAGGTACCGCAAAATCAAAGACGCACACTAATGACAAATTGGAAAATCGGTAATATGTAATTAATCATGATTAATCCACAGAAACCTGTGATTAATTTGATTACAAATTGTAATCATTTCACAGCCCTAGATTAAACACATCAGAGATTCATGCAAGGCAGTGACATTTTCTGACAATTGCAACAGAACGTCCAACTGTGCTTTAACTTGTGAAGCATTTTATTCATCCTTCATGAGCTCTGAGAGATTGTATCTGTTTCTTTACCTTGCTTAATTCCTTTTTACGCTGGTTCTGAATTGACTCAATCCTGTTTGCCACAGCCTTTTCAGTCAACGTGAGTTCTTTTTTCATTTTAGATGAAGTTGAACTAGCCCTGGAACTACTCATCTTGTGCATGCAGACGGATGCAAATCACATACAGTGCCCTCCAAAAGTATTGGAACAGTGAGGCCAATTCCTTGATTTTTGCTGTAGACTGAAAACATTTGGGCTTGACATCAAACAATGAATGTGAGACCAGAGATCAACGTTTCAGCTTTTATTTCCAGGTATTTACATCAGGATCTGATGCACAAATTAGAAAATATCACCTTTTTGTTCAAACCCACCCATTTGTCACGTGAGCAAAAGTATTGGAACATGTGACTGACAGGTGTGTTTTGTTGCCCAGGGGTGTCCTATTACATACATTATTCATCAATAAATACCACTGAATGTCTACGCTCAGGTTCAGATTGGGTAAGATAGGTTTTGTCTATGCAGACTGTATTCAGAGGTGAAAACAACATGAAAACCAGAGAGCTGTCTTTGGGTGAAAAACAAGCAATTGTGAGTCTGAGAGAAGATGGAAAATCAATCGGAGCCATCGCAGAAACATTGGCCATAGCCAGTACAACCATTTGGAATGTCCTGAAGAAGAAGAAAACTACTGGTGTACTAAATAACAGACGTCGAACAGGTAGACCAAGGAAAACATCAGCAGTTGATGACAGAAACATTGTGAGAGCTGTAAAGAAAGACCCTAAAACAACTGTTAGTGAGATCAGCAACAACCTCCAGAGGGCAGGAGGGAAGGTATCACTATCTAATGTTCGCAGAAGACTTCATGAACAAAAGTACAAGGGCTACACCAGAAGATGCAAACCACTCATTAGCAAGAAGAATAGGAAGGCCAGGCTAGAATTTGGCTGCAGTGAAAGCCTGGGAAAGCATCACAAAGGAAAAATGCAAAAGTTTGGTGACGTCAATGGGTCACAGACTTGCTGCAGTTATTGAAAGCAAAGGATTTGCAACTAAATATGTTAAGTTTATCTGTTCCAATACTTTTGCTCACATGACAAATGGGTGGATTCAAACAAAAGGTGATATTTTCTTAGTTGTGCATCAGATCTTGATGTAAATACCTGGAAATAAAAGCTGAAACATTGATCTCTGGTCTCACGTTCATTATTTGATGTCAAGCCCAAATGTTTTCAGTCTACAGCAAAAATAAAGGAATTGGCCTTACTGTTCCAATACTTTTTTAGGGCACTGTATCAATGCAACGTAAAACCCAACAACAGACAGCCGCTGCAATCATGCAGGCACAATAACCAGCGCGCTGAAACAACCCACACAAATCAGCCGACTGTCCACTCCAAAACGCTGCAGACACAATCCCACACAGCGCAATTCACCCGCTCCACACAATGCCAAAACAAAAACCTCAACAAGTGGCGATAACCCGTTCAGACTGCATACCAAGCAAGCCGTAGCACAGTACGCCTACAACACAGGTTACATACCACTTTTTTGGGTGGGTTTTTCCCGGGCGGCTGCCGTTCTACACTCCGTCTTCGTTTGTCTTGAGAGATTTTGCTGACAAATGTAGGCGGCCAATTTGAGATCCTCAAACTCTGCCGCCGAGAGGCTGAATAGGAGAAACCAAGGTCCCGGACGCGTTTGCTGACGAAAGATCATAGATCCAAGAGTGCGTTTTGTATATATATTTGGTTCTGAAACAAACAAGGTTGTGCATCCAAGACAGCAGTCAGCAAAATAAGACTTCCCCACCCCCACTCTCCTTACTCAAACACCCAGGTGAACAAGTTAAATACCATAACTTCCTCCGCCCCCCACCAGGTGCCCTAATTACCTTAAGCAACCTTACACAAAGGATGTTACTTTTGAGGCTATCATTTGTACAGTGGTTTACACCCTCATACAAAATGCTTTTGCTCTGTCATGCTAAAATGCTTGACCACAGACAAGTGTCCTTCACCATAACATTTAAGATGGTATGGTGCTCTGTCACCTTCCTGATGGACCTACAGCACACTTTAAGGTCAGCAGTGTCCGACTGCGGAAGGAGATGAAGGTAAGTCATTTCAAACAGAACACGTTTATCATGTCCTTCATCTGTGTGAATGAGTATAGCCTGTTATGTGTGTGTCGATCCCAAATTCCTGCATGATAAGTTTCCACTAGTACACAGTGCCCTGATCTTTTAGAGACGGGGGAAGGACCCGACAGAGCACACCCCAGAAGTGATCCTGAACAACTTCACCACTCGGCTGGGCCACAGCATCGGACGCTTGTTCGCTGCCCTCTTCCCTCATGACCCCCAGTTTGTAGGGCGGCAGGTGGCCACCTTTCACAACCAGAGAGATTTCATTTTTTTCAGATTTCACAGGTGAACATTCAGTTTAATCTAAAACTACGGATTGGGGAAACACAAAATCTGTAATACATTTCACAATTGTAAATTCCTGCCAACCTGTCATCATTGTATCTCAATGTTGCAATTATCATGAAAATATTTTCCAGTTTTTAGTTTTCCAGGCATTGTAACATGTCAATAGTCTAATTCTCTTATAGGTACATCTTTAAGAATGAGAAAAGGGTCGGCATTCAAGAACTGGGACCCCGCTTCACTTTGAAACTCCGGTCTTTACAAAAAGGCACCTTTGACTCCAAGTTTGGGGAGTACGAATGGGTTCTCAAGGTGAGTCTCAGTTTTGGTTGTCATTAACGGCAAAGCAATGGTTACGATACAATGACACTGTATAATTAAAATGATCAATTGTATTTGGTCATTCTTTATGGTAAGGAGCGTTTAGCTTTATTGACCACTTTTGTGACTTAGCTGGCCCTCAACTTCATACATTCCTACTTGTTTTTCAGCGACATGAAATGGATGCCTGCAGGAGGAGATTCAACCTTTGAGTTTCTTGATATTTCAACATCTGACATTGCATGTCTATGCACAGTTACAAATCGGTATGTGACTCCAAACTGGTTTAAATTGGACTTAACATTTAGCCACCTATTGCCCGGTTGTAGCTAACAGGTCTTTGTTATTTTGTAGACCGCATTAAATCAAGAAATTAACTGTTCAAACAATTTTCAAAACCTATGCTTACCTGTATCACATGGACAATGTCAAAGCATTTGGCTTTACATGCAACAGTTATGTGGATGATTGTTTTATAATAAATGTATACACAGGATTCAAAAATGCAATTTATTGGTAATTTTATTAGCAATTTATTGTTAAAAAAAACACATAGAAAATGAAATGACAAAGGCACTTCACAAAATGCTTGCAGAATAACTTTGAAAAGCACCTTAAAATCATTGATGGTTAAAAAGTACTGTTAGCTGGTGGTTTCCATTTTATATCCATAGATGTCTCCTTTGCAGTATATTGACCTGTTGCAAAAATCTCAATTTAAAACCTAAAACAGAAGAACATTGTTATTTACCTGGCAACATTATTTGATGAGCTTTATACTAAAAGAAAGGTGACTTACTTGAACTCCTGCCAGTTAGCTACAAGAATGAGCATACTTTCTGTGTCCTGAAAGGGTTTGTGCTTGATGACACCCCGGTAAGTAGAGGGTCATGGTTGGCATTCTGAAGGCAAAACTGTTGCAAATCAGCAGCTGCCTGGGACACCTATGGCAAAAGTAATTTGTACAGTGAGTAATTGTATTATTCATTGTAGCTAGAAAGACATAGCATTTTAGGTCAAGTTGAACAGTCTACACATAATAGCTGACATTAGCTGTGAAATCTAAAGGTTACATACTTTGCGTTTGAGGCGGGTTATATTAACGACATCAGTTTATTGTTAGACTTTGCTATGTGGGCATCGTTCTTTTATCGCCAAATGTTCTCGAACGGTATTTCTCCACGCCCTTGTTGTAGTAAACTTACCTTAACTCTGTCAATACTGGCTTCAAAACGCAACTGTTGAACCACCTTTTTCACGGCCATAGTGTTTGATGAACCCGACATGATGTACATATGCGATCAAGACAAATGCTTGTAATAATAGTCTTCGGTGAAGAACTTCAAGAGTGAGCTACTGTTTCCAACATCCTGTTGGTTGTATCCACACCGAGCAGGAACTATTGCGCCATCTGGTGGATTTTTGGAGACCAGGCGAGGCAAGCCTAATGCGAAAAATGCTGCACTGCCCGGTTTTTGGTTTGTGAAAAAATACATACAACAACTAAGGTGGGTTGGTCAATACAAAAAATGCCATCTTGATTTTTGTAAGATAAGTTACTAATATTTTGTAACAGTAAGTGTCCCGCATCAGCACCAGAGCAACCACAGTTTGTGATCACATAAAAAACGATTCTGGTTTGCTCCGTTTGATTACACAAGATTGTTACTTAGCAGTGTATCCTACACTCCACCCATTCCCAGGACAAGTATCCTCACCAGTCTTCGCAGAGGAGCAACATTTCCTCTGTCCAGATCTCATTATTACGGGGGAATATGGTCTTGAATGGATTACGCCATTCTTGTGATAAAGTTCAATACAATATGGAATACTCATGCGAGTCTGTCAGTTATTCTGCGGAGAGACGACCAACAAGTGGCAAGGTAAAACTTGCACGTGTTCATGCTAACTTCAGACCACTGTTAACGTTATAAATTATATTGTTGTATGTATCAGAATAACAAATACACAAAATGAGATGCCTAGTAAGGGTGTACAAGCTGACACAAGCTACTTTCAGATCTGTACGTGTTTTGACAAATCTCGGTGTTTCGTTGTCAATTACTTTGTTTGTTGCCATGTCATGGTGTTTTGGATTGTGTAAACATGTTTGAGTGACAAACATTTTTGTATGTTAGTTCGTAGAACTCCATGTGCTGTATGTACCTGATAAACAATGGAATTCCAAACTCAATAAAGTGCCCGTTGAGGCCATAGAGAACTTCATATCTGCTGGATTTATCAGGTAAAATATGGTTCTTTGTTAAATGTATGGTTGTAGAAATGTGACAATTACAACAGTGATGGGGGGTCTTAAGTTGTTAGACGTGAATGCTTAGATCGCTGCGTGGGAATTTTTAACACAAGACAGTATATTGATATTCAAATGAAATGCATTGTTAAGAATTTCCCAAACCATGATATCTGTTACTTTACTATATCCATCTAGGTTGTATCCTGATATAAGCCTTACAACTCTCAGAGAAGAGCTTGTTCATCTCTTGGGCCCAGAGAAGAGTATTGAGAAGTTCTCCTTCCTGAAATGTGTGGGTCGGAGTTTGGCATTGGTGCGTATCCAAGCATTGGTTGGGGCAATGTTTGCTTATTGGCTGTAATTCATTTGACAAAACTAAAGTCAACAAAAGCCTACATGAAAGGAGTTGGACTGAAAAAAGCATACACATGTATTCTTTGTTTGTAAAATAACAACAATGTCTTGCTTCTCCTTTTACAGGTCAAAGCCAAACAAGAGAGATATCTAAAAGTTAAATCATTTGCTCCCCCTTATGTATGTCTTTATCTTTACTGTATTCCAAGTCTTTGTGTAATTGTTGGGTATTCTATGATATATTGTAACACACTGTAGTGTTATATTATTTAATGTTAATTAATGTGTTGTAATTACTCTCACCTACTAGGCTCCTCAGCCAGAGCTATTTCTGTTGCCCATGGAGAATGACGGCAGTGTTTGCTCGCAGTCCCTCACCACAGACACTCACAGCTATTTCACAGACCCCCAGACTCCTTCCACAGACCCACCCAAGAAGCACAGCGTTCCTACCAGGACAACAAAAGAGCCTGTTAAATTACCCCAGATACCCCAGAGTTCCCGGCAGCAGCCCCCTCCTCCCCCCAGCCCTGATGAAGAGGAAGAGGAGGAAGACAGTTACAGTTTCACAGACTCAAATGAAGAGGAGCCCCCCTCCTCTTCCCAGAAGCCTGGTTGGCCTGAGAATGAGCCCTCCCTAAGAAAGACTCAGACACAAGGGACATATCTCAAGCCTAAAACAGAGGCTAAAGGTGAAGATTAAGGCCATCCAAAAGTTGGTTTAATGTTTCTATATCTTTACATACAAAAGAAGGGTCAAGTCTGTCAGTCTTTACTTATGTGATGTAAGTAACAGTTCTAAAAATGACATTACAATTCACAGAACCTGCCCCAGTCCAGGTCACTGAGGTTGATGCAAAAGCTGAAATCACCAGCAAAAGGAGGCAGAGAGGTCGGAGAAACCAAGCTAGAGATTCAGGTGTCCCCGAGTCTTTGGAAGGCCGTGATTCTGACTTCTCTCTCACCCAAGAAAGGTAACACAATAGAATAAGGGAGGAAACTTGACAGAAGCTGTAAATGAACATTTCCTAAATTGGATGAATTGCAAGTGGCCAATTTATTTTCTAATCACTTGCAGGTTACGAAAATCAAAAAATATCCAGACACTGAAGTACATGAGGAATCAACCAAAAAGTGTGGTAGGAAATGTTTGCTTGACAAAATCCAGGAAACAGATTTATTGATTTAGACATTCCATGTTGGGTTGTTCAGACAACTCGTTTTATTTGAAGTTCCTTAAATAGGAAGTCCAGTGCAATTGCAAGTTACAGCTTTCTTGTAAATAGTTTTGTTAGCCCCAAATGCCACAGTAAGTGGGTAGGTGTGCTGAAAGGACAAGGGTGTTGTTGTTTTTTTACCACATCTAAAAGGTTTGAAAAGGGTAGCATGTGTCCAAACCAGCTGCTGTGTTACAATATTAAGGTTTCTCTTTGAACATATTCAATGTTTTGGGCAGCTCCTTGAACATTCAACCCTTTTGTCTGCACCTGCTCAATACACCTCTCCGCCCTTGCCACCTACACTGGCTATGGACACTCAGAAAACATCTTCCCATGTCTTTCCAACAAGTAGTAAGCTGGTCTTTCTGATGCATCTGAAACATTTAGAGTTACAAATGTACAATGTTCCAATCCATATTCCATGTTCTTTTTGTCTATCAATGTATGTGTTTTGAATATTTACAAGTGAGAGTAGCAAGTGACATGATTTGCTTTTCAGGGGATGAGCTGATTGAGGAAATCAAGTTGGTGAAAGGTAAAAGAAAGCAGCTTGAATGGACAAGACAAGAGTTGCTTAGAAAAGGAAAAGATTTATTGGCACAGAACAGGCACCGAAGAAATCAAGGTGATGCTGCTTTGAAAACATGTTTTTTAATGTAATGTCTGATACAATCATACATAACACAACATAACCATTGGTGTTTATAGATTCAAAAAAAAGTCAATTTTATTCCACCATCATTCTTATATTTCACATTTTCAAAAAAGTCCCAAACTTGGTACTAGTAGACAAACAGTATGTGTGTTGTGTTGTCTGATTGCCTTTACATTCTGTCTCATTCTGTGTCCAGCGCGTGACAGTTGGAAGAAGAGGTATTTTGAAACCAAAAAAGCCACAGCACCTTTGGAGGAAACTCTGAGTAATATTCGTCAGGAACTGGAGACATTCTACATCAAGCTGCTCCACCAGCTACAGGCAAGAGACTGGAGAGGCAAAGCCAGGCGCCAGGGCCGATCGTCAACCAAAGTGAGTTACACTAACACAGCTTTCTTAATATTTTAGTGTGTGATTGTATACCTGTTGCCTAATTGAGAGGAAAAGTGTGTCAAATGGCAAATATTAAATGACGTGATAAGCCATTAACTTACAGAAGTGGGGGCTCTAGTGATATGAAAATATATGTTAGCTTGAAGGTATCGGTGATTTACACGCAGAAGTAATATCTTATTATTTAATTGTAGAACGAGCTCATCATTCAGATCATGACAGAGAGCCATGAGATTTACAACTTGAAAAGGAAAGTGGATGATGCCAAGATGAGGCTTGTCACAGAGATAAAGGTATAGTAACTAATCATTTTAGAAACACAATCCGTTTGTACTCCACAGAAGTCTACAAGTACTTTGTGTGGCACAATATTAGGTGGTGTTCTTCAGAAACACTTTACAACGCAAAACATCTTATGAAGTGCGTGAGACACATTGACCTGGACCTCATTGTCTTTGAGGGCCATACATTTAGACAGCCATACATTCTAAAGTTCAGTCACATTTATTGATGCCCTTCCCTCTTTGTGATCTTCCTAGTTAAGGAAGCAGGCTGCCACGGAACTATGGGCCCTGAGAGCTGAGCTGGCTCAGAACAAGACCCAGACATCTCTCTCTGGACCCAAATAGGACCAAGCAAACCCAGAGCACCCCAGCCTGACCCCTTTCCTGCACTCCTTAATGGTTTTAGCCTTCCATCCTTCTCAAACAGGTGGATAGCAGCAAGCGAAACAGGCCCAAAGACAACTCACACACCCATTTGCAGTGAACCTTACCCATAGTTGATATACCAGCAGTTGGCTACCACTACTTTTTTGTAGTCTTCCATTTCACATCTTGAAAGCTTTGTGGTGGTGGTTGCCAAGTTTTGTACACATTTATTCTCCAACTCACTTTTTGAGCATTATATTAAAGCATCTCCTTGCATTGATTCCTGGAGAATACTCAAAACATCATTCTATATACTGTATGTATATAATTTATTGATAACAATGGTTTCATGGCAATTCTCTGTGATTATCGAAAACATTTTAGTTTAAACTGAATTATCATATAAAGAAATCTATGTACCATCTTGGTTCAGTCAATTCCCTGCCCTTCTTGAGAATGTTTTACAATTGCAATAATACAACTTGAGTGCAAGTGCGGCTCCAAATTCAAAAAGACACACAACCCTTTCTCCTTTTGTCTGCTTTACCAAGGAATGTATAGACTCAGCAATAAATCGTGGTGGGGTGTAGAAGGATATAAATCGCAGAGCCTCTTCTTAGCATGCCACTATGGCATGCCACATGTAGTCAGTCTGTAGCTGGGCAACAAGGTCCAGAGTGGTCGAAGAGGATGTCATTCCACATGCCGACACCTCTCAGCCCCATGGATCTGACATTCGCTGACTTCATGCAAATGCTGTCAGGGTAATCATACCACATTTGATGAATCTATCCCTTTTCATCCTGTCGATGAAATCATTTGAGTTAATAAGCAATGTAGACAGCAAGGTAGACAACTGTTCATCACTGGCAAACGACAATTCTGCCATCTTCTGGTGTAAGAAGGATAATGCAGCATTGAGTTCAATTTGAAGTGCTCTAAATTATATGGAGGTTAGGGTAATTTACAGTAGGGTTTGTTACGTTTTCTAGATGTGGCCTTGTATTGATGTTATCAGTCACCAATAGCAGACAAAATGCCTTTCTTTCTAGACTATAATGCAGACAGTGTTTGTTCCCATACCTTGTAGTTGTAGTCGGGGGAGGAGCTTTGACTGTCCTACAGCCTGCCTGATATGGAATCTTTGACCTGCTTCATAATCTTGCTGTACAAAATCTACCGACCAGCATCACTGCAAGAGGCACCTCGAAAAAAGTTGGCCTTGTGTTTACACATCTAATTTTTGTACCATATGACCGATTTTCAAAAATGAAGTATCGTTGGATTCCTTGGATCAAGACAAGTTCAACACACCCCATGACGTCAATGTCCGGTTATATAGATTTTCCGCCATTTTGAATTTTGTGAAAAAAAAAAAAAAAAACGTTTTTTCGGTTCTCCTCCTCCTCTTTCCCAGATATAACACAGATCATTGTCAGAGCAACCCTCACTCAGGCATTATTTTGATATTTGATTTTCAAAACCGTTTGTCTGGTACAGCCAATCAAAATCGGCAACAAAGCAACCAAACAGAAAGTTGGGTCATATCTCTGCAACTCCTTGAGAAATCAACACCAAACTTGGTAGGTTGACTCTGAACCCTCTTCTGAGGATGTCCAATCAATTTGGTGTCATGTGATCACTGGGCGTGGCCGGAGGAAGCAAAAATGGGTTTTGGCCAAAAACTGTTTGTTTGCCTATTAAGTGATTACTTTGTCTCATGATATCTTACGACATCCCATGTGTGACGCATGATCATTTCTGATAACAACCGAATTGATGCGGCCGCCATTTTGAATTATAGAAAAAACACGTTTTCTCTACTCCTCCTACAAATGTTGTCCAATCTTCACCAAATTAGGATGGCGCCGACGATGGCAGGCGCGGTAGCTAGATGCGCTCTGTTTTGTCTTGTTTTGTCTGTTAATTGACATAAAATAAGGCTTTAGAAATTAAGCAGAGCGTCAAGACAAGATACAATCAATTATGGCGTATGCGTTCTTTGACAAGCCTGTGGTGGATGAAGGTGCTCGGATTATACAAAGAGCATTTATCCCACCAGCCCCAAGGGTCTTCAGAGACAGAAGTAATGCTTCCCTGACCAGTATCTGTGGAAGAAGTATAGGTTCAGCAGGCCCAGCATAGTTTATCTAGATAGATTTAATTGTCATTCTTAAATAAAATAAAACATATATATATATAAAATAACACTTTAGCAACTCTTAAGGATGGCAATGAACACATAAGAGCGGCCTACCATCCTTTGTAGAAAGTAATAGAAAGGAGAGTAGACTATAATAGTAGAAAGGAGGGTAGTAGACTGCAGTTTATGTAGATAGGCCTAGACTATGTAGTCTGCTGGAATCACCCACAAGGAAGCAAACCCACTGTAGCCAAGCCTTGACACTGTTCAGTCTGTCTGCATCTGTCTATATCTTTGCATGTGGGACGTTCTTGAACTATGCCAGGAAATATGAAGGGTATACTTTGCTCCAAGCAGTACCTGAATATTATCATCAGTTTTTCAGGTAATCGTGAAACACAAAGAATCAAGGAGACTTTTTATTCAATTGTATAAAGTATTTTCATTGTTTAAAGTAGCCTATATGTTGACAAGCCTCTATATTACCTCTCCTCTGGCTTCCCCAATATTATAGGTGCAATATACTGTCCCCATGGGTGTTTCCAGGCCCATTGGAAGACTCAGGGGGTGACTGCCTGGTGCCCCCATGGTTGAAAGTGTTTCTAAAATGCCTTAGAGTGGCAAAAAGGAGACCAAGTGCCATTCACATTGTAAAATATGCTTGAGTGCCCAGGATGCCCCACGCAATAAATGACAGTGTGCCCTCTATAAATGTAAAAACATGTCTTATTGAGTTCCTTTATAGTATAGAAAATGTGATGCAGTACCCTATATGGTGCCCTTATAATGGCCTAAATTGGACTGTTCCCATGCCCTTACTTCCAATGGAAAAGGGTGCTGTTATGAAGTGCCCTTTATGCTGCCCCTACATGACAGTGTCCCACATGTTGCCCTTTCCAAAGAAGACAATTAGATGCTGTGCCCAACAGTCTCCCCTAATGTTCCCAGTAGGGCATGTTTTCCCAAAGTGAGTCTATCACTGTCCAAGCCCCCTCTGGATCTGTGGAGGCAGACTATGTTCATTGGAAATACTTGTGATATAATAATGATAGTCATGCTGAGCAATTTAAAATGACTGTTCTGCCAAACAAAGTGTGCAGTTTGGGTCACCTTCGGATCTAAAAAGTCAGTGCTGGATCTGTGCAATACGAGTCATTTCAGTGAATCCCTATTTCAGTCATGGTTATCTTTCCCATTTATCTTAAAGCTCAGCATTTAGCCTATCAGTTAATAGCGTGTGGCAAAGTTATTTTGAAGTAATTTATTGATTTTGTTCAAGATGTGAAGACAAAAACATTATTAGCCCACATCAAGAGCATGGCTTTCTTCAGTTTTTTGAATTTTATCCTACAATTTTCAATTGCTCCTACGTTCTTTTTTGGGCTATTATTCTCAATCGAAAGTTGGATCAGAGAATGTCTAATATAGAGAGAACTGCCACTCTCTGGAAACTTCCGGGTTCTGAACTGGTTGAAGTTCCATGTGAGGGCGCTAACGAGCAAGTGCAGAATGAATGGAGGTCTATTTGCAGACAGGAGAGAGATGCTGTCTCAATCTAGTGAGAGGTGCTGTCCTAAAGAGACTGGATTGTGGTGACGGATTTGACACGTTAAGTCCTGGATAATGACCCGAGGTGAACGGGGTCATTCTGGCTAGTTTCACAGGAGATGGCATGGTACACGAGTCAAGCGTGCACTTTGTTTGATGCCGTCAAATTAAGGAAAACTCGCACCTATAGTAATGTGCGTTGAGGTTGCTGTTTTAATCAACTAGACTACATTTTCTATGAGAAGATTACACAATCACCGTGCACACACAATCATGGCATCCGTTTCAGCAAATTGGACTTTGTGATAATAATGGAGTTGTCTTGGGAATGACGTTCCGTTTTTCATGTTGAAATATGTATGGACTAAAGCGTGCTGTGACTATGGATGTAATGATTTAACTGGTTCATTGGTAACAATGTAAATGTTAAATTGATTCAGAAGTGAAGTTTTTGATATAAATTAAAGTTTTCTGTGGAAAAAAATGTAGGTACAAACACTCCTATCATATATACATTCTACCATTTACTTAAAGATGTTATAGTTGATTTGTTAAGTTCCAGGGCAGAAGTCTGAGGGCCTCATGTACGTACATTCGCCAACGTAGCGCTATTAGCGCCATGGCCAACCCGCAGATTGCGCACGCTGTGATACTTCAGTTTACGTCGTATTTACGAAACATGCAAGTCATCAGGTAATCAGCGCCTTTCTCCGCCCACTATACTGCATATTGCGAGCCTTTAAACGCGCAATTGAACGGGCCTCCTTCTCTCTTTCTATCATGGATCAGCCACCAAAGTCGAAACAGCGATGACTGAAATGATCCTGATGGAAATATTTGTTGGCATCAAGTTTAACAACTGCTGGAATGGAATGTGAACGCTGAGTCGGAGATTTGATGTAATCTTTGATTTCTTCCAGTAACTGTAATATTGCATGACTGCTTAATCTGTAACGTGTAATAATTTAATGTTCACTAAATTCAAAAAGTGTGATCCTTGTGGAAAAAATCCTTTGGCCTTTGTCTTCTTGCTCGGTTTGGCTGCCATTTCATCAGGAGGCATATACGCATGCTGGTTTATGCCTGCTTTTAAAAATCGTAGAATTTTCAACGCAAAATAGAGGTGTGCTTTCACAGGCGTTTTTTGTACATACCGCGGAATACATAATTAGGCGCACTGAACGCATCCCCTCCCATCTTTTTATGGGAAACTCCCACTTTCCCTTGACCCTCCCGTGAATGCATATGCATTACACAAAAAGCGCAATATGCCATTTTCAGTTTCCGCAACAGGCAGTCTGCGCTTTTACCTCAGAGCGCCATGTTTGTACATACCTCGCCATGCTTTTACGCGCAAATTGCGAAACAAATACGCCTGAAGTGGGCACAAAAGCGTTAGTACGAGGCCCTGAATTGTTTTGAGAACAGTTATAGACTGTTGGAAGAGGTGATAACAATACTGTTTCATTTATGTGACTTGATGAAGTATTATTTGGGAGTTGCATAAAGCTTAATGCTTTGTTTTTGAGAAACCTAGTTGCACTACAGAAAGTTGATATTAATTTGAAAAGAAACAGAAATTGAGAACATGTAATGAGATTTCAGGATTTGTGCGAAAGTGATGTCTTATGCAGAGGTTGTAAAAGAGTTAGCAGCAGGCTGGAGAGAAATGTCTGTTGACCTAAAAGTCTTGATTGCTCTATAGGAGATCACCTTCGGGAGAGGGCCATCTATAAAATGGAGATTAGTTTGACTGGGGGAGTACATCTGGAGACAAAATCACTTGTTACCGGGGTAGATCGCCATGGTAACACATGCTGAACGGCTAACCTGCTCCGGAGCAGGTTAAGTTGAAGATCACTCATCAACCGGTATAAAAAGCCCACTAACTCATTCTTGACGATAATGTCGTCACCGTTCATAGAAGATCCTGTGAAGCTTGGTGCGGGCATAGTGAGAGGTGCGCTCAGAAGAGCCAGAACATTTAGAGACTGATAAAACTCTTTCGCATTCCCTCATGAGTATCTTTCTGAAAGATGTAGGTTCTTAGCAGAGGGAATTACATATATTGCCAGCTTCTTGAGCCGTACGTTGCCAATGCGACACATTAAAGCTGTGCACTCACACTCCCACAGACTGTTTGCATAGCGTTTCGTTATTTCGCTATGGGTACTTTTATATTGTGGGTGATGCAGAGAACCTGAGCAAGAACACGGTCTGCCACGCAATTTGCAACGGATTTTCTTTAATGGCTGTTGCCACAATATTCTGATTAATGGAGTTATGAAAAAGAGATATCCAAAGTGCCCTTTGTAAAAACTTTGGACTCTAATATGTTGACAAAAATTAAACAAGGTTTTTAACTCAATGTTCTGATTTCCGTTCTGGAAATGTATGCAAATGATATCATATTTTACAACTTAATCATTTGCTCATTTAAAAATTTCAACCATTTACAGGACACTAGTAATGAAAACAATATTTGCCCTACTATTAGTTATCAATTGGGGAGGTTTCATGTTGATATGTTATCCCTATTCACGGGGGTGTTTCCCCTTAACCCTTTTGTCCTTGGGTTGCTTTGACCCATTTTCTAATCCTTTCCATATCAGAAATTGTTTTGTTTTTTCAAACAAAACCTTTCAACCAAAAAGAACGATGGGTATTTGTACAAAGCACAAAGTGATACATAAATGATCATTTCACTACTTTCATTGAATTTTGATGTTTCATTCACTTTTATAGCATTTTTCAAAAATAATAAATAGGACATTGAAAGAGATAAGTGGTGAAAACCCCCAGAAAAGATTCAAAAGGCACAACAAGAAAGCCACAAAAAGGTATAAAAAGACCAAAACGTAGAAAAAAGTTTAACAAATACATCCCCATGTGTTCTCCGTTCCCTAGGAACACAGAAAAATATGTCAGTGTAACTAAGTTTAGTGTCATTCAGTCAGTCATGTACTATCTCTTCTCATATTCCAGTTTCTGACTCCAGCCTTGTAATTTATTATTAAAGCCTCTTATAATCGAGCTCCAGGGTTGAATGAACACGGTCACATTACTTGATTACTTGAAACATACATATGCCTGGGCTTCCAACCTGCTGCCACCAGGGTCTGAAGAAATGCCCCCTTCCACTCCTTCCATCATGGGGTGACCCTGATAGTTGCCCCCCGTTGCGTAATTTTTCTCCCTGTTGTCTGCAAGCAATTTCATTGTTCTCCAGGCCTTTTCTAGCTATACAATATCCTAAAAAAGGGACTAATTCAGGCAATTCAGCCTTGTACTTGTTAGCCTTAAAATATGTACAAGTATTGCCTACTGCTTACCGTTTTGAATTATGGTTTTATATTTATTATTTTTTTGCTCCCACAATCGTTTGCCACTGCAGGGTTACAACTAAAACTAGAGAGGGTACAATTTCTTGGGAAATTGCTTGCTTGCTTGCTTCAGATGCAGGTGGGTCTGTTTTCCCTTCTAGTGATATTTTCAAGCATTTAGCCTACTCATATTGCATAATTCATTAAGAACACTTTTTGAAACAAGGAACCCCCTTTGAAACAACCTACTGTAACAACGTTGTCACTGGCAGTATTTCAGATGGAATTGCGATTCAAATAGTACCGTCTGCTAACTGAAAATAAGCCCCCCAAAACATAAATAAGTTCGATATTAATTTAGGGGGACATGGTTAATTCAAAAGCAGTTTGCGAGAGGCAAGTTAGCTGCCATTGTTATCTACACTCCACTGATTGTTTGAAAGCGCCGGAAATTAGAACGTTTTTTTAGTAAGGGATAATTAAGCAATAAGCCCCAAGAAGCAAATGTAAACTTCCTTGAAGGCGGGTCCTCTGTTGAAGTTTAAAATTATTGGATCTGCCCAGAGCCACTCTGATTTGCCATAACCAATCGCAAGCGTTCGCCTCAGCCAACTCCTTCACCACTACTGTAACGGAGCTAACTGCCGTAGCTGAAAAATCTAACTTTTCCCGAACTCTGTGGGGAGGGCCACAACATCATGGCCACCAACAAAACTCAGCAAGGAATGTTCTTGCTCCGGCTTTAACCAATGGATATTCGGCAGCGTTGCCATAACAGCAGAATAGTTTTGCTCGCATCTTTCTCGCATCTTTCCCGTGTGGGGAGGGCCACAACATCATGGCCACCAACAAAACTCAGCAAGGAATGTTCTTGCTCCGGCTTTAACCTATGGATATTCGGCAGCGTTGCCATAACAGCAGAATAGTTTTGCTCGCATCTTTCTCCGCCGCCATTACTGAACTACTCGAACTAGTGCACGACATTAACGTCATCGTTCTCAGCCACTCCCTTTGTTTGCTGATTGGACCTACACATTTTTTTTTCTTCTGGAAACCGACTTCAGAGCCGCGCTCCCAGACTCAGTACAGAAGCTAAATCCAAATTGAGCGGAAGTACGTAGGAGGGCAGAGCCAGGCTACCATGAGGCCGTGGTTTGCGCTGATTTTAGAACAGGTAAGGGGAGTTGTTAGGCACGATGCGAAGCTGAGTTTTCGCCAGTTTTGTTTCGCCATTAAGGGGCTTATTTCCCCGATAATGACCGGCGTTCTATACATTATCCCGCTTATTACCCGGCTACTTGCCAACAAAAATAACTTAAGACAGTGTGTCTTTTTACAATGTATTTGTTCCAATTCGTATTTTTGATCAGCAAAGAAATAGTTCGCCAAAGACGTTGAACTTCATAGACTTTGAGCATTATTTAGGCTTCAAATCAGCTGACGTCGCTAAGCAACAGAGTACGCTGGGGTTGAAAAGTTACCGCACTACTTGCGGAGTGCTACGAAAGACGTGAATACGAGGCAAAAAGGCCACTTCCCTTGACAGCGGTCAAATATGCATAGCAACGGTCAAATATGAGAAAATTGTTCACAGCAGAACGTTGGGAAGCCCTATTCAAGTGAAAGGAAAATTCTACAGCAAGAACAGCCGTGTAATAAGACATAATAAAGTTTAGCTATAGCTGTGGCATTGAAAACAGTACTGTAGCCTACTACACTGCCAGTGAGCAAGCCGATCAGTCTGTGACTCTGTGGCTAACGTCAAAACAAGACGCAGTCTCACTCAAATTCCAAGTTTTACACAAATAACAAACTATGCTGACCCGCTGGCTGTCTTCGCAATTGCCATATCTTTAAAACACTGCTGTCCATTTAGATGTAGAATTGACCCTGGTACGAAATTAAGAAGATACTCACCAGACGCAGATCGACAGTTGACTGAGTGTCAACACTGTTGACACTGTTGTTGCTGCCGCAATCGTCAATGGAGGCTGACAGGCTCTCCCGTAGCACACAAATCAACGTTTTTACAGCAATCTATATTAAAATCTCACCACCTGGCTGTTTTCACAATAGGCATATCGTCATAACATTTCCCTCTCAGTTTTTTCAACAAAAAATACTACTATGACGCTTTCTAGCATGGCTGCCGCCTAAAAGAGGAGACGGTCTCACGGCGACCTGAACTCAAATTTCAAAGACTGTCACAACCTAAATCAAAAATGCGAGATTGCAGTTCCACTCAAAATCGCTTTCTCTACAAAGCCAAAGGGTTGTGATTTTTTGGGGGTGGTATTTTTCACTCGTAATCCAAACTCCAATTTGCGAGCTAGAAAGTCTCTATCACGTTGTATCCATGCGTCGTTGCTAACGTTTGTTAACGTGGTGACGTAGCTAGCACAGGTTACCCTTCGTCGACAAAAGGCACTTTGTCCCCACAAAAACGTTGTAACCTCCTAAACTGTGCAACGGAATGTAAATCCAAATACAAGCAACGCAATCGAGACCAAGACGAACCTTTTGACATCGACGTTGTCTATGTAGGCCAAATATTGACTGAGCCTTAGGGGTGCGAAAATAAACACAAAATTATAAATATATATGTGAGATAAACCCCAATAATACAGCAACAAAAGTTTAACGTTGTGGAATGCACACGTGTAATTATGGTCACATCTTCAAAAAGTCATGTAGTTTACGCATTTACAGCATCTGCTATTTTCTGCCAGCTTGGCAGCGGCAACTTTGTTGAATTTTGCCTATATTATGTCTTTATTCCTGATTTGCTTGTATTACAATATTTCACGCAGGAGGAGTAGACAAAGTTTGCAAGATTATTGTCTGCTCCTCCTGAGTGAAATATGCTCTTGTTTCATCCATGTTTGCAATTGGACATACGGTGCAAACACCGCCCCTTTGTGTGAACGGGCACGTCTCTAGATTGGAAAGATCTGGGTTGAGTTAGAGCAGGGGTGTCAAACTCCTGTCCTTGAGGGCCGCTGTCCTGCATGTTTTAGATGTTTCCCTGCTCGAACACACCTGATTCAATTAAATGGTTTGTTATAAAGACCATTCATTAAAATCAGGCGAGCTGGATAAGGGAAACATCTAAAACATGCAGGAGGGTGTGGTGTGGTTTTCGAATAACACATTTTATTCAAGATAAACCGGAGGGACATGCTGGAAAAATTGAAGATGTAACCGTTATCCTGTATAACAATGATTCTGTGTTCAGCATTCCTTGTGTGTAGAGAAAGGCCTACCCCCAAATCTGAACTTTAGGTAACATGAGGCATACGTAAACAAGGTGACCTGGGATGACCACTCTCTCTTACTGGAGGCCATAAAAGATGTCTGGCCTTATCTGTGTTGGGTGAATCATATGGTCAAGCTTGGAGGGGTCAAAGAGCGTACACAGGCACACATTCAAACACGCATACACTCAAACACGTGCGCACACACGCGCCAGGTCTATGCAGTGCCGCCGCTCCCATAACGCGCACTACGCGCTGTGCGTAGGGCACCAAGTCCTGAGGGGGCACCAAAAATTTGCCAACTGAAAAATCATCATAGTTATTATAATTATAATGCCGATATTATTTCAGTAGGCCTATATAAATATTACGCACCTTTTAGGCATGTTTATCACAAAACAGGCAAAACAAGAGATGTATTTAATTGCTCAAAAAACGTTACGATGGTGCCCCCCCCCCCACAAAAAAACAAATACACACTCAACTTTCCAAGCTCGCCGTGGGTGCCCTTTTCTATCTCAGTGGCCTGACGAACTTTGACAGTAGGCTAGGTAAACTTTTTGAAAATGGCCCCAAAAAGACAACAGGAGTCAGGGGTAGAAAAAAAAGTAAACTGCAAGATGATGCCCGTGCATCACTTTCAGGTAAGTCCATGTTTAATCATTGTTAAATACGGTAAATATGCTGCTAACTTATAGTTAGCCTATGCATACACCTCGAACTAGCTGACGTTATTGCTAATTTTAGCACACTCAAATATGTTAGGTGCAAACTAAATTTAGATTTTACTGTTAAACATTATCTATGCATTTGAAATAACTGACGCCAGCTAGATGTTACTTTACTGTACATTCTATGATGCTTTTATATTCGATTGATCAAATAGTTTTTAAATGAGTGATAAAGGTGGAGAGCTCCTTGGCTGCATGCTTTCAGTTTTAAATGTTTATAATTAATTTGGAAAACCATGCTAAGAAACGTAAGGGTGGGGCTGAAAAATTGAGAAAAAAATACATCATGCACTCAAATAAAGGCCCCAAAATTTTGCTCGCGTGCATTGCGCGCTCGCATCAACTCCGTAACCAGCATCATATCAAACACAGAATGTGGATGCATTGACAGGGCAGCTGTGGTGGTGGTGGGGGGGGGGGGGCATCATAAAGGAATTATGCGTAGGGCACCAAAATGGCTAGCGGCGGCACTGGGTCTATGCAAGGAGCCAATGAAGAAGAGCCATGGGACATTTGCATGCCTTTGTCTTAACCAATGACGGTAAAGAGTGGGGCTGCTTAAATAGCTAGCTAGCACAACATGCTAGCAGACAAACTTTGTAGCACAATGGCGTGTGATGTTTTTGTCTCCTTGTGGGCCGCAAGCAATAAAGCTTTCTTAAACTTGTTCACCAACTGACTGTGCAATGCTTGATATGAATATTTCTGACACGTGACACTTTGGCTTAAAAAGGAGTCACCCTGTATTAGGGCCCCCTGTCTCATATCACCAAGATGTAATTAGAAAATATAGCTGCAAGCAGCAATGCGGGTTCCTCCTCAAAATGGCAAAATATTATAAAAATGTACAATGTAGACGCAAAACGATTTCATGTTTGGCCACCAACAATAGGCTGAATGGGGATTTTAACTCATGAGCGTAAGGTTACAAGTCAGTCTCTCTATCCTCTCTGCTACACACCAACTGTTGGGAACCATGAGTGATGTCTGAGAAGTCTTGTGCAGTTGTCCCACATTGGCAACAAATCAAACTAAACCTACTATATTCAACCGTGTTGGTTAAACAGTAGTAACTAGTTAATTCACTGTGTTAATGAAATGCACTCCACGGCTACAAGCTAGCTAACGGTGCGTTCACACTGCAGCGGGGCGGGCAGAGCGGGGCGTCGGCTTCCCATTCATTTTCAATGAAACCAGGCGTTGACGCCCGCGTAGGGAATTGTGGGAAGGTGAGCGGGGCGGCGACGCTCGCGTAGGGTATTGTGGGAAGGCGAGCGGGGCGGCGAAAGTTGGATTTTCTCAACTTTATGTAAATGAGGAGTGTGAAAACGCCGGTGATGGTGGATCGGGTTGGTTTCTTGTTTCTTGTAACGTAGCAACTGTTGGTCATGGTAAACATTTCTAGGTTTGACATTTTCAAGATGGAAGAGCTACTCATCGTATGTGTGTCTTCATACCCAGTATTGTACGATACGTCTTTGTTACAGAGACGTAAACAAAAAAAATTATGCCTGGCGCAAGGTTGCTGAGGTTGTTGGCGTCCCTGGTGTGTATTTTGTACTTTAATTCAGTTTCTACACATTACGTAACTTTCTTCTGTGCTAGCTGCATAGTCTAGCTAGCTCACCCGGCACACGATTGACATTCAATGATGAAATGCTGGCTGGCAGCCACTCGCTATCCATACAGTGAATGTGTAGTGGCAAGTCATAATCTAGCGATTGATTTGCAGAGATTTTGAGTAATATAATAAAAGGTTACACATGTCAACGTTTATGTCTGATGCCTCTTTTTTCTAGTCGATGTATGCAAAAAGAAATGGAAGACGTTGAGGACAGGATACAAAAAAGAAAAAAATAAGGAGAAAGATCGGTGCAGGAGTGGAGCAGGTGCGGGGAGTGGTAGACCATGGAAGTACGCTGCGGCCATGAGCTTCCTAGCTCCATTTGTTAAATTTAGGGAGACAAGTGGCAACTTCCCCAGCGAGCCAGAGCCCCCAGCCAGCCAGCCAGAGTCCCCAGCCAGCCAGAGCCCCCAGCCAGCCAGCCAGAGCCCCCAGCCACCCAAGACGGGCAAGACACCCAGGCCAGTGATGAGCCTGCCAGTGAGGCTGGAGTTTCCCTTCTAATTAGGGGCCAGCCTCAAGCATCCTCTCACAGTCAGGCTACGAAGAGGGTGCGGAAGGAGAGGCTCACTAGTTTTGAGGAGAGGATGCTTGAAGCTATTCAAGCACCTGCACCTCAACCACCACCACCACCACAACAGGAAGACGAGGATGAGCTTTTTTTTTAAAGCCTCCTCCCTTCATTAAAGAGAATGCCACCAGCCAAGCGTTCTGAGCTGAAAATTAAAATCCACCGGTTGTTTTTTGAGGCAGAGGCTGAGCTGAGGGCCACAGAGTGACAGGCCTACTATACAAAATAAAAATGTCACTAACAGACCTTGTGTCCATTTTATGTAATTGGTACTATGAATGGTTGGTATAATTTTTGTTTAAACATACACAAAGAATCTGTAATGATTGGACTGGAGAGTGTTCAGTATTTTTGTTCAGTATTTAACTATTTAGGAGCACATGTTCGCTACTGCTTTTGTTACTGTCTTTATAGGTGCAAATTAGATAATAAGAAACTACACAACCATACACTGATTTTATGAAAATAACATTTAGGAACTGTTTGCTTTTTTTGTGATTAGTATGTGTGGTTCTTAAAAGAACCTTTGGTTTTCAATGCCACAGGCTATATGACATGTTGCTGCCAGGGCACTGCACCCTCTGCATTGAAGTATGCAGTGACTGCATCCCTCACACTAATGGCTGCACGCGCAGCGTTGTTGCTGCCCACTCGTGGACCCTCCTGAACAGCAGCAGACCCCTCCTGACCAGGACTGGCTACAGGAGATCCCCTGGCACCTATCCTGGACCTCCGGATGTAATTGTGGAGGATGCAAGTGGCCTTCACACAAACCTCCGCCTTTGCTGGGTTGACACCATCCACACGCCGATACATTCTCCACTGGCTGGAGAGTATGCCAAAGGCACACTCTACTGTCAACCTGGCACGGCTGAGGCGGTAGTTGAAAAGCCTCTTCTCCCTGGAGAGGTTCGTCCCAGGGAAGGGGCGCAGGAGGTTGCTACGCAGAGGAAAGGCCTCATCACCCACAAAGACATGTGGCAGTGGTCCACGTGGCTCTGCTCCAGGGATGATGCAGTTTTCTGGGAGGTCCAGGGTTCCATTCTTCAGGGCCAAACCAAACGCAGAGTTGCCCAGGGTCCCACCGTCACTGTTGCGACCGTAACCACCCACATCGATGACCCGGAACATGCAGTCGGCATCCACAACCGCAAGAAGAACAATGGAGAATGTCCCCTTGTAATTGTGGTACAGTGACCCTGAGCTGTGAGGGGCCTGGATGACAACGTGCTTGCCATCGATGGAACCCAGGCAGTTAGGGAAGTTCCACCTCTGAAGGAAGCCTTCAGAAATGTCCCTCCAGTCCTGCTTGGTCAGCACAGGCATGTACTCCTCCACCAGGCAGTCCCAAATGGCCTGGGACACAGCCCCAACAATACCTTCCACAGTGCTTGAGCCCACACGATAGCTGAAGCTGATCGTTATGAACGAATCCCCCGTGGCAAGGTATCTACAAAGAAATACCATACATTTAAAATAATGCATAGAAAATAACTACACTATATTTTAGTCTGAGAATACTGAAATACTAATAATAATTAAAGCTTACCGTAGACAAATAGCGAGGCGTTCAGCTGGGCTGATCGCCTCGCGGAACGAGGTGTTTAGCCTCGCTATCCGGGGTCCCACTCTGGTCAGCAGGTCATCGAACTCGGCCCGGTTCAGCCTGAAGTACCGCTGGAACAAGCCGTCGTCCAGTCGCAGCTCCTGAACCAGCCGATGATGAGCTCCGTTGTCTACCCGCAAACGGCGAATGGGATGAACCCAAAGGCATCGGCGGCGTCTTCTCCGACAGTAGAGCAGGGCGATGACAGCAATCTTCTGACGGTTGTTCATGATGACTGATACAATATTGATGGAGAGCATCTATATTTATACCAGTGTATTCCCTCCAATAATATATAAAGAGCGGGAGGGAATTTATTTTGTTGGTTCTGAATACAGGGTGTGGTTATAAATCCAGCTACAAATAGAACATGGACCATCTCTGTATTCCAGCCGGCACAAGACCCGTTCCATAGAGTGCGGGTGGCATTTAATCTTTCACTCGGCCTAAAAAAAGTGTGGAAAAAGATAACCTATTGTATGCTGTAGATAAGATCATGTCAGATCTAGAATGCGTATCGGATTTTTGCTTAATGTGTGTAAAAGTTGTATTTTGTCTGCACATTTGCCATGACATTATACGAACTACAACAGTGATTTAAGAGAACTACAGCTCTGAATGAATCTGTCTGGCACGCCCCCGAGCGTGGTCCACTGTGGGAAGGCCGGCGGTGCTGAGCGGTAAAAAAGTCGGCAGTGTGAACGCACCATAACGCTATACTCGAGTCATTAACTTAATCATGCAAGCCCAGGTAACGAAACAATTGAGACCCATTCCCTTTTGACTACATTTACATTTATTCATTTAGCAGACGCTTTTATCCAAAGCGACTTCCATACCATACTACAATACCTCTGCTGTTAAGACCGTTTAAGAAATGTTGCAACAGGCTACAGTCTGAATCACGGATATAGCTCTATGACATAAGTTACAATCAGGGGGTAAATTGGGGTTTGATATATCGGGGGGCTCTGTGGTTTCTGGGTTTCGATGGCACATGTGTATGCAAAGCCTACTAAACAGGTATCCTACTCAGTTTAATGACTAACGCAGACTACCTAACTCACTACCCTTCGAATACATTTGTATAGTACTACTATGTGCCTCTTTCATTTATATCTTTAACATATGAAACGTTGAGATTGTATCATGTTGCGGAAAAAACATGAAAAACTGAACCTAACAACAGCTAGGCTAGGCTAGCTCATAACGTTCGGTTCTCGTTCTCGCCAAACAACGGTTAGGGTCTACTGAAATTATTACCAAACTTAACTTTACGCAAGTAGCCTAACAAACTCATTCACTGTTGACTATATATATATAATATATTTAAGTTGTATGCATAATTTGTGATGACTTACTTTGATTTAGTAGTTGCTTGTTTGCCTTCATACCTCGTGGCAGAAAATAACCGGAAATTACCAGGCTTCACACCTGTTTTTAGGTCACTTAATCATTTAATCATAGACATTCTTTATTATGTCTATGGATTTAATGGCCAGACATGGTAAAACAACAAAACTTTATTATTCATCAAATGCATACATTACATTTTTCTTTGGCATGTGGCAGCACAGTAAGAAAAAAGGCAGTAAACACATAACTGACAGCACACAAGCCTATAATACCAACAGTAGACTACATAGTAAATGGCAAACCAAAAGGGTAAACAAGCAACAAGTGAAACCAACGATCAATTGTGTTGACTTTCTATAGAGCAAGCAAATCATGACTTTTATAGTTGTTAATTACGAAAGGCAATTTGCCTTTATATTAACTATAAAATAAACAATTAAACTAAACATTTAAGTAAATTGCATACCTTTGAAAAATCTGACTTATTGTCTGTTCTAAACAAGAAATGTTAATCTTTCCATCAATCAAGCTGGTGTAGTGAATATATATAATTTAGTGACTTTCTAGAAAGTTTCTGAGAAAACTGTAGCCTTGTGTTTTGATACTTTGTGCTAATAATATGAACATGACACTGATGTGTGCAGGTGGCTACAGCTATATCTCCATGTATAAAAAGCCTGTCTCTGGAGAATGTTTCATCAGATGCCGACAGACTACCCAATGTACGCTGTGTGTGTCAGGTCCTTTCTGCAAAAAGCTATATTCAATAAATACTTCCTACATTCTAGCAGCTTTGGGTGTATTCATTCTCAAATGTCCACCGCAATTGTCAATACCCCTGAGCCATAGCAACTACCATGTAAAAGGAAAACTTGCCAGTTAAATGAAAAAAGAGCCAGATTTAGCTATTGTGTAGGAATCCCCTCAGAATGAAACATTACCGTTACTATTTTGACTATACAGCTAGTCATATTGTGGTGTACCTGAACACCTGTTTAACTAAATAAATAATCAGTATCACAAAGATTTGAGGCAATGTGGACATTTACACAAATACACCCCTTTCAGCCATTTTGTATTGTACTGTCTGTCTGGAGGGCTGGCAGGCAGTGGCAAGCAGAGCCTGCAGGCAGGCAGAGCAGGCCAGCTGGATGAAGCCATCCTGGGGTCAGGGCTGAAGAGAAGCTGTCCAGCTAGAGAGGGGTAGTCCAGCAAGAGGTCTGTCTTGCTCACAGCATCCTCTGTTGCATCCTGATAGATCTTTATTTGTCATTGTCACAGGTACAACAAAATTAAAGTGCTTCCAGTAAGTGCATTACTAAAATAAACAACAATTACTAAAATAAACAACAATAACTAATAAATCAGAATAAATATACCTGAGACAGTACCATAAACAACACACCCATGTCATACATCCACAGTCATCACATAAAACATAACATGAAATTGTGCACATTCTTTTTTGGCAGCATTGACAGTGGTTATTGCAGTTGGATAAAAACTGTGTTTGAGTCTGTTTGTCCTTGCCTTGATTGATCTGTACCGTCTGCCTGACGGCAATATTTCAAACAGGGAGTGCCCAGGATGTGAAGTGTCTTTTATGATGTTCTGGGCTCTTTTGAGACAAAGGGATCTGTGTAGGTCTCCCAGTGCGGGGAGAGGGCAGCCAACAATCTTTTGAGCAGTGTTGATGACCCTCTGGAGCATTTTCCTCTGAGCCACTGTACAGCTGGTATACCAAATGCCTATGCAGTATGTGAGTATACTTTCAATGGAGGCTCGGTAAAAGAACACCAGCAGTCTTTGTGTGATGTTACTCTTCAATTTCTGAGTATTCTCAGGAAGGACAGTCGCTGTTGGGCCTTTTTCAGCAGCTCAGAGGTGTCCACACTCCAGGATAGGCTGTCCTGTATGTGGACCCCCAGGAAGCAAATGTCTGCCACCCTCTCCACACTGATCCGGCTGATGGTCAATGGTGTGATCTCGGTCTTCTTTCTCCTGTAGTCTATTAAGAGTTATTTTGTCTTTGCAGTGTTAAGGAGAAGGTTGTTGGCCGTGCTCCAATTAGACAGCCGCTCTGCTTCTTCTCTGTAGGCGGGCTCATCCCCCCCAGAGATAAACCCCGCCACTGTGGTGTCATCTGCAAACTTTACAATGGTGTTACTGTGATGGACAGGGGTGCAGTCGTGTGTGTAGAGGAAGTAGAGCAGGGGACTGAGCACACAGCCCAGGGGGGAGCCAGTGCTGAGGCTAAGGGCTGTGGATGTGTGATGGCCCACTCTGACTGTCTGCGGCCAGAGAGGAAGCCGCTGATCCACCTGCATGTGGTATAAGGGAGCTTGAGGTCCCCCAGCTTAATCACTAGCTTGTGTGGGAGGATGGTGTTGAATGCAGAGCTGTAATCCACAAAGAGCATTCGCACATAGCTCCCCTGCTGCTCCAGGTGTGACAGAGCGGCATGGAGTGCTGCCACCACTGCGTCTCCTGTGGATCTGTTCGCTCTGTAGGCAAACTGGTGGGGGTGAAGGCTTTGGGGCATCCTCTGTTACACTCCGTATTTTTTGTTGAGCAGGGCTCTGCATGACCCTCCAGACCTGTACAAGTGAAGAAAAGATCCATGTCAGTTGTGAAAAATGAAGCTTTTTACATCTACACTTGACATAAACTACAGTTTTGACTGTGAAATGCAGTGGCATTACTTGAACTTAAATACAAATGTGTTGAACTGATGGAGACCCGGGCATGCAAAGTCACTCCAAACATTTGGCTCGATTCCATGCTCTGGCAAGAGTATTTAGCTCTAAACTGGTCAATATACACATCTGACCAAAGACCAACAACTCGCCCTTTGTCTGTTAACAGTGATTCTGACTGATGAAAGATCCTATATACTGGCTATCTTCAGCATACTCTTGTCTACAAAAAGCAGCCCTCCCTGACGTTTTAGGACTAGAATTTAGTGAATTACGATATTGTTTACACTGCCAGTGAGTGAGTGAGCCGAGTCTGTCACTGAGGCTAAGTCAAAACAATGTAGTCTCACTTTCCACAAATCACAAAAATAATCGGAGCATCTGGCTAAAAGCACAATTCCCACATTTCCTGAAGTCTGCCCTCCTCGACATTTTTGGTGTCGACCGAACTGTAAAATGGTGAACTTATGAACATGACGCGACCAAAACATGGCTGCCGCCTAAGCCTATGCGGTCTCCCTGGCGCATAGGCTTATTACAAAGACTTTGACGAGCCAAATCAAAATTCTGAGCCAACAGGTCTGTGGGGAATCGCTTGTTCTCCTAAAAGCTGCCCTCCTCTAGCTTTTTGATGAATTCGCCGAGATGCTAACCTACATGATTCAGTACTGTAATTACACAGAGGGAAAAAGCTAGCTACTTTTCGAGTTCGGTTTTCCGTCACTTCAAACTCATGATCTAAAGGTCTCAAAGTGCTCAAACCTTCACAATAATTTAAGAGTAGTGTACTTTCACGAACCCAATCATTGATTCTAGCTTAAATTGTGTAAAAATAGGACTTACCGAACGTGGCTGCCTCAGACACTGCTTTCAGGTGATTCCAGTTGAAAACAACAATGGGCGCCAAAAAATAATTTATATTCGTAACGGCGAGCTGCGATTGGAAGCGAAATGAGGGTGAGGGTGGGGCTTGGTCAGCACACTATTTTCAGAAAGGATGTGTGTGCGTCTCGCCAAGCTCGCGCGTGTGTCAAGTAAGTTGACCACCTGTCCCTCTTTGCGCTATATAGCACAGCATTTCAATATGCTACGTGCGGAACAAGGGGTGAAAATGCTGTGCGACACAACGCAAAGCGGGACGGGTGGTCACCCTAGTGTCAGAGCCTGTTTAAGGATCTATATTAGACATTCTCTGCTAGTGTCAAGGGGCAGGATGAGTCTGTGAGAATTTGGAGCGCACCCACTGTGGAGCAATTCAATTGAATTCAATCATATATTGACATACCAAGGTGAAATTGTTTATGGTACTAGAGATTGATGTCGTCTTGAACCCTATTAGGTTTGAAAAACAATCAGTCAAAATTATATTTGATTTATTAACTTAAAAAATATTGAGGCAATTTGTACATTTACATAAATACACTTCTTTCAGCCATTTTGTATTTTATTTCTTATTCCATGGCACCCTATGTAAAGACATATATTCTACGCATCTGTAACAAATTTCAAGTCGATTGGATCTATGGTTCATGAGGAGAAGGGTTTTGAAGGTTGTACCAAATTTGGACAGTACAGCAAAATCTATCATGGCGGACCTTATGGGTTCTTGAGGCTTTTTTGTTCCCCATGAGAAATAAGGCATGTTTACCAATTTTCAGGCATTTTGGAATAATGCGGCGCTGAGGAAATCACGTAGACTTTGGCTGTGTTTTATAGCGCCACCTATGGGCGTACATGGGCCACTAGCCGGGAGTAATGAGTGACCTGTTGAATCATTGGGCCAAATTGGAAAAAATCGTTTTGAGCTATTGGGCCATTTAGCGGAGAAATATAATAATAATAATAATAAGAAGAATACTAACAAAAACAATAGGTTTCCTCCTACCGGAGGAACCCTAAAAAAAGCATATCCTGTAATTTTTCGTGATTCTGCCATGTCCTCCAAAAGTTTTGTTCACCTACAAAGCAAACCGCTGGAGCTTGAGCATCACTTTGAGCACAGTCATGATCTCCTGTTTTAATGTTTCAACAAATTCACAACTTGTTTGACACAAACAATGACAATTGACTGCTGTTAAAAAATGTTTCCCAGATAATTAGCATCAGTTTTCACGAGTCTCTTAACCAAGTAGTTCACAGATGTAGCCGGTGTCTATCGGTGAAAGTCACTCGTCAGGTAAGTAAGAGGCCGCCCGCAACATCTAGCTTTTCGTTGGCGTAGTTGGTAGTGGTGGCGCTTGGGATGTCAGCGGTGGCAGGATCCAACCTAGTGCGGGACGTAAATAGGCCCGATGCCTCTGACATTTAAAAAAATGTCATATTTTATTATTATATCCTGGCCATGGATGCATTAATCATTGCTGCCTTTCAAAGATGTCAGGTAAAAAGCAATTAATTAATTAATTTTGACCCCCTGACGGGGGGGTGTAGTTAGCAACTAATGGCTAGACCTGAGCTTACGTCCAATGTTTTAGTAGCTAGACCAGCTTGTTAGCACTGATAGCACGGGACAGTGCAATATTATTGCTCAAAAATGAACCGAATGTTGCTAGTCTAGCTTGCTAAACAATACACTGCTGAACACCAGTACTTGTAGACAGTCTTTTTCTTCGACAACCTATTAGTTATTTTGAGTGCGCACTAATATAGAACGCTCCAATTTGAAGGTAAATGTAAAAAGGCCGACAGTACTTTATCGCTCATTATTACACGGCTGTTCTAACCGCTGTAGAAAGCTCCATTCACTTGAATGGGGCTTCCCAACGATCTGCGGTCTGATATCTTCTGATAACAGACCGTTGCTATGAATAACAGACCATAGTCAAGGAAAGTGGCCTTTTTGCTTTTGATTCACGTCTTTAGTAGCACTCCGCAAGTAGTCCGGTAACTTTTCAACCCCTGTCTACTCCGTTGCTTAGCGACGTTAGCTGATTTGAAGCCTAAAGAATGTTCAACGTCTATGAAGTTCAACGTCTTTGGCGAACAATTTCTCTGCTGATCAACACTACGAATGGTCACAAATACATTGTAAAAAGACACACTGTGTTAAGTAATTTTGTTGGCAAGTAGCCGTGTAATAAGCGGGATAATGTATAGAACGCCGGTCATTATCGGGAAAATAAGCCCCTTCAGAGCGAAACTACACCCCTCCGCTTCGCGTCGAGGTGCTGTTTGCCCTGTCAGGGCTTATTTTCCCGATAATGACCGGCGTTCTATACATTATCCCTTACATAATGCACATCCCGGAACTCCCTCTCAACCAATCAGAATGCTTGATTTCATCCACCCGTATTATAATCATCAATAGTGAATAATACTGCTATTGTGATAATCAATCATTCTTGTATAACCATTTGGGAAAGTGCTGTAGGCTAAATGCAACTATTATTTTAAAGAAAATATCTAATACAATATATAAATAACTTGATAGCAAACCTTTGTTTACAGCTGTTGTTGAAGAAAGAGAGGAGAGGTGGATAAAAAAATTGACTGTATTTTTTTATTTAAAAACTCAACAGTAACAGTGATGAACTATTCTTATTGTATAATTTCATAACAGGGATGTACACAAATTTTGTATTTTAAAAAGATAATGCTCTGAAAAGCTAAGAGTATGATTTATCTGCCGGGGGTACTCCACGGCAAAGACGAAGTACACCTCCAGCAGACATTGAATGGCACGTGCATGCTCTCCTGGCAAGAAGGGGAGTCTCTGCATCGTGGAGGATGTTGACTGGAAATGAGCTGGGTGGTTCCCATGAAAATGAGAAGTGTGTAAGGCAGGGCTCCAGACTAACTTTTTTTACTGGGAGCACAGTAGCCCCTGACTGAAAATTTTAGGAGCGCAAGCAGAACATTAAGGGGCACACCTTATATTGACCTGCAATGCATTTATTCGTGTAACTAGAGAGGGTACAATTTAGTGGCAATGGTTTAGACCCTTTTTAGGAGTGCTCAAGCACCCCTAATTTTAATCTCAGCACCCCTAAAAATAATATATTTTTAAAATATATTGTTTATTATCATTTGATGCTGGTAGTTCATGAAGAAAGGAACATCCTTAGTGTTTTCATTCAATATTTTGCAAAACAACATAATCAGACAGGAGGCTGGTTTACACCTGGCTTCAATAAAACCTGCTATGAAGTGAATGCAAGTCATGGGTGAAGGTGAACAAAAGAGAAGGGCCATAGTGTTTTCATAAGCATAATTAGACATATTAATCCAGATTTTTATGGACATAAAAATAGAAAACATATGTAATGAAGGTCAACCATTGGCTGATAAACATTTGGAGAGATAATGTTTATGTAGGCTATAAGCACTAGTGAGTATAGGGTTTCTTAAAGAGGACATTTCTTAACCAGAGGACATTGAAATATTGTCGATTGTCATCTTGTACACAGATGAACAGTCTCATTAATGATGTTATGGATATTTCTAACTTTGACACACAGTTTCTAATACTATTATTCACACAATTTGGTAAAGGTTAAGATAAAATCACTGCTTGTATGTAAAACAAGCTACCCCCCAAGCTACTCCCCCAAACTCCAAAAGCTCATGGTTCAAATGTGTCCTCTATATTAGAAAACAACATATTTCTTTGATAAAATAATCCATGTAAGCTTATTGACATTAGCTGCATGACATTATAGAATAGAAATATGACAATTCTCAAAGTCTTTTTTGTAACAATGAAATGTTCCTGTATGTGGTTTTACTATTCTGAATATTTACCCCACACAATAGTATGGTGCATTGAAAGAATCAATACAAATTGATTCTTGACGTTGACTTGATCCAAAATCAGTGAACAATAATTGAGTCTTCTTGAATCCTTTGTCAATCAATACAGGTTTTTACCAATCATTCAATATATGTCTTCAACAAAAGAAGCTCAAGTACCCAAGCAATATGTATGCAACAAGTCATACCAAGTCATACCAAGTCATACCAATAATATCAATTATTTAGATGCGAATATGCTTTTACAACCGATATTCAGCTGCTTTCAAAAGGTCTGGCTAGTTAACAGAACAACAATATAAACTGGATATACTTTCAGTATAGATCAGTGAATTTTGTTACCTAAATTAATGTATTTACTTATGTCAAAAATTTCTGCACATTGCAAATTATAGAAAAAAACAAAAGAACCAATACATTACATTTTGATTAACATAACATAATCAATTTATAAGGTAGGAAACAGCAGAGACATTTTCTACTATGTATAATCCTACAAATTGTGTGTATAACCAACATCATCGCGGGCACTGTCCCCTATCTATAATTCCAGAAATATGTGTGTGTGTGCCACCAATTTGATCACAGGCACTATGCACTATATATTGTTCAAGGAATCTGTATTTGTGTGTTTCACTGACCGATCTTAATCACCGACTGCATCACGGGTACTGTGCACTTGTTTGGTTTGAATTTCAGTTATTTAACCACTATTGGATTTTAAAAGCCTGCTATGCAAATGTCCACATCAAGCACCATAATTTGATAGGCAATTAAATAGAAGTGAAACACAAGAGGCTTTGAAATCAAATTTGAAAAACCAAGGTCCAACCTCGACACATAAAACTCTGGCTTACACAACTGTCAAAATAACTACACTAAATAAACAAATGATTCCAACAAAATGTATCATGGCATTAACACAGCAGAGTTCCTTGAAAGGGCAATCCCGGATTCTCAACATTGAGTCTGCTTTGTAAATATATTAAATATATATTAAATATTAATGGAATAATATCTGTTTTTAACTAATTAATAAGACACATTACTCCATGTTACTGTGACATGACAGACACTCATTTGCAGTTATATATCACCTGCCCATCTCCCATCTCGTTCACTATCTTTGCTTACATGCAAAATGCTAATTCAAATAGAAATATCTTAAAGAGTTGTACATTTGTAAATTAGTAAGGTACATTTTAAGGTAGATTTCAATTACGGATTAATCCTTAAAAAAAATTGCTGTTTCTCTCCACCTTGACTCTTGGTCATTTATCTGCCAGATAATTCAAATGGCTCATGTATGTGACTGATGTAGGTATGATAAGTGGTACATATAGAAACAACAGATATAAAAAAAAGTGTATTCAATATTCCACGATGAAAACTTAGCAGAGTGGAAACAGATGTGCATCACTTATTGCCTATCAAAACAGTGTTCTACAGTGGCCAATAATATGGTTGAGCAAAAGCCAACAGTTTTAATTTGCTTTCGCTTTGCAAAGCTGGGCTCTAGTTCGTGTCAATGTGGACAAGTTTTTTTACAAAAAGGGTCATCCCTGGACACAGTGTAACATGAAAATGACTGAGGAAGTACCTTTTAATTTTTTTAATGAAATGATAATATACATTAAAATACATTCTAATTTTCAATGCTTCAATACATCTTACTTTTATCATATGTTTAAAATCATAAACATTTGTTTATGTCGACGTGGACAAAGCATCCCAACCTAAACAGACAATAAAAATCTACTAAGCATGTAATATAGTTTAGTTAGTACACTCCTGTTTGACGAAAACATTCCACATTGTCCTTGCTTATTATCATGAACACTATGAGGGAGAGAGGAGAAAGAAAATATGTGACATCACAAGTCCCTTTAGAGGTCAATAATCTTTTTGAATAATTGCCTGCAATTTTAATTGAAGCAAAATCTTTCTAAAGCATTCATCATGGTAAATGCACATTACTTCTTCCAATTCTGCATTCCTATTAATTCTGTTAATTTAAAAGTAACTTCTTTGTGTGAGTATAAAGGACAGCAATTATAAAAGTTTTAAGTACATATAACTTATTATTGTTCTAAATACATGCAAGGACTGCTTAGTAATGCCTAAAAAGTATTTAACAAAGAAATAATAATAATAATGTTAAAAAATTGTGCTTGGTTTTACTTGCTTGAACATTTTACTAGTCAACACAATTAATTTGCCCCCTAGAAGCTAAATTGTGTTTGTACTGGCAACAGAAATCAGTGTCCTCAATGTTGATTACTGAGCCCCAGTTTTTTGTATTAAACCATGAACCAGCAAGTTTTTCACCGCAAAAGATTAGTAAATCTTGTTAGTATAAAATGCAAAGCTCCATAATGAAACACATCCCAATCTTTAAATTCAGGTGTTTATTAGACGTCACCCTTTTTGACATGGCATGAAGCATATTAATGTGATGCTGTGGAAAGTGACAGGTGGGGGGGTGTAATTTCAGACAACAAAGAATATAATTGTTCTATCGTAGTTTCTCAAGAGATACTTTGCAATCATCTCTAATTACTCTAGCATTCAGAAGTGGGTAACAGTAATGTCTTCCCTCATATATTCCAGTCATCACAAAGGGGCTGCAAAAGAAGGGGAAATATGAAGGAAAAGATGGCTTCATGATACCATAAAAATGTGTCATGAATACTGAGTCATTAGGGTCATTACATTGATGATGCTTCCTTCCTTAATTGCCCTCTCCTGGGTTTGATGTTGGGATTTAACACCAATCCTAAATGAAGACAGTTAAAACACCACTTTATCCAGCTACAATACCAAAATGCTCTTTAGATAGTGTGGATGGGTGTTTGAGGGCCTCCCAACTAAGCAAAAGATAAGACATGTTTTAAAGGTAGTTTAGTCTGCTTGTTAGATGAGGGCAGGTTCAGCTGTTAATGGAAGATTCCTGACTGTAGTATTGAATTTGCCCAAGTACCCAAATTAGAATAATTCATTTCAGTCAACTGTTGTTTTTTGAATGTTTGCTATACTTTGCTCCACTGCTTTAGTATCACATAAATTTGTGCTGGACAAAACCATATCATCATAAGCTTTATTTTGGACACTTACTCGGTCCATAGATTAAAAGACAACGGACAAACATATAATAAAATCACAAGGTACATCATTTTCTGAGGAGGCTCAGACGCCAGTGAGTCCATTAGAAAAGTATCATAATGAACTTAGTGCCGGATTGGTCAGTACCAGTATGATACTGTTTATAGAGGTTATAAGTCTGCACATGCAGCTGTACATGAGTCTGCGCATCACTGCAGGGCATATGAATACTGTGGTGTCAATGGTGATGTTGTAGAAACTGAAGAATCTGAATAAGTAATAGTCAAATTAATAGATGCAATAAAAAGGAAATGGAAAAATGGCCATATGCAATGGATCCCATACATATTTCAGATGACAGGATAGGCTTGTCATGGTTATACTAATACTTGGACGTTTGATTAACTGTTATTAATCTTTTCTCATCTGCACCTGCGCCAGCCTCAGCTTTGATTAAATTCTGACTAGTGTTACACTGTTCCCTATGTATACTTGCAGAATAATTGACTGGACTGCTCGTAGGCACAAAACAAATCCTTTCTATCAGATGAGGAAGTGCTATAAAATCATGTCATCCACTTTGCATAGCATGTCATCAGATGTCATCGTCATGGTTTTCTTATATTGTAAAGGCTATTCACCATCTTAACTTCAAATTGCTATGGCAACACTGATAATAGCCTCAGTTTGTGTTTAATCACATAGTTCATTCCTGGTGTTTAGACTAACACATTCAATGCCAAGTCCAATTCTTATGAGGCAAGAATGATACATTGTTGACAGAGCCCTCCACAGCTTCCCATTAGTTTTTAAATATTGAACTTTTTTGGAATTGAATTCTCTTTAAGTTAGTAACGTAAACGCAGTAGCGGTTTTTGGCACGGGCGAACCGGGCAGCCGCCCGGGGCGGCATGAAGAGGGGGGCGACAATTTCTCAAGTGTATCAAATTAAATTAACCCTCCCGCTATCTTTAAGTTTCAAACGCACTACCAGCAGAGAGCGCCAATCGCGACACGCCACATTTTCTATAATTGTGCATAAACATATAATTACATAGTAGTGGTGGGCATTGATTACATTTTAAAATCTAGATTAATCTCACTATAATCTTGAAATTAATCTAGATTAATCTAGATTAAAATGGCTCATTTTAACTCTGCCTAAGGCATTCAGAATATGCTACCCAAATAATGGTAAAGTAAGTCTTTGAGAACGGGTTTCTCAAGCCAGGTGAGCGAGGAGATTAGTTCGCTTGGCTGATAGAGCTGTGCTGACGGGCTTGCCTCGGTTTTCCCTTGCACTACATCAGTGCTTGGCCCGGCATCTTTCGCATTAGTTAAGGGATGCTTTGCGTTTAGGTGGTATTTGAGACTGGAAGAACTTGTACAGTAAACTAATTCCGCATCGCACAAGGTGCAAACAACCTTTGTCTTGTCGAGGTTTCCATTGGGAAGCTTCTTAAAAATAAATTTTCCCTGAAGCAAACCCGGTGGCTTCATAGCTGCATCCATGTTCTCGCCCCCTACGATGCAATTCGGCTAGGTATACATCCGCGCTAAAATATCAAGGTGAAAGTCATCATAGCTTGCGTAGTATAGACCCAGCTCCCAACCCAATTTTGAGAATAGATTAACAGCAACATTTTTTTTATCGTCCGATAAGAACTGGAGAGAGACTCTTTCAACTATTTCACTTAACTCCTCGGTTGGTGGTTTGTTGCACTAAACCTAAGCCATTGAAAATGCAATTGGGAGCTTTCTCACCAATGCAAAAGCTCAGAGATGACTACATTCCTGTGTCTTCCCATTACAACTGAATGAATACCATGGCGACAATGGTCATGTAGTCAATGAAGAAACAGCAGTGGGCAGTTCAGACATGGGCAAAGGGTGAGCACTCTGGAATTGACTCATTAAGTCACAGCTGTTGTGCAAGGGACAAAGAAGGCTATGCTCTTAACAGACCTCTTCACCATCCAAATACTGAGACCCTCACGAAAGATGTGTTGTGGAGTGGGATAAGGACCACAATGGCTGAGTAGCTGAAAGCATGCAATTGTATTTATCTGTCTTAGAACATTGTAACTATTTATGGGATTATGTGCGCTCTCTGCTACAAAATGAAATAGAACTAAACGAGTTTCTCTCATAAAAATGTTTTATAGCAAAGACTAAGTAATGGGTTGATAATACAGTGCATCGGGAAAGTATTCACAGTGCATGTCAGAGCACAAGCCAAGCCATGAAGTCCAAGGAATTGTCTGTAGACCTCAGAGACAGGACTGTATCAAGGCACATATTTGGGGAAGGGTACAGAAAGAAATCTGCAGCATTGAACATCCTAATGAGCACAGTGGCCTCCATCATCTGTAAATGGCAGAAGTTTGGAACTACCAGGACTCTTCCTAGAGTTGGCCGCCCGGCCAAACTGATCGATCAGGGGAGAAGGTCCTTAGTCAGGGAGGACACCAAGAACCTGATGGTCAGGCTAATCAGGCCTGTATGGTAGAGTGACCAGACAGAAGCCGTCAGTAAAAGGCACATGACAGCCCCCCTGGAGTTTGCCAAAGGGCACCTGGAGGACTCAACCATGAGAAACTAAATTCTCTGGTCTTATTAAACAAAAATTTAACTATTTGGCCTGAATGCCAAGAGTCACGTCTGGAGGAAACCAGGGGCCGCTCATCACCTGGCCAATACCATCCCTATAGTGAAGCATGGTGGTGGCAGAATCATTTTGTGGGGATGTTTTTCAGCAGCAGGAACTGGAAGACTTGAAGAGGAAAAGATGAATGCAGCAATGTACAGAGACATCCTTGATGAGAATCTGCTCCAGAGCACTCTGGACCTCAGACTGCGGTAAAGGTTCATCTTCCAACAGGACAAAGACCCTAAGCACACAGTCAAGATGACCAAGGAGTGGCTTTGGGACAACTCTGAATGTCCTTGAGTGGCCCAGCCAGAGCCCAGACTTGAACCCAATTGAACATCGCTGGAGAGCAAAATGGCTGTGCACCGATGCTCTCCAGCCAACCTGATGGAGCTTGAGAGGTCATGCAAAGAAGAATGGGAGAACCTGCCCAAAAATAGGTGTGCCAAGCTTGTAGCATCATACTCATACAAAAGACTTGAGGCTGTTATTGCTGCCAAAGGTGCTTAGTTGCTCAAGTATTGAGCAAAGGCTGTGAATACTGTGAGTACATGTTATATATAAGTTCTTAAATTCGTGCAAATCTATGAAAAATGTAACATATTTTATCACTTTGTCATTATGGGATATTGTGTGTAGAATTTAGTAAAACAATAAATTGAATCAATTTTGTAACAATAAGGTTATAGGAATAAGGTTGTAACAACTGTCTTTATCAATTATTTGTTCATTGAGTAAATGTATCAATTAAAGTTGGGTTAATTTGGGATTTTATATTTCTATAATTGTTCCCTGGTGCCACCAACATAACATACCTTATGCCAACACCTCAAAAGGAAGCCAGCAAGGCAAAGCCATTGACCTCAGCATGGTTTACTGCACAAAATCAACCAGGCCTTCCTTTCTTCTCAAAGCACTCCCCTGCTGCTGAGGCCTTGTTACAGCCATGCCTACACCATTGGTCCATACTGCATTACTCTGTCAAGTTGAGATTTTCTTGAAGCAAATTATACTTTTTTCACTATTTTCACACGTTTACCCTTATCCTCTCCATTCTGGAGCCTCTGTTTGTTTTGGAGTGGATACTTGACTTTAAAGGACTGCAGAAGCGGGCCCATCCGCAGACCTGAAATGTTAACTTGCAATAACAAGGTTTGAGGAAGCATTTGTGCATCATCAAAAATAACCACATTACCTAAAAGGCATCCAAATTTGTTATTATATGTTATTATATAGAATGGGGCCTTGTTTTTACTGTCTAATCATTAAAACTTGTCCATATTGTTTTGAAGATACTATACATACTGATATGTAGAATGGATATACAACATCAGATAGAAGCAAAGAGGAACAGCTGTTGAAAATGGGGGAAAACCTGAGAGAAAACCAACATAGTTCATGATATCAGAAGCGACTATTCACACATTATCACTTCAGATGTCCACAGAAGTGAACACTGGTTTCCAGATGACAGAAAAAGTAACAAACATTTAAACATGTATTTACAGTATCAGTGTCTGAGGCTGGGTATTTCTTTCTTGTGGAGTGTGGGGACATTACTTCTTACAGCCTGTGTTGTTCTCTCACATTTTCGTTTTAAGGCCTTTTTGGATTTAATCAGCAACAGCAGGTTTCTTTGATATCTAAGGAGTAGTGGATTAGAAGTATATATGTACGATATATAAGATATGTATACGTTAAAAGTACTGCATTATATTTTAAATTACTGTGTTTAATATACTTCAGCTGAAGCTAAAACCTAAATGAATGAGTAAATTCCACAAATGTCCACACTTTGTGTTCAATCTCCCCTAGATAACAGATATAACGCGTCTCATAGGAATTGGAAATCAGTAGTTTCCCCCATCTCAATTAAGTTCAGTGGTGTGTTGTACTTGAGGTGGTGTTGGCCATCTTATATTTACCCTGTGGTGTTTTTTTCGTCCACGGTAAGGTGTTGTTGTACAGATTGTTCTTCATGTGTGCTTTATGATGAATCTCAATGTCACATCAGTATAATTGGGAGCGTGCAATAGTGACTCTCGGTGTGGCTCATGTATGTGATGTCTGTGGACTTGTGCGTCCAGTATCAGTAAAAGTCTGTCAGGTGTGTGCGTCAGTATGTCTGGATCTCATCTTGCATCGTAGCTCAGGCAGCGGCCTCGGTTTCCTTGAAACAACCGAGGGCCTCTGCCTCAGTATCTTCTCATCCCCGTTCTGGGTTCTGTCATCTGCTTCATGTAGAGGCCGGAGGAAGACTGAAAGTGTCTTCCCCTCTCCAGGCTCCTCTCTCTGGTTTCCCGTCTGGGTGCTGTCATCTGCTTCATGAATCACATATGGGGCAGAGAGGCATGGTAGCAACAGCAGCCCCTCTCTGGCTTTCTCCACATGTGACTCACCTTTCGACGTCTTCAACACCTCCGGGTGGGTGTTCTTTGGGTCCTCCTTCTCAGCACCCCTGGATTGGAGTGCTGGATGGCGGGGTCCTGGTTCTGGCTCAAATCGGTCCGCTGGACTGGAACCTGCTCCCGGATCAGCTGCTGCAAACGGGTCTCCACCCCCCTTGGTGTACTCCTGGAAGAGTAACCCAGTGGGGATGAGACAAATGACAAGTTGGAGCAGGCACCATTTGGAGGTGCACCAGCTCCTCCACTGGCCCCTGACTCTCCGTTTAATCCCTCCACCGTGTTGTTCGGTGGCGGGGCTGTTTTGCAGTGTGTCGCATGGCTCCATGTTGGACGACCCTCCACTTTCACAGCTGTGTGAGTCACCAAGATAAACAGCTATGGACAGCTCCATCTCGGTGAGAGGCAGTCCTCCATTTGTGCACTTTCACGTGCACGTAGTCTCCCGGTTGATAGGGATGACATGGCTCCCCAGGCAGGGCAGCTTTCACCTGTGAATGCACAACCCTGGCTGCTCTAGTTAGGGCGTAACAAAAGTTTAACACTGTATCATCCATTTGGTGGATATCCATCTGTGTCAATGATAGTGGGAGAGACAGGCAATCTCATTGGTCTCCCTTCAACTATCTTGTGTGGGGAAAGTACATTTCTCCTCTGGGGAGTGGACCTCATGGCCATGAGAGCTAGTGGAAGTGCATCAGGCCACTTCAGGCCTGTCTCCACATATCTTGGCTAGTTTTTTTTTTCTCCAAAGTTCCATGTTGCCTCTCCACTGTCCCCGCAGACTGTGGGTGGTAGGGACAGTGGAAATGATGGTTGATCTGGAGCGCTTATCAAAGTTCCTGAACAATTTTGACCTGTGAAATGTGAACGTCTATCACTGGACAGTCTTGTGAAGATCCCATATCTACAGATCACATCTCTTATAATAAAATCTTGGCTACCGTGGTAGCATCAACTTTCCGACATGGGTAGGCTTCTACCCATTTAGAGAACATGACAACAATTACAAGTACACACTCAAAATTACAACACTTGTTCATCTGCATAAAATCAATTTGTAAATTAATAAAAGGACCACTTGGTGGTGGGTGGGCTGGGTCTCTTCTCTTTGGTCCCTTTCCGGGATTATGCTGCTGGTAAATTTGACACTGAGCACAATGTTGCTCAGCCTTTGTGGAAAAACCAGGTGCAAAACCAATCTGTATTTACTATTGAGACCATACCCCCCTTGCTCATATGGGCACATCCGTGCGCCATGCGAGCCAACCAAGGGAACAATGCACGTGGAATCTTTCACACAGCCAACAGATAACCAACCATCCCTCTCAGTGTTATCAGCAGTGACTTGAAGGTCCACCACAACATGAAGAGAGGGAATGAGCGTTTCTGGTTGCTGAGACACAAAAAAAACAAATACAGACCTGGGACACATCAGAGGGCCGCAGCCTTTGCTGCAACATCAGCTCTAGTATTTCCTCTTGAAACATTTTTTCTGCTATTGCTAGTATGAGCTTCAAACTTAACAATAGTTGGCTTTCTCGGTAATAGTATTAAATTATCAAATCATCTTTCCATTCTTAATTGCTCCACCTGAGGAGTTAATGAAACCTCTTTCTGGCCATATGGCATCAAAATTGTGAGTAACTCCAAATCCATACCTCGAGTCAGTGTGAATATTTACGACCTTGCCTTCTCTGACAAACAACATGCCCTTGTCAAAGCAAAACTCTTCCTGCTGAGCAGACAGTTTACCAGATTTGAATGTCTCACTGTCCGTGCAGACCGCTTATCCGGAGTTTAGAGAGCCATCCCATGCTCAGGACGAAGATCCTTCTACGTTCAACACAAGTTCAGCATTATCCCTAAGTTTGTCACAACATATCAGGTCTGGGTGTTAGCACTTTATCGACAACCATCTCACAGTCATGTGGTTCACCATCATCAGGGGTGGGCAACAATGAAACTGGATTCAATGTGGGGCATCTATGGAATGTAATGTTACTTTGAGTCAAGAATTACAGTTCATACTTTGTAGCTCTAGTGGCTGACAGGTGTTGAGTTTTGGTGCGTAACAGAAAAACACTTACTGCATGAGGAACCATCACTGTCAAGGGCGACCCCAGCACTATATCTGAAGTTGCTTCCACACATGTTGCCGCAGCACAGACTGCTCGTAAGCACGGGGGGAAACCTGCTGCCACAGTATCTAAAGAAGAAACTCACATAGGCGATAGGCCTCTTAAGATAACCATGCTGCAGGGTCAGTACACCCCGGTGTATTCTGGCAGACCGAGAGCTGGCGCTTTGGCCAAGGCCTGCTTAAGAGATACAAATGATTTATCAGCTTCAGTTTTCCACAACAAATGAGTATCAGTCTCCTTCCTTTTATCAAGGAGAGGTCTAGCCAACACAGCATAATCAGGGATCTACTAACGAAAATACCCGACTGAACCTAGAGTTGTTTTGGTGTTCTAGGCTTCGGTATCCATCGGATGGCCTCCACTCTATCAGGCGTCAACAGACGCTCTGTACCTTTGAGTGTATGGCCCAGATACTTGACCTCCTAAGACCATAACTGCAGTTTTGCCTTTGAGGCCTTGTGGCCCTTCTCAACCAGTGCCTGTAGCACAACAATAGTGTCCTGTTGGCAGGAGGCAAGATTCTTAGAACATATCAAAAAAGGTCATAAATATACTGCACCAGAGTAGAGCCGGCTGCTAAGGTGACATCCTGGAGCTCCTCTCGTAATGCTTGACTAAACAACGTAGGTGATTCAGTGTACTCCTGCGGTATAACTGAAATGTATAGTAGACCTGGCGAAACGTGAATGCCAACAGTTACTGGCTCTCTTCTGCAATGGGAACAAAGAAGAAAAGCAACCAATAGTCATTTACAGAGCTAGAAAGTAACAGGGTTACTTGCTAAGTATCGTAACAGAGTTAGGCACAACAGGATGTATAACACAGGCATTACCAGCTTATAAACCCATAATAAACTTCCAAGTATTTGATTAGCCTTAAGGGATCAAATTGACCTAAGTCTACCTATGACTCCTTGTTTCAACAAAGCATCAATAACTGGGACAATACCTTTCCCTACTTCTCTATCACTAGCATACTGAGGTCCGGTTCTCAAAAGTCGTACTACAAACAATGATAACAATATGATTAGCTTGTGTGGACCACAGGAGCTCAGGCCCAGCTTCTAGCAAGGCCACATCTGCGGTCGCTAAAATCTCTGCATTCCGCTGCTGGGGGATGCGTATGGAATTGAAAACCCCATTCATGGACTGCTTTATGCTTGGTGCGCCTGCTGTCCCTCTGCGATGCTGGTAACGTAAACAATTTAAGAACCTTTTATTGTGACGTTCAGTTGGGAGCCTGGGCGTATGGAATGTCATTAATTTCTCAACTTTCTTTCCTGCATTCTCCTGCATCAATGTACAATTATGTTTGACATAATCCATAACCATATCAACAGTTTTTGTTCTCCCAATGTAGAACCTGTTTCTTAACTTCTACCTGGAGTTCAGGAAACAATCCACATATGAACACTTGACAAAGTGGCACGGGGAAGCAGCTGCTGTAATATCAGAAAGTTTTTTTTTTTTTTTTTTTTACATTCTAGTAAGTCTTTCCAGATAATCTTTAGGATCCTCATATTTTCTCTGTTTACGATCATACACTTTGCTCCAGTCAAGCAACACTCCTCCAGTATTACTACCATTAAACACCAACAGAAATGTATGCTTTATGTTTTCTCAACATACCAGGCTGGAGTTCACCCTATAACCCTTGATTCAAATCAATAAAAGTAGGTATGTTAGCATTGATAGCTATTTGCAAATCTCTTAGAAAATGTTGCTGAGTCCTCTCATGTCAGGAAATCCATTTCCTAGCTCCCTCAGCTCAGTCACTGACCATGGGCGATAAAGGTACAGAAGCTGTCATACATCAGGGCCTGGATGAACCATAGGGTTCATTGATACCTGGGGGTTCAATTGATAGTTACAGGCCTTCCAGAATAACCTCACCAATCATATTTGTTATTATATGAACCTCGACCTTCTCTTGTAAGTACTGTTCTGGCTGTACCTGACCCGCTGCTTCCCCATATAATGCATTTTCCCTGTCTCTGGCTCTCCTCTGTATAGCCACAGCTATAGCAACAGCATCATCTTCATTGTCGGTAAATAGGCTACAAATCTTAGGCAGACTCTCTTGTTTCACTTGAGAATTAAGCTACCTTCAGCCTGTTTCACAACTACTGACTTCTCACAATTAGTTTTGGCCCTGTTCGCCTGTTCAAGCAACTTCATGCTAACATGTTCAAGCAATGTCTTGAGTTCCCTCACTCTATGACTTTGTTCAGTCTGATCACCTTTTAATAATGACTTTTCTGTTCATCTCGTCTCTGTCTGAATAGACTAGCATTCTATCAGAATCAGTTTTAGCTTGATCTGACCTTACTTTCTCAAGAAAATGCCACATTGTCTCTTAGATTCAGTTAACCATATCAACATTTGCCAGCTTTAATATTGTTTACACGTCCGACTTGTTTCCTTGTCTTTCAGAATGGCCTTTTAAACTCCAATATCTTTACATCAAACGTTTCCTCCAGCGGAAAACAATGTCTCGAGTCATGATTAATCCACGCATGCAATCTCTCAATACTTAAAACTGCTTGAATTCCATGTAAATCACACATATATCGGGCTGGACTAACAACGTCTCTATCGCTCCCATACTGGAAGCTAGATTACCCATACTGAATTACAATGTATCTGAATACAATGTATCTGTAACAAATCTCATAACTGTAGGCTATGTCACCAACTTTTATGATTTACTGCAACAAGAATCACACAGCACTTTAGAATAGTCGCACAATCTGGTAGCACTGTAAAACGGTCACAATATTAAAGAATAAGAGAACTACAACATCATGTGGTTGTGAACCACAAATATGGCCCTTTTCAAGCCAAGCTATCCTCAGCCTCCGGGCGCTCCATCATGGGACGCGCCTACAGAGACCCAACTCTTTGGGAACGCGCATACAATAATCTCCACAACTCTGTTACCTCATAAGTAACAAAAAACACAATTTGTGCTTAAAAGAGACAAGTTAATTAATAAACTGCCTGTCTGTCTTTCCCTTAGTATTTGATTGTGTCCCTCGCTGATCATTAAATGCCAAGCTTGTCAGTTAAAAGCCTATCTGTCCCTTTACATTGTCAAAGTATCCCTAACTTGTATAAAACCACTTTTCCCTTAAAGTTGGTCTCTCGCATAAAGCCTTTGACCCTAATACATTATGACCGCCCACCTACTGTGCTTGGTCTTAAGAATAGCCCAAAACAAAACTTAATACAGTTACAATATAAACAAAAATAAAAGTCCCAATAAGATCTCTGTTCAAAAGAGAAAAGCCCAACACAAAACGTTATACAATCCAGTTCAACTTAATACAATTCAAACAAACATAATATCTCTGTTCAACTAAAATTTTCAGCTGTAAACATGCATCAAAAAATAACACATACCTTTCCTTGTTTGGTTCACCCCTGGTCTGTATCTGTAAAACCATAACTCTCTGTTAACAGATCCTTTACCTCAGATCAAGAGTATATGGTCCGTATTCTCTGTTAACAGATCCTTTACCTCAGATCAAGAATACAGATTCTGTTACATACTTTTTCAATACTTCCCGCGACCAGGGTTCTTGTACGCTATCAGAGTTTGTCAACTCTGACCTAGACAAAGTAAAAATAACAAGTCAACAAATGACCCAAATTTACTAAACCAAAACTCTAATATTATTGTCCTCCTGTTGAGGCCTAGTAGACTCTAGTCTGCTAAGACCAGGCTCCCAACTGAACGTCACAATAAAAGGTTCTTAAATTGTTTACGTTACCAGCATCGCAGAGGGACAGCAGGCGCACCAAGCATAAAGCAGTCCATGAATGGGGTTTTGGAAAAGGATCCCCTTACCATTTTGTTTTGTGCACCACGGGTTCTGCTTTATACTGGTGCCGCCGTGGGTCTCTCCTGGATCTGGTTCTGCAATCCTGCTGCTCGACAACGCCAATTGATGAAGAAAGTGTTTTGTCCGTCTTCATAAACGGAGTGACTAAGTTCAGTTGAGTTCTGGATTTTAATAAGTATTTATCAATCTGCAGATTGGGAGAGAAAACCAGACCTCTGACAATAAATGACAACACAACACCAGGCTTAGGTCTCAATCAAGTCTCTCTCCGCTCTGAAGGACAGAGGACCATCTTTTATAGGGCACAAGAATGTAAACATAGATAGTGACAGTTAGGCAGAAATGACGTTACAACAGTCTCAGAGAAAGAGACTCACAGCTCCCAACACATAGTTGGAGCTCTCCTTGTTGTCATGACAAGGACCATTTAGCCAGTAATTTCTCCTGATCTCAAACATCTATTAACCCTGACACAATCTACTCTTATTAATAGCAAGCTTACATGAGAACATACTAACTATTATCCAATGACTAGTTCTCTTGATTAGTGAATAATGTAAGCACACAGGAAATCTAAATTTCTTCCACACCTGCATAAGCTCTGTAGCTAGAGGAAACAAATGATTCGTTCATTTTCCGACTCAGTCTTTCTACGAGTCTTTGGATCATTTTTCACGTGACCTGCATAGGCTCTGTAGCTAGAGGAAACGAACGATTCGTTCATTTCCCGACTCGGTCTTTCTACGAGTTTTTGGATAATTTTTCACGTGACCTGCATAGGCTCTGTACTGGTAGCTAGAGGAAACAAACGATTTGTTCATTTCCCGACTTGGTCTTTCTACAAGTTTTTGGATAATTTTTCACGTGACCTGCATAGGCTCTGTAGGTAGAGGAAACGAACGATTCATTCATTTTCCGACTCGATAATTAAATGCTAGTGTGATAATACATGACCAAATCATACAAACTCATGATACATTATTTTAATGTATCATGAGTTTGAAATGAACGAGTTGAAATGAACGAATGACTCGAAAAAAGATTCAAAGAACAGAATCAGTAAAATGAACCGAACTTCTCATCACTACTGATAACACTGTCTGACTAGAACGTCGTATCTATGCGTTGTTGCTAATGTGTGCTGACATTGTGCACACCTAATGAATATACTTGTAGGTCGCACGTGCGTGAGTGTTTGTAAAAAATGCTCGCACTGTCTCAAAAACTGGTCGCAAAATGCCACCATTTGGTTGCAGTCTGGAGCCCTGTTTTTTCCCTTTCATTTGTTGCCTATCATTTTTATTTTACTGTACTTTATAGACTTAAGTTAACCAGTGTTAGTGATCAGTTAAGCAAAACTTTCCTCTTTATGAACAAATGGTTAATGTGTTCTGTTGATAGTTTACAGGCATTCTACTACACCCAACGGTTTTTCACTTTAATTGGATGGTCCTAAAACACGCCCACAAACAGTTAGTGGAGAATGCCCTCTAATAGTTTGTAAATAATCAAAAAGAGAATTGCATTATCTTTCATTGAGAATCAATACATTATCAATTATCTACAGACAGTTAGTTGAATATTGGTTAATTACCAGTTGAAAACAAGCTTTGAAAGACAGCAGACACTTTCAGTAAAATCTTGGACTTGAATTAAGCAAATGCAAGAGATAAAGTCATGTAATTTATCTTTAACTTAAAAATGGAGTCCAAATGTATTATACACTGAAAAGTCCTATCTTATGTTCGCGCATATATCTGAGTCCTGGTCGGCCAGGCCTTCAACCTGTACGTTTGGCTAGGATTTAATAACACATGTTTGTAAGGCACGTGTCTACCACCAGACCCAGATATGTAAAAACAAATACATCTCAGTAACCATAAACGCACAAATGTAGAACTCCACTCTCTAATGGCATTCAAACCCCTTTGGGCTACCCTGTTTAAATTACAATTCCCAATTCATCAGCAATAACAATCAGTTATTATGTGTCAAATTCAACCAATATACGTTTACAGGTCATGATCCATTGGGAGTTTAGTGCACGACTTCACAGCGTATTTAATCCAACTATGTTTTACTGCACTGGCATTCCCACAGAAATCAGCAATAATCGTTCCATTTGGTGAGGTATTTAATTACCACCAAACTCTGGTCGGTCAGGCCGTAACTAATTCTGTTTCCCGGATCTCCCGGTGCCATTTCTTAGTAAAACATACAGTCTATTTACTTCACCGATCTTTCTGCTCCCAATACGTCACAGATCACGGGTCTCAGTAAATATGATGCCCTACTCTTGCTGTACTGGGGTCTCACCAGATCTTAGCGTACCAGAGTGCATCTTTAACGACTACACTATGGAGTTTTTGAAATCAATTTGGAACACATAAGTCGACTATGTATATATACAATTTTATTCTTACCTTGTCCCTCGAAAGTTGTGACTCTTAGCTAGTCCAAAATTCCGTCACCTGGCGCACGCGCGTGCGTGCGTGTTTGAGTGTGTGTGTGCTCTTTGACCCCTCCAAGCTTGACCATGAAGCTAAATGAATAAATGTAAATGTCATGTAAATATGGATAGTACGCCTCCAACCCTTCATGATGGGCCTGTCAGGGCCTGTGCGACACTGACAGACCTAACTCTGGTGTATTTTCTAATGATATCTTGGTGATATGAGACAGGGGGCCCTAATAGAGGGTGACTCCTTGTTAAGCCAAGGTGTCGCGCCACAAAACCCACCAGCCACTCAACAGCCTTTCAAACCAACACAGTCTCATGGGCACAGCAGCAATATGTCACGCCATGGAAACTCCCCACCAAACGACAACCAACCAGCACTTGTCATTATATGGATAGTACGCCTCCAACCCTCCAATTCACAGTGATATGAGACAGGGGGCCCTAATACAGGGGGACTCCTTGTTAAGCCAGGATGTCATGCTATAACCACAAACCAGCAAGTCCACACAGCCATGACAAAGGACCAACCAAAGAACGGACCAGCAAAAGCCAACAAACCAACATGTCATATTATTGTATTTTCTTAGGATTTACAAAAATATGTATAGTTTTGCCTGTACAGCACTTTGGTCAACATAAGTTGTTTTAAATGTGCTTTATGAATAAACTTGACTTCTATATGTTGGTAGTGTTACGGTTTTACCCCCCCCCCCCCAAAAAAAAAAAAAAAACTTGAATCTGTTCACTTGGTTATAGGTCATGTTTCCCCCCCCAAAAAAATACAAAAAACTAATTTTACAATCTGTTGATGTTTCAGGTTTTAACGTCTGTTGATTTGTCACCCGTTCTATTCAGTAGGTGCGTGGGCTGCTGTGGAACAGTGATCAGGCACCACCTCCAAATGTATAGCTTATGTTTATGTAGTTACAGTTTGTGTAAATGTTATAAATGTGTGCATATTTTGTATCCATCTTGTACACTAGGAGCAGTGAGCAGCTGCATAGCATTGACCGGTGACCAACTCCAGATCAATTTTTTAACTTTTACCACTGGTCATTCTGGAAAAGTGTGTACAAGCCTCAATTATCCAGTTAAATTAAAAGTGCACAAGTTCTCAGTGTTTTTTGTGATTCCATTCACATTGAATATGAGATACATGTGCTACAAGAGCATCAATAATAAACATTTTACGACAGTATTTATAATACAATAATTTAAATGTACCTGTCGTTGTTACAAAATAAACCTGAACTTGTCCAGAGGCCTGTTCCATAAAGCGAGTTTACCGAATAAGCCAGACTTATGTCAGTTAGTCGGACTCATTTCTTGTTCATTCGGTTCCATAAAGCTAGCTCAACGTAGTTCGAACTCAGTTACTATGGCAACTTAGGCTACGAAACTAGTCTGGTCAGGGTCAGACTAACTGTCAGGCTTAGCGTGACTTGGTGCTTAACCAGACGTCCCTGTAACACTGACCCAACGGGAAGATGATGATTTACCACGTATATTCTCATTTTCTTATTCTCATCAGTTCAACATTGATAGAAAATCAACGTAAATAGCCTACATAGGCTACAACATTTAGCCTAATGCATTAAACAATGATGAATAATGCTTTGATAGGCTACGCACCATAGCCGTTAAATGTATGGATGTTAGTTTGTGATTTCAAATATTTAGGCATCAGGCATAGGCCTACATCTCAATCTAAATTATCCGAGTATAATTATCATAGCAATATAATTGTTAACAGTAGACTACAATTGCAAAACAAACCTAAATCCGCCCCCCATTTCCCCAACACAAAACCCATGTTAAAAAGTTAGCACTAGGATACTGGATAATGTTTTAATTAATAGTAGGCTATTTATTTTAAACAATGTCAAAAAAGTCAATTTAGATTAGTTTAGAGGGTATTTTTTAATCAACGAAGGTCTACGTTCACAACGTCAATCATGGCGTGTCATTTTACATTGATTGAAGCGGTGGATGAGGGAGCTGTCATTGTACACGATTTAAAGGGGAGGTTCTTTCTGGAAGAAGTCATGTGGCCGTGTGCATTGCTTTTGCCGTGGTGGATTGTATGATCCATGTTTTACCTCTCGGGCTGCTTAAGAATAGGGTGCACGCGCAATTAGCTTGACTACTTAAATCTGACTTAAATTAGTAGGACTGCGTGAGCTGAAATTGGTCTTTATGGAACCGCTTTAGCCCCGCTTGACAAATTAAACTTATTCAAGTCTGGTTTAGGACTTTAAGTTTACCTTTTTGAGCGGCCTTTATGGAACAGGCCCCCGAAGGGATTTCCAGTGTGCTTTTTTAAATACTTGTTATTTGTTTGTGTAAATCTGATACCTTTTGCGAGAGACACTCAACCCAAAATACATATGATGCTTAAAATAATTTTGAAATTCAAATATCCACTTTAGATAGACTTGTTGCTGGAAATCCTAACCTGTAAAACGGGACATAAGTTTTGATGGTATTTTATTTAGAGAAATTGTGGAAAGGTATATGTTGCCTATCAACTGGAAGAAATGTTGGTTGTATGGTTTATTACAAGTTTACAAAATTACATGTCAACGAACGGTTGCTCTCCAGGAATTATATTCCTAGTAACCAAATTACGGGACGAGTTCACCAACAATCTACAGAAATGTTCTTTGCTTTCTAAAACCAATGCAAAAACAGACTGAATGGTTGATATCAGTATACACCAGGAGACTATGGGCAGCTTGGGAAGCCACAAGCACACTCTCACAATTTCCCCAGAAATTGTATGCTCTCTAGTTATGTTTGTCTAGGAATTGGCATAATATTTTTAAGGGTGCAGGTACCATAGAAACATAAATAACAGTAATATTAATAATAACGTTTGTATTTTGTGCAAGAGAAAAAGTGAAAATGTGTATATTTTAGTGCTGTCAAACGATTAAAATATTTAATCGCGATTAACCGCATTAATGTCAACTCACAATTATTCACAATTAATTGCAAATTTTGATCTACTCTAAATGTCCCTTGATTTCTTTTTGTCCCTTGATTTCTTTTTTTCTTTTTGTTCTTTTTGTAAAAGTGGTTCGGATTGCTTCGTGCAAATATATTTTTTTTAATTGAAAACAACATTGCAATAGCCTGGCTTTGACAAGGGGGCGGAGAATTCGCATCAGCTGTGTGCTTGGCCACCAAGTGGTATTTAAAACTGGACGTGCTGCTATGATAGCTCAGTTTACAACGACAAAACACACAAATCACTTTGGTCTTGTCAATGGAACCATTTGGCAACTTTTTAAAAGTAAACTTTCCATTCAGAATCTTATTGGGATCCATTTCGGCGTCTAGCGCTCGCCATCCACTCGAAACGTAACGTTAGCCTACTACCAGAGAATGTCTAATATCCGTAAACGGGCTCTGCTACTACTCTCGCAAGCCAAACAAGTGTATGTGGCGTGCCTGTTGTTTTGTTTCCGGTCTAGCCAGATCCGGTGTGGTGTTGTAGTTTTTCTAACGTCGGTAGTTGTTGCAACAGCATGTGAAAAAACTACAAAGTTTGCTTGGCCAAAAAGAGCGTTAATCGCGCAATAAAAAAATTGACACCGTTAATTTGGGTTTGCGTTAACGCCGTTAATAACGCGTTAAACTGACAGCACAAATATATTTGTACATCAACATGAGTTCACATCCATAATCATAGTACACTCACTGTCATAATAATGATCAAAAATTAGAATTAACCCACTATAAACTGACTTTAGAAGTTTACATTTATTGTAACATTTAACATTTATATAACATTTATAGTCAATGATGCACAGACACGTTGTCCAACTCCCCACAGAATTAGCACAGTTGACTCAGGTTATCTTGCAAAGCATAATGCCAAGTAAAATACAATTGTAAATATATATTGTCAATACATTGTTAGACCAACTAAACAACATAGCACATATACTTGTCACGCCATCCACTTCCTAGTCTGCAGCCAGCTCTCTTTCTCTTCCCCCTGTCTCTCCCCCCCCCCTCTCCCCCTCTGTGTAGGCATTGCTCCAGTAATCCAATTTCTTGTTTTCACACTACCAACTTTGTCTCCTCAGCTTGCAGTTATCTACCCTGTTTTGTCAGCCCCCCATTGACAGATTGTGCTGCATTGTATTCAATTTGCCTATTCACCTTAAAACAGTAAAGGCCTGTAAATGCCTTTTTTTTAAGTTTACATAATAAGAAGACGTTAGTTATATGGTACATGTCATAGTCTCAAAGTTTACACCCCACAAGAAGTATAGTCTCGTTGGCAATATTCCTTGGAACGATGACAACTGTGTTACACCTACTCGGAGATTCGGGCCTCAACGCTCCGTCTCTCCTGAATATTAGGGATGTGTAATGACGCGCACCTTTGTACCCGTTTGTCCTCGGCTGTAGCCAATTATGTTTATGTATTTAAGGAGTGAGTTTGTGTTTGTCATTTGTCGGTTATTGTCACGTTTTATGTTCAGAGAGCATGTTAGTCTTCTCTTGAGAGCTCTGCTGGATGCAAGCGTTAATTTTGTTGTTCTGCATAACGAATAGGCTACCTGAGTTAAGTGCTGTTTTGTTTTTGCCGATGGACATTCCATTAAACTACAACCTCCTGCATCATACACCTCCTGTTTTTTCGTTCGACTCAACTACACGGTGACAAACTGAAGGTTGTGTGAATAGATACTGAATAGACGTGTTCCTCAGCAGTGTTGGTCAAGTTACTTTGAAATAGTAATTAGTTTCTAATAGCTGACTGGTCCTCCAATAAAGTAATCCAGTTACTTTACTGACTACTTATTTTCAAAAGTTATTAGTTACTTTAATAATCACTTTACTTAGTTACTTTTCAAAAACATGATGCACAACCTGAATACACTATAAAGCAATAGACCTCTCAGGTTTTCTCCCCACGCAGAGTGTACAGCGGACACTAATGTTTTTGTCACTTTTTACAGAGTCAAACTCAAAGTAATGTCGGTACTTGTACGTATAACTTGAATGTTGTACCTTAATTATTTTGTAATGTTGTTTTTAATTGTACTTTTTTACTTTCCCAGGTTAATGGAGAATATTTGGCTTGAAGGGATAAGGCGAAAGTTAAAGAAAGTAAAGGATGCCCAAGTCATTCAACAGGTCATACCTTTTTCTGGGGAGAATGATTTCATGCAGGGTTACATTAAGAAACTGGAAGAGGAAACGAAAAGCATCTTCAAGTCCCCTGTGTCAAGTCATAAAGACTACTTTTACTATGGATGTGAAAGATCAACCAAAGCAAAGGGGAAAAGCAAAGTAGAACCAACAAAGACAAGAGCTAATTCTTGCATAGCTTATGTGTCCTTCAAAATAATCAAAGATGGTAGTTTCACAGCTGCTGTGGTCAACAAAATGCTTCAACATAATGGACATGATGTGTGCATGAAAGAAGAGGGAGTAAGAAATCTGATTGACCCAGAGTTAATAACCTTCATTTAAATGTGGCTCGATCAAGGACTGTCAATTTCAGAAACACTTGTGTTTCTGAAATGTGTGGACTGGGCAGTGTCATGGACATATGGACAAATATAATCGGCGATATTATGTTACACTGACGATATCCGATTAATCAAGAAGACCATTAATGCTCTTAGTTGTCCTGATGCGAAAGACTGCATTAGTGTGGACAAGCTAGTCACGTCCGAGCTGCAGGAAAACATTTGTTACTACCAGCCTTTGAGTGAAAATCAACCACTAAAAATTGTAGAGCAGACACCCTGGCAAAAGGATATACTTAGAGAACATCCCCATACCATGGTATTCACTACTTACAAAGCCATGACATCATATGGTTATGCATTTTATGCACTTCTTTTGACCAACAGTATTGGGAGAGCAGTCCCATTTGCTTACTTTGTTGTTAGTGAGGAATCAGCAAACATACTTGCTATCTGCTTGGATAAGCTTGTAAAACACAACCCAGGATTTCTTCCCAGGTCAGAAGCTAAAAACTTAGGGTAGCAAAAATAAAGTTAAGGCAGCAAAACTTCATTTTTACACAAGCTGTTCATTTTGACAAACTCTACAGATGTTGACATATCTTAATTCCTTCTCAATTCCTCATCGTGTAGGTCGATAATGATTGACCGTGACCTTAAGGAACTCAATGCCATAAGAAGAGTTTTTCCAACAGCCACGGTTCTTCTCTGCTGGTTTCATGTACTCCAGGTAGGTTTAATATATCTTTTGTACTGGAAAAAAAAAATATATATATTGGGTCTTTAATTAGCCTTATTGAGTTACAATTAAGAAATGTATCACTAGTCACAGACATATTCATTTTAAAGATAAAATTTGATTTAAAAGGCCATGTAAAAATTATAACATCATGACTAGCTTTTGAATGTTATTGTAGGCTGTGCATAGGTGGATGGTTAGAAGAGATGGAGGGAACTTGCCAGTGAATCAACGAAATATTGTTATTCAAGCAATGGTGTCACTGAAATCCTGTTTAACGGTAATATTTTTATATAAATCACTTTATTCTTTAGAAATTTCAGTACATGGAAATAAATCTTGAGTTGTATACTATGGATTTTAAAGGGATTGGTCAAGTTTATATTTGTTGTTTTGGACCCCATTATGTTTCATTACATGGAAGAAAAAAAAACTCTGAACCATTATTCAAAATATATATTAATATCTTCAAAATATCTATTGTGTTCTATTGAAGAAATAAAGTCATATAGTTTTGGAGTGACATGAGGTTGAGTAAATTATAATATAAGACACAATGACAATTTTCAGCTTTGGGTGAATTACCCCTTTAGATGTGTGTAAAATAAAGTGACTTCACAGTAAGAAGAGTTTAACAGCATGTCAGCTAGAAAGTCCGAAGAGCTCGATACCTGTCTAGGTAGTTCACATGTATCGACCTACCTCAAGAATCATTGGATTTGTTTTGCAGATTTGTGGTCCAACTTTGGCAGGTCATCCGGATTGTACCTTCGCCGCCAGCCTGTGTACTGATCACTTCCCTGTCCCCGACTACTCTGCCTTAAATAAACCCATTGTTCTTGGAAGCTACCTCCGGTGTCTGAGTCTGCATCTGGGTGTACCTCTGTGCGTGAGCCGTGACAGCACGAACTGGCCATGACAGACCCAGCAGACGCAGAGCAGCTACGCCAGGCTGTTCATCTCCAGGGAGCCGCCATCGGAAGACAAGAAGTACTCCTCCAGGAGGTAATGGGAGGAGTTCAGGCCATGTCTGATCGTCACGACCAGGTACTCAACCGGCTAATAGAACAAGTACAGGCTTTGACTGTTGGACCCTTTTCTCCTCCTGTTGATCACAGCCCTCCTGCCCACCCAACCGCCCCGGCCTCCAGAGGACCCCACTTACCACCTCCGGAGCGTTACGACGGTGATCCTGGGACTTGTCACTCCTTCCTCTCACAGTGCTCCCTCATCTTCGAGCTCCAGCCGTCCACGTTTCCGACAGAACGTGCAAGGATAGCGTATCTTGTCACTTTGATGTCGGGTAAGGCAAGGGCATGGGCCACTGCGATATGGGAGCAACAGTCCTCCATCTGCCACTGTTACGAGGATTTCACCGCCAAAATGAGACAGGTTTTCGATTCCCCTGTATCAGGCAGGGAAGCTGCTAGGACGCTCCTCCGGCTTTACCAGGGCTCTCGTGGGGTAGCGGACTATGCCATCGATTTCCGTACACTAGCCGCAGAAAGTGCATGGAATTCCAGTTCTCTTTTCGACGTTCCATCATGGATTATCCAACGTTATAAAGTACGAGCTTGCAGCGCGGGAACTCCCCGACTCTCTTGACTCCCTTATATCCCTTGCTGTCCGGATTGACAGCCGTCTGCGGGAAAGGGACCGGGAGAGGAAGGATCCCCGTTCTGGTAAACAGCCGCCTTTCTACACTGGGTTGCTGGCACTGAACCAGCAACCCAGAAGTCGCCTCAGTTACCAGGAATACCCCCGAGAGCTGCCGAGATCAGCCGTACCGTCGCCAACATAACCGATGCAACTGGGGAGGGCTTCGTTGACGCCGGCGGAGAGACAACGTCGGATTACCAGCAGCAGATGTCTGTATTGTGGCGAACCTGGACATTTCATCTCTACATGTCCGTTAAAAGGGCAGGCCCACCAGTAGGCAAGGGTATACTGGTGGGTCACGTTCAGACACCCTGGTTTCCCTCTGTCCGTGCTCCTTTTCACGCCCTGTTATCCTGCAAATCCCAATCCCGTTCCGTCAAAGTGATCATCGACTCAGGGGCTGACGAAAGCTTTTTCCACCGGGATCTGGTCGGGATTCCAACGCATCCTCTCTCTATGCCTGTGGTGGCCAGGGCACTGGATGGGCGCTCCATCAGCCGCATCACCCAGATCACTGTTCCGGTGGAGCTACGAGTCTCTGGAAACCACTGTGAGTACCTCCAGTTGCTCCCAGTGTTTTCCCCTGATGTGCCTGTTGTTCTTGGCTTGTCATGGCTTCAACGACATAATCCAACTATTGACTGGCCCACTGGTTCTATCACCGGTTGGAGCCCTCTGTGTCATGCCAAGTGCCTGAGGTCTGTGCAGCCTGCCCCTGCGGAGGGGAACGGTGGTGTACAGGCGATTGCTGACCTCTCTGATGTTCCGAAGGAATATATGGATTTGCAGGAGGTGTTCAGCAAATCCCGGGCCTCTTCCTCCTCACCGTCCCTATGACTGTGCCATCACCTTGCGTCCTGGTACTTCGCCCCCCAGAGGCCGCCTCTATTCCCTGTCTTCCCCTGAGACCAAGGCTATGGAGTCATACATCACCACCTCCCTTGCCGCAGGTCTCATCCGCCCCTCTTCCTCTCAGGCGGGTGCCGGATTTTTCTTTGTGGAGAAGGAGGGAACCCTTCGCCCATGCGTTGATTACAGGGGCCTGAACGACATTACGGTGAAGAATCGATATCCACTCCCTCTGGTCTCCTCTGCCTTTGAGCTCCTCCAGGGGGCTGTTGTTTTCACCAAACTGGATCTGCGCAACGCCTACCACCTGGTGCGCATTAAGGAGGGGGACGAGTGGAAGACAGCTTTCAACACAGCCAGCGGTCACTATGAATACCTGGTCATGCCGTTTGGTCTCACTAATGCCCCTGCAGTGTTTCAGGCTTTGGTGAACGATGTGCTTCGGGACATGTTGAACCGCTTTGTTTTTGTTTACTTGGACGACATCCTGATTTTTTCGGACTCTGTTAGCAACCATGTCTCCCATGTCCGCCAGGTTCTCCAGCGCCTCCTTGAGAACCAACTGTTCGTGAAAGCCGAGAAGTGTGAATTCCATCGTTCCACCATCTCCTTTCTGGGTTACATTGTCGAGGCGGGCAACATTCGGATGGACCCCAAGAAGGTCGGCGCAGTGTTGGATTGGCCGCAACCAACATCCAGGGTCGAGCTGCAACGTTTCCTGGGGTTTGCTAACTTCTACCGCAAGTTCATCCGTGGATACAGCTCTGTTGCTGCCCTCCTCACGGCTCTGACCTCCACCAAGGTCCGCTTTGCCTGGACTCCCTGTGCTGACCGTGCCTTTGTTGGGCTGAAGCAACGTTTTACCTCGGCCCCTATCTTGACTCACCCTGACCCGTCTCTGCAGTTTGTCGTGGAGGAAGATGCCTCGGATGTAGGGGTGGGGGCCGTTCTCTCCCAACGCTCTCCACAGGACCAGAAGTTGCACCCTTGTGCCTTCATGTCACGTCGGCTCAGCCCTTCGGAGAGGAACTACGACATTGGAAACAGAGAGCTGCTGGCAGTCAAAGTGGCCCTAGAGGAATGGAGGCACTGGTTGGAGGGGGCCGAACAACCGTTTCTTGTGTGGACGGACCACAAGAACCTAGAGTACCTGCATTCAGCCAAACGCCTGAACTCCCGCCAGGCGCGATGGGCTCTTTTCTCCCGGTTCCACTTCACCTTGTCATATCGCCCTGGTTCCAAGAACCTGAAGCCTGACACCCTCTCTCGGATCTACAGTGCTGATCCCTTGGCCTTGGATCCTGACACCATCCTACCAGTCTCATGTCGGGTCAGTACCATCACGTGGGGTGTGGAAGAGGCTGTGCGGCGGGCTCTGAGCCAACACCCTGACCCAGGACGGGGTCCGGCAGGTTGCCTGTTTGTCCCAGACCCTCTACGCTCAAGTCCTGCAGTGGGGTCATTCTTCAGACTTGTCCTGTCATCCTGGTTCCCGCCGTACTCTGGCTTTCATTTGTCGCCGGTTCTGGTGGCCCACTATGGGAGCAGACATCCCAGCCTTCGTAGCTGCCTGTGTGGTGTGCAATCAGAACAAGACACCATGGCAAGCGCCCTCTGGTCTTCAGCCACTTCCCATACCTCATCGTCCTTGGTCCCATGTTTCCCTGGACTTTGTCACCGGCCTTCCTCCCTCTGACGGCAACACCGTCATCCTCACAGTGGTGGACCGCTTCTCCAAGGCTGCCCATTTCATTCCGCTGGCAAAGCTACCCTCAGCCAAAGAGACTGCAGAGATCATGGTACAGCATGTTTTTCAGTTACACAGTCTCCCGGTTGACATGGTGTCTGATCGTGGGCCTCAATTCTCCTCCCAGTTCTGGCAGGCCTTCTGTACCCTCATCGGGGCCACCGCTAGTCTGTCATCGGGCTATCACCCGGAGTCCAATGGTCAGTCAGAACGGGCGAACCAGGACCTGGAAACCGTGCTCCGCTGCCTTGTCTCCTCTAACCCCAGTACCTGGAGCCGCAACCTAGTGTGGGTGGAGTATGCCCGCAACACCCTTCCTAGTGCTGCCACTGGCTTGTCCCCATTTGAGTGCTCCCTGGGCTACCAGCCCCCTCTCTTCCCGGACCAGGAGGCTGAGGTTGCTGTTCCCTCGGCCCAGCTGTATGTCCGTCGCTGTCGCCGGGCCTGGCGTAGGGCCCGTCAGTCACTCCTCCGGACTTCAGCCAGGTACCGACGGCAAGCTGATCGTCGCCGGAAACCGGCTCCCCGCTACCAAACTGGGCAGAAGGTTTGGCTCTCCACCCGGGACCTGCTCCTGCGTGTTGAGTCGCGGAAGTTGTCTCCCCGTTTCATCGGCCCTTTCCCCATCACCCGTGTCGTCGGGCCCTCGGCAGTCCGCCTCCGCCTTCCATCCACCCTTAGGGTTCACCCCACCTTTCATGTCTCCCGTGTCCGTCCTGTTACTAATTCTTCTCTGTCTCCTGCTTCTAGGCCTGCCCCTCTCCCTCGTCTGGTCGATGGCCTTCCCGCTTTCACGGTGCGGCGCCTCCTGGGGGTCCGTCCTCGGGGTCGGGGTTTCCAGTACCTGGTTGATTGGGAGGGATACGGTCCCAAGGAGAGGTGTTGGGTCCCAGCCCGTGACATCTTGGATCCTGCTCTTATTGCTGATTTTCGCCGTTGCCACCCCGGTCAGCCAGATGCGGCCCCCGGTGGGTCGCCAGGTGGGCCCGTTAGGGGGGGGGGGGGGGGTTCTGTCACGTCCTGAGTGTTCCCCTGTTTTGTTTGCCCCCCCCGCCTCCAGGTGTGTCTCGTCTGCTCGTTAGTGGGGTATTTAGTCCGTTGGGTTATGTTTGTCCTGTGCCAGTTCGTCTTGTGTGTTCCTACCGAGCGTTCCCGCGTACCTGTTACCTGTTCTGTTCCTGCCTTGTGCTCAGATTTCCCGTGCTTAGACCTCGTACCTGCCTGTCCACGACCACTCTAGCTGATTGTACCTTCGCCGCCAGCCTGTGTACTGATCACCTGCCTGTCCCCGACTACTCTGCCTTAAATAAACCCCATTGTTCTTGGAAGCTACCTCCGGTGTCTGAGTCTGTATCTGGGTCTACCTCTGTGCGTGAGCCGTGACAAGAACAAAATGAAGAAACGAATGTTGATTAAATAATTCACTTCAAAACGATTTTATTGAATGGTCTTTTGTTTCAACATTACAATAGACTACTTTCCTTTTGTAATAAGGTTCACATATCCTTCGTAGACGATTTAAGTGCTTTGATTTTTTCTTTGAGGCATGTGTCAATGAACTCAAATGTGCCCCCCATTAAACCAGGCCCAAGTCCATGGGTTGCCTGTCCAAACGTCTCCCAGTTGCCCCTTAAGGTGGTCAAAAGTGTTTGTAAGGTCTTCCTGCAATTGAAGTACGTACAGCTTTTAGTTTAAATTCAGTCATTAAAATCAAAACATAAAAAGAAAAACATAAAAATGTACTTTACCTGCAGGCTTCAGTTTTGGAAATTGCATCATGAACATCCTCATTTTCAGACATTTCCTGGACCACTTTCTTTTGTGGCGTAAACTTGGCTGCCAGGAACATAACATCATCGACCAGCTCACTGCATTCATCTGAAATGGAATGACATAAACAGAATTATTTGTAAAAATCTAAAAACACACTTGCCTTAACATTTTTTTACCTTCACACAGTTAAGTGCACAGGGAAGTCAGTTTGGTTCGCTTGGTGGGCTGCACACCCATGCCAGTCAGCTTTTCCTCAATTTTCTTTTTCTGTGCCTTTGCTTTGCGCAAATACGAAACCACAGTGTTGCTGGAATAACACTCAGGTGGTGAGCATCTCCTCTGTAACTCACTAGAAGAGACTAGATATCTGTAATAATAAATTAGAAGATGCCGAAGTATTTTGATCCGGGCTAAAGGACTAAAGTATCGATCAAGTAAGCAAGCACCTAATCAGCCATGCCCACAGCACATTACTTTATGTACATTGTGAAACACAACAGTATATTATTCAGCCTCAGTAAGATAACTTGTTCTCTTATTCTCTACACTAATCCTGCTTGCTGCATTACCTCTTTGCCTGTTGAAAGTCTGACACTTTCAGTACGCTTTCTACAAGGAAGCCATCTGTAAAAGATAACAAGAGCTACAAAAAAACTATTTAAAACTCAGCTTAACATAAATGGGATTCAGATGGACCTTCAGAGTTGCCAACCCCTGTTTTAATCTAATATATGTATATCCCTGAATCCTAGTGGGACAATGTCTCCTGTACTAATGAATCTCTCATTCTTTCTAAGAGGAATTATTTGCTTAACCTCTCTCCACCACTTCCTCATCTATCTGTTTGTCAGTCTCTGCAAGGAGAGTGTAGACAAAACACAAGTAACTAAACTTTTGAACGATGAAATGAAGAAAAACAAGATGTTGAAATATATATATTGCAATGTCTATTACAGGGCTCTTCAACCATTTCCTTTGAAAGGTCAGATTATCCCAATGAAAATAATAGTGGGGCCAACAATGCCCCAACAGAGTCTTTCATTGTTAACGTTAAAAAATAAATAAATGCTATTAATTCTGTGGGGTAATAGACCTTATTCAGATCAGCGCCATGACAGTTATGAAAGTGAGGCTGTAAGGGATAGACTTACCATGTTTTCAATGGCATCTGTTGTAAAACGCTGTTAAGCACTTAGAGCACTTTTGTTTTTTGTCTACTGAAAATAAATGGAAAGATTTTTGTGTGTTTCATCAGCAAAACAGTCCAAAAACATAAATAACAGCACAATTCAGTGAAGAGCCGCATGCCTGTCCCTCAAAGCCTCACTTTCATTTCTATTAAAAATCAAAGATGGTGCTGCTGTGAATATGGTCTGTGATGTTATGGTATGGGATTTACAACATCTCAGCTCAAACTTAAGGAGCTTTGCATTCATCTGCAGACTGGGAAAGTGACCAGGGGCCTGTACTACGAATCAAGATCAACATGCTCTGGATTACTTTCAGTTACCCGGCTACGCGAAGCCTAACAATCGCAGTCACGATAAGAGGTACTACGACGGCAGTTATCAACTTTCTAACTCAACCCAGATCTTTCCAATCTAGAGACGTGCGCGTTCACATAAAGGGGCGGTGTTTGCATCGTATGTCCAATCGCAAACATGGACAAAACAAGAGCCGCATATTTCACGCAGGAAGAGCAGACATTAATCTTACAAACTTTGTCTACTCCTCCTGCGTGAAATATTGTAATACAAGCATATCAGGAATACAGACATAATACAGGCACAATTCAACAAAAGCACTGCTGCCAAGCTGGCAGAAAATAGCATACGCTGTAAATGCGTAAACTACATGGCTTATTGAAGATGTGACCATAATTACACGTGTGCATTCCACAACGTTAAACTTTTGTTGCTGTATTATTTTAGTTGCAACCCTGCAGGGGCAACCCTGCAGTGGCAAACGATTGTGGGAGCAAATTAAAAATAAAACCATTATTCAAAACGGTAAGCCAATATACTTAATAATAATGTACATATTTTAAGGCCAACAAGTACAAGGCTGAATTGCCTGAACTAGTCCCTTTTTTAGGATATCTATCAGGGTCACCCCATGATGGAAGGAGTGGAAGGGGGCATTTCTTCAGACCCTGGTGGCAGCTGGTTGGAAGCCCAGGCATATGTATGTACTACCCAGGCAATGTATTACTGTTCTCTGCAGTGACTGTCGTCCCACTGTGCTATACAGAGGTAACAGTGAAACTAATAGTCATACGCCAGTATGTATGCCATATGTGATTGCTGAATATTGATCAAATATACCATTTACTTTCTCAAGTGGAGGTCCTAGATGATCAGGAAACTGTGTCTGCCTGCTCATTTTGGGGGTACACTTTTGAGTTGTATTTACCACTTGCAACACAGATGGTGAGAGTGTGTGAACATGTGGCTGTGATTGAAGTCTCTGTGATGACTTACTAATGGTGGTGGTCTCAACATAAGACACAAGTCCTTAAAGTGCTCATTTCAAATATGACTCAATTGATTAAATTGCTATGGTGTTAAACTCAGCAGGAAGAGGAACGTCTTCCTCCCCCTGAGCCTAGGGCCTCCACTTCAAAGCCAAGACAAAGACACAAGGTATAAGCAATGAACCTTGTAATAGTCAAATGGACACCTTCAACTTTGACCAAGTGTGCCTTGGAAAGGGACAATGTTCTTCTGTTTCAGGTTGGAGCACACAATGAGGGGCCCTGTATAAAAGAACCCTGGAGCTTGATTATAAGAGGCTTTTAATAAAAAAACAAGGCTGGAGACAGGAAAACTGGACTATGAGAAGAGATAGTAATTGACTGAATGAATGACACTAAACTTAGTTAAACTGACATATTTTTCTGTGTTCCTAGGGAAGGGAGAACACATGAGGATGTATTTGTTAAACTTTGTTTTACATTTTGGTCTTTTTAATACCTTTTTGTGGCTTTCTTGTTGTGCCTTTTGAAAATTTTCTGGGGGTTTTCACCACTTATTTCTTTCAATGTCCTATTTATTATTTTTTTAAATGCTATAAAAGTGAACAAAACATCAAAATTCAATGAAAGTAGTGAAATGATCATTTATGTATCACTTGTGAAGAGCTTTGTATAGATACCCATTGTTCTTTTTGGTTTGAAAGGTTTTGATTGGGAAAAAAACATTCTGATTTGGAAATGATTAGAAAATGGCTCAAAGCAACCCAAGGACAACAGAATGGGTTAAGGGGAGACACCCCAGTGAATAGGGATAATATATCAACATGAAACCTCCCCAGTTGATAACTAATAGTAGGCTAGGTCAAATATTGTTTTCATTACCAGTTTCCTGTAAATGTATGTTTAAATGAGCAAATGTTTTTAAGTTGTAAAATATGATATCATTTGCATACATTGCCAGAACGGAAATCAGAACATAGAGTGAAAAACCTTGTTTCATTTTGTCAACATATTAGAGTCCAAAGTTTTTACAAAGGGCACTTTGGAAATCTCTTTTTCATCACTACATTAATCAGAATATGGTGGCAACAGTCATTAAAGAAAATCCGTTGCAAATTGCGCAGCAGACCGTGTTCTTGCTCAGGTTCTCTGCATCACCCACACTATAAAAGTACCCATAGCGAAATAACGAAACGCTATGCATACAGTCTGTGGGACTGTGAGTGCACAGCTTCAATGTGTCGCATTGGCAACATACGGCTCAAGAAGCTGGCAATGTAGCCTACGTAATTCCCTCTGCAAAGAACCTATATCTTTCAGAAAGATACTCATGAGGGAATGCGAAAGGGTTTTGTCAGTCTCTAATTGTTCTGTTTCTTCTGAGCGCACCTCTGACTATCCGCGCACCAAGCTCCACAGGATCTTCTACGAACGGTGACGACATTATTGTCAAGAATTAGTTAATGGGCGGGGTTTTCATACCGGTTGATCTGTGACCGACCAGGTTAGCCGTTCAGCATATGTTACCATGGCGATCTACCCCGGTAACAAGTGATCCACCGTCGTAGTACAGAAAACCCTGGGTTGAACCTGAAGTTACCTCGCTAACGCCAAATCTTGATTCGTAGTACAGGCCCCAGGGGTCTCATTTATAAAGCTTGCGTACGCACAAAACGGGGCTGAAAATGTGCGTACGCCACTTTCCACGCAAAGGTTGTGATTTATAAAAAACAAACTTGACGGGAGAATGTGCGGTCCTCCACGCCAACTCTGACCCTCCCGTAGGCCTACGCACATTTTGAAAACAGTTGAAATTGGTGACGCAGATGACCGTACTGTAGTCAGACTGCAGAAAGTAAATGTGGGAAGAACATTACTCGTAATATTTATATTTTTTGTTTTTCTCATGTTTTTCACTAAATTCATCATTATCATGAAGATTTAATCCAGCAGTATTATTTGAGCTTGTACTGAGTGATGATTGTTCCATAAACACCTTGTACAGCCCAACTCAAATTTTACATCAAAATTCAGCGTCACATTGTATAACTAAATATATTTCTTTAATACTGTGCATAGCCTATATCATTATGTCAAAAACTGGAAATACAGTCGTTAAGCTTCTGCGCAATCGCTACACTACGTCCTCATAAGTCCAAACATTAATTCATAACAAAACCGTCATAAAGAAACGTGTGTTTAGGCCTACCTATTACGTTTTTTTTTTCAATTATATCTTGGGGGATACCAGTAGGCCTAATTGATGCTGAGACTTCACCAAGGTGCTAACAATCACAAGAATTGTAGTCACATAAATACTGCGGAGACCCCCGTGCGTAATATTGCATGATGGCACTTTTGGCACTGCTGGAGGACTATGCCAATGGCAGAATCAGGAGAGAAAGAATATTTGGGGACCGTAATGATTTACTGGCCCATGATGATGAGTGGCTAATAAGCCGATTTAGATTCCCTAGAGCTTTGCTCTTGGATCTATGTACTGAATTGGGTCCAGTACTAGAGAGAGCAACACGCCGAAACCATGCCATCCCAGTCCAAACCCAAGTCCTCACCACTCTGGGGTTCCTGGCAACCGGCTGTCTCCAGCGGGAATTGGCAGACAGGTAAGTGTTCTATATCAGTGTTTCCCAAAGACTGGGTCGCGACCCTCGGGTGGGTCGCAAGAGATTTTTTGGGGGGTCACCTTGTCACGATCTGAATGTCTGCCAGTGGCCAGGGCCGGATTAAGACATTTCGAGGCCTGGGGCTAATTACCAGAATGAGGCCCCTATATCACCCCGACGCACATCAGTCAGTTTAAACATGTGACTCACCATCACCATCATCACATCAGTGATATTAAAAGGCCAGTTTTTGCTCATTCTCAATGCAAACTCATCAATGAGCTCTTCAAAGTCCAGTTGGCGCAGTATGTCATGCTCTATTGACTAGGGATGCACCAATCCACGATTTGGTTTCGGCCGAATATTGGGCTTTTTGACGGGAGTCAGTTTCGGCCAAACCTTTGATTATTATTATTTTTTCACCAAACCCGAACCCTACGCTTGCACTGTTGAAAGTGACGCCGCCGTTGTCGAATATTGACTATTTTGTTAACATTTTAAATGCGTTAAGAACACGTTCATCTCAAAGACGAGTTCGTTCAGAATCAGCTACGTAGCAGGTCGACTGACTGATTTCCTTCTCATTCAGTCCAGTAGCGTCACAGTGCATTTCCCTGTTGAAGCCCAGCTTCAATGGGCTGCTTTGAACAGTTTTTTACAGTGCTTCAAAACTATACGGTCATTGGATAAATGCTGCGATTATGTCCCGCCCACGGACGCTCAGCGTCTCTGGGAGTGAATGGAGGAGTAAGCTAGCCTGGACGCTGGGCTTCTGCTTGATGATTGGAGGGTCTATCGAAACAATATCTCCTTTTGATTGACAGCCATTGAGTACTATAAAAAAACGCTGAAGTTATTTGAGCTCAGTCCTATCGCGGATTTTGGCCCCACTCTCGTGCTTTCTTTGACTGGACATTTTCGCACATTATATTTGTTTTCACTCGGAATGTTTCTAATGTTATGCGTGGTGCCGTTGACCCACTCGGCATCTGGCAACCTGAGGCCCCCCTGGTCGTGAGGCCCAGGGCTGCAGCCCCTAAAGCCCACTGCCTTAATCCGGCCCTGCCAGTTGCGATTTCTTAAACTAATTAATGGTCAAATATTTACTAGTGTTAACATTTTAAATGCGTTAGAACACGTTCATATCGAAAACGAGTTCATTCAGAATCAGCTACATATATTAGCAGGTCGACTGACTGATTTCCTTCTCATACATTCCCGTAGCGCCAGTGCATTTCCCTGTTGAAGCTCAGCTTCTATGGACTTCAATGGGGCTGCTTTGAACAGTTGTTTTCAGTGCTTCGAAACTAAACGGTCATTGGATAAATGCTGCGATTATGTCCCGCCCATGGACGCTCAGGTGGGGGTGAATGGAGGAGTGGGCTGGCCTGGATGCAGGGCTTCTGCGTGATGATTGGAGGGTCTGTTGAAAGACATCTCCTTTTGATTGACAATAATTGTGTACTATAAAAAGTCACCGAAGTTCTTCAAGCTCAGTCCCATCGCGGATTCTGTAAGTGTAGTCGATAGAGCTGCTGCAACCCATTTCTTGGTATTTGCTTGGCGAAGTTGCTAGCAAGTTTTCATCATACATTTCATACAATTATACACCACATGCCTGCCATGTTTCAGTTGAACCTAATTCCCACATTTTCTTCGAGTTTAATATTGTTTCATTGATCGTTCATTCATTCATTCATACATACTACATACAGTAGGCTAGGCTAGTGTCGTAAGGGTGAACTAGCCAGTGAACTAGAAAAATAATGTAAAATATATATGATTTATGAAAATGAACTTCCCCTATTTGAAAGACCAGCAGCTGTCTGCGCTTAATAAAACTCATCTCGTTGCGCTTATTGAGAACTTCTGAATGATGAAAGGTGGATGCAAAATCCCTTCGAAGTTGAGAGTCCTCAGGCTTAACTTGAGTTGACGCTTAGTCCTACAGAAGAAACCGAGTTGTTGCAGCCCAGCTGCGATCGCACTGACGCTATGGATCTGTGACCTTATCATTCTGGATAAGCATTTCGTCAGAATATCCTGTCCTCAGTAGACCCAGTATTTCTAATTATATGCTTATTCCTTTCACTACCACGTACATGTGCGAATTGGGATTTTCTGTGCTCACAAAAAGGAAGACAAGCACAGAAACTGACTGAATGCTGCGCCTGATATGCGTGTTGCGCTCTCCTCCTGCACCACGGATTGAAACGCACTACAAAAACGCAGACAGGCCCAGCTACCCCATTAGCAATGTTGAAATGGTACAACATGTTTTGTATAATTTGTAATCTTTTTGTAATTATTTCATATTTTGTTCCAATATTGCTGGTTCAATTGAATGTTGAAAATAAGAATACATGGGCTAGCCTATATGTTTTTTATAGCTGTATGTCCAATTAGGCACTTATTGGATACCTTTAAACATTGCTGGTTCAATTGTTCAGAAAGAATTGATCACTCAGTCTGAGATAGCTCATTAATAATGGCAGTAGGCGTACAAGTTCTGAAATAACAATAAAATAACAGTAAAATATCCTCATTATTGTGCAATAATGGTCAAATACACCTTTATTTTGTGATTTACGAATGATCTCTATTGGCTTGGGTCGCAAAGGCTTGTGACTTTTAAAATATGGGTCCCCAGAAAAAAAGTTTGGGAAACACTGTTCTATATCATCTTCAACTCAAACACTAAGGCATGTCTGGATATAATCTAATTGTGTATCATCCTATAGGTCTGGTATATCGCAGCTGTCCCTGAGTGCCATAATGCCGGCTGTTTTGGAAGGCATTATTAATATGGGTAGTCGATACATCAAGTTTCCCTACACTGTGCGAGAACAGGCCGAAATTAAAATGCAATTTGCAGCAATGTCCGATTTCCCGAATGTAATCGGCGCAATTGACTGCACTCATATTGCCATAAGGGCTCCATATGTAAACGAATATGCTTACGTTAATAGGAAGCATGTCCAATCAATTAATGTGCAAGTCATATGTGACTCCAAAGTCATATGTGGTCCTCAGTAACATCGTGGCACGCTGGCCTGGCTCCACACAATTCCTTTATACTGACAAATAGCAGTGTAGGGAACAGACTACAGGCAGGCGCAGGTCGTGGTGGCTGGCTTATTGGTGAGTTAGCATTTAGAAATGGTAACCATTTGTCTTGATGTTGACTATATATAATTATGTATTAATTATAACCTGTAGGTGACAGTGGCTACCCCCTCAGACGCTGGCTCCTTACCCCATTTTTTAACCCGGGGAGCGCAGAGGAATTGCGGTACAACGAGGTCCACGCTCGTGCGCGCTCGGTCGTGGAGCGTGCCATCGGCCTCCTGAAATGCTGATGGCGTGCTTTGGATGCCTCAGGTGGCAGACTGCTGTACCACCCGGCAAAGTTGTGCGCCATTATCAGGGCGTGTGGTGTTCTGCACAATGTGGCACTGAGGAACGGTATCCCTCTCCCTCCTGACTTTCCTCCCCCCCAGCATTGTGACCCCGAACCACTGCCCCCTGCTCGACAAGAGGCACATCAGCATGGGGCAAGAATACGTGAAGATGTCATGCGGCGTTTGTAAGAAAGACAATTATCAAGTTTTATTTTGCAGCAACATTCTTTAATACTTGAACAATTTCTTCAAGTACTTTCCTTATCTGCTGTAGCTCGCTTGACACGTTATTAATTGCCGTTATCGTGTCTTGCTGCAGGTGAAGGACGGCGTCAGTGGGCACCCGACCACTGCCATGTGCAAGAGGTGCACCGCTGACTGGAGCCGAATGCTGGTCTGCCCCCTCACTCTCCTCGACGGGAACCTCCTGCCCACCCACAGCTCCAGACTCTGGAGGGACTGGGATTTTTTTTTTTGATTAGGTGGATTCACGCTTTAAGCCTACAATAAAACTGTTTACCTTTTTCCTCAGTGGTCGCGTCAGTGTCTCCCTCCTTCTCCGACACAATCCCACACACGCTGACCTCGCCAATTATGGCAGCAATTTTACCATCAATTGGCGATAGGTCAGGTGTGCTTGGGCCTCCACCAGTTGTAGCCACACTCTGGCGGTGGGAGGACAGTTTCCTCTTTGCCTCCACCTGGAATTAATGAATGAGATTATTTCTTTTGCGCAAATGAGCACATTTAACTTACACCTCTTCAAATACACACGCAACACATAAAGGAATACAAAGATGTAGTATACTTTACCTTCAGATCGGACCACTTTTTCTTTAGTTCTGCCACTGTGCGCTCTGTCCCACTGAAACCGTTGACGGCAGCCGCAATATGCTGCCACTCGCATAGTTTTTTTTAATTTGTGATTCCACTGCTGTGGCCACCAAATAATGTAGATTTTCGGGCCTCCACCTCGCCTACAAGAACCTCAATTTCTGTGTCCGAGAACTTTCTCTTTTTTGTTTTTTTGTTCGCCATGATTCAAGAACAATCGGGTCATGAGATTAGGGCTATTAATATAGTAGATTAGTATTCATGAGGTGCCTTGCATTGACCATTTATGGTTAAAAATTCACGTACGCACACTCGTGGGTAATCTGTGATTTATAAAAGCAACATTGCGTACAGGTGTGCGTACGCACGGTTTTATAAATCTGAATTTTTGTGTGCATACGCCATTTTAGGCTTTTGGGCGTACGTACACTTTTAGTAAGAATCCTACGCACAGTTTTATAAATGAGAGGGTCTCATTTACTTTCTCATTTACTGAAAGTGTACACGCCCATTTTTAACCATATATAGTCAATGCAAAGCACCTCATGATTGCTAATCTAGTATCTCATCATGACCCTGGCATACGATTGTTCTTTACGGTGAATCATAGCGCATGACAACTTCTGAGACACTGCTAGCCTATTATTGGAGCCTGAAAACTCAGAAAATGTGGTGGCCGGTAGATCACCAATTTAAAAAAACTGTGCAAGTGGCGTCAACTGTGCCAGTGATACTGCGAGTCGACATACAATTTGAAAACAAAAGCGTTTTGTTATGAACAGTAATCTATTAAAGTCTGGACTGATAACGAGGACTTAGAGTGTAGCGATTGCGGGAGTTTAACGACTGTATTTCCAGTTTTTGACATATGAGGATATTTGCACAGTATTGAATAAATATATTTAGTTATACACTGTGTTCTGCAGTTATCGAAAGGTAGGATATATGATGTTATCCTTTATTCCATGCAGTCGGGGAATCTGCCCCTCCTGAACTCCCGTAGTGGACAATCTGATGGTGAGGAAGTGCTGAATTTTTATTTAAAATTTTAGTTGGATTGTACAAGGTGTTTTATAACACTGCTGGATGTAATCTTCATGACAATCATGAAATTGAATGAAAAAAACGTGTGTGAGGAAAACAAAATACATAAATATTACGAGTAATGTTCTTCCCACATTCAATTTCTGCAGTCTGACTACAGTACGGTCATCTGTGTCGCCAATTCCAACGATTTTCAAAATGTGCTTAGGCCTACGGGAGGGTCAAATTTTGCGTGGAGGACCGCACATTCTCCCGTCAAGTTTGTTTTTTATAAATCACAACCTTTGCGTGGAAAGTGGCGTACGCACATTTTCAGTCCCGTTTTGTGCGTACGCAAGCTTTATAAATGAGACCCCTGATGTTTTAAACATTCTCACTCTGGTCTGGTGACTGAATATTGTTGTGCACCCTCAAACTCACAGCTAGATGTACATCAAAGAGCACTCTGCTGTTTTAGGCAATGCAATGATTTTTCACAGTCAAGAGTTGTAAAAACATGATGGTGCAATACAGGGATTGGTTGAGTTGGTTGGTTGAGGAGCCCTGGTCTAGAGACTGCTATATTCTGCAACATGACTTTCCATAAATAAAACTCTATAAGCCTTACCTGCTTGTTTGTTTTCTTTATGTTCTGATGTTGTTTCACTTTGTAATAAAAATATATATAAAAAATGCATCAGGGCACATTTTGTACACAAAATATAAATAAGTATGCATTATAATTCAAAATGTATGTAATAAAAAATACATTACCTTTGCACAGAAAACAAAGTGCAGTCTCATGATAATTTTGCACACATTTCTGATGTACGCTCAATCCACATGTTGAACATTTGGCTGTATGTTGGTTAGAAGAGACTGATTTACTGAAGTAATTTGTTTTCTTATGAAACATAATTTGAGATTTGAAAAACAACTTAACTTGCTATTAGCCTTATGGCAGACACCACAAATGCTTGACCTTTCTAAAGAAAGCAAGAAACACTTGTTGTATTTATAGTTTTATAACTCAAACCAACAGAAAACTATAGGTATAAACCTGTATTGTACCTACCAAGTGAAGTGAAGAGTAGAAGTGCTAGTCTTTCTCTTTCCTCATGAATTGAAGGGCAGTTAATATACCTGTAGTTAAAAAGCTACTTGAAACACTGCCATCTTACATGTATTTTTTGGTAGACCATGTGCACTTGATTGCAATAGAACTACCACACTGTTTTGTATATTTACTAAGAATGCTACATCCAATTCACACAAAAAAAAGAATGTTGTAAAAGTAATACTTACCTTGACATAACTATGAGTTGTTGCCCTGACGTTCCCATCAAGAATATTGTTCAAGGTGTGGGTATTGATTGCCATTAAACCTGGTGTCTTCTAAATTACAAATGAAATGTTGTGTATTACAAATTGAGCTAGTTAAAATGAATGCCATTAGTTTAATTCAGTATTTGTTTTCTGACATTAAATGTATAGGTAGATAACATTATATCACCATGCTGAACAGGTGAAATATGGCATCCATGATCTGATCAGGTTTATATAAAAATTAAAAAAATTTCAGATAAAAAAGGTTGAAAGGAATATAACAATACAAAAAATATTTATAAATATACAGTACGTGAAATTTATAAAATGTAATAGAAAGATTTATTTTTTACCTCATCGGGAAGTTCCTGGTTTTCCAGAAGGGACTGAAAGCTAGAGATATATAGGGAATATGGCCCAATTTTCCTAATTTGTGTTTTGGTGCTTAATTGTTCCGAAATCAATTGGCGTAGAACTATATGGGAATATGAACAAACCATTATGTTTTTTCCTCTTTTGGCAGGTGAAATATATTATGTAATACATCAGTTGTAGCAGCGCACAGTCCTGCCCTGAGAGCAGCACATAGTCCTTCCCTGAGAGCAGCGCACAGTCCTGCCCTGAGAGCAGCACATAGTCCTTCCCTGAGAGCAGCGCACAGTCCTGCCCTGAAAGCAGCGCATAGTCCTGCCCCGAGAGCAGCGCATAGTTAACTATAGCACAGCGCTATCTTTGCAGCGGAGATTAATAAATAGTTTAAATGTCTGTAGCAATTATATCGTCGCTTAATGGCTTTATAGAAATGGCTTAATGGCTTTAAAGCGCGTTTTACCACATCTACAGTAACGTTGCAGCAAAGCTAAACTGCTCATGGTGTAACGTTAGCTAGCTAGCTAGAGCGGGAGATTACTGTTAAGGAGTCAAATCAGCTGCTGATTCCTCACTAACAACGAAGAAAGCAAATGGGACTGCTCTCCCAATACTGTTGGTCAAAAGAAGAGCATAAAATGCATAACCATATGATGTCATGGCTTTGTAAGTAGCATCCATGAATACCATGGTATGGGGATGTTCTCTAAGTATATCCTTTTGCCAGGGTGTCTGCTCTACAATTTTTAGTGGTTGATTTTCACTCAAAGGCTGGTAGTAACTAATGTTTTCCTGCAGCTCGGACGTGACTAGCTTGTCCACACTAATGCAGTCTTTCGCATCAGGACAACTAAGAGCATTAATGGTCTTCTTGATTAATCGGATATCGTCAGTGTAACATAATATCGCCGATTATATTTGTCCATATGTCCATGACACTGCCCAGTCCACACATTTTAAAAGTGTTTCTGAAATTGACAGTCCTTGATCGAGCCACATTTCAATGAAGGTTATTAACTCTGGGTCAATCCGATTTCTTACTCCCTCTTCTTTCATGCACACATCATGTCCATTATGTTGAAGCATTTTGTTGACCACAGCAGCTGTGAAACTACAATCTTTGATTATTTTGAAGGACACATAAGCTATGCAAGAATTAGCTCTTGTCTTTGTTGGTTCTACTTTGCTTTTCCCCTTTGCTTTGGTTGATCTTTCACATCCATAGTAAAAGTAGTCTTTATGACTTGACACAGGGGACTTGAAGATGCTTTTTGTTTCCTCTTCCAGTTTCTTAATGTAACCCTGCATGAAATCATTCTCCCCAGAAAAAGGTATGACCTGTTGAATGACTTGGGGATCCTTTACTTTCTTTAACTTTTGCCTTATACCTTCAAGCCAAATATTCTCCATTAACCTGGAAAAGTAAAAAAATACAATTAAAAACAACATTACAAAATAATTAAGGTACAAAATTCAAGTTATACGTACAAGCATACATGTACTTATTACTTTGTACAGAACAATAACACTCAAGAAAAATGAACCCATGGTGCACTCCTGCCCTGAGAGCAGCGCACAGTCCTGCCCTAAGAGCAGCGCATAGTCCTGCCCTGAGAGCAGCGCACAGTCCTGCCCTGAGAGCAACGCACAGTTGACTAAATATGGAAGCAGGAAACGAACCTATGGCGCACTCCTGCCCTGAGAGCAGCGCATAGTCTTGCCCTGAGAGCAGCGCATAGTCCTGCCCTGAGAGCAGCGCATAGTCCTGCCCTGAGAGCAGCGCATAGTCCTGCCCTGAGAGCAGCGCATAGTCCTGCCCTGAGAGCAGCGCATAGTCCTGCCCTGAGAGCAGCGCATAGTTAACTATAGCACAGCGCTATCTTTGCAGTGGAGATGAATAAATAGTTTAAATGTCAGTAGCAATTATATCGTCACTTAATGGCTTTATAGAAATGGGTTAATGGCTTTAAAGCACGTTTTACCACATCTACAGTAACGTTGCAGCTAAGCTAAACTGCTCATGGTGTAACGTTAGCTAGCTAGCTAGAGGGGGAGATTACTGTTAAGGAGTCAAATCAATTGAAATGCATACGGTAAGATGATTATTAGTTCTGTGGATCAATGTTTGCCAATTATCTTATTTTAACTAAATGTTCACTTACCCTTCACGATTCCAGAGATTTCCTCCACAACGTCCTGACAATTCCGATCCCCAACACAAATGTCTTCTGAGCCCGCTTTCACCTTCAACTTCATTGGTTGAATCTGTAAACCAATCATTTTGCTTTCTGCCCTCAGAACATGTTTGAGTTTGTATAACTCCCATCTGCCCTACAAGCTAGCTTAGCTAACATTAGGTAGATAAATGTTTACATTTGAGACTGTTATGATCTGGTAAAATAAGTAAGCTGGCGCTGTTGTTATCATGAAGATGATCTATTTTAACATGTTAAAATCTTTCATCTTCAATCATCTTATCATTTCAGAATCCGAATCAGAAGGGATTTTATTCGCCATTAATGTTTGCACAAACAAGGAATTTACTTTGTCAGGGAGGTGCATACATTAAACATATAGAAATATTGAAACTTAAATATGTGGACTAACTATACAAAAGGAGCAAAGTCTAGCTAATACTAAGGGGAAAAAAATAATATATAAGTAGTCATAATTTACAATCTAACCTAAAAGAACAGATACTGCAAGAGAATGATACAATAGTGCAAATTGCAATGTACAGGGTGTCATTGTGCAGCTTGTGATTTAAAGTCAGTGTGAGTCCTTGGCCTTGTTAAAGTGGCCAATAGCGGATGGGAAGAAACTGTTCTTGTGGCGTGAGGTTTTGGTCTTGATGGACTGCAGCCTTCTGCCGTAGGGGAGTAGCTGGAACAGGGAGTGTCCAGGGTGGGAGGGGTCGGCCACAATCTTCCTCACTCGCCTCAGGGACCTCGAGGTGTGCAGGTCCTCGAGGGAAGGCAGATTGCAGCCGATCACCTTTTCAGCAATGCGGATGATATGCTGCAGTCTGCTCTTGTCCTTGGCAGTGGCAGCAGCGTACCAGATGGTGATAGAAGAAGTGAGGATGGACTCAATGATGGCTGTGTAGAAGTGCACCATCATTGTCTTTGGCAGGTTGAATTTCTTCAGCTGCCGTAGGAAGTACATCCTCTGTTGTGCTTTTTTGGTGAGTGAGCTGATGTTCAGTTCCCACTTGAGGTCCTGGGAGAGGATGGTGCCCAGGAAGCGGAAGGACTCCACAGTGCTGACTGGGAAGTCATTCAGGGTGATGGGGGTGAGTGGGGCTGTGTTCTTCCTGAAGTCCACAACCATCTCCACTGTCTTAAGAGCATTGAGCTCTAAGTTGTTTTGGCTACACCAGGTTGTCAGCTTCCCACCTATAATCAGACTCGTCCCCGTCAGAGGTGAGCCCAATGAGGGTGGTGTCATCCGCAAACTTCAAGAGTTTGACAGACGGATGACTTGAGGTGCAGCTGTTGGTGTACAGGGAGAAGAGCAGAGGAGAAAGGATGCAGCCCTGAGGAGATCCGGTGCTGATGGACCGGGAGTCAGAGACTTGTGTTCCCAGCTTAACGCACTGCTTCCTGTCAGACAGGAAGTCTGTGATCTGTGAGTCGGGCACGTTCAGCTGGGAGAGCTTGTCCTGGAGCAGGGCGGGGATGATGGTGTTGAAGGCAGAGCTGAAGTCCACAAACAGGATCCTGGCGTAGGATGCTGGGGAGTCCAGATGCTGTAGGGTGAAGTGGAGGGCCATGTTAACGGCATCCACCGACCTGTTGGCTCTGTAGGCAAACTGCAGTGGGTCCAGGAAGGGGTCTGTGATGGATTTGAGGTGTGCCAGCACAAGGCGCTCAAAAGACTTCATTACCACAGAGGTCAGGGCGACGGGTCTGTAGTCATTAAGTCCTGTTGGCCTTGGCTTTTTGGGCACAGGGATGATGGTGGAGGACTTGAGACAGGCTGGCACATGGCATGTGTCCAGGGAGGTGTTAAAGATGTTTGTCCGGCCCAGCTGCTTTGCGGGGGTTCTGCCTCTTGAAAAGTCTGTTAACTTCACCCTCCTGAATGGAGAGAGTCGTCACAGTGGGGGGCTCATGGATGGGAAGGGGTAGTTCAGGACTGTCCAATTGTCTTTCAAATCTGCAGTAGAACTTGTTCAGGTCGTTGGCCAGGCGGGAGTCGTTAGTGGAGTGGGGGGCACGCTTCAGTTTCTCAGAGTACAGTCATTTAGCCACTCTCACCGCCTTGCTAAACCTGTTCTTCGACTTCTTGAATCTGTCTCTATCCCCACTCCTAAAAGCATTCTCCTTCTCTGACTTCAACCTTCTCAGCTCTGCTGAGAACCATGGCTTGTCATTGTTGAAGCTCGCCCTGGTGCGTGTTGTTATACAGCAGTCCTCACAGAAGCTAATGTATGATGTCACAGCCTCAGTGAGTTCATCCAGACTATTGGTAGCAGACGTGAACATATCCCAGTCAGTACAGTCCAAGCATCATTACTGGCAGTAATGATGTAATTCATCTTCAATTTTGCTTGAAATGGCTTGGGAGGCCGCAGCCCCAACACCCTTGTTTCCCTTTCCCACAGTCCCCTCTGGTGCATCCAGAAGTTCTCTGACGTGGCTATATGCCCCTTTCAGCAGGGCATTGTCTTTTTCCGACTTCTTCTCATATGGTGGAGCCTTGGCATGTCGATAGGTTCTAGGACTCTCCCCCCCAGCCATAGATGGACGGTGGGGAAGCGCCTTTTCCTCTATCATATGGGGGAGGTGACACTCCCTTCAAAGTCTCGTGATCAGCTTGGGCAGCCTGCCTGCAAGCTTTTAGTGAGGCACAATAGTCCTGACCCTGAGTCTCATACAGTTTCAACATTTCAGATTCTTGTGCGCGCTTCTCAAGTTTGTCCTTTGTACTCCCAGAGTGCTTATAATTAGCAATCAGCACTCTCATGTCGCCACACAGGCTTAGATCAAAAGTTCCATGTTATGGCCACACGGTCGTCATCTTGGCAGTGCGCTTGGCCCATTTCCTGTTCATGAGGAGGAGGCGGTCCCGGAGAAGAGGATAGCGAAGGCTGAGGACCTCCTCTGCAGTCACGCGCGGAGGTCTTTCTGGTGGTGTCTGGTCAGCACTCTGGCTCGCTCTGGCCCCTCCCTCTGGACTCTCAATATCACTCATGGCAGTTGAATTTAAATTTTCCGAGACCCAAGACTCTGCCGAAACCAGAGATGTCCTTTATATGTCTGTGCGGTCAGAAATATGACTCTACCGGCAGTTTCTAAATCTTGTTGTTTTTTCTTTCTGTGACAAATTTGTCACCAGAATTTGCATTGGATTCTATGGGGCGAGAGTTGGACTTTGTCTCGCTTTCGTGGGGCTCTGAACAAATGTGTAAGTCTGTTGGATTCCACAGACAACTGTCTACGACCAGCACAAAATTAGCTATCTATTTATCCAAAAACGAACCATGAAGAGCGAAAATTGTGGCAATGCTGGCAAACTATAAATATTTTTTCAACAACATCCGAAACTCCCCTCCACTCTAAGCGCTTCAGTCTGCACTCTAGGCTTTCACGTACACACCCATGTAAATCTCAGAAACGGTTTGAAAAAGTCATGAAACATAATCAGTGATATTGAAAAAAGTTGAACAGATATCAAAAAGCTGAATTATTCAAAAATAGTTTAGGGTTTTGTCAACATTTTAAAGTTTAAATGGTGGCTCTAACTGAAAGATTGAGGAAGAAGAAGGATTTGGAAGTTGAAGAAGTTTTAAGAAGTTTGAAAGGATTTGAAAGAATATGATGAATATTGATTTATACCAATTCAAGCATAGAGGTACAAAGCTGAAAAGTCATACTATGGAGGTTTAGAAAACAAGGGTTTTACCTGTCCTCCCCTTTTACTTGACTTAGGCCACGTTTACACATAGCCGGGTGTTTACAGAAACAACTATTTCTGCCCCTCCGTTTTCAAAAATAACGTTGTACACAAGTACGTTTTCAAAAATGTTTCTGTTTACATGAACCCGCATATACGCCCCCGAGCGCCATTATAACTATGCCAAACCTGTTGGCAGCAGTGTAATGTGAAGGATCCCAGCTAACAAAATGACGTCCCCAGGACGTCCTCTGAACGTCCCCGAATATTATCAGGACGTCGCAAGGGAACGTCCCCATTACGTTTTTTTGTAGGGTCCCCTGAAAGTCCATGTAACGTCCTCATAACATTTGGGGGACGTTCAGGGGACGTTTGTCTGGGACGTCATGGGGACGTTCCCTTGCGACATCCTGATAACTTTCGCATACCAAATGCAGAATCAATTTCTCAACCTTAATTTATAGTCACATTTATGCATTTAATGGATATTTTTGTATACAAAGTATAAAATGCATATTAGCCTATAGTGCAAAACTAAACTGAATGTGTTCACTTAAACTCAACAAGGTAATTCAACTTCTTTATTTAAAAGAAAAAAATAACAGGCTGCTGCTAAGTATTGTGTATTGTAACTTATTATGTGTATGCTTGTAGAAGAAAAAACACGATTTACAGTATAAACAAACACTTTATTCAAATGCATTTTAAAAGCCTGAATTAATTTTCTTATATTTTAGTTGTGTCAACCCCTTCTCATCCTCTCCCTACTCCTCCTCCTCGTCCTCCACCAGTTCGTCCGGAATCAACACCTGCAACATGAATTAGCTACAGTTAGACAGCAGATCAAATGCAAAGAACATTAAGTGGAAATGTATTTTATTCATATGCTCCTGGAGTTATTTTTAGGACCGTAAAAAGCTTCCCTGACCTTCAGTATCCAGATATTTACAACCATCTAGTAGAGCTAAAGTTTGTATTAAAACATATTTACCTCAAATTCTGTCCTTCGGGTGGCCCACCTTCACAGGAGTGCGCTAAATTACTAGCCAACTACACAAAAAACACTATTAAAAACACAAAAACAAAGAACTAAACTATCAACACTAAAACTTACGTTGAAGATATATTTACACGAATTGATTATCAAACAGTATTATAGCTATAAATGAAGGATGCGGGATCAAAACGTTTTGCTGTCTCTCAACGACTTCTTCACTCAACAACAGGGCTCACGTCACGAGCGGTGACGTCCGCGAGAGATGTGCTGTAATAGGCTAGTATGGAACATTTCTAGAGACACAGCTGGTGCTTGGATAGGCTGGGTCCAGCTTAGATGTTTTGTTTCAGTACATCCCCAAATTATTTATGACTATAATATATTACTTCGCTCAAATGCAAGTTATTGGTACCATACATAAACAATTGATTTAATACTGTACAGTTTCCAGAGTGACAGTAGGCTATAGCTCAAGCAATTCACATCACAGAATGACACAAAAACGAAAATATCAGTTCGGAATTTAGATGGTTACGTTATGACCAACGAATGACGTTCTGGAACCCCCCGAAAGTTTTAAACATAATGTCATGTCATAACCAACCAGGGACGTTCCTGGGGCGTTCCTGGAACGTCCCGAATGTCCCCCGATATTTTTTAACATAATGTTGTATCATAACCAACCAGGGACGTTCCTGGAACGTCCCGAATGTCCCCCGAAACTTTTTAACATACTGTCATATCATAACCAACCGAATTTTTTTAACATAACGTCGTATCATAGCCAACTACCAACTACGTCCCCTGAATGTTTAAAAATAAATGTCTAAATTGTGACCCTTTTAGGAACCTTAATAACGTCCTAAGGACATCCTAGGGACGTCCTAAGGATAACATCACGGTATAACCTATAGGGGACCAAATAGGAACGTCACCGAACGTCCCCAGGACGTCCCTTGTTAGCTGGGATAAAGCCATGCAAACCAATCAGAATGTTCAAAATCAACAACAACTAAGGATAAGACGATCGACTTCCTTTACCTTTCAGGCGCGAGGTTCATTTGTTTGAATGATTCACAAATGCGATGCACAAATGTATTTTGTGATTCAGAAATGTAACGCAATTCACAATTAAATGACCCCATTACACTAGTTGTGTTCGACTTCATGCAGCACCGGCAGTGCCGACAGCCGGCTGCGTTGAAGCTGAGAAAGCCATTGACTGCTTTAAGTCAGCCGGGCTGCAGGCGACGCCGGCGCTGCATGAAGTCGAAAGCACCTATTACTATAAACTATAAGCTTTTTTAGTCCCATACTGTGACGTTTGAGAACCTGAAACTCCGTTTAAGCTAGTGCACACGCAAACACAAAAACAGAGTTTTCAGAAATCTCCACTTTGGCCGGAGTTTTCAGAAATGATCGTTTTCCGTGATAAAATCTCAGTTTTCGTGTAAATGAAAGGCCAAACCGCATGAAAATATATGCGTTTTTCTTCCGTGTAAACAGGGCCTTACTGATTTTCCTAGAGCAGGGGTTCCAAATCCTGGTCCCCGGGCCTCCCTGCCCTGCATGTCCAACACACCTGATTCCAATGAATGAGTCGTTATCTAGTTATGCAGAAACCTGCTAACGACCATTCATTTGAATCAGGTGTGTTGGAACAAGGAAACATCTAAAACATTCAGGGCAGGGAGGCCCGAGGACCAGGATTGGGAAACACCTGCCCCCTAGAGCACACATAAATAGATGTTTGTGTAACCGTCAGCCCACCTGCTGTCAGAGACAGATACTGAGAGATGGAGGGATTGATATGAAGGAGTGTGGGGGGTTGAATTGAAGTGCGGGAAAAGATAAATTGTGCTTTTTGTGTGACAGTTTAACACTGTGGGGACAGGGGGCCACAGTGATACAACTCTATTAAGCAGCTGTACAAAAACTTCAGCTCATTATTCAGTGGAGAGTGCTGCAGAGCACAAGAGGGGTGTGTGGCTCTCAGGATATAAAGAACTAGAGACCCACTCCCAAATATTTGTATTCAAAGATTGAAGTTCACTGTCATGAATCGGTCCAGACTCCAGGATCTGTTGCAGCCAGGCATGTTCTACGGAAGATCTGATCGATACTCCGAGTGGACTTCTTCTTCTTAGAAAGGTGGCCTTGCATGTGTTGTTCGAGTGAAATAAAAAGTTTTGCAAACGGCATGGTAGTCATCCGTTCGTCAAAAAAGTAATTTCGACTGTAATGCAGGATTCCAGTCAAAGAGAGAGTTTATTTAAATGTTGTCTCTCTGTAAGTGTGTTAGTGAATAATTAGTTAATGATTAGTGGATGTGTCGTTATGTTATGACTTTCCATGACTATTAACAAATGAAGTACCGTCTCAATCCATGGATGTCGCCATTGTGGTAATTAACACATGAATTAAGGTATTACCATTAGTTTACCCTGTTAACTCAAGGTTTTAGTTAACACAGTTAACTAACAGTATTAGTTTGCACATTTTACTAAAGTAGTTAACTCACCTATCAGTTCATGTGTTAATATCGATTGTTGGAATTGATACATGATTCCAGATTTAAATAATAAAAGTTCTAAATCATATGTGACACCCTATTAACAACTGATGTGTTCATGGTCAGTGCATAATTAAGTAGCCTACTTTCTGAGTTATGTATTAACTGATGATGATTCATGCATTAGTTAAGGCATTAATAAACGCTCATTAATGCACCCTTATTGTAAAGTGTGACCCAACTTTATTATGATGCCTGTGTACTGTGCTAATTATAAAGCTTACTTTGGTATTGACTAAATTGACTGTTGTTGGTAAGTAATTCACATCAAATGTCCTCGTTTTCTACTTTATGCAAATGTAGGTGAGCTGAAACCCATTTATATCACTGAACATGTTATGTTCTGTATGTGCAATAGTATTATTGTTTAATTGGCGTGTCTTTGATGAAGTGGTTGGCTCACTGACCTGGGACTGGTGCAAGCCAAGCATACTTTGGTGTAATGACCAGATAGATGAGAAATATCCCTTGAATTCACTCCCAATGTATTATAAATACATGAACTCTGCTATGGCATATTATGTGTCGGGATTATTTTAGGCAGCAATACATAGTTGTTTATACAACTAGGAAAATTAAAGTTATGGTATAGTATCTTAGGATTCTTCTGGGCTCGGAACTGTTAGCTCTCTTTTTCGATTTCACATTCCATGTGCTCCTTACGGTGTGTTCACACTGCAGCGGGGCCGGCAGAGCGGGGCGTCAGCTTCCCATTCATTTTCAATAAAACCAGGCATCGACGCCTGCGTAGGGCATTGTGGGAAGGCGAGCAGGGCGGCGAAAGTTGGATTTTCTCAACTCTATGTAAATGAGGAACGTGAAAATGCTAGCGTTAGCCAATCGGGTTGGTTTCTTGTTTCTTGTAACATAGCAACTGTTAGGTTTAACAATTTCAAGATGGAAGAGCAACTCATCGTGTGTGTGTGTCTACACACTCAGTCTTGTTTTATACGCCTCTATACGATTAAAGAGACGTTAACAAAAAATGTATACCTGGCGCAGGGTTGCCGAGGTTATGTGTCCCTGGTGTGTTAAATTCAGTCTCAACCCTAACCCTCACCCCCTAACCCTAACCCTCACTTTAGCTAGCTACAGTATGTAACCTAGCTCTAACCTTCTTCTGTGCTAGCTGCATACTGTACTAGTCTAGCTACAGTAGTCCAGTTTACCCGGCACACGATTGACATTCAACGTTGAAATGCTGGTTGGCAGTCACTCGCTAGCCATACAGTAAACGTGTACTGTAGTTACCATAACCTAGCAAATGTTACTGGAAAAATGTTTGAAGTGCTGTACGGTACTGTAGCCTATAGCCTAGTTGACAAGATCATGCAACATCTAGTCAGCGTATCTGATTCCTTGCATCATGCCGTGTAAAAGCTGTATTTTGATCGAGATGGGAGCACCTATTTTCAATAATGATCGCTATTGTAAATACATGAACCCAAGTCTGAACACTTGTCCATGACACCGTTTTACACAAACTACAACAGTGACATTAGAGAACTACAACTCTGTATTGACTTTTTTAACACGCCCCCGAGCGTGGTGCACGGTGGGAAGGCCAGCGGTGCAGAGCGGTAAAAAGGTCTGCAGTGTGAACGCACTGTTAGAATTAGCTGAGCAGGTAGAATCTAATAATATATCTGAGTCTGATGCCAGTGACTGAGTAGAACAAGTCATAGAGAGCTTGGCTGCATACTCTGCCGTCACAGATTTGAGGTTAATTAACCTCAGATTAATGAGGTTGCCATAGTTTGAGGCTGTGGAGTCTCAAACGACCAACCATCGAGTCAATTGAAAGCTATTTATTAAATGGTTTTAAAATAAATGAAATAGCGGAGCTGTTCTGCGTATGCCACCGCCTCGTACCGAACAAGATGGGTAGCTCGGTCAGCAGGGAGCTGATGAAGAGCGGCTACTGACGTCACTCTGCTGCGCCGCTCAGAATGCATTTTCATTTTCGAATTGTGGGCAGTTCTTTGCGGGCAGAACACGAAAATTAAAATGCAATGTCCACTCTCTTTTCGATTATGGCATGAAATGTGCAGTCTTGAAGTAGAAAATGCAAAGAGGAGCAAATACTAATTTAATTTATGAGTCAAATAATGCAGCCACATTCTTAAAATGAAAATGCATTTCTGGAAATGCATTTTCATTTTCAAATTTTACATTTCAAATTGAATTTTTGTATCTATTTGCTGCGGCATATTTTGAAAATTAAATTTCAAATGTATTTTTCGTTTTCATTTTAATTAAGTGAAAGAATGAGCAGTCTTAAAGAATAAAATTCAAATAGGATGATTGATTACTAATTTCATTTATGAGTCAAATAATGCAGCCACATTCTTAAAATGAAAATGCATTCCTGGAAATGCATTTTCATTTGAATTTTGGTCACGATTTGCTTCCATACTCTCGGGAAACTTCCGGGTTCTGAACTGGTTGAAGTTCCATGTGAGGGCGCTAATGAGCGAGTGCAAAATGAATGGAGGTCTATGGAGCGGTACCCTTCAAAATCCACTTTTCTCAGGATATAATTTTTTGTCTAGTAATTTGAATTCGAAAGGGGAGGCAAAAAAAATACACACTGCTGGCTGTTAGATTGTCATGAAGTCGCCTTTCTGTTCTAAAAAGCTTTTGAAAATGTAATTGACGTCAAACACATCGTACGACCAGAGCTACTGCTTTACGGCAAGCTCTGGTCACTTACTTTTTTCTCTCAGGGCATCGACAACACAGCTGACAGGTTAGGCTCTCCCTGTCAATACACATGCTAGAAAGAGTTTTGGCTTGCTAATGTTGTTGCTAATGTTGCTAATACTCTGACATTCTGATTCCGCTTCGGATGCCATCAAGCGGGAGCTCTTGTCGTATCAGTCCTTCACTAACCAATCAGCATTCATTAGCACAGGGGTTTTCAAAGTGTGGGGCGCGCCTCCCCTGGGGGGCGCCAAGGAGTTTTAGGGGAGGCGCACCAAAGAGTTTCAAGGGAGGCGGCAAATTATAATTTTTTTAATTATTGAAAAAAAAAAAAAAAAAATGCTTTCTGGAAAATAATGATTTGGTAGATGTATGGAATATACATATTTTAATGTCATTTAATCACTCTCTTAGTCCGGATAGCATGTGAAGTATACTTGACACAAAACATCTTTAGCTAGCAGTGACAGCAACTTTGCCGATAGAAAATGTCTGAACCCAGCAGAAAGCGCAGAAAATATGATTAGGTATATATACAGTCAGGATTTTCTTGGATAGGGCCATCCGATGTTCAATAGCCACAATGTGTGGTCTGCAGAGGCTAACCCTAGGCATCATATCTCGTTGCATTAGGCCGATTGCAAAGGCGGGTAAGCCCCACAGCCTCGGCGAAACGGGCAGCGCTAGGGAGGGGCTTGCAGGTGCTGTGTTGTGATGTAGCCTACTAATGGGCTACACTAGGTTTTAATCTAAATAAGCACATTATCACACCGTGCATTAAAAAGTGCCGTTTTCAGTTGTCGCGCATGCTCTCTTTCTCAAACACAAGTGCCTGTAGCCTACCAGTGTTTGCCATGGAGACAATAACCCATCATTTATCGTTGTGGAGGGAGTTAGCTAGATTAAGCTGATAAGAATAAAATAGAAGGGAAAAAGATGCCAGGAGGAACTGAAAAAGCCAGGTAAAAAAAGAAAGATCCATCACTTCATAAATCTAGGTTCCTGCAAGGGTGGGAAAATGTTTTCTCAAAAGCCCTGAATCTTTCAGGTAAACATTTGGGTTGTAATTTCCGGAAAATATAAGAATATGAGTCCAACTTAATGTTCATATTAAGCTAGGCTACATAAAGCTAAAAAAAAATATATTTTGCACTGAAATTAATGCAAAAGACTTCGCTCACGCACCCTCTGCGCTCGCATTAATGTGAGGTTCCGATTTCACCTCACATCAAAACTTTGACTAGGTCTTAGGTTCGGGTGCGCCCTTCTCATCGCCTCTGCTCCTGCACTCGAAAGTCCGCTGGTTGTCCCGAGGCAAGGTCCTCACCCGCCTGTGTGACTTGCGTGAGGAAGTCCTCCTGTTTCTCGCCTAAATCAACTCTCCGTTGGTGAAACACATGGGGGACATGAACTGGGTGGCAAGGTTAGCCTATTTGTCTGATATCTTTGAAAAGATAAATGTGCTCTGCAGGGAAAGGAGTGCCATGTATTTTTGGTACATGATAAAGTCGAGTGTTTTTTTGGGGGGGGGGCACCATCGTTACTTTCTTGAGCAATTAAATATATCCCTTGTTCTGGCTGTTTTGTATGGAGGACCAAACCTGCCATATTTAAAAATGAATGAATGAATAAATAAATGTCCACATCCATGCATTTAGACAGAAATAAATGAATACATGTACTAGTTAATGCACAATTGTCAATCAATATTACCTTATAATTTACATGTATTTATGTATTTATTTGTGTATTCATTTATTTATTCATTTATTTATTCATTCATGTATTCATTCATTTATTCATTCATTAATTAATTCATTTATTAATTCATTTATTCATTCATTCCTGTATTTCTTCTTCTCAATATGTTAATGAGATGTGTCAATCAAAATAGGTAGGCGGTATTTGACACACCATTGGCTAATCGTTTTCCACGCTTTGTATTCGATTATGTAGCCTTACATCCATCCTTGCTGTCATGGACAACATAGCCTACATGGACAGGCTGGCCGACCTTGTTGAAAACAAAGATTGAATTCACCATATATGATATTTGGATAAACAAACATGTTATAAAGATTTTACTACGTTAGTTGTGGGCTATCACTTAACACCCAACTTCACTACGCTGACCGGCCAACCATGTGTTTACCCCGATAAAAACGTAAACATTTTAAAATAAAAAATCCTGATTGTTGATTGTCAAACCAACATATTTGTCCTGTGTGTAAGAGCGAGATAGACAATCTGGCATATAGCCCCCAATCAAGCAGAAGAGAAATTTGTGAAGATTGACGACACAAAGTTAATCATCGAAGATCAAATCAAATTTATTTGTATAGCCCTTTTTACACGCAAGCATGTCACAGAGGGCTTCACATACGCCCATAGAACTGCCCCTCAACCAACCTAAACCCTCAAGGAAGACAAGGAAAAACTCCCAACGGGAGAAAAAATGGAAGAAACCTTGGGAGGAGCAATTCAGAGAGGGATCCCCTCCTCCAGAGACGGTTGGCAAGAGAGAGGAGCAGAACACAAGCTAAACATAGTCATACAGTGTCAATGGGTTTTGAAACACCAAAAATCCATTGTTCGGCTTTATAGACGTTGGATGGGACCTGGAAACTCGCTGTTGGCCGTCATGGAGGCTGGTTTCCGGTTGACGACCTGGTCCAGCGTTGGTAGACCGACGACCAGGCAGGTCCTGACAGCTCAGACCCCCCATACCACAGGGGATGTGTGGGGGGGACAGAGAGGAGAACAGGGATTAGAGAATGCCAGGAGCAGCTAACAGTTTCAGTCGTAATAGAATGAGATCCCCACCGGTCAAGTGTGGACTAGTGCAGCAATTTAACAAAGCTAAGAGGGTATTTGATGCAGCCCCACACACCAAGACAGCGACAGCCCCCCTTGGTTGGAACATGAAATCTGTTCCAGGGGAAACAACTCTAAAATAGGTTATATTTATACGAATAAGGATGAAAACAACCAGCCCCCCGTTGTCTCCAACTAGTAAACTATAACAATTAAAATATACAGCAACGGAACTATTACAGTAACAATATACAATAACAGGTTTACTTTATTTGTAACATTTAAATGGGCAGTGTGAACATAAGCTAAAATTACAATTTAAAAGTTACATGTGATACACACATAGGCAAACGCACACCCCAGGTTTACATAGAAAGTACACACATTTAACAATCATAGGATTGACTAAACAAGAACGTTTTTAATCTAGTTTTAAAGGTCGAAACAGTATCAGCCTCCCTAATTGAGACAGGTAATTTGTTCCAGAGAAGAGGTGCTCTATATGAGAACGCCCTACCTCCAGCAGTTTTTTTCTTAATTTTGGGTATTACCAGATAGCCGGCATCTTGAGATCTTACAGTCCTTGCGGGGCAATAGGGTGCAAGGAGACCGGAGAGGTACAGTGATGCCAATCCATGTAGAGATTTGTAAGTTAGTAGTAAAACTTTGAAATCAGCTCTGGCTTGGATAGGGAGCCAGTGTAAAGAGATAAGAGTAGAGGTTATATGATCAAACTTTCTTGTTTTTGTCAATAGTCTAGCAGCAGCATTTTGTACCCGCTGTAAATTTTTCAAGTAGGTAATTGGGAGGCCAGAGAACAACACATTGCAGTAGTCCAATCGGGATGTAACAAAAGCATGTATTAGTTTTTCAGCATCATCCTTTGAGAGGAATTTTCGTATTTTGGCAATATTACGTAGATGGAAAAATGCAGTTCTGGTGATTTGTTTAATATGGTACTCAAACGAAAGGTCTGGGTCCAATGTGACTCCTAAATTTTTTACCAACTGGCTTTGAGATACTTTGACACCATCTAAGTTTAAGGTCAGATTGGATAAATTATTTCTGTATTTTTTAGGGCCGAAAATTTGAACCTCGGTTTTATCCGAATTAAGAAGAAGGAAATTTGCTGTCATCCAAGTTCTCAACCCGGAAACACATTTTTCCATAGCATGTGGAAATTCTCCAGGCTTTATGGACATGCATAGCTGAGTATCATCTGCATAACAGTGATAATTTACCCCAAAGCTTCTAATTATGTTTCCTAAAGGCAACATATAGAGTGAAAATAACAGAGGGCCTAGAACTGAACCCTGTGGTACTCCGTATTTTACAGTAGTGCTCCTGGATGAGCAATCATCATAGTGGACATATTGTGATCTATCAGATAGATACGATCTAAACCACTGAAGTGAAGTACCAGAGATCCCAACATAGTTCTCCATACGCTCCAGGAGAATCTCATGATCCACAGTGTCAAATGCTGCACTAAGGTCTAGAAGAACCAGAACAGAGATAGAGCCTGCGTCAGAGGCTAATAATAGATCATTGACTACCTTAGCTAATGCAGTTTCAGTGCTGTGGTGAAGACGAAATCCAGACTGGAGAGGTTCATAAAGCTGATTTGAGGAGAGGTGCTCAGTGAGCTGTTGTGCCACAGCTTTTTCAAAAATTTTGGAGAGAAATGGCATATTTGAAATTGGCCTATAGTTGCTAAGACAACCTGGATCCAGGTTTGTTTTTTTAACAAGGGGCTTAATAATAGCTTGTTTGAAATTGTCAGGGACTTGTCCAGTTACAATAGATTCATTAATAATACTAAGCATGGGTGGTCCAATAATAGGGAGAAGTTCCCTACAAAGTTTGGCAGGGAGGGGATCAAGAAGGCAGCTGATGGGTTTCGAGGAATCTACCAGCTCGATGAACGCTTCCATAGAAATAGGGTTAAAGTGAGTAAGAGCCTCAACATGCAGCATGCTGGGTATAGAGTCAAATTCAGTGTTGATGGCCACTCCTCCAGGACTAGTCTGTAGTTTGTCCCTTATTGCATAGATTTTTTGGTCAAAGAAATCTATGAAATCATTGGGAGAGAGATCTGAACTAACACAGAGTGTACTTTTCTTAGTGAGTTTTGCAACAGTATCAAATAGGAACTTTGTGTTGTGTTTGTTCTTACTAATCAATTTAGAGAAATATTCTGATCTGGACCTGATGAGGACTTGCTTGTACTCCATTTGGCTGGCCTTCCAGGCCAGACGGAAAACCTCCAATTTAGTGGTACGCCACTTATGCTCTAATTTTCGAGTGGACCTCTTGAGAGTGCGGCTTTCCTCTGAATACCATGGAGCCATTTTCTTGTCTTTTCTTTTCCTTGGTTTGAGTGGGGCAACAGAATCTAGGGATAACTGAAGAACCAAATTCAGATCCCTTGTTTTAGCATTTAATGATTTATTTGGGACGTCCAGTGCTTCTAGTGCAGCAGGTAGAATATTAGCCAGTTCCATAGCTGTGTTTGGGGTTATGCAGCGGCTAGTAGAAATATTCTGGGTGCCTCCAAGGCTCTGGCAGAGATCCATTTTAAAGGTAACCAGGCAGTGGTCTGATAATATAGGATTGTGGGGGTGGACAATTATGTCACTAATCTTGATTCCCCGTGTGAGAACTAAATCCAATGTATGCGAGTGAAGATGGGTAGGTTTAGAAACCACCTGAGTGAGACCTGTGGAATCCAATAGAGCAGTAAAGGCCTTACTTAGAGGATCTTTTGGGTCATCCAGATGGATGTTAAAATCACCCATAATTAAGACATTATCAGTATATGTCACAAGATCAGCACTAAAATCTGCAAATTCCTCTAGGAAGAGGGAATACGGGCCGGGGGGCCGGTATAGAGTAACTAAACTAAATGAGGGAGGGGGGGCAATAGTAGAAGAATTTGTCCTTTTTAGAGTAGTTGGTGGTTTCATGCAAATTATCTCAAATGATTTAAAGGTATTTACAGATTTTAGGCTAAGGTTGAAGCTAGCTTTATATATCATAGCAACACCGCCACCTTTCTTTGAGACACGAGGGATGTGTGAGTACGCAAAATCCGGAGGCGATGCTTCATTCAGGGAGGAATATTCTTCAGGTTTTAACCAGGTTTCGGTGAGTCCAATCAGGTCCAGGTTGCATTCAGACATCAGATCATTAATCAAAACGGCCTTTGGGGATAGAGATCTGATGTTTAGGAGCCCAACATTCCAGTATGGGTTTTTGGCAGCTTTAGACGTAGGTAATCCTTCTGAAAAGGTGGCACTGCTATCACAGAACTTAGTAGGAAGAGCAACGGGGGAGCAAGGCTGAATACATATCAAATTGGTATCATTCCTAATAATTGAGGGCCGGAATTTGGAAAAATGGCGGGGGACAGACACCGTCTCAATGGGAGAAACAACATCAGCATCCACGCTGGCTACACTACAAGCTGAGCTTTCGGGCCCCCAACAGCTCACAACATGCCTATCAACATATCTATCAGACTCTCTAAGAGACTGTGGCCCGGCTTGTTCTAGTGAGTGTCAGGCCTGCTCTAAAATAGCTTCAATATTCCTAGACAAAAGAAAAGCACCTCTCCAGCTAGGATGGAGCCCGTCACTTTTCAACAAGCCAGGTTTGGCCCAGAAACGAGACCAATTATCTACAAATCCTAAACCCTGTTCTGAGCAAAAGCGAGCCAACCAGCGGTTGAGAGAGACAAGCCTGCTGTAGATCTCGTCAGTCCCCCTAACAGGTAGTGGGCCAGAGACTATTACTCGATGCCGACTCATCTTTTGAGCAAGGTCACATGCCCGAGCTATATTAACCTTCGTGACCTCTGACTGCCTCAGCCTTACATCATTGGTGCCGAAATGAATGACAATATTCTCATACCTATCATCAGTGCGTGCGCCATGTGCCTTAGCTTGGGCATTTGCCTTAGCCCTAGTGCTAGCCAGCACCCTAAGATTAGCTTCTATGTCGGTAGCTCTGGCCCCCGGTACACAGTAAACTGTCGCTGGTTGCTCTAATCTAATGTTACGAGTGATGGAGTCACCGATCAGTAACGTCTGAGGAGTCCCACTCCCACCATGCTGCAAAGGTGAAACCGGTGGGGCTAAACTTGAGTTCTCCCTCACGCTAGGACTCCCTGTCTGTGATGTTGCGCCAGTCGCATCTAATCTAAAGTTACTAGCATACGTTCTTCCTCAAGCGACTGAACGCGACTCTCTAACAGAGTCAACTTATCGAACAAAATGGCACATGTAGGACAAAGTGAGTGGTCGTGAGACATTATAGTTAACTTACGTGAATAGTTTATGCCAACCAAGATAATCCGTCAAGAGCGTTGAGTTGGTTAGTTCAACGGGAACAGTAGCGTCGAGCTCCAAGGAAGAAAGCCGCGCCGAGTAAACCTATAACTAGACAGTAGATGTATGGATTAAATCGGTAAAGACAAAATAAATGAATAAACGAATTAATATATAATATATAGCGGTTAACAAGAAAAAGTTTGGGGAAAAGTTTGGAGCAGCTCAGGTGCAGCGCGGTATGTCGTCAGACAGGACTACAGTATGGCTTGGAGGATGTAAAGTAGCTTAGTCCTAAATGGAGTTGTATGCCCCATAGCACATATTTTACAAAGACTACGGCAACAAAAGCCAAACGTTGCCACGTTATGTTGGGAATGGGATGCCGTTGCAACGGTTATTGTTGGAGCAACAAGTTGCCTAAATAGCCTGGAGCCTATGCCATGTTTATGTACATGTCAGCTTTACATGTAGAAAAGAAAATCTCAGAGAAGGTGAAAGCCTTGGTGACCGGCGTGGAGAAATGCGCGTCTAGTGTGAACAGCATCGCGCCATTCGTAGTATATTGTGGCGCTCCAGGGCGCTTCGCAGCGTGTGTCCCAGGCGTTAGCGAGATTGAATCTATGGCTCTGGATTGATTGCAATGTCTGAACATCAGTTTCCACGCCTACTGGCCTCCTCTCATTATCATATTGGGAACAATGAATGAATGAATAAATGAATATATAAATGAATGAATTAATAAATCAATCAATCAATCAATCAATCAATGAATACATAAATGAATACAAAAATACATACATACATGTAAAATATATGTAACTATTGATTGACAATTGTGCATTAATTCATATATATATCCGTTTATTTATGTCTAAATGCATGGATGTGGACATTTATTTATTCATTCATTCATTTGCAAATATGGCAGGTTTGGTCCTCCATACATAACGTGGCAACGTTTGGCTTTTGTTGCCGTATAGTCTTTGTAAAATATGTGCTGTGGGGCATACAACTCCATTTAGGACTAAGCTACTTTTCATCTTCGATGATTTACTTTGTGTCGTCAATCTTCACAAATTTCTCTTCTGCTTGATTGGGGGCTATGACAGATCGTCTATCTCGCTCTTACACACAGGACAAATATGTTGGTTTGACAATCAACAATCAGGATTTTTTATTTTAAAATGTTTACATTTTGAAAATTGATCGGATATCGTTTTTATCGGGGTAAACACATGGTTGGCCGGTCAGCGTAGTGAAGTTGGGTGTTAAGTGATAGCCCACAACTAACGTAGTAAAATCTTTATAACATGTTTGTTTATCCAAATATCATATATGGTGAATTAAATCTTTGTCAACAAGGTCGGCCAGCCTGTCCATGTTGTCCATGACAGCAAGGATGGATGTAAGGCTACATAATCGAATACAAAGCGTTGAAAACGATTAGCCAATGGTGTGTCAAATACCGCCTACCTATTTTGATTGACACATCTCATTAACATATTGAGAAGAAGAAATACAGGAATGAATGAATGAATGAATGAATACATGAATGAATACATGAATGAATACATGAATAAATACATGAATACATAAATACACAAATAAATACATAAATACATGTAAATTATAAGGTAACATTGATTGACAATTGTGCATTAATTAGTACATGTATTAATTTATTTCTGTCTAAATGCATGGATGTGGACATTTATTTATTCATTCATTCATTTGTAAATGTGGCAGGTTTGGTCCTCCATAGTTGTGATGTGTTTTGACTTGAATGTTTTATACTGAAATGAATATATACCGTATTGTTTGTTTGTGTCACAGTTTAAGTATTTTAATTTGTCAGTCCGGAAAAGTTCAGTTGTATATTAGCCTACTTGCTAGCTAAGTCGCGTGAAGCTGTGTTAAACGGAGGTAGCCTACAGTTGTCACATTTCCGAAATGTGTTTCGCTCATTTCTTGTTGGTATGTTTATTACATAATGCTTTCAGTGGATATAATATTTCAAGTTGAAATGCAAAAAGTTTGACATGCATAAAAATCCATTGCAACATTGGACTTGACAAAGCAACATCGTGTCCGTTGCCAGTTTTGAGAAAGCCGTTATTGTTTTGAGAAACGTGTGTTAACAACTGTGAAAAACTAATGTAGCTGTGAAGTAGTGTCACATCTTGAATTGCCTTCGGGATCAATAAGGTGGATTAAATATGCTCTACATATTTAAAAATATATATACTATTTCATTCTGTATGTATTGGTTTGCCATTCAACATCATTACAAATTATACATTTGACTTTTGGATTAACACTTTGTGGTTAAGGTTAATGTATGGCTTACTCCAACAAAAATATGTACAACCAAAAGGTATGCAACTCTTCACCAAACAAATCTTAACTGTCCTGTTTCTACAGTTAGTTCCATGTAATTTGGAGGCCGCAGGAAGTGCCAAAGATATGAGCCTTGAGTGTCACAATGCTTTTACACAATGGTCTATCACAAATCTATGGTTTGTCTGAAAAGATACCATTTATATGTCGTCTGTAACTGAATTCTTAAATTATTTGCGCAAATAAATGTGGACAAGCCACTAGTTGGTTCTGGTATTGTCTATAAACCAACATACTGTACACTTTATAATACTAAGGAGATCACAAATGGGTTTTAATGAAGCCAAACCTTTGAAGAGGAAAGTTTTTTGTGTATTATTTCTCCACTTATTTCACAAATACATGAATAATTAACAATGCAAAAGATTTAGTTAGAAAAACAACTGTAATCGAATACTATTATATAATGTCTATATTTTTTTAATTATATGCCACAAAAAGGCACAAATTCAAAATAATCAAATATCTCAAATTGTAGCATTCCATGATATACAACTCCAAATACCTCAGGCAAATACCTTTCAGATAAAACCATAAGATGTTACACATTAAAAAATAAAAGAAAAAAGGTCAGTCTGAAATAAAATCCTGGAAACCCAAACACTGATAAAAAATTCCATGTTGCTTTTAGCAGGAACAACAAAGTTCACTCGTGTGATGTTGGCGCAGTTTCTTGTACAGGCAATCCAATTGTGTCGATATGTTGTCCAGTGACGATTGAAGATTTACTTAAGGCATCATGCACCTATTAAGAACATTTAGAAGAGAGGGATATTAGTGAGAATTATCTAGCAACCCCAACAATCTCCACCAAATGTAAAGGTTTGTCATTCACAAGGATGTCAATACAATAATAACAACAATACAAAATGTAATGATTGAACATAAAAGGTTTTCAGGAAAGCTAGTTTTATAATAAAGTGTTGAGAAAACATGCACATTGACCAGGAAAACAAAAGCACAAAGGGATTTAAAACATATGATGTATATGGAGAGAAGTGACAAAGAAGCAAATAAGTTCTTATTCATCAATTTCTGAAGCATCTGAATAACCATTCCATTTATGCATGTACAATGCTGTAGCATTTAAACACGCAAAGAGGGGACCATATATGAACATTACTAAGACTATAATAATAAACATAGTAGCCTATTTTGTTCAGTTTAGGTTGAAAAATAACACGTTAGTTAATGTTTACCTGTGCGTCATTCCCTTGTGCTGTTAATGAAGGTTGTCCTTCATTCGTCGTCCTAGCTTGGTTGTCTGAGAGATGAGAATCAGCTGAAATACCGTCCTTCTTGGCTTTTACTTTAGTTTGAGAGTCATTCACCCTAGCCTGAGAGGTTTTGACCTGCAAGTCCCTCACTATGTTGCTCCCTATAGCTCCTTCTATCTCTTTCTGGACTTCCTGCCCAATCGTAGGGTCACTCTCCACTGCGTTGGAGAACCCCTCGGTAAGTTCCGCCTCACTGACACTCTCCAGTGTCTGTGAGTCAACATCATCATCACTGAACAGCTGGTCAGCATTCCGACCAAGGTTTTCTGCATAGACAGTCTCGATTTGGACCCTATTTGGCCTCCTTTGCCGAAGATTGTTTCTCTGTACTGGGCCCGGATGAGAAGGAGGTTGAAGAGCATCCCCCTCAGCTAGACGGTCCCTCAGTTGAGCAGGCTGGAGTTGGGGCTCCTGTTGTTGCTGGCCCAATACAGGAGGAGGGGGGTCCCTGCGGTGGCCTGTCAGTGGCCTGAGGATACCATGCTGGAAGGCTGCTTGGACACTGCCATACAGGAAGACCTTGAGAAAATTGAAATCAAATATATCACTCACTAATGGAATTTCAATGCAGAAACATTAACAAGTGATTTGTAACTGTACAAACTGTGGAGACTGTAGAGTGCTTTGTAGTCTACGACCAAGTGTGTTTGAAATCAGTTTTGGCATTTCCATACCAAGATGGACAACACAATGGTGAGAAGAACTGGAATCTGCAGAGTGACTGGCAGGTCCTTGAGAAGAGCTCTGAGAAAGTCACTAATACCCTGGCCAATGTGCTTCAATGGCTCCGTGATGAACGTGGTGATGGTGACAGAGATGGCCTGCATAGAAAAAATTACAAGTGGATACTGTCATATCCTTTGTGTAGTCATATCAACTTACTCTACTGTCATTATAATAATGAAATACCCTGGATGAGGCCAATCCTATGGCTTAATTACCTTGGTTGGAGGTACAATTAAGATTGGATTAACATAGACGACCTCGTAGTACTTTTTACAGGGATCATCCTGAAGTGTCCAGGTGCTTCTGTACCACTCTGCAGAAAAGACAGAAAATACATTGATTTCTCTAAACATACATTGCTAATCATTTACGTGGTAACTCTTTATTCTTTGGAAGCCGCATTGATGGTTAAGACGCATACAGTATGCACTGACAAACACGCATGTAGCATTAAAAAAAACTATCAACTAATTAGGGGCATTACAAAATAAAACATTTCCAAAACGGTATGCAATCCCATCACTGTCTCACCCTTCAAGTTATCGCTCCAGTCAATTTTTCTCAATCCAGAGCACTTTTCATTGAAACCCTCCATCTTTACAAAGTTGTTTTGGTGCTCTGCAAAAGCAATCTGTCAGGTAGGAAGAGTAACAACACAAAAAAAAACATTTACATTTATTCATTTAGCAGACGCTTTTATCTAAAGCGACTTCCAAGAGAGAGCTTTACAAAGTGCATAGGTCACTGATAATAACGACGAGATAGCCCCAAACATTGCGGGCAGCCAAACCATGAAGCATACATTGCGAAAAAGCAAATAAGTGCCAAAGGGAAGAACCACAAGAGCATGTAGTTAAACAAGTTACAATTAAACAACATGAACAACAATAGATGTATTCAATTACTCCAAATCTTGCTGACACTTAATACGTTATACATAGTGATAAATACTGTATATCAGGGGTGCACAATTAGCAGACCAGGTGAAGGTTTTATCTGGAACTAGATACCATTTCTCAAAAATAATTGTTAAATCCTGATGAAGCACCCACTATTTTCAATATCAATATATTATGTGTTGATAATACTGCACTGGCTCAGCGCAGCTGGGAAAGTCCCAGACATACTACCTTTGGGGGGTGAAAATGTTAGTCAATGGACCTCTTTGAATTGTAATTGTGCACCCCTGCTGAATATAATTGCCTAGCAAAAGTGGAATTTGTCTCACCTTGTACAGATATAACCAATTCCAGCCAATACTGATGAAGAAGCATATAGCAAACAGCCTCCTAAATTGGACTAACCAAGAGATGACAGACCATACCTCACTACAGATAATGGCCACTATAATCAGCACACAGACAAGCATCTGAAAGAGAAATGAAAATACATATTGATTTTGTCAGTAGCTTAACATTGATTGGTTTATCCCAAAACAGTTTAAACAACACCTTCGCACACAGACTGATAAAAACACACTTCACCTGTATGACTGTGAACACCTCCACACCAAATGTGTCTTCAAAGCGCCACCTCCAGGCCTCATAGTCATGAGGTTTGAGATCCACTAGGATCTGACTGAGGGCATCATCCAATGCGCCCGTTCTCCAGCTTCCAATGCCATCTAGAAGCGTCTTGATCTCTGACATGGCTTGATGAGACAGTTTCACCTTAGCATCATAGTAGACTTCACTGGCAGAGTCACTGGGCTGATGAAGTAAACACATAAAGGGAAAGGGAGATTAGACAAGGGTAAAATGTATGGATTATAATTTAAATGATCAGTAGAACTTTTCAGAACTTACAAGGCCTACTCTTTGAATTTCCTTCAGAAGCTTGGTGATAAACCGCTTGAATACAGGATGACATGAGGGCTGCTGCGAGATCGCTGCAATCTGTCAGGATGTCGGACACAGGAGGATCACAAAACATGACGTGTTGATGACACATGTTGTATTTCTATTCGTCGCTACGTTTAACCCCGTATTGAAACCAAACCATGACCCAAAACCAAGGCATTAACAGTGGGAATAGTTAACTTCATCCAAGATGGATAATTGACAAACGTGTTCTACAACAGAGCCTCACTAACCTCTTTCTGTAGGCCCTGGACTTTGATGTTGCACTCTGCAATGCCAATTTGATTAGAATCTTGGATGTGATCTCTTCTTTTAGTCGGCACATATTCGTAATTTTTTGGCTGTAAATGATCAAGGACACATTGATGACGTGTTGATAAGACGGTGTAAGGTGACGTATCTATTATATAGGGTACAGCCACTAACTAGTACAATTTAGGCGGAACGTACTGTACATTGTTGTCACTGTGCTAACTAAAAGTTTACCTCCGCTGTTTTTTTCATTGTCTTGGTGCTTGCATCGTAATTCAACATATCGTACGGATCGATCCATTCCTCATCTTGCCCCTTTGCAACCAACAACAGGCTACACACTAAAACAATAACCATGTGCATTGCCTAATACTGTGAGGACCTCTTTACTTGCTAACAACACACTCCACTAGCAATTGCTAGCTACTATGTCTAGGCTACTGGTGATGTTCTACAACAATTGTCGATTACTTACATACATATACACAAAAATGGTAGTTAAATAAAATATATTTGATGAGTTAACCATAGAGCATGGACATCAATATGAAAGTACACCTCTCAAATAGCCGTTACAGCAGCCCATTAAAGGAAGTTTGTTTTGGTTTCCGGGTAGCTTTGTTGCGTACCTCCAGATTAGAGGTGCATTCGATTCATGCAGCGTCGGCGTCGTCTGCAGCTGACTTAGACCGGCTGACTTAGAGCAGCCAATGGCATTCTCCGCTTCAAGGCAGCCGGCGGTCGGCGCCGCCGGTGCTGCTTGAAGTCGAACACACCTAATAGGTGCATTCGACATGAACTATGGAAGGCCTAGTGGGCAAGTATTAAGACGCCCCCGTGTGTTAACCACGCGTAATTAACGCCGACTTGGCATGCAAAGCCGTCTCAACCACGCGTAAAAAACGCCGACTTCCATGCAAAGTCGGCGTCTTTTTCGCCTCGAATAGACGCGTGTCAAGTGACACGTTGCCATTTACACACGTAAATTACGTCTCAAACTTTGAGACGTGTCTAACAAACCACACGAAAATAACGCCTGGTTTGGCACAATCAGCGTCTGGTTTTCCAAAATTAAAGTCTGCTTGCTTGAATCTCCGATGGGAAATTATGACAACAATTGTAACATCTAATACGTAAGTCAAGTAGGTCTAGGGATGCTCGTGCGAGCTACTATCAAATGCAATGTTGGTTAGCTAGTTAGCTATTAGTATGAAGTTGGTGGTCACAATTGCAATACTTAGAAGGGGTGCAGACTACAGACAAATAAATGCAGTAATATCAGGCTGACTGGTTGTCTGGCTTGGAGCTTTGTGAACTTTCCTTGCACTGCGATTGCGTTGCCTCAGTATTGTGCGCGATTTGGTTTCACTGCCAACATTCCTTAATGTAAGAGGCAATGTGCAAACTCAGTTGGTGGTAAAATACAACTGTTGTTACTATTCATGTCAAGTGTATTTTATTGTCATTTTCAATTAATTATGGTTGTACAAACGAAACAGAGTTTCCCCAGGACCATGATGCCATATTAAAAAACATGACAATAAGGTGCCAGGGTCAACGTATATATAGCCAACAGTGACAGGGCAGTATGTACACTGACAGGACAGTATGTACAGTGACAGGACAGTATGTTCAGTGACAGGGCAGTATGTTCAGTGGCAGGGCAGTATGTACAGTGACAGGACAGTATGTAGTGACAGGACAGTATGCAGTGACAGGACAGTATGTTCAGTGACAGGGCAGTATGTACAGTGACAGGACAGTATGTTCAGTGACAGGACAGTATGTAGTGACAGGGCACTTATGTACAGTGACAGGACAGTATGTAGTGACAGGACAGTATGTAATGACAGGACAGTATGTTCAGTGATAGGGCAGTATGTACAGTGACAGGACAGTATGCAGTGACAGGACAGTATGTTCAGTGATAGGGCAGTATGTACAGTGACAGGACAGTATGTTCAGTGACAGGACAGTATGTTCAGTGACAGGACAGTATGTACAGTGATTGGAGGTAGCAGTTATGAAGTGATGTGTTGTATAGACTTTCAAAAGTGAAATACACAGCCAAGGTGACATAAATAAAAGTTAATCGGCTGTCCTTCACATTCACACACTGTTGTCCTTAACAGTGTGTGAATATACTTAACAGATCATCTATGATGTCCCAAAGACCCAACTCCTTCTCAGGTCACCTTCTGGCAGCAACCTTGCAGGTGGGTTTCACTGTGCAACCAGGCCTACCCAAGCTTCTGCTGGGCCAAGGGCTGATTGTAATGGCACACTGGGATTTGCAGATGACCTGAAATACATTTTCTTTCTGCTGTGTAAGATGTAGGCCTACTGCTTTTAACTTGAGTTGAACGCTGTTAAACATTGACATGGTCAGCAAACACTAGCCATGGCTCTACTTCAGAAAGGATACTGTTCACAGGTGTATGAGTCAATAGGACATTACCTGAATGATTTGTAATGACCGGGAGGCTATGCCTGCATGATGGCATAAATTAGATTGCTGCCTTAATGTGCACTGTTTGGGTCTCCTTTCTCTGTCTTCTGTTTCTGTGTCTTTGGTTCTGTTGCAGGATGGCAGGCAGGTAGAGGACCTGTGATTGCTGCAGGGGCGCACCTGTGACCTGTGCCTTGGTCCTTAATAAACTGTGCCCTAACAAGTTGGGTCTCTCCATTACTAGCAGGAACATCATCACTGCTTGCTTTTTAGTTTGTAATGATTCTCTATACTTGCAGTGATTCCACATCCATTCCCTACACTACTAATTTACATGACCGTCACATACAACCGTTTTTTTGTCAGCACTTTCTATTGAATAAATACGCTGTTATCCATATTCATGTGGCTTGCCACTTCCTTCATTTATATGGAGCTAGAAAGCTGACAAAAGTATCTGAATTTGAATATGAAACATCTGAAATATTTGCGTGTCGAATTTCCTAAAACGGAAATATTTTGCTGTTGAATATATAATATCTGAATTATTAGTATGCCGAATTTAATAAAACTGAATTATTTAGATCCAAAAATACAAATTTCTAAAATTTAGATTGCAGGAATTCCGATTCTTGAAATTCCGATTGCAGGAATTCCGATTCTTGAAATTCAGATTGCTGAAATTCAGATTCTTAAAATTCAGATTCTTAAAATTCAGATTGCTGAAATTCAGATTGCGGAAATTCAGATTTTGTCTGAACTAAGCCAAAAGTGAAACAGCTTGCCTTCACAGGGAAAAGTAGACGATTTCAGAACAAAAGCTAAGAGTTGCTTGTTGGAGGAAGAGTATGGAGCAAGTGCTTATGAAACTTGTAAAAACTTGTGTCTTCTCCTCTGCCAAAATCGGCAGTTAACTGTTACCGAGTGAGTCGAGATAGAGTCAGAGGGCGGCGGAGACCGATGGAAGACGCGGAACAACTGGCAAAGCTATAGCCTATACATTTGTTCCGTTGTTCTCTTTTCTGTGTTAGAGTTCTTTTAAGAGCTTGATGGCATCAACATCCAGCCTGATATAAAATCTTGAACTTCAATTGTGTCTCTTAATTATAATACCTACACAGAAAATCCAGGTTGAATCAAGTCACGCTAGCTAGCTACTGTATTACTAATAGCCAATTTTGGATGGTCAAGCATATTTTTCATTGTCTCCTTATTCCTATCAAAGTCAATGTTCAGCCTATAGGCTATGTTCATTTCCTAAGTGACATTTCAGATTGGTTATGGATAGTGAAATATTTGCTGTCTGAGAGATCGGACATAGTATTTAGCAGCATAGATATAAGGAGTTATCTATAATTAACAGGATATCTGTAGTGCGGCCGGGTGTGATTGGATTCATTGTCCACACGTCGTCTGGAAGTCAGTTTCAATCAAATGCCAACGATCTCCATACTAGATCTTGCCGACGTATCTTCTACACATCGGGACATATGTGTGCTATCCCAGATACTTATGTGTGATCTGGGTATTCCTCCAACTAGCAACTCAGTTTGTTCTGAGGTAAAGTTCGGTCGTTCTGAAATCGTCTACTTTTTCCTGTGAAAGCAAGCTGTTTCACCTTTGGCCTAGTTCAGACAAAATCTGAATTTCCGCAATCTGAATTTCCGCAATTTGAATTTCAGCAGTATGAATTTCAAGAATCTGAATTTCAGCATTCTGAATTTCAAGAATTTGAATTACTGCAATCTGAATTTTAGACATTTGTATTTTTGGATCACAATAATTCAGTTTTATTAAATTCGGCATATAAATAATTCAAATATTATATATTCAACAGCAAAATATTTCAGTTTTATGAAATTCGACACACAAATATTTCAGATCTTTCATATTCAAATTCAGATACTTTTGTCAGCTTTCTAGCTCCGTACATTTACTTCTGGAGCAATAAGGTATCAATCTAATCTTCCTATGAACCCGGTTAACACAAAATATCGTACACTGCTAATCGTCAGCTAACTAAATGGTACGCAAATAGACAATCAAGCTTGATATGGTATAGTCATGAACTAGCACTGTTCAAAGATGTCCAACCCAAGTTCTCAATGTCTGCAAAAAAACACAAAAGAGTAGAAACTTGCTCTCGCAATGCAGTGTTAGGCTACTAATAAAATAATTGTGATAACTTTCATTTATCTTCACAGTTCCCACTCACTAGGGATCATTTTCCAAAACAAATAACACAATGCGAGGTGACCTGACACTCAGGTAATTGACCCTTTAGTGACACCATCTATATGGGTAACACCATTTTCATTATCATAAATCATACTCTAATCTTTTGTTACATTTCCTTCTCATGTAATACACTTTCCCCTACATTCAGCCTAATAACATACTCCAAACTAACACAATGTACCATCATTGGGCTACAGTGTCTTGGTAAAGTGTGAAAAATACTAGATTTTAACTAAACTTCCATTCAGGATTACGACTGCAGATGCATTGATTAAAGAGAAGTTTAAAGAATTATAATAGACATTTTTGTAAGTCCAACGGTAATATCTGTTGGTTGCCACCTACACTCAGAAGCCAATTGCTACTAAGAAACCCTTTTAAAATCAAACACTCTAAAAGTAAGGTTATACAATTTAATTTGATGTCTGTAATTAATTCAATTATGCCTTATGTGTCACAGTGCATGGTGGGGTAGGAGCCAAACACAGGAGAGTAGCCATACATTGCCTCAAAGGGTTTATTCTTTTATACGGGAAACAGCCAGGGTCAGTAGCGGTGTTAGCACATTTGGCGCCCTAGGCAAGATTTTTCACCAGCACCCACACTCATGCCGCCCTAGGCGGTTGCCAATGTCGCCTATAGGAAAGACCGGCACTGGACAGGGTACTCACGTTAACAAGGGTAAGGACAAGACAAAGACTGGACACAAAACAGGAACCTAAAATACACAGAACCAAACAAGACACAGGTGGACAAGATAATACAAACAATAAAAAATGGCTGTGTATTTCTATACAAGGAAGATGACCGCTCAACAAATTGGCATCACAATATATTGGCACGAGAACCTATCACTTCATAACTGCTACCTCCAATCACTGTACATACTGCCCTGTCACTGTACATACGGTCCTGTCACTGAACATATTGTCCTGCTACTTTACATACTGTCCTGTCACTGAATATACTGTCCTGTCACTGCATACTGTCCTGTCACTACATACTGTCCTGTCAGTGTACATACTGTCCTGTCAGTGTACATACTGCCCTGTCAGTGTACATACTGCCCTGTCACTGTATGCTACATATACGTTGACCCTGGCACCTTACTGTCATGTTTTTTAATATGACATCACGGTCCTGGGAAAACTCTGTTTCGTTTGTACAACCATAAGTAATTGAAAATGACAATAAAATACACTTGACATGAATAGTAACAACAGTTGTATTTTGCCACCAACTGAGTTTGCACATTGCCTCTTACATTAAGGAATGTTGGCAGTGAAACCAAATCGCGCACAATACTAAGGCAACGCAATCGCAGTGCAAGGAAAGTTCACAAAGCTCCAAGTCAGACAACCAGTCAGCCTGATATTAATGCATTTATTTGTCTCTACTCTGCGCCCCTTTTTAGTATTGCAATTGTGACCACCAACTTCATACTAATAGCTAACTAGCTAACCAACATTGCATTTGATAGTAGCTCGCACGAGCATCCCTAGACCTACTTGACTTACGTATTAGATGTTACAATTGTTGTCATACTTTAAAGTACATTTTAGAGTAAATTCATAGTTATAAAGTTTTTGCCAGTTCATCATTTTGAAGGTAAGTTGCTACGTCGTCGCACCTACTTGTGGATAACAAACTTTTGGATAACGTCGTCGCCATACTTTAAAGTACATTTTAGAGTAAATTTATAGTTATAAAGTTTTTGCCAGTTCCTCATTTTGAAGCTTTTAACATGAAGCAAAGACATTGTCAGAAGATGACTTTAGTCGTAGCCCGACATTAAAAACATTTTATAGTCGGTTGACTGATCGCATTGTTGTACCCATCAAAGGAATAAACTCACAGGAACATCATGAACATTCAATGGTCTAGCCCAGTTATCCTGGCAAAACATGTAACATAATGTTCTATATTTATTGCCAGGACACGGTCCAATTAGCCTAGGCATACGTAAAATTGAAAGCAAATTTGTTTGGAATGTCTAGGCTATACTTGATGTTGCTGAACATGTTGATGTTCAGCCTATTCAATTTAACAACTTCAGAAGACAACACAGGCAGTGGATAATATACTGGTTGAGAATGTCTATTGTGGTGCTATTACTAGAAACATTGGGACTCCAGTTCCATGAGTGGATGGCGGGAGAAGCCCATATGAAAGTAGCAGCCTATTCTATCTATTACTAGATAGGCCTACTAACTAGCCTGCCAGATCATTTAGAGATGGCCTTAAGTTTTCTTCACTTTACATCTATGGACTAAGTAGAATAACTGATTTATAGCCTAGGCCTTATAATAAGATAGACCTGTATAAACGATTAGGCTAATATTTTGCTAAACATGTAAATCTAAATGTTTGCTTATGCCTGCATAGCCATAAGTTAGTTCTTTGTAAGGTGTGACTATGAAAGGCCTGTGACACTAGTGTAGGTCAGAGGTCACAATAGTACCAAAGTGTATACTGCCATGCAACTTTGAACGAGGAAAATAGGAGGAGCGTCAAGGCCATTTCTAGGAGCCCTATCTAAAGACCTAAACAAATGCCATCTAGCATGCAGCGTCCTCTTTCTGTGCTTGCAAAGGCTAATTTGATTATCACCCCCTGACGTTTGTTGTGAAAGTAAAACTACCCATATTGTAATATTATTTAACTGCCCTGCTTCCTGTATTCATGGTCCAGTCTTCTGAGATGCTCAACTTGAGTGTATCAGACATGTGCACTTTATAGATCTATAATAAATACGTTGAATTTATCTTGAACTTGTACTTTGTGATTCACTTCATTGACTTGGTACTTTCACAGCAATTGGGTACTATCTAATACATCTTCAGTATTAACCCAGTAAGTCGTGAATTTAATGGTAAAGATTCATGTTTAAAGGAATATCAATAGGCTAGTGACAAAGGTTCTGTTAGTGTAGCATCCACACTAAAAATGAAAACCTTCACTGATGGTCTGAATATGTTTAATTTGCTGTCTTGCACTTCTACACCAGAGCTAAGCAGAAAAGTGTAGTCAGAAGGCAAAATGATCAATTAAAAAACTCCATTAGCAATAGGCTACATTCATTCGTAACTTATTAGAACCACCAAGTTAGCAAACACATCAAACAAACTCAATACAACTAGACAACACTAGATTCGTCGCTCATTTTGAAGATGACGTTAGAGGGCAATACGGAGCCGTATTGACCGCTGAGGAGGGCAATACGCGTCTGGCACGACTACCCAATAGCCAATCAGAAAGCTCGTACCGTCGTTGCCATGTAAGAATAACTACTTACTAACCGAGAGTGAGGTCATGCCGGGAAATATCAAACCTCGGCTATCGCTCGGTCAATACGGCAAAGCCGAGGTTTGATATTTCCCGACATGACCGAACGGTCGAGGTTAGTAAGTAGTTTATTATATGCCATTTTTAGCTTCTTTTCATTTTGTAAACGAAAATAAATGGTACCTCTAGGCTAATTGTAGCTAGCTCTCAAGTCTTCTCACGGTGTGTTTCATGTGTTGCCTAGCAACTCATTACTTTTGATAGAAAGCGGACAACATGGTTTTGCTAAAATGGCTTTAATTTCATCACAAAATAACGACACAAGTGATTAAAATAGTCTAGTCTTCATCCTCACTTTCGATGACAAATCTTTTCAGCATCATCTGGATAGTAAAACTCAGCAGCTGACTCGTCGCTCATTTTGAAGATGACGTTATTGATTGGTATTGACCGCTGAGGAGGGCAATACGCATCTGGCATGACTACCCATTAGCCAATCAGAAAGCTCGTACCGTCGTTGCCATATAATAATGTGTCTTATTACATGGCTGTTCTTAATGCTGTAGAATGGTCCATTCACTTGAATGGGGCTTCCCAATGTTCTGCGGTGAGCAATTTTCTCATATTTGACCGTTGCTATGCATATTTGACCGCTGTCAAGGGAAGTGGCCTATTGGCCTCGGATTCACGTCTTTCGTAGCACTCCGCAAGTAGTCCGGTAACTTTTCAACCCCAGCGTACTTTGTTGCTTAGCGACGTCAGCTGATTTGAAGCCTAAATAATGCTCAAAGTCTATGAAGTTCAACGTCTTTGGCGAACTATTTCTCTGCTGATCAACAATACGAATGGTAACAAATAGCCTACATTGTAAAAAGACACACTAAGTTATTTTTGTTGGCAAGTAACAAAGTAACAATGACTTGGCGGCCCAAGTGCAGATCTCACCAATGGGCCCCTTAACCGACCTATCGTCGGGCGAAATTATTGAGTGTGGATCTTGGAGAGGCGCATGGAAATGTATTTATTATCAGTGTTGCGTTTGAACACATTCATGAACTCGCTCATAATTTTGGTGAACGTGAACTGAACGTAGCCTACTGTATTAGGCTACTGCCTGATGAACAATACTGTGCAGTGGACGCACTCATTCTGGTGTCTGTGAATGGCACGTTCACTCTTTTTAATTTTGTTTAATACTGTGTCAGATTTCTAGAGACTTCTAGGCTAAAAACACACCGCTAACAGTCTTGTGTCCAGGGTTACCCAACCTGTCAATTGCTGCGTGTGCTTTCTTTCTTTCTTCTACTGTCTATGCATGGCAAGTGTGAAAACACCGAATTGCGTAGAGGCAGAGAGTGGTATTTCAGACGGCAGCCACATATTGAAAAAAAGAACTGAACTAACCTAGTTCATTATTTGGAGCTTTGAACTTAGTTCAACATTTTGAATTATGAACTATGAACTGAACTAGTTCATGTAGAAAGTGAACTTTCCCAACACTGCTTTTACAATAGGCTTACACATTGTGAATTGATTGGTGAATGTTTGATTTTATTTTTGTATATGCTAGCTTAACGTTTAGCCTATCTATTTTCCAACAACATCCTGCACATTGTTTTCAATATCTAACCTGGCTGCTGCCTTATGCCTATATGTGCATTTAATGATGTTTAATAGCCATGTCTAAATGCTTTCAATAGGCTATACCAGACAGTAAACGTTAGCTTACCCTGGTGGCTGAGTTTCACTCATTGCTGTTGGGCTGGGGGTCAGACGTAGTGTCCTCTTGAACACCTCGCCACAAATCCAAATGAAGATAATTTTGCCAGCTTTGCCACCCTTTAATCCTGCTCTTTGCGTTTGTGCCGCTTCCTGCAGCCACTTTTGTGTTTTTGAAAGAAGGGCATGATGGGGTAGCCTACTTACCGCAATTACTCAACACGCAATGCAACACAACAGGATGGCAAACGATCACAACGTGTGGGTGGGCTATAGAATCGTTGACAACATATTACCCAGACAATATTACTTAATAAAAAACTAAATAGAAATACTGCCAGTGACAACATTGTTACAGTAGCTTATTTCAAAGGGTGTTTTTAATGAATTATGCAATATGAGTAGGATAAATGCTTGAAAATATCACTAGAAGGGAAAACGACCCACCTGCATCTGAAGCAAGCAAGCACACCCTACAGTTTCCCCAGAAATTGTACCCTCTCTAGTTTTACTTTATTTTAGTTTTTTATTTTATTATTTTTATTGAGAAACCACAAAGACTGTGCAAGAGTGTATGTGTTTTGTTATATGTTTGGAAACTGCACGAGGCAGCTCGGATCCAAGACGGATTCGAGAGACTGCAGATAGAGTGCGGCTTGTCTGGGTTGTTATATGTTTGGAAACTGCACGAGGCAGCTCGGGTCTAAGACAGATTTGAGAGACCGCAGATAGAGTGCGGCTTGTCTGGGTTGTTTTATGTGCGAAAACTGCACGAAGCAGCTCGGATCCAAGACTGATTCGAGAGACCGCAGATAGAGTGCGGCTTGTCTGGGTTGTTATGTGTGTGGAAACTGCAAGTGGCAGCTCGGATCCAAGACTGATTCGAGAGACCGCAGATAGAGTGCGGCTTGTCTGGGTTGTTATGTGTGTGGAAACTGCAAGTGGCAGCTCGGATCCAAAATGGATTTGAGAGACTGCAGATAGAGTGCGGCTTGTCTGGTTTGTTATATGTTTGGAAACTGCACAAGGCAGCTCGGATCCAAGACGGATTCGAGAGACCGTAGGTAGAGTGCGGCTTGTCTGGGTTGTTATGTGTGTGGAAACTGCAAGTGGCAGCTCGGATCTAAGATGGATTCGAGAGACCGCAGATAGAGTGCGGCCTGTCTGGTTTGTTATATGTTTTAGATCTATTACTTTTATCACTTGTATTATTGTTTTTGTTGATTTTATGTAAAGCACCTTGAGCTGCAATTCCTGTATGAAATGTGCTATATAAATAAAGTCTTACTTACTTACTTACACCCTATAATTTCCCCAGAAATTGTACCCTTTCTAGTTATTAGGGGCGAAGCTGCGAGGCACCTATTGTAATTGGTAGTATTATTAGGATTCCTCTGTAAGGAGGAAACCTATTGTTATTGTTAGTTTTATTGGGGTGTGCTTGCTTTCGGCAGCACAAACCATTGTAATCTCACATATATATTTATTTGTATTTATTCTTTTTGCCCCCCTAAGGATCAGTCAATATTTGGACTACATAGACAACGCCTGTGTCAAAATGTTCGTCTTGGTCTCGATTGCGTTGCTTGTATTTGGATTTACGTTCCGTTGCACAGTTTAGGAGGTTACGTTTTTGTGGGGACAAAGTGCCTTTTGTCGACGAAGGGTAACCTGTGCTAGCTACGTCACCAAGTCAACACACGTTAGCAACGACGCATGGATACAACTTGATGGAGACTTTCTAGCTCGTAAATTGGAGCTTGGATTACGAGTGAAAAATACCACCCCCAAAAAATCAAAACCATTTGGCTTTGTAGAGAAAGCGATTTTGAGTGGAACTGCAATCTCGGACTATATATTTAGGTTGTGACAGTCTTTAAAATTTGAGCGAGGTCCGTGTACCTTGTGGCCATTGGTTTTTCTATTTTGTAACCCGTGTTGACAAACGCTAAATAGGGCCGTAATATCGTTTTGTCATTTTAGTAACTCAAACACACATTAAAGTATGATGTCTTGTTTTTGGTTGTTTCGTTTTTTTTAAAATAATGAAATAACCATATAACACAAATGGTATAACGAGCCATTAATCGTTGTTTTGATTATTCCATATTCTTTATGCTAATATCTGCAAAAGATGAAAAATGAGATTGTAATATCGATTTGTCCATTTTGGATGTCAGAACCAGATAATGAGGAAATGCGTGGATTCCATTGTTTTGTTTCATTTTGGAATTACAGAATAACCATATAACCCAAACGGTATAACGAGCCATTTACTCGTTTGTTTAATTATTCCATATCCTTTATGCTGGTATCTGCAAAAAATGCTAAATAGCCTCGTAATATTGTTTTGTCCATTTTAGATGTCAGAACCAGATTATGGGGAAAGGCTTGGTTTCCATTGTTTTGTTTCATTTTGGAATTACGGAATAACCATCAAACACAAACGGTGTAACGAGCCATTTACTCATTTGTTTGATCGGCCGTATTGTGCATACTGGCCCAAGTGAAAGAGATAGAGAGAGGGGGAGAGACGTGTAATGATTAGGGGTGTTATTTGACACTGTGGATCATGAGATTCTCCTGGAACGTATGGAGAACTATGTTGGGATTTCTGGTCCTTCACTTCAGTGGTTTAGATCGTATCTATCTGATAGATCACAATATGTCCACTATGATGGTTGCTCATCCAGGAGCACTACTGTAAAATACGGAGTACCACAAGGTTCAGTTCTAGGCCCTCTGTTATCTTCACTCTTTTTCACATGTTGCCTTTAGGAAACATAATTAGAAGCTCTGGGGTAAATCTTCACTGTTATGCAGATGATACTCAGCTATACATGTCCATAAAGCCTGGAGAATTTCCACATGCTATGGAAAAATGTGTTTCCGGGTTGAGAACTTGGATGACAGCAAATGTCCTTCTTCTTAATTCGGATAAAACCGAGGTTCAAACTTTCGGCCCTAGAAAATACAGAAATAATTTATCCAATCTGACCTTAAACTTAGATGGCGTCAAAGTATCTCAAAGCCAGCTGGTAAAAAAAATTAGGAGTCACATTGGAACCAGACCTTTTGTTTGAGTACCATATTAAACAAATCACCAGAACTGCATTTTTCCATCTACGTAATATTGCCAAAATACGAAAATTCCTCTCAAAGGATGATGCTGAAAAACTAATACATGCTTTTGTTACCTCCCGATTGGACTACTGCAATGTGTTGTTGTCTGGCCTCCCAATTACCTACTTGAAAAATTTACAGCGGGTACAAAATGCTGCTGCTAGACTATTGACAAAAACAAGAAAGTTTGATCCTATAACCTCTACTCTTATCTCTTTACACTGGCCCCCTATCCAAGCCAGAGCTGATTTCAAAGTTTTACTACTAACTTACAAATCCCTACATGGATTGGCACCACTGTACCTGTCCGGTCTCCTTGCACCCTATTGCCCCGCAAGGACTGTAAGATCTCAAGATGCCGGCTATCTGGTAATACCCAAAATTAAGAAAAAAACTGCTGGAGGTAGGGCGTTCTCATATAGAGCACCTGTTCTCTGGAACAAATTACCTGTCTCAATTAAGGAGGCTGATACTGTTTCGACATTTAAAACTAGATTAAAAACGTTCTTGTTTAGTCAATTCTATGATTGTTAAAGGTAAGTATGTGTGTACTTTCTATGTCAACCTGGGGTGTGCGTTTGCCTATGTGTGTATCACATGTAACTTTTAAATTGTAATTTTAGCTTATGTTCACACTGCCCATTTAGATGTTACAAATAAAGTAAACCTGTTATTGTATATTGTTACTGTAATAGTTCCGTTGCTGTATATTGTTATAGTTAACTAGTTGGAGACAACGGAGGACTGGTTGTTTTCATCCTAATTCATATAAATATAACCTATTTTAGAGTTGTTTCCCCCGGAACAGATTTCATGTTCCAACCAAGGGGGGCTGTCGCTGGTGTGTGGGGCTGCATCAAATACCCTCTTAGCTTTGTTAAATTGCTGCACTAGTCCACACTTGACCGGTGGGGATCTCATTCTATTACGACTGTAACTGTTAGCTGCTTCTGGCATTCTCTAATCCCTGTTCTCCTCTCTGTCCCCCCCACCTATCCCTTGTGGTGTGGGGGGTTTGAGTTGTCAGGACCTGCCTGGTCGTCGGTCTACCAACGCTGGACCAGGTCGTCAAACGGAAACCAGTCCATGACGGCCAACAGCGAGTTTCCAGGTCCCATCCAACGTCTATAAAGCCGAACAATGGATTTTGGTGTTTCAAAACCCACTGACATTGTATGACTATGTTTAGCTTGTGTTCTGCTCCTCTTTCTTACCAACCGTCTCTGGAAGAGGGGATCCCTCTCTGAATTGCTCCTCCCAAGGTTTCTTCCATTTTTTCTCCCGTTGGGAGTTTTTCCTTGTCTTCCTTGAGGGTTTAGGTTGGTTGAGGGGCAGTTCTATGGGCGTATGTGAAGCCCTCTGTGACATGCTTGCGTGTAAAAAGGGCTATACAAATACATTTGATTTGATTTGACCAGAGGGCAGCAACGACTAGCTTTTTAAAACATTTTCCTGTGATCTTATAGGCCTAAAATCTTGACAAATTAGCAGCAGGTTCTTTAGTAGAAGACACACACCAAACTGGAGGCACATGTTGACCGAGTTTGCTAGTTGCTACTTAGTTAACAAATCTTTGATGAACCCAAGTATCTTTTATATATATTAGAAACATTACAAGATGGGGTTCCAGTGTGTTCAAACAAGGCCAAAAGTGTCAGACGGTATCAGTTGAAAAAGACAATCATACCTGTGCAAGAAACACTCCACGCCTCAACCCTCCCTCCCTCCCCCCACATAAATTACCGCTTTCAGCTCTGCTATACGTTTTAATAAAGTGCATTGAGGCAATCATAGCGAGCAAGTTGAGGTCATGAGGGCTACCTTTGCATTTTACATAGACACACAACTGACAGAGGAACTGTTGTGGATACTTTTTTCAAAGTTCTGGTCATATTCTATGTCCAAATTCAACTTCCAAAAAAGTCCAAAAACAGCACGGAGCAGCAACGAGAGGGTTCCCAGGAAAATCAGATTTCCTTTGTCTGTGCTACACCTTTTATATCCAACACATTACACCCCTGAACTTTTAAAACAAATCTTTTGGGCTACTACAATTGTAAATATCCTATGACTTCTGCTCCAATTGGGCCTTGATGCAATGCCATTTCATATTTTCAGCTTTTTCTGCAACATTTTTGGGGACTAACCAGGGACCAAACCAGTTCCTCTATTTTGCCCTTCTACATGTGTTTTCCAACACCAGTTGCAATCAACCCTGGGTTATAGCCCTTCACCATTGTATGGTGCCATTCATTTTTCACAGGTCACAGGCATCAAGTCAAAGTGAATAGTAACTGGTCCAACTCAATATTGTAAACAAATGTGATGCATTCCCAACTATCTTTTGTCATGAATTTCACTAACATTGCAGGTACCGGTAGACATTATCCTGATATTAACCACAGAAGAATTCACCTGGCATGACGTTTGAACAGTAACACAATGTTGGCATGTCGACTGTCCATGTGATGTCGATTCAACCTGTAGCTTCTCATGTAGCGAGCTACTTCAAAGCTAACAAGCACAACAAAAGTAGCTCGATACATGAAAAGCTACAGGTTGAATCGACATCACATGGAGACTTAGCTTGCTACATTTACTGGTAGCTTAGCTCACTACATTTTCCAAGTAGCTTACCCAACACTTAATTTTAGGCTACACGTAGCCACGTACCCAATACACTGTCCTCTACAATCTAGGTAACATTAGAGACATTTCCTTGGCACCAAGTTAATAGGCCCAAGTTAATAGGCTGAAATTGCCTTACCTGGTGAAAAAACGGATGTCTTTGTCCGAGGAAGCGAAACGGTGGATGCCGAACCTCTGCGTCAACGTAAGTTTCTCGACCTGCTGTCTCAGCTGGCGGGTTTCCTCTTGAAGAGCTGCATTTTCCTCTAGCACCAGGTCCACAAATGCGGGATTGGGACCCACGGCTTAGTCATGGTCATCTTGGCCTGATGCGTCTGCGCTTTCTGGAAGGCTCTCCTTAGGTTAACCACCAGATCCTGCTCTACAGACTTTCTGCGATGGGCATCACTGGCACTGCACTCCAGTGGATCTCATCCTACCTGTCGGGAAGATCCTACCAGGTCTCCTGGGGAGGCAAACTGTTAGACCCTCACCAGCTCTCCACTGGTGTCCCACAGGGCTCCGTCCTTGGACCCCTCCTCTTCTCTCTGTACACCACCTCACTTGGACCAATCATCACCTCCCATGGCTTCTCCTACCACTGCTACGCTGACGACACACAGCTGTACCTGTCGTTCCCCCCGACCGATCTGGGGATCTCAGCTAGGATTGAGGCCTGCCTCGCAGACATCTCCGCCTGGATGACCGAGCACCACCTCCAGCTGAACCTCGCCAAAACAGAACTTCTCATCATCCCGGCCAAACCCTCCATCTCCCACGACCTCTCGATCACCCTGGGATCTGCGACGGTGACCCCCTCATCCTCTGCCAGGAACCTTGGGGTTACCATGGATGACGAGCTCTCCCTCACGGCCCACATTGCTGCGGTCTCCCGGTCGTGTAGATTAACCCTCTACAACATCCGGAAGATCAGGAGATACCTGTCTGAGCACTCCACCCAGCTGCTTGTCCAAGCACTTGTCCTCTCCAAGTTGGACTACTGCAACTCGCTGCTCGCCGGTCTCCCAGCATGCGCAACCCGCCCTCTTCAGAGGATTCAGAACACGGCAGCTCGCCAATCCCTGCGGATTGAACTTTTTCTTCGATTCTTTTCTCTTGACTAGCTTTGGACAATCAATATCGACGATGGATGCCATTGCAACGGAAGTAAACGCGGTGACTGAGAGTTTTAGGCGGAAGTACGTCAGCTCACCGTGGCATATAGGCAATTTTACAGACCTATTCAGAATGTTTGTAAACAAAGGTTGCCAAGACATTTCCGGGTGGATAACTGTCGTCCTGTATTAGTATGGTAGCATAGCATAGTAGTTCATAGTAGTTCATTTAAAGATTAGATCAAAAAGATTAACGTCATGCCGAAATATTGGTGTGTTTGGGGTTGTAATGTCAAATGTACACAGGCATGTAAAGGATAAGGCTTTTTCCGTTTTGCCACGGTTAAATCGAAATCGACCCAACGGAAACTGTGGATAACGTTAGCACAGATCCACTAGTAGCCTAGTCTACGTTTACCGGGCGGTCTCGCTGCATCTAACGGTACCAATGCAATGGACAGGCTGGCAACCAACCACTCATGACCGGATTTAAGGAAGACATTTCCTCACAGATCATTTATAAAACGTTTTTGTTGGGTTGCTGTTGGGTAGCACAACGTTGGGTAGCATATCGTGCAAGCTTGCTAGCGTGAGAGTACTAGTCCAGTTGATGTAAATAATCAAACTACACAAAGTGGCGTAATCTGGCTGGAGTTTTTCATTTACAGGCCATTTCAGGCCTTGGGCCTAGACCTCAGGTCAAACTACAAACATCATAAAACACTCAAGGCTCTAATAGGTATCAAGCCCTATGGCTCAATATAATTTGTTTCCAAAATGTGGGGAGAAGGATTATCAGACAAGGAGATCAGTGTACAGTCTGACTTGTACACTAACATCAATTCAGGAGATCAGGTTATGGCAGACAGGGTTTTTTGATTGTTGAAGAACTGGCAAAATGTGGTGCCACACTGGTCATGCCTTCATTCCTCAAGGGGAGAAAGCAGCTAAAATGTAGCTAGGCCAAACACTATGATAAAACGGCCATGAAAGCAAAATACAAATATTTCATTATTTACAGTCATCTGATATCTGTATATTTAGGAGGTTTACTTATTTAAGCTTAGCATAGATGTAATTTATGTTCTGTGTACTTATGTTAGGCATATGTAAATGCCAGGTGCTTGCGTTGTCTTAAGAATGTGCATCGGACAATAAAAGACTTGAACTATATGAAAACAATATATATATGCTATATACAGACGTATACCTACTATATGAAACAATCAGTATTAAACTGATAAGAAATCGTAATGTTTGCTTTAACCAACATTAACTTTTCTACTGTTAACTCTGCTTCATCGATCCACAAATCCTCAAAACTGCTCATCATTACAATGATAAAGTTTCCATAGTCAATAAGATAGATAGGTACTTAATTAACCCCAGAGGGAAAATTATTGTGTCCAGACAGATAGCTAGAAAGCTCACGCAGTCCAGAAAATCTTTAATCGTTAAGTTGGATATTGTAGCTACAGCAGTAGCTAGCGATCTCAGTCACTACGAGTTTGATACACCGTTACAATATTATTGTTATTCGCTAACAATATCAACACCAACGACATCGGGAACGTCTAGTTTTTCCGTTCCAGGCATAATCATGAAACGTGTTATAATCATAATAATCCTAAAACGTGTTCGTGGTTAAATGACATGGAAAATCCTGTTGGCTTCAATGGCTTGTTAAGCCTAGTTTATACTTATGTCGCCGACACTTTTGAAATGGTCGCCGACGAAAAAAAAAAGTGGCGCTCAGGCTGCTGCATTTATACTTTGGGAAACAGTCGCCTGTGCTCAAGGTTTGCGTGACGTAAACGGAATCATTTTACTGTTACATTCGTAGCTGTGGTTACATTGTTTATGCTTTACCCTAGGTGATTGATCGGAGAAAATGGCTGTAGCTAATTTTGAGAGGCAATATAAAGGTGTGGATATGTTCTAACTTGCTCCGCCAATCTCTCCTCTATTCCTTCCATCATAAACAGTTGTTAAGCGTTCACTGAAAATTCAAAACAATGAAGTCAACGACGCGTGACGTCTATCTAGCCAATCACACTTGCGCGACACTGTGACGACATCAGCGCCAGTAGAAATTTCTCCTGGTAGGCAACACTTTCAAGCGACGGTTAAAAGTGTCGATCGTGACGCCATTTCTGTCGGCGACCTTTTCAAAAGTGTCTGCGACCTAAGTATAAATTGGGCTTTACGGTTAACTTTCGCCAGCCAAGATCGACGTTATCCACCCGGAAGTAAGATATTTGTTGTTGTGACGTCAGGCTGAAATGTCTTATAGTTCAATTTTACACCAAAAAACTGAAAGAGGGAAATGTTTTGACGATATGACAATTGTGAAAACAGCCAGGTGGTGAGATTTTAATATAGGTTGCAAAAACATTGATTTCGATAGAGTATTTTATTAATCCCCGAAGGGAAATTAAGGTGTCATAGCAGCCGGTATATTTGAATACAATAAAATATAATACAATAGAATAAAGTGCAAGGAGACAGGTTTAGTGCAGTTCTGTGATGTTGGCTCTGACAGAGATAGATGAGTTGAACAGTCTTATTGCGGTTGGGAGGAACAATTTCTTATATCGTTCCTTAGAGCAGCGGGGTTGAATGAGTCTGTGGCTGAAGCTGCTTCTTAACTTGTCCAGGGTTTTGTGGAGGGGGTGAGAGGGATGGTCCATGATTGCCAGCAGTTTTGCCAGCATCCTGTCCTCCACCACCTCCTCCAGGGTGACAAGCTTAGAGCCAACCACAGACTCTGCTTTCCTGATGAGTTTTCTCAGTTTATTGGCGTCCTTTGCCTTGATGCCCGCACCCCAGGACACCACAGCAAAGAAGATGGTGCTCGCCACAACAGACTGATAGAACATCTGCAGCATCTTGTTGCAGACATGGAAGGACCTGAGCCTCCTCAGGAAGTAAAGCCGGCTCAGGCCCTTCTTGTAGACGGCCTGTGTGTTGGTGGACCAGTCCAGTTTATTGTCCAGTGTGACCCCCAGGTACTTGTATGCCGACACCACCTCCACATCCGTCCCACCGATGCAGACAGGAGAGAGCAGGGGCTTGTTCCTCCTGAAGTCCACCACCATCACCCTCGTCTCCGCCACGTTGAGCTGCATGCAGTTCTCCCCACACCACTTCACAAAGCGGTCAACCAGGTCCCTGTACTCAGCCTCCCCCCCGCCCTCAACACACCCCACAATGGCCGTGTCATCAGAGAACTTCTGTAGATGACACGACTCAGTGCAGTGCTGAAAGTCAGCAGTGTATGTGGTGAAGAGGAAGGGGGACAGTACAGTTCCCTGGGGGGCCCCGATGTTACTGATCAGACGACCAGACACACAGTTCTGTAATTTAACAAACTACGGTCTGCCCGTCAGATAGTCATTGACCCAAGTGATGAGGGGAGCACTCACCTGCGCGCCCTCCAGTTTGGCCTTCAGCAGTCTGGGCTGGATGGTATTGAAGGCGCTGGAGAAGTCGAAGAACATGATCCGGACTGAGATGTTGGGTCTGTCCAGGGAGGAACAAGCCTTCTGCAGCAGTTAGATGATTGCATCATCAACCCCAACATGGGGCTGGTATGCAAACTGCAGGGGGTCTTGTGATGGGAACACCAGCGGCCTGAGGTGTGCCAGGACTAGTCTCTCCATGACCTTCATGATGTGAGAGGTCAGTGCCATCGGCCTGTAGTCCTCCAGTGCAGCAGGACAAAACAAATCCCTTACAAAAGAAACTTTCTAATTTCCTGCGCTTTCAAACAATCAGTGGAGTGTGGATAGCAACGGAAGCTAGCTTGCCCCTAGCAAACTGCTTTTGAATTAGCCATGTCCCCCTAAATTAATATCGAACTTATTTACGTTTTGGGGGGCTTATTTTCAGTGAGCAGACGCTACTATTTGAATCGCAGTTCCATCTGAAATACTGCCAGTGACAACGTTGTTACAGTAGTTTGTTTCAAAGGGGGTTCCTTGTTTCAAAGGGTGTTCTTAATGAATTATGCAATATGAGTAGGCTAAATGCTTGAAAATATCACTAGAAGGGAAAACAGACCCACCTGCAACTGAAGCAAGCAAGCACGCCCTACAATTTCCCCAGAAATTGTACCCTCTCTAGTATCTGTCTGTTTTTCTTCCAATATCTCTGCTCTGCTGTCAAAACATGTGATTTGCCTTCGAATTAGATAAGTGGCATTATCTTATGGTTAAGGAGAGTGCCATAACATCTAAGCAGACAATGTGGGTGCGTTGCAATACATTTGCAACACAAGCACTGATGCATCTGTGTCATACAATACGGGTGTTTATTAAGTTTGGCCTTATTGACCATTAAAATATAATATTATAATATATTGACCTTATTTTATTATAATATATGTCTAATAAAAAAATTGATTGGTGTGTGAAATAGAATTTAGAAAAAAACTAAAGAGACAATTGCATGTCGGAAAGCTTGTGTGTCATCACAAAATGTTTTAAATAATATTCAAGAAACCTTTTAGTCTTTAGAATGCGGTTTGGAATTTATTCATAATTACATTTGACACAAAGCCATTCACCAAAATATTCAAAGCAAGGAAATTGTGGCAGAAACCACAATGAGACTAAGCACAGTGAGCGGTGCAACGGCAGGCCACATGGGCGTCCACTGTCTCCCTCAGGTCCACACTCTTCTCATAGATTCTGCTCAGACCCTCTGAACGGTTTAAGTTGGAATCTGTAAAAGTAAATATGGGTAAAATGTAAAAAGGAAGCTGTTGGTACATTTGATGCATTTTAATTTCAGTAAAACATATGTAGTCCATCATGCACTCACCGGTGGGCAGGCAGTGGAAGCCTATGGTGACAGGGGTGGTCCTCACTGGGTAGCAACCATCCAGACAGCGCAGCACAGGTTCAACAGAGAAGCATTTGGACTCCTGGCCATTGACAATCATCTGCTTTTCCAGCTTCACAGATTCAAGCTTCAAGCGACATTCTGGAATATGAAAGTATCATTAAGTTCTGCATAGACAACATAATAAAAATATCCTTTGCTCAATTAGAAAGACGTTTTTCAGAGCCAACATTGCATAGTTTGTTCAACAGTTTAATTAACAGTTCTTTGTAAAAAGTTATGTTTTACCGGTGGCGTCCCGGCAGCTCTCAGCTGGAAGCACCCAGGAATGGGCAAAGATGACTGGGCTCTTGCTCAGGCGTCCATTGGGCATGCGGAACTCCTGTCTGACTTCCCCATCAGCTTTACCACAGATACCACAGGTCTGACCCTTCATCCAGTCCACAACTTGGACCTAGTACAAAGATTTCAAAGAGAAATTAGCTAGTTATCTTTTATCATCACTTTCTGGTTCATCTTCACAACAATGTTTTGTTATCAAGTAAAATGACTGAATCTTATCAGAAGATTTCCATCACCTTCCATGAATTTCCATCCATGTAAACCTCTTGGAGACCATGGCTTGGAGCATGGAGAGAGATACCCCCACCGCTTTGTCTGATCTGGATGGAGCCTATATTCAGGAAGAGGATAATCTTCATGAAATGTTTTTAACACATTGCTAAACCTGCAGCTCAATACACTGATGTTGTTAAAGGAAGTTAATAGTTTACAACAAATGAAAATAACCTGTAGGGTGTTGGTATGGGAGGCTGCTGATAGGAATTTCTTGTTCGTTGACCTTCACCAGTACCTGGTTGTCCTTGGGGTACAGGTCAATATCGCTGGGGAAAATAAATTCATTTGGTTATTTTGTAAAAAAATATATACTTCCCAATTGAGCATGAATAGTATGCAATTGTTGTCATTTTAGTTACCAATATAGTTATGCTTGTTATTGCGTACTCACATATTAGATATCTTCACATTGATGTGGTTTTGATCATTGTCCTTCTTTAACAAAACCATGAACTTGAGCTCTTGTGTACAATCCTGAGCCACAACTTGGTAGCAGGAGAGTGGCATGTCACTCTTGTACCTCCTGTTGTTGAATGTAGTCATTGTGTTTCCATCCATGCTACATTCAGCTAGAGTAAAAAAAAAAAAATTATGACACCACTAAACCATTTAAACCTAAAACATTATTTTGAATAATCAGATTCTTCTCACCTGTATTGGCTTTAGAGAACAGGTAGTACACTTGGTCAACAATGTTGTCTGAGAGAACAGAAAGCTCAGCAGCGGTGTCTCCAACAGGCAAAGCAATAGGGAGACTCAACACCAGTTTGGACATGGTCATCTGTAAGGACAATGAAGTAATTTTAAAGTAATGGAAAACCAGCTTCTATAAAATTAACCTCAGTTAAAAGCAGATGACTAGGTCACCTTTGGAGTCTTCAGCACAATATTCAACCTTCTCGCAGAAATGAGAGCCAGTGTGAGTTTGATCTCTTTCTTTATGTTTTTGGCTTTTCCTTGAATAACCCCAGCCTGGATAGCAGCACTATAAAGGGACTCAGTGACCCTAGATCAAGAAAGTAACATTTTAAACATACTTATATACAGTAGATGATTATTTCTAAAGCAATTTCGCACATGGTATAGACCACAAAGTCATAGCGTTGAATGACTAATAGTGAAATGAAAGATTGTACCTCTTTGCATTTCGCCTAAGGGCACTTGGGATCTTGTCCCATGACAGCTTCAGACGGAGAGCAGGATTTTCGTTGACAAGACCAGTTTCTGCTGTGATCTCAGTCTCATATTCCTTGCACTCAACACCCCATGCAATCTTAGCCTAAGAGGAGAAATTGTGGGTTGTTATGTGCATCTTGCAGGACCTCAGATAGCTTGTAAAACAATTATAGTAGTTCATAATAACAAACTAATAACAATCTAAACAAATTATATTGTGCACCAACAACACAGAATAAATCGTAGAGGGTAGTTTAAGGGGACATTTCTGTAGATAACAGCAGTGCCCATGAAAATAATTTTGCTAATCATTGTTTTTGTCAATTCAGACAGCATCAGAGGTCTTCAGGCTTACCATAACTTTGTGGTTGCTCAGCAACACTCCATCAGTACAGATTCTGTAATGGTTATCCTTTTCTAGGTTAGCCACAATGATCTGCACCCTGGAAGTAGCTTTGTCCATATAGGCAGTAATCTGGTATCCCTGCACTGCATGGTCAGCTCTCACAGCACGGATGAGTATTGTCACGGAAGGAGCAACAGCATTGCCAAGGAATTTGTTCTGACAAAATGTAAAGTTAAGTTATTCTCATACTCGTGTCCAGGGTCAGTTTGAGCTTTGTGAGAATAAATTATTGTTGACGTTTTTTGTTAGGGGTATTGTTTTACCTGTTTGTAGATGGCCTCAAAGCTGGATGCACTGCTTCTGCTGGACGTTCTTTCCTTTGAGATGGCGTGCTGCAAGAGTGATGAGGCAGGTTGGATTGAAGTAGGTGTTTATTTACACACACATTTTATATGAAAATAATTACCTTGTGGACGTGGTCCTTGGTAAACTTCATGTCATAGAGTTCCTGCTATAATAGAAAAGTAAACCTTTCAGTAAATGCATTTTTCTTTTGAGAAGAAGAGTACTTATTGATTGTACCTTACCTTTGAAATGCGAGAGCTGGAGCTCGACGAGCTGGAGCTGGAAGAGCGGTTGTTTGGTGATCTTCTGGTGTTCCTTTGGCTGTTGCGTCCGCTGCTGCTGCTGCTGCTGCTGCTGCTGCTGCTGCTGCTGCTGCTGCTGCTACTGCTGCTACTGCTACTGCTACTGCTACTGCTACTGCTACTTACTCTCTTAGACTGCTTGTTAACTGCAGCAGCACCAACAATCATGATGTTTTTGTCTTTACGGGAGGATGAGCTGGATGACGAGGAAGAGGAGGAAGAAGATCGAGAGCTGCTGGAACTAGAACTGCTGGAGCTGGAGGAAGATCTGGTACCATTCTTGCGACCGGGAACTAAGACTTTCTTGAGTTTCAACAGGACATTTGTTGCGTCTGGAGATTCTTCATCTTCATTCACAGTGATCACTTTGACAATCTTTTTAGCTGCCTCTGATCCAACCTGGACCTCAATCTCCATTCTTTCAATGACTGTGCCTGAAGCTATACCCAAAAATAGATTTTTAGACATGTATCTCATTTGTAATTGTATTTCAATCAAATATAAAATGTATAATTTCACTTGCCTTGTGATAAATCAACAGTGACTGAGTGTTTCCCGATAAGGGTATAGAGTGGTGAGTTTCTGATGAAGGCAGCATTCTGGGATTCAATGTTAGCGCATGCCTTTATTCCAAAGGTTTTGAATGCGGTACAGAATTTCTTCTTCAGTTGTGCAGACAACCTTCTCATTTTAGGAATGATATTAGAAGGCAAATCAGAGTAAATCCGTTCAGATGATCTTGACTGAAACATATACAATAGATTAGATCTCAGGGGTATACAAAGAAGTTCATGCTGTAAATGGTCAAATGGTATGGTTTCAAATAGGTTACTCATCTTACCCAATCACTTTCCTGTGAGGATGAGATTGTTGATCTCAAAGTATCTCTAGACAGCTGTGCTTCTTTGGCAGGAATCATTGGTATCATCTTAGTAGCTGCAAGGTCTTCAACATTTCTTGCCACAGCAAGACTTTCAACACTGTAACAATGATTTACGAAATTCTTTCAAATATTATAGTACACAATGCAATATTTTTTTCAGATGTAAAGTTTAAAAGAAGCAGTTGCATACCGCACAGTTGCCAGGTGATCTGCAGACTGAACAGGCAAAACCTCAAACTTGAAGTTGCCCTTGGCAATGTCAACTTTAGCTGCCATTTTTGCTGGGACAATTGTGTGTACTTTTGCCCTTGCCATAAGAGTAGCCTGGATCCAGGCAGTGTTCACTCCCATCACAGCAAATGTATGCATAGCAACACTGAAACATTACAAAATAAATAATTGTAAGAATAATTGTATCACATGAAGTAACCTTTTCATAACAAATGTATAGGTGTAAAATTGTACTCGTATCCCTGTAGCAAACTGATCAAATACTACCTTGGTGTTATCTCTGCATGCAGCTGAATGTCTGTGTTCAAGAGCTGGGCAGGATGGAAAGCCTCAGGAAGTGAAGGAGTCATGGCCACTCTGACTGTGAGGTTGGAGAGAACACAAGTATAAATTCTTAATTTGATCAATATTGTAACATCAGTCGTTTACATTACTCTGTTGGTGGAGAGAGCTTACCTTGTACAGTTGCAGCAGCCACGGCAGCAGTGTAGAAACTGAGTTCCATGGGCACACCAACAGCTGTAGGGAAGATGCGACGTACCTCTGCAGCCAGTAGGGGCTTTGCGTACTGGAAAGAGGCTCCAGACAACAGTTCCTTCAGAGCCTTCCTTCCAATTGCATGTGCAGAAGGTCCAGTAGCCAGCTACAGGAAATCATAGATATATTGGAACATTATTTTAAAGGAAATCATAGATATACCGGAACATTATATTTAAAAGAAATCATCAGGTATGCAAACAGGTCAGGGGTAAAAAAGGTGAGAACGATACGGCGAACCCTCGACCCTCTACGGGGGTTGGGGGGCATGCTCCCCTGGAAGAAATTTTCTTAACTTGTTAAAAGTTAAACGCATCAATCTAGTGCACTTTGAGACCTCTTCCCACTCTGCCCGATTGGCTTTGAGGTTTAAGCATTAGGAGGGACGATTGGTTCCGGAGCCAGTTGTAAAGTTGCAAAGTTTTCTCATCGGATCTGCACAAATCACGTAGGTGACCCATTTCTGTTCAAAAAGGTGATTCCCACCTAAAGGTGTGGAGTTTGCCAGCCTAAATCATAGATATATCTTGTGTTGCCTTCGGGTCACATGACCCAAAGGTTCACAATGACCATTGTTGTGTTTACCCAATATTACCCAATACAAAAACAAATAAAAAGCATTTTATTTTAACCTTCGCGATGTGGGGGGTCGGAGACAGCCCGACGGTTAAAAGAAAATGCTTCACTTTGTTTTTATATGAGGTAAAGTTGTCACAATACGGTGGGTCACAATCACTGATGGGTCAGAATGACCCAAAGATAACACAAGGGATATAATGGAGCATTATATTTTAAAGGATTGGTCTCTCTGTTTTAAGTTGTATTTAAAAGTTGTTGTGTGTGTCATACCTGTATGGCCTGTTCAATCATTTCCTTGTCAATGTGAGCGAAAGCAATTTCCTGTCCAAAGAATTTCACATACATGGAACCTAGTGGCTTGTTTGTGGGTAGGGACTTCAAGTCAGTCAGCTGTGGATGGAAGAGCAGAGTAAACTTTGATAATCTTCAACACTTCATCTGAACTAATTTGTTTTTTCAACAACGCTTAGTAGTTTCAAAATATCCCTTTCACTCACCGCCTTAATGACATGCTTCATCTTAGTGATCCTGTCAGCATTTTCAGCAATATTGGGCATCTTCATTAGAGCCTCCTGGATTCCTTCTGTTCTTACTCCCACCTGAAAGAGAAGATGACTTAGTATAACATAGAAAACTAGTTAATTGCTATCATTAGTATTTAAAGAAGAGCTCGTACCTCCAGAACATCTGCAGCTGCTCCAGCAATGTATGTTCTTGCCTTGGCTACCACAGCTCTAGGTAATAAGGTGGCAGCATCGTTGATGTAGAAAGCACTGGCAGCAGCACCCATCATCAGAGGAGCTTATGAAGGAAACACATATATGTTTTTATAAGATATAATAAGACAATAATGATTGCTTTACATTTAAGATAAACCAAAAACAAGTTGCCAAAAAAGACCCTCACAGGAATAGAAGTCCAGGTGGAAGGCCTTGCTAAAGGTATAACTCAACCTATCGAATTTGGGACTGAGGATCTTGACAGCGACGTTGGATGCTGCAGCACTGAAATGGGAGATATATAAATTAAATAGTAATAAAGTCAGATATAAAACAGTTGTGAGCAAACTGTGTCATGGAGTCCAAAGATATACATGAAGCAACTTATCCTTACACTGGAGTAAAGTCAGAGGCGGTGCTCCTGGTCAGGGATTTCATGTAAGAGTACACAAAGCTGGCCACTTGCAGATTTGTCTCTTTCTGCACTGCATCGGCAAGGGTAATAACGAGACCCATTGGAGGCCTAGTCTCAAACAGCACAACAGCAGCAACCATGCGGAGCTCTGGGTGGAGAGCCCTGTCCATGAACAGCTGCACAGCCACTTCCTGAATCTAATTCACAGAAATGACATTGACAGATATAAATGATAAGTTAACTTGTTTACAGTGTCATCCATAGCTATGAACAAATATCCTTACCCTTCTAGGCTCCTTCTTGGCAATGTTCCTCAGGGCCAGGATGGCATCAACCTGAACTCTTATAGGCAGAGAAGCAGCAGCAGCTCCAAATCCAGGCAAGAGCTTTGTGATCGGTTTAATACTAGAAGGGTGGGCAGCATTACCCAGGACTTTAAGAGCAACTACAAGTTCTTTAATTTCCCCCTTTGCAAGCACCTCAATAGCATGGTCATGGATGGGCTGTTGAGAAAAAACATGAAGTTGTTCAATCTCCAGGATAATGAACGTAAACACAGCCTAATAGAGAAATATTTACATTACCTTCACAAGTTCTGAAGGGCAGTTGGTGTGTACAGCACAGTACTTGAAAACCATGGTACCATAACCAAGCATGGCGATTTCACGAAGAACTGTGTTTTGCTGAATCATGTGGTGGAAAGCCAACCCCTGGAAGAGAGAATTTACATTGTGGTCTGGTTTTATAATATTCATAAGAGTACTTAATGTTGACTTGAAGGTTTACCTACCTCTACAAGCTTGACACTATCCAGATCAGCCGTCACCATGTGGACAGCAGCCATCAGAGCCTGAGCAGCCTCAGGAATGGTGAGGTCACCAGCAATAAACTTCTCCTTGATGAACCTAACAGTGACAGGACTTCCAATCGCCGGGATGGCACCCAGGATCCAATGTCTACAAAAGTAAAATGTGCATTTTAGTGACATTTTTCATTTATTTTCCTATTCAAATTATATTTGTTCTTATTATGTAATTAAACACCTGAAAGCTGGATTTGCCTTGTATTGAGTCCAGATGGCCTCAATATTCTCCATTCTGGCCAAACGCAGGAGCTGGATGAGCTCCACAAACTTCAGAGGGGCATCCTCATGAACCTTTGCCTCATTGTGGGTAACCAAATGGTTCAGAACCTCAACAATCTGTTAAGAAAAAGACAAAAAGTATTAAGGATCATTTATGTTTTTTTTCTAACTGTTGAATAAGGATTTAATACCTCAATACCTGAGCTTGTGCATTGCTGATCCTGAGGAGCTGAATGGGTATCTGGTGAAGCTCAGTGGCAAACTCATATTGCAGAGATCCACGGGAAATGTATTCGGCTCCAATGGGTTCCACTGTGGCCTTCTGAATCTCTTGGAATGTCAACCTTTGTCTATGAAAAGGAAATTAACTTATTATGGATTGCTCTACATATTGAATACACTGTCATTGTATCAATTCAAATAGATCTCCAGATGTTTCTCAGATATCAGTTATTAGACAACATACTTTGCCTCCATCTGGGCAGCTCCGGTCATCTCGTTGAATGGAGAGAACTGATGGACCTCAGTTACCGTGGCTTCCATAATCAGAGCACCATTGGCAGTTGGCCTCATGATGTAGTTGTAGGCTGCAGCTCCCCTCAAGTTCTTTCTAGACTATAAAGATAAAATGTAATGTTGCACAAAATGTCAGATGTTCATACTGATACCTATCGGAATAAAAATGTAGGTGATGAAACAGCTACTTACATCCCGAGAAGCTACCAATTTTTCAGTGTAAGCCAAACCAAACTCCTTCTCGAGTCTCTCCTGGCAGTGATTCAGATCCTTGGTCTTGGTCAGATGAATGCGCTCAGCCTTGGCGTCCTCACTGATGACATAGCTGGTCTTGCAGACTCCCTGAGCTCCAGCCTGATGAATATAAAAGACAGCATGGTTTGACTGAGAGTTAGAGTAGTGGTAGGATAGGGCTAACACTTTAATTTGCTTTAAAGATAGAAGCCTGACCTCTTGCAGCTCATAGATGTTCTGTGTCTTCTTGATGTTCAGCTGAAGGATGTTCAAGATACCTCTGTGGACATTCAACACCGTAGCAGAGATACCAGCAGGGGCATGTATCTTACCCACAACTCCATTGGCATACTCAAACTTGATGGGAGTCTGGAGCTGAGCAGTCAGAACTGAAGTGAGCTTTGCAGCTGGAACAAAAGGATCTCTGGGCCAGACACCACTGTACTCAAAGATCTCTGGGTCCACAAGCTGTGAGAAAACAGAAAAAAGGAACATTTAATGAAAAGAAGATGAACTCCTGACTCTTGAGTATTGAAACTTGATGTGCATCCTGTACCTTCAGCAGGAAGTTATTCTGGGCAACTGCACTGATGAGAACTTTGCTGATGACTTTGATTCCTGCTCTAGCCAGACCTTCCTCAGGCAGACCTCCTAAGACCACTGCCTCATACTTGTACACATAGGTATTGCTGGAGGCAAACTCAGGAGCTGCAATGAACAATTATTTTGAATTTTGTAAGTAATCTGTACATTAATCACTGATTGAAATGAATGAATACACAAATAAATAAAAACTTACCAAAATTGACCTGTTGACTCGCTGAAATGTTTTAGTAGACACATTACTTAATATACAATTAAAAATTATTGCAACAAATTATCATCTAATAATAACAATTTAGACTTACCCACAAGGGCTAGAGTCAGGGCAAACACTACCGTTCTCATGTTCGGCGGAATGTAACAAAAAACATTCTCAGACTTCCTTTTAAAGTAAATTTCTGCTGACTGCACACAATTTATCATTCACCAAATGCACTGGATTACCATGTTGACCTGTTATCAGACCATTAAAACACACTTTAAAACTAACAAATCAATGGGATTGCAAATGTTACACACTAGGTTAGGGTAACCTGGCCTTTCTCAGGTTAGCTATTTTAGGAACGGTTCAATGTCCAAGTACTTTTTTTGTTTGTCCTTTCTCCAATTTAATTCTCTTATAGGCCCAGAGACATTAGATAGGTCTCCAGATTACATTTAGGCATGTCTGTAATGGCTTTCTTTTAAATAATAATGTATCATGTACATAAGACCACAATTGATTTATGATTATTATCTCATCTAACCTATTGTCTTCAGTCTCATCATCAACACTCTGGAACACTTTTTCAATTAGCTTTTCCCTACATAACTATGTAACCTTAATTTCCGTCCTGCTGTTTATGTTGGGTCGTTTTTTATTCTTGACACTGTTGTGTTCTACAAACAAGTGTCTAAAATGACTTAATAGTGTACTTGTTGCACATGTTAACATTATTGTTAGTTCTTTACCAAAAAAATTGTTTGTTCACAGAAAAACACAGTTCCATTGCTAATTTTTTGTCTTTGGCACATGTTTCAGTCTGTCGCTAAAGGTCACTTTGCTCTGATTTGAGTCAACATCACCATGAACTTGTATTTGGTTAGAATTTAAGATGATAATGCCAAGGACTGTAAAATGTGCCATTTTGGATTACATTTTACAAGTTCAACACTGAATAATATCTGTCATTCTTATCATAATGTCAATTAAAGCTCTGACCCCAACTATACTTGTTCACAGTGACCCCACAAATAATGCAGGTGTGTGTGTTGTCTGGGGACATTCACATTGTATACATGTATTAATTTAGCAGATGCTAAAAAGTGGTCCAAAGTGATTTACAAAGTGCACATACTGGATTAGTTAAATTAAGAAATCAAAGACTATAAGTTTACAGTTATAAAATGTACAGTGTCTAATTGCCATTGATAGGTTTGCGTTACAAAGTGCAAGAGGATTACGTCTCCAATACAACATCACATAGGTCAATTCTGTAATTAGTAATATATAGAACATTTACAACATAGTCTGGGCCAAATCTTGTTCAGAATGAGGTAAAAGTTAACAACAAAAAAACATTGTTCCATGGAAAAAAATTATCTACTGCATAAATAGTTGCGCTGTTAAACAGGATTATGTGCTTTGATTTGTCGTTTTCAGTCTATTCATGAAACAATACATACAATGATGTGGTATAAGTTTATGATCAAATGAACCTTTTGCACTGCATCTTTTAGTAATATTGACATAAATATGATTTCATATTCACTCATTCAGTGGCTTAAAGAGGAGGTACCACAAGCTACCAGTAGGGGTCAGGCAAGATACTGAATGAGGTTCCGTACTAAATGTTCAAAATCAAGTGTTTCAATGTGAATCATTCAGGAAACGGTAATCTAAGGACCCACTATAAAATATTTACTTTGTTTTTGTGCGAGAATTGAGTGAAAGTCTCTGCGAGACTTTTGGAAACCTTAAATCTTAAATCTACTTTGTATGGTCGTGTGCAGGGGTGGGGAACGTCCGGCCCGCGACATCATTTGGTCCGGCCCGCCATGGCACTGCAGGAACCATATTAAGCAGTGGCGGCTGGGAAGCGCCCGCAGCCCCCGCGAGGCAGGGGGGCCCCCACGCTCTGAGGGGCCCCGCTCTGCATATCCAAAAACAGACTATGGCTATATAAAAAAAAACATATATAAAAAAGATTACTGAGGCGCTCATTGATGGCCCCAAGTTTCAACTGCCAGCTAAAGGAATTCCGTAATGTAGGCAACGTAACAGATCTTCATCCACTTCCATGGGCTAAATAGTCTCAAAATCCCTGAATCTGGCAACAATGGCTTTTGCGTATCTTACGTGCCTTTTGCCCATTACGCCAATTAAACGCGCACATTTCAAAAATGCTAATCATTACGTTCTGCTAGATGACGGTAGAGACATGAGTAAAAGAAAATATGCAATCGGTGCTCAAAAGCGCAGCAATAAACTGTTGTCTATACAAGCTCGAGCAAAACACCCGAAGATTACACACTTATTTAGACCAGCCAGAGAGAAATATTATCAACATCTCCACTGACAAAACACTACCGCAGCCGCAGGTGGCTAGCAGTAGCACGTCTAAACATACTTGCAACAATAAACATACTTGCTTAGCCTACTTATTGGCACAAATAAATGTTTTCCTTTCCTCCATTGATTGTGCGTTATTTCGGCGATGCTATCCTTGGTGCTAAACTATCAGAAGGCTAGTGCTGTCTCAGGTTTTGAACAATGACAAATGCGTGGAGGCCTGCGGAAACCCTTCACATCGTGAACATTTGGGTCTTTATGGGTATTCTACATATTTGGAAACTAAAAACTCTCCTGAATACAAATATGTTTAAATCACTCAGATATCTTTATCACAATTGAAGTTACATAATTTTAAAGTTGACCTGTGTCAAAAAGTGATAAGGGAGAAAATTGCATTCAAAGATTCCACTCCGTTTCATTCTAATTCTGTGGCGAATATGGAAAGGAAATCCTTTTGTTCGTAATCACATTGTGAATGTAAATGTCAGTTTAAGTATAGGCTACATTAACTTTAACTACGTTGACTATAGAAAACATCAAAAATCTAAATTTTGACAGAAAACGATTTTCGATATTTTATGTGGTTTTGTTATTTTTAAACTTTTTTTTTTTATTTTTCTCTCCCATTGGTGAATATAGGCTATAGTTAAAGGTATAAGAGATAGACAGCAATGTATAAGATAGGATGGAGATACATTTTGAGTGGATTTAGGGGAGGGGCCTCAAGCTCCGACTTTGCGGGGGGCCTCTGCAAAGTCCCGGCCGCCACTGATATTAAGTATAGTATAGTATTTTAATATGTGGAAGAGGACCGTAGAGGCGCGCAGCGTTGCGCACAATTGTACCCAAAAAAATTGGCTTGCGCGCTCTGCGAGCTCTGAGAGCTGGCGAGGGTCTGACAGTTTGCCTCCCCAGGAGACCTGGTAGGATCTTCCCGACAGGTAGGATGAGATCCACTGGAGTGCAGTGCCAGTGATGCCCATCTCAGAAAGTCTGGGAGCAGGATCTGGTGGTTAACCGTATCAAACGCTGCAGAAAGGTCCAGCAGTATGATGACGGATGACCTCGAAGCCGCTCTGGCAGACTGGAGGGCAGTGGTGACTGAAAGGAGGGCAGTCTCTGTGGAGTGGCCGGTCTTGAAGCCCGATTGGTTGGGGTCAAGCAGGTTGTTCTGAGAAAAAAAGTTAGACAGTTGGTTAGATACAGCACGTATCTAACCAACTGGCCTAAGCCCCGAATGTTTACAACGTCTTGCTCCGCGCCTGATTAACACTCGGATCGATAAGCAGACTCAAAAATGGTAGCAATATAAAAAATAATACGATCCCTTTCCGTAATCATGATACCCCCCCAGAAATGTTTACTGCACCCCCAGTCAAAGCAGGCTGCATCCGTGCCAGCTAACATCACAAAGAGAAGCAGTTCCAGCCATCACATTAGGAGAGAGTTAATTAAATCTTTGACCAAATATAGCAGGCACATTTCTAAGTTGATAATTCTGTACAGCCCCCGAATGATTTTATAAATATCCAAATGGCCTTTTGCAGAAAAAAGGTTCCCTACCCCTGGTCCAGTGGTAGGTTAATTCCAAACATACTATCATTCTATCTTCTAGATAAAAAATGAACCAGTGTTAAGTGTTAAAGTCAGGTCCTTTTGATTCACTCCTCCATGAAGATCTCCTGCTCTGCCTCTGAATCCAAACACAGCCTGTACTTGTACTGCTGGACCACCTCCAATTGAATGCAACTGGTATCTTGAACTGAGTTTCTGGGTCCAACCAACAAGGAGGACTTGTACTAACCAGCCTGAAAGTGTGTCAGTTAGTGCAAGTATCCTGAGCATGTACAATAAGGCCATCAAAACAACCTCCTGGAGCCATGTACATCATTCTCATTAAGACAACATTAATGGTTTCACACACACCCACAGTTTTGGATTGTGATGTATAGATAGCATTGTTTTATGTACACATACATGCTATGTGTTGATATTATCAAGTTTCTGAAGTATGCATGAGTGTAATAGGATATACAGTAAATTGTCATTCTTACAGTGCATGTAACTGAACACATTCCTGAATGGACAATGGATGTATGCACAAACTTTGAATCCAACATTGTAGATCAGTACATTGTCCTGCACCAAATCAAAGGTGGTATCTGTGTATGAACTGACTTGAACATGTGACCCACAGCATTTGGCATAGAAATGAATTTCCTCCCATGTCACAAGCTCACTGACGGTTATGTTTCATGTTTTAGAGTGTCAAGAAGTGGGGGTAGTAGAGATGCAGGTTTATCTATGAGAATTGGGTTGCGGTGAGGTGAATGTTTTGCACACAAAGTTTTTCACAAACTGTTCTGGAACTGCAGCATGTTCTACAACCACATCCTCCCCTCTGCTGCTGCTCTCTGCTCAAAGTGCCTTTTGTCGACGAAAGGTAACCTGTGCTAGCTACGTCACCACGTCAACACACGTTAGCAACGACGTATGGATATAACGTGATAGACTTTCTAGCTCGCAAATTGGAGCTTGGATTACGAGTGAAAAATACCACCCCAAAAAAATCACAACCATTTGGCTTTGTAGAGAAAGCAATTTCGAGTGGAACTGCGATCTCGCATTTTTGATTTAGGTCGTGACAGTCTTTGAAATTTGAGTGCAGGTCGCCCGTGAGACCGCCTTGTCTTTTAGGCGGCAGCCATGCTAGAAAGCGTCATAGTAGTATTTTATGTAGCTAATTTTATAGTTCAATTTTACACGAAAAAACAGAAAGAGGGAAATGTTATGACGATATGACTATTGTGAAAACAGCCAGGTGGTGAGATTTTAATATAGGTTGCTGTAAAAACGTTGATTTGTTTGTTACGTGAGAGCCTGTCAGCTTCCATTTACGATTGCGGAAGCAACAACAGTGTTGTCAGACACTCAGTCAACTGTCGATCTGCGTCTGGTGAGTATTTTCTTAATTTCGTACTACAGTAGGCTCGACTCGGCTCACCCACTGGCAGTGTACTGTCTTCAATGCCACAGCTATGGCTAAACTTTATTATGTCTTATTACACGGCTGTTCTTTATGCTGTAGAATGCTCCATTCACTTGAATGGGGCTTCCCAACGTTCTGCAGTGAACAATTTTCTCATATTTGACCGTTTCTATGCATATTTGACCGCTGTCAAGGGAAGTGGCCTTTTTGCCTCGGATTCCGCAAGTAGTCCGGAAACTGTTCAACCCCAGCGTAGTCTGTTGCTTAGCGACGTCAGCTGATTTGAAGCCTAAATAATGCTCTAAGTCTATGAAGTTCAACGTCTTTGGCGAACTATTTCTCTGCTGATCAACAATACGAATGGTAACAAACACATTGTAAAAAGACACACTGTGTTAAGTTATTTTTGTTGGCAAGTAGCCTTGTAATAAGCGGGATAATGTATAGAACGCCGGTCATTATCGGGGAAATAAGCCCCTTCATTGCGCAACAAAACTGGCGAAATCTTCGCTTCGCGTCGTGCCTAACAACTCGCCTTACCTGTTCTAAAATCAGCGCAAACCACAGCCTCCTGGGGCTTATTGCTTAATTATCCCATACAAAAGAAACATTCTAATTTCCTACGCTTTCAAACAATCAGTGGAGTGTGGATAGCAACGGCAGCTAACTTGCCTCTAGCAAACTGCTTTTGAATTAGCCATGTCCCCCTAAATTAATATCAAACTTATTTACGTTTTGGGGGCTTATTTTCAGTGAGCAGACGATACTATTTGAATCGCAATTCCATCTGAAATACTGCCAGTGACAACGTTGTTACAGTAGCTCGTTTCAAAGGGGGTTCCTTGTTTCAAAGGGTGTTCTTAATGTATTATGCAATATGAGTAGGCTAAATGCTTGAAAATATCACAAGAAGGGAAAACACCTGCCCACCTGCATCTAAAGCAAGCAAGCACACCCTACAATTTCCCCAGAAATTGTACCTTCTCTAGTTTTAAGCTTTTCTTTCACAATTCCTTTGGAAATGATAAAACTACAAATACAACTTAAAGCAATAACTGTTTCCTTTTAGCTGCCATTGTTTGAAATAATACCCCAGACTCAGTGAAATTTTTAACATACTTTTTTATTCCAATCCTTAACTCCTAAAATTAACATTCATGTTTGTGAGTGCAGGGAATATGTTGAATAACAGAAAATACACAAAATGTGGAGAATACTCTATTACCATTTCTACAACATTCTAAGTTGTATAAAAAGCTTTTAGTTAAATGTTTTGATACATATTTACATTAATTAGAAGTTAGTTTAAAATGCAATTTGAAGAGGAGATTTGAAAGGACGGATATTTCCCTCACAAAAAGGAAGAATTAAAAGTAGATTCAAGCATTTAGCATACATATGTTGTTGTAATATAATCCCATGATACAAGTCAAAGTGGTTATCTGGTCATCACTTATACTGCTGTCCAGCTGAACTCAGTGGTTGAGACAGAGAAGATAGTTTAGAGCATATAAAAGGTTTAGTTTCATTATCAAACCATTTTCAAACCTTTATTTCTTGCCAGAAGTGGAGTCAATAATGACACGTGTAGTTGTTGCAGTAGGACCTACTCACCTGAAGCCTCCACACAAATATCATGATAAAGAGTCCGTAAGAGACACTCTTCACAATAAAAAAGCATATGCAAGTATACAGGGTTTTTCGTGGGTCAAAATGGGTCTTCGGTGCTCAATATATATACAGTGAGTCCAATATGTATTTGATCCCTTGCTGATTTTGCCGGTTTGCCCACTAATAAAGACATGATCAGTCTATAAATTTATGATAATATGTATTCAAACATGGAGAGACAGAATATCAAAAAAAATATCCAGAAAATGAACCTAAGGAATATATATTAATTGATTTGTATTTCATTGAGGGAAATAAGTATTTGATCCCTTAGTATTCATTAGGAGTTCTGGCTTTTACAGACCAGGTAGACACTCCCAATCGACTTGTTACCTGAACTGAAGCCACCTGTTCTCACTAATCACTCGTGTGAAAAACACCTGTTCACAGAATCAGACAATCAGACAGATTCCAAACTGTTCACCATGGGGAAGACCAAAGAGCTGTCTCAGGACCTCAGAGTCAGGATTGTTGATCTCCACAAAGCTGGAATGGGGTACAAAAAGATTAGCAAGGTGTTGGATTTGAAGGTAACAACCATTGGTGCAATTGTAAGAAAATTTAAAAAGCATAACATGATCATCAACAGACCTCGGTCCGGTGCTCCTAAGAAGATTCCACCTCGTGGGGTAGCAATGATTCTGAGAACGGTCAAAAATCATCCTGCAACCACTCGGCAGGAGTTGGCAAATGACCTGAAGGCAGCTGGGACCACAGTTTGCAAGGAAACAATAGGCAACACTTTGCGCAGCAATGGGTTAACATCCCGCAGTGCCCGAAAGGTACCCCTTCTCAAGAAGGCACATGTGGACGCGCGCCTTAAGTACGCCAATGATCACCTGAAAGATGAACCAAGTTATTGGGAGAAAGTTATGTGGTCGGACGAGACCAAAATTGAGCTTTTTGGCCTCAATTCTACCCGTCATGTGTGGAGGAAAAAAAATGCTGCTTATGACCCCAAGAACACTGTGCCCACCGTCAAGCATGGAGGTGGAAGCATAATGTTTTGGGGGTGTTTCTCCGCCAAGGGTACAGGGCCACTTCACCGCATCACTGGGAAGATGGATGGAGCCATGTACCGTACAATCCTGAAGGACAACCTCCTCCCCTCTGCCAGGAAGCTGAAAATTGGCCGTGGTTGGGTCTTCCAACATGATAATGACCCGAAGCACACAGCAAAGGCAACAAAGGATTGGCTCAAGAAACATCACATCAAGGTCATGGAATGGCCCAGCCAGTCACCGGACCTCAATCCGATCGAAAATCTATGGAGGGAGCTGAAGGTCAGAGTGGCCAGGCGACAGCCCACCAACCTTCATGATTTAGAGAGGATCTGCAAAGAAGAGTGGGCCAAAATTCCACCTGGTGTGTGTGCTAAACTTGTGGTTAACTACAAAAAACGTCTCACTGCTGTGCTTGCAAACAAAGGCTTTGCCACTAAGTATTGAGTGTGTTTGGCCAGAGGGATCAAATACTTATTTCCCTCAATGATATACAAATTAATTAAAATATATTCTTTAAAGTTATTTTCTGGAATTTCTTTTTGATATTTTGTCTCTCCATGTTTGAATACATATTATCATAAATTTATAGACTGATCATGTCTTTATTAGTGGGCAAACCGGCAAAATCAGCAAGGGATCAAATACATATTGGACTCACTGTATATATATATAAGGGCTGCGAAATGATTAACATTTTTAATCAAATTAATCACAGGTTTCTGTGGATTAATCATGATTAATTCCATTTTACAGATTTTCCAAATTTTTGTCATTAGTGTGGGTCTTTGATGTTCGAGTCACCTGTTGCCACTCGCAAAACTTTGGTGAACCCCTCGTCCTCAACAATTTCAACCGGTCTACAGCTTTTTGCAATACATTTGGCAACTGTGCTAGTCACCTTGTCACTGGCAGACTTAGTGAGGGCCCTACGCTGTTCAGTGAGGGTGTTTTGGCGCATTCTACTTGAACTCCCCTCGCCGACCAACGCATGCTTCGCGTTGAGGTGGTATAAGTTACTTTAGGCTGGTATTGCTTCGGTGAAACAATAACATTCAGTCATTTAGCATTCAGTCATTTAGCAGACGCTCTTATCCAGAGCGATAACGTCTTCCCGCAGAGCAGGGCTCCAGGCTAACTTTTTTTACTAGGAGCACAGTAGCCCCTGACTGAACATTTTAGGAGCTCAAGCTGAAAATTAATGGGCACACCTGCAATGCATTTATTAATGTGACTGGAGAGGGTACAATTCAGTGGCAATTTTAGATCCTTTTTATATATATTTTCTTAAATATTGTTTAATATCATTTGATGCTGGTAGCTCATGAAGAAAGGGACATCCTTAGTTTTTTCATTCAATATTTTGCATAATAATACATAAATGTATTAATTGTTATCCAGTGAAATTAGGGATTTATATTAGCAAGGGGGTTTACATTTAGCACTTTTGCAAGGCACTGTATTCATGTCACATTCTCCTAGGGGCTGAGCACCCCTAAAGGTACGCCCCTGCAACGCACCATATAAGCTTGAGTTTAAATACATTATTTAATGTGACATTACGTACTGTACATGCAAGTCTTAGCTAAATGACTTAAATGTATGATGCACTTTTCGATGAGTCCTCCGACACCACAACACGATACTTGCCGAGTATAACAGCGCAACAGTTCAAACACAGGCAGGGATACAGTAGCAACGCTAGTGCTAAATAAGTATTTAGCTGCTCGGCTCCATAACGCCGGGTAAGAAGGGCTTGTGAAACTGCTCACCAAAAGAACGAAGGGGCACCCACTTGTCTGGCAGATTAAGACATGTTCGTAGGAGCCCAGCGAAAAATATCCTAAACTTTCCAAGACTTTTAGCTAGGTTTATAGGTACTTTAAGCTACGGTACTAATGCAGAAGGAAAGCTGATATTGCTGTCTTACTAGAACTTCGTATCTATGCGTTGTTGCTAACGTGTGCTGACATTGTGCACACCCAATGAATTCAAAATTTGTAGGTCGCATATGCACGAGTGCCTGTAAAAAATGCTCGCACTGTCTCAAAAACTGGTCGCAAAATGCGACCATTTGGTCGCAGTCTGGAGCCCTGCCGCAGAGTGTGCATATCACTTTTGTTTTATTGGATGTTCCATCTTAGTTTTTTTGGAACACAAACTTCTCATCCAGAAGTTGCAGATTGGGTGGAATTGTGGTTATATTACGTTAAATGCGTAAACAAAAATAACGAATTAATCCTGTAATTTAATCATAACGCGTTACCGCGTTATTTTTCACAGCCCTAATATATATATATATTAGTGCTGTCCGTTTAATGCGTTATTAACGGTGTTAATGCAAACCCATATTAACGGTGTCAATTTTTTTATCGCACGATTAACGCACTTTTTGGCCTAGCAAACTTTGAAGTTTTTTTCACATGCTGTTGCAACAACTACCGACGTTAGAAAAACTACAACACCACACTGGATCTAGCTAGACCGGAAACAAAACAACAGGCACGCCACACACACTTGTTTGGCTTACGAGCCGGCGAAAGAGTAGTAGCAGAGCCCGTTTATGGATATTAGACATATTAGACACCACTTTGTCACAGACATTCTCTGGTAGTTGGCTAACGTTACGTTTTGAGTGGATGGCGTGCGCGAGACGCCGAAATGGATGCCAATAAGATTCTGAATGGAAAGTTTACTTTTAAAAAGTTGCCAAATGGTTCAAGTGACAAGACCAAAGTGATCTGTGTGTTTTGTTGTTGTAAACTGAGCTATCATCGCAGCACGTCCAGTCTGAAATACCACTTGATGGCCAAGCACACAGCTGATTTGAATTCTCCGCCCCCTCGTCAAAGCCAGGCGATTACAATGTTGTTTTCAATAAAAAAAATATTTGCACGAAGCAATCCAAACCACTTTTCCATGTTGATAAGAGCATTAAAATTTGGGAAGGATTGGGACAAAAAGAAATCAAGGGACATTTAGAATAGATGGGAGAAAAATGCGATTAATTGTGATTAATCGCGAGTTAACTATGAAATTAATGCGATTAATCGCAATTAAATATTTGTATCGTTTGACAGCACTAATATATATATATATATACCTTTTTTTTCCCCCCAACCCCACATATTTTTGTCCTAATTCCGCAAAGCAATAAAGTTAGGCTACTTAAAGACACCTTACACTCATAAAGTATGTTCTAAATGGTATAAATGCTGCCAATTAATAATTGACGTAACAACTTACTGTAAATGGTCAGTAGCCTAGCCTATTGATAAAGGTTGGCCACTCTGAAGCATGTACACTGCCTGCTTCATTTGATCTCGATAGGCTAAGCATTCTGCAGCAAACATAAAAAAGAAACCCACCTTTTATTAATTAAAACTACTTCAGCATAATAATGCACCTTAAATACAAACCTGAGCAAGGGCAGAAATCGCTACCGAATCAACAGACGTGCAATTTAGCTAGCAGGGGAAGAAAACATACAACGAAAATCACCAGTTAACTTGATTTAAACATGCAAGAACTATAGACTTATACAATAACAGGCTCATTTGTGCACGTCGGGCTGGCCCTCGCAGCAGAATGACAGTTCAGTGGCCACTCTGTCCATTCGCGCACCTCACAGTTGCGTATTGTTCAGACAAGAAGACACGCTTATCAACTCGATTACTATCGATCAAAACAGAACGAGGGTTTGGCTGTAGCCTGCATGAAACATACTGTTGAGAACATATTTGCTGATATGAATTGCACGCGTTTTTTTTCTTTTCATTGCAGACTTTTTTTTGCCTTTGGCGCTCGGGATTTGTCATTGGCGCTCAGGAAAACGGCTTTGGCGCGCGCCAAAATGTTCTCTATGCAGGAAAATCCTGGTATAGCAGTCTGGGTGCTCGCCACATAGTGCTCTGCAAAAGAAAAGAAATACACAAGAAACTTACCATAAGACTGACCATAACTTTGACATGGATGTCTTTCAAAATGTGCATACTGTACATACTTGTACTCATGACTGGACTTTGACCTGACAGAAACAAAAAATGCATAAGATGCATACAGCACTATTCATCTTTACATCATCTTTTCAATTTGTGTGATAATTGTACAAATGTACTTAACATTTGGCATACCTTTGATTCCATGTATGTCTGCTGTGAATTCAAGATCCGTAGTCCCGTTGTAGAAATGGACAATGCAGGTAAATTTCAAGTAAGGTGTGTACCACTCCTTGGCAGACACTCAGCCTGCTGGTGATGCTGTATGTGTTAGTGTTGGCTTCCTGCACAGTTGTCAGTTGTCAGTCCCCACTCCTTTAGTTCTGTCCACCCCATCAATCTTCCATAGCACGCTGACATGGTCGGGGTAGAAGCCGGTGGCCACACACACTAGGGTCTTCTTGTTCTTGTTGTCCTTCTTGTCTTTACACTCAGCATCAGAGGGTGGCAGGACAGTGACTTTGGGGGGTGTAATTTTACGATCTATAAAGAGAAAATATAAATATTACCACTGATGAATCACTTATGTTTTTTCAAAAGGATAGTATGCTCTGAGTGAACAAACACAGTGCTCAAGAATTTTACGAAAGCATTACAGATTTTTTTCAGAGATGTCAGTATTGATGTAATCAAAATGACCTGTGTCATATTAACAAAGAAACTCTTAATGTCACAGTTATTAACAGGTTTCCAAAATAGAATAAAGTTTCTCACCTAAGACTGAGTTTGCTGCCATTCCCGAAGAAAGCAGGGCTATTAGGTCACAGTGATATACAGCTACAAACAGCATCCCGCAAATACCCATAGCTCCGTATACCCCCAGTTGTCACAATTACAAATTGTTTTTTGCATCCTAAATACACCTGTCATGTAATTTGTAATCCTATTATGCATTCTAACCCAATTAGTTATTAATTATTAATTATTAATCTAATCAAATGGCTGAGTGACGGACAGTGCTTTTTACAACAATTAAAAAACCTAAAATTATATTCTATTCTGCCCTTTTAAGTCATGCAAACACAGGTGTCACTGATGTGTACATGTGGTAGGTAGTGTTCAGCCTTATCTAAGATTGTGAGTTTGGACCCATTACCAAAGCAAAACTGTGACTGAAATGTAAAGTTCCATGGTACCTACCATCCTGCCAGAGCAAGGTACATCTAAGCAGGCAGCCAAATATCTAACCAGCAACAGGCTATGATAGGAGAACATAATCAATGCCTCATATTTAACCTACAAACATTAATTTTATTCTCAGAATTAAATTAAAGCGTCTGTCTGCATAGTCTGCATATTGCTAGTGCTTACATTATTGATTACATTAATACTATAATATTAACAAAGTTTCCTTATGTACTTTAACACAGGTCATCAGTTTACAGGTTTCCTTATCTAAAACTGTGAGTTTGGTGCCCAGTCCAAAGTATACTTGTGTCTGTGCAGTGTCTCCGATTTAACAAAAACTCAGAAACACAGCTTCTCCAAATCTAGGTCAAACTTTGTGAGTCGTGTTTGCACAATTTGAGGGAGCGCCATGATCTGTGATACATCCTCTAAAGACCAGACAATTCAATCAAACACTGTACTTTTAGGTTAGATTGTAAATTATTGCTACTTTATGTTTTATTTTTTATTCTAAATCCCCTTAGTATTAGCTAGCTTTGCTCATTTTGTATAGTTAGTCTACATATTTAAGTTTTAAGATTCCTATATGTTGAATGTATACACCTTCCGCCAAAGTAAATTCCTTGTCTGAGCAAACTTTCATGGCAAATCCACCTTATTCCTAGCTCCCATGATCCATTTCCTGAATTATGGGCGCGACTTCCGGAGCCGGCAAGCCTGTTATGGTAATGCTCATAAACAGTCATTGCGGTAAGCTAATTCTGATGCAAAACAAAACGTGGGAACACAGCCTGTTACACCAGAATCGGGACAGTTTGATCATACCTCTGCCTTCTACTATCGAGGGATGGGAGGCCGACCTGAAAAAGTGGCCTCAAATAACGTACAATAGCATATTTAGCTACTTTATTAACTCTGTTGCTACGGACGGTGAAGTGATAAATAACCTGAAAAGCTTAGTCTTATCAGTAGCTAGGTACCTCCACAGCAATAAATTTTGACCAGCTCACTACTAACCCACAAAAATTCCTATATGAACACTTGTATTCCACCTTTACTGACAGTACTGCAAACAGGAGGGCCATTAAGACCAGAGCTATATTGTTGATGGCAGCTGATTTTTGGATCCATTGTAAGCATGCACATGTATTATATGATATAAGGAGGGGCTTTGTGTTGAGGTACATTGCTTTACAAAAATGCTTTGCCATCCATAAGGACATGTCTGTCACGCATGTTGAGATGTCCGTTCCCATATGCATAAGGGGATAAATAAGACAAAGTGTATTCAGTAGGATCCTATTTCTAAGTCTGATCACAGAAAAGACGGGAAAGTACTGCTTTCCCAAAATCATTTTTCCACAAAAGCACAATCAGTTAGTGACACATCTGTGAGACACACAAATAACTTGAGTGTGTCAGATCGTATAGTCCTAAGATATGAGGGGGGAAGGATTTCGGCAGGTATTTACATTTATGCATTTAGCAGACGCTTTTATCCAAAGCGACTTCCAAGAGAGAGCTTTACAAAAGAGCATAGGTCACCAAAACATGAAGCATACATTGTGAAAAACTAAACAAGTGCCAAGGGAAGACCCATTGGAGCATGCAGTTATGCAAGTTACAAATTAAAACAACATGAACCCCAAAAAGTGCAAGACTGTACCTGTAGAAGAACAATCAACAGTAAAATATTTCACAGCGAGTACAGGAGTTCAAGAGTTAACTTCGTTATAACTAACCTACAAGAGCAGCAAGTCTCTCAATAAGAGTCATTGTGATCCAGGAGGAAACTAACATCAGGTCCAATCAAGCGTTCCTAAGTGCCTTTGTACTCCCGAAACAAGTGCATCTTGAGCCTTTTCTTGAAGGTGGGGAGACAGTCAGTGTCCCTGATGGAGGTGGGGAGCTGGTTCCACTATTGGGGGGCCAGGCAGGAGAAGAACTTGTGTTGGGACTGTGGAAGAAATTTAGATTTCCTGTGTGCTTACATTATTCACTAATCAAGAGAACTAGTCATTGGATACTAGTTAGTATGTTCTCATGTAAGCTTGCTATTAATAAGAGTAGATTGTGTCTATGTGTCAGGGTTAATAGATGTTTGAGATCAGGAGAAATTACTGGCTAAATGGTCCTTGTCATGACAACAAGGAGAGCTCCAACTATGTGTTGGGAGCTGTGAATCTCTTTCTCTGAGACTGTTGTAACGTCATTTCTGCCTAACTGTCACTATCTATGTTTACATTCTTGTGCCCTATAAAAGATGGTCCTCTGTCCTTCAGAGCGGAGAGAGACTTGATTGAGACCTAAGCCTGGTGTTGTGTTGTCATTTATTGTCAGAGGTCTGGTTTTCTCTCCCAATCTGCAGATTGATAAATACTTATTAAAATCCAGAACTCAACTGAACTTAGTCACTCCGTTTATGAAGAGACGGACAAAACACTTTCTTCATCAATTGGCGTTGTCGAGCAGCAGGATTGCAGAACCAGATCCAGGAGAGACCCACGGCGGCACCAGTATAAAGTAGAACCCGTGGTGCACAAAACAAAATGGTAAGGGGATCCTTTTCCAAAACCCCATTCATGGACTGCTTTATGCTTGGTGCGCCTGCTGTCCCTCTGCGATGCTGGTAACATAAACAATTTAAGAACCTTTTAATGTGACGTTCAGTTGGGAGCCTGGTCTTAGCAGACTAGGGTCTGCTAGGCCTCAACAGGAGGACGATAATATTAGAGTTTTGGTTAAGTAAATTTGGGTCATTTGTTGACTTGCTATTTTTACTTTGTCTAGGTCAGAGTTGACAAACTCTGATAGCGTACAAGAACCCTGGTCGCGGGAAGTATTGAAAAAGTATGTAACAGAATCTGTATTCTTGATCTGAGGTAAAGGATCTGTTAACAGAGAGTACGGACCATATACTCTTGATCTGAGGTAAAGGATCTTTTAACAGAGAGTTATGGTTTTACAGATACAGACCAGGGGTGAACCAAACAAGGAAAGGTATGTGTTATTTTTTTATGCATGTTTACAGCTGAAAATTGTAGTTGAACAGAGATATTATGTTTGTTTGAATTGTATTAAGTTGAACTGGATTGTATAACGTTTTGTGTTGGGCTTTTCTCTTTTGAACAGAGATCTTATTGGGACTTTTATTTTTGTTTATATTGTAACTGTATTAAGTTTTGTTTTGGGCTATTCTTAAGACCAAGCACAGTAGGTGGGCGGTCATAATGTATTAGGGTCAAAGGCTTTATGCGAGAGACCAACTTTAAGGGAAAAGTAGTTTTATACAAGTTAGGGATACTTTGACAATGTAAAGGGACAGTTAGGCTTTTAACTGACAAGCTTGGCATTTAATGATCAGCGAGGGACACAATCAAATACTAAGGGAAAGACAGACAGGCAGTTTATTAATTAACTCGTCTCTTTTAAGCACAAATTGTGTTTTTTGTTACTTATGAGGTAACGGAGTTGTGGAGATTATTGTATGCGCGTTCCCAAAGAGTTGGGTCTCTGTAGGCGCGTCCCATGATGGAGCGCCCGGAGGGTGAGGATAGCTTGGCTTGAAAAGGGCCATATTTGTGGTTCACAACCACATGATGTTGTAGTTCTCTTATTCTTTAATATTGTGACCGTTATACAGTGCTACCAGATTGTGCGACTATTCTAAAGTGCTGTGTGATTCTTGTTGCAGTAAATCATAAAAGTTGGTGACATAGCCTACAGTTATGAGATTTGTTACAGATACATTGTATTCAGATACATTGTAATTCAGTATGGGTAATCTAGCTTCCAGTATGGGAGCGATAGAGACGTTGTTAGTCCAGCCCGATATATGTGTGATTTACATGGAATTCAAGCAGTTTTAAGTATTGAGAGATTGCATGCGTGGATTAATCATGACTCGAGACATTGTTTTCCGCTGGAGGAAACGTTTGATGTAAAGATATTGGAGTTTAAAAGGCCATTCTGAAAGACAAGGAAACAAGTCGGACGTGTAAACAATATTAAAGCTGGCAAATGTTGATATGGTTAACTGAATCTAAGAGACAATGTGGCATTTTCTTGAGAAAGTAAGGTCAGATCAAGCTAAAACTGATTCTGATAGAATGCTAGTCTATTCAGACAGAGACGAGATGAACAGAAAAGTCATTATTAAAAGGTGATCAGACTGAACAAAGTCATAGAGTGAGGGAACTCAAGACATTGCTTGAACATGTTAGCATGAAGTTGCTTGAACAGGCGAACAGGGCCAAAACTAATTGTGAGAAGTCAGTAGTTGTGAAACAAGAGAGTCTGCCTAAGATTTGTAGCCTATTTACCGACAATGAAGATGATGCTGTTGCTATAGCTGTGGCTATACAGAGGAGAGCCAGAGACAGGGAAAATGCATTATATGGGGAAGCAGCGGGTCAGGTACAGCCAGAACAGTACTTACAAGAGAAGGTCGAGGTTCATATCATAACAAATATGATTGGTGAGGTTATTCAGGAAGGCCTGTAACTATCAATTGAACCCCCAGGTATCAATGAACCCTATGGTTCATCCAGGCCCTGATGTATGACAGCTTCTGTACCTTTATCGCCCATGGTCAGTGACTGAGCTGAGGGAGCTAAGAAAGGGATTTCCTGACATGAGAGGACTCAGCAACATTTTCTAAGAGATTTGCAAATAGCTATCAATGCTAACATACCTACTTTTATTGATTTGAATCAAGGGTTATAGGGTGAACTCCAGCCTGGTATGTTGAGAAAACATAAAGCATACATTTCTGTTGGTGTTTAATGGTAGTAATACTGGAGAAGTGTTGCTTGACTGGAGCAAAGTGTATGATCGCAAACAGAGAAAATATGAGGATCCTAAAGATTATCTGGAAAGACTTACTAGAATGTAAAAAAAAAAAAACTTTCTGATATTACAGCAGCTGCATCCCCGTGCCACTTTGTCAAGTGTTCATATGTGGATTGTTTCCTGAACTCCAGGTAGAAGTTAAGAAACAGGTTCTACATTGGGAGAACAAAAACTGTTGATATGGTTATGGATTATGTCAAACATAATTGTACATTGATGCAGGAGAATGCAGGACCGGGCGTTGTTGAGCGGTGGGACCACCAGGCGGTTGTCTGAAGAAGACCGTAGCTGAAGGGTGGGGGTGTAGGGCTGCAGGAGAGACTTGACGTAGTCGGGTGCAGTCCCGTTCACTGCTCGGAAGGTCAGTACCAGGGGTCTTGAATCTGATACAGGAGTTGATGGGTAGCCAGTGGAGAGAAATGAGGAGCGGGGTAACATGGGAGCGTCTGGGTATATTGTAGACCATGCGGGCCGCTGCGTTCTGAATCCTCTGAAGAGGGCGGGTTGCACATGCTGGGAGACCAGCGAGCAGTGAGTTGCAGTAGTCCAACTTGGAGAGGACCAGTGCTTGGACTAGCAGCTGGGTGGAGTGCTCAGACCGGTATCTCCTGATCTTCCGGATGTTGTACAGGGTGAATCTACACGACAGGGAGACTGCAGCAATGTGGGCCGTGAGGTATGAAAAACAGTGTTGCCAAAATCCTACTCCCCAAAATCCTACTCCTCTTCTAACTTTTACATTTTTGCAACTAGTATCAAAAGCTTTTTAGGACACACTCTGCAGTGCATGAGAAGCCACCAAAATAATTTTGGGGTGTGTCAGATCTTATAGTTACAAGATATGAAGGGGGGAGGATTTCGGCGGGTATAAAAAACAGTGTTGCCAAAATCCTACTGCCTTTCTAACTTTTACATTTATGCAACTAGTATTAAAAGCTTTTTATGGCACACTCTGCAGGGCATGAGGAGCCACCAAAATAAATTTGGGGTGTGTCAGATCTTACAGTCCCGTGATATGATGGGGGAGGATTTTGTCAGGTATGAAAAATTGTGTAGGCTATAGACCAATTATCCCCCTACGTCACACAACTGTCAAGCAGGCTCAACTGCGCATGTCGGTTGCAAAAGACGAACTTCTCCCCGGTCTATTACACTTGGAGTGTCGATCAGGTCATCATATATCTCTGGCCACTGGATACCAGGGCTTGATATTAACTTTTTGAGGCTCTTGGCCTTTGGACAAATACATTTACGTTAAACTTGTCTATGCACAAAAGTCACTTGACCCCGATACCCTTAAATAGCCTGACCAAGTGATCGGGCAAAACTAGCCTGGCTAACGGAGGTTGCTTTCTCAGGCAAATGACGAATGAAACAGGCTTGGTTAAAGAAATCCGAGATGCTGGCTATCTTCATCAAGCTTGTATCTACATTAGGCACTCCTCCCTGACGTTTCTGGTGTATATGGAGTGAAATACAACATTGTGCACACTGCCAGTGAACGAGTCTGACTGAGGCTTACGTCAAAACATTGTAACGGGGATGCAGTCTCGCTCAGATTGCCAGTTTAAACAAATCAGAAAAATAATCGGACCAGCTGGCTAAAAGCAGAATTCCCATATCTCTTGAAAGCTGAAAGCTGTAGAATTGACTGTAAAACTGTAAAATTATGAACTTTGTGATATGACGTGAGGACATGGTTGCCGCTCGACTATGCGGTCTGTACCGGGCAACATTCTCACTCAAATTGCAAGACTTTCGTGACCCAAATCAAAATTCTGATGATCAATGGGTAATCACTTTCTCTCTTAAAGGCTGTCCTCCTAGACCTTTTTGGTCTTTTCAAATCTAACTATTTGTATTATCCGTGTGGTCCTTTTGTCATTTAAAATGCTATCCTTTCCCGGTTTTCTGCAGAAACATGGCGCACGCTTCCCGAATGTTTACAAAAAAATTATTGGTCTATATGAACAGTTGATCAGGAAATGGCTATTGTGATCAGCATAGGCACATAGGAAATGTATTTTCTTCCACTTCCAACATCCCTGAAATGTTCAAATGGAGCTGTGTTTATCTATGTTTAATTCAACTAAATGCCTCATTATTTTCACCACGTATGCATTGCAGTAGGCTACTGTGTATCACCAGTTAAACAATCCTTAAAACCAACTGCTACTTGAATCAACTATTTAATGATGCAGTAATTCAGTGCTTCTTTTAGACTTACTGGTGGAGTAGGATTTTGGAAACACTGTTTTTCGTACCTGCCGAAATCCTCCCCCCCTCATATCTTGGGATTGTAAGATCTGACAACCCCCCAAATTCTTTTGGTGGCTCCTCATGCCCTGTACAATGTGCCATAAAAAGCTTTTGATACTACTACCCCCAATTTTCCATGTTCAAAGTGATGCCATTTGGATCCCATTTGTCCCAAAATTCTGAAATTCATTACATGTGCCTCATTTCTCATGAGGAACAAAAAAGACTCTAGAACCTATAACGGCCACCCCCACAAATCTGAAAAATAGTTCAATGTAAGATGAAAAGTATATTTATTGTGAATATTTAAAATACGCATGCTTAGCTCATTTCTAGGGCTGTTTCCCCAAATCCTCTGTCCCCTTCTCCTGTGCATGCGTGCTCCACATTCTCACACACACAAGGGGCCAGAGCAGGGCCGGTGTTGGACCGAATTCTCACTCCCCCGCAGAATCCCACTCTCCTACGCGTGAACGCGCACTGCCTTCTTAGCGTATTGCTAGTTGTAGTTTGACGAACCGAGGCGATTTTTACAAGCCTAAATTCCCTTGTCTTAGACTTTGAGGAAACTGTCAGTAGGATATTTAATTCATGTTTCATCAAAATATAAGTTTTTGTTGTGCTGCACTTGAGAGCCGATACGATTTGTATGTCCGAATGATTGTCTCAAGACAATAGACGTACTTCGGCACTTGAAAACAATGTTATCGGACTGAGGGTAATATGTGAATTATGTTGTAGTTGCTGTTATGTCACTGTCTGGTAAAAGCGAGCATCCTTTGTATTCATTTGTACGAATCATTTTTAGTAGAACTATTCACTTCTGATTCTTGATTACGTTGTACTTGCTGTTATAGTGCTTATGCACCAAACGGCAGCTCAGAGTACCTACCCTTTTTGGAGTCTCTGGAGGGGGTGCTGGAAAGCGCTCCTCCCGGGGATTCCCTCGTCCTCCTGGGGGACTTCAATGCTCATGTGGGCAATGACAGTGAGACCTGGAGGGGCGTGATTGGGAGGAACGGCCCCCCCGATCTGAACCCGAGTGGTTCCGGTGTGGTGGTTCCCCTCTTTAATAAGGGGGATCAAAGGGTGTGCTCCAACTTTAGGGGATCACACTACTCAGCCTCCCTGGGAAAGTCTATTCAGGGGTCCTGGAGAGGAGGGTCCGCCGGATTGTCGAACCTCGGATTCAGGAGGAGCAATGTGGTTTTCGTCCTGGCCGTGGAACAGTGGACCAGCTCTATACCCTCCGCGGAGTCCTGGAGGGTACATGGGAGTTCGCCCAACCAGTCTACACATGTTTTGTGGATTTGGAAAAGGCGTTCGACCGTGTCCCTCGGGGGCTCATGTGGGGGGTGCTCCGGTCCCTGTACGACCGGTGCCAGAGTTTGGTCCGCATTGCCGGTAGTAAGTCGAACTTGTTTCCGGTGAGGGTTGGACTCCGCCAGGGCTGCCCTATGTCACCGATTCTGTTCATTACCTATATGGACAGGATTTCTAGGCGCAGCCAGGGTGTTGAGGGGGTCCGGTTTGGTGACCTCAGGATCGGGTCGCTGCTTTTTGCAGATGATGTGGTCCTGTTGGCTTCATCGGGCCGTGACCTTCAGCTCTCACTGGAGCGGTTCGCAACCGAATGTGAAGCGGCTGGGATACGAATCAGCACCTCCAAATCTGAGGCCATGGTTATCGACCGGAAAAGGGTGGAGTGCCATCTCCGGGTCGGGGAGGAGATCCTGAACCAAGTGGAGGAGTTCAAGTATCTCGGGGTCTTGTTCACGAGTGAGGGAAGAATGGAGCGCGAGGTCGACAGGCGGATCGGTGCGGCGTCCGCAGTGATGCGGGCTCTGCATTGGTCCGTCGTGGTGAAGAAGGAGCTTAGTCGAAAGGCGAAGCTCTCTATTTACCAGTCGATCTACGTTCCTACCCTCACCTATGGTCACAAACTATGGGTAGTGACCGAAAGAACGAGATTGCGAATACAAGCGGCCGAAATTAGCTTTCTCCGCAGGGTGTCCGGGCTCTCCCTTAGAGATAGGGTGAGAAGCTCGGTCATCCGGGAGAGGCTCAGAGTAGAACCGCTGCTCCTCCGCGTCGAGAGGAGCCAGCTGAGATGGCTCGGGCATCTGATTAGGATGCCTCCTGGACGCCTCCCTGGTGAGGTGTTCCGGGCACGTCCCACTGGGAAGAGGCCCCGGGGAAGACCCAGGACACGCTGGAGGGACTATGTCACTCGGCTGGCCTGGGAACGCCTCGGGGTCCCCCAGGAAGAGGTGGTGGAAGTGGCCGGGGAGAGGGAAGCCTGGGCCTCCCTGCTTAGGTCGTTGCCCCCGCGACCCGATCCCCGGAAAAGCGGTAGATGACGACGACGACAACCGCATTTTAACCCCGTTTGTCCAAAATTTCTAAAAGTTGGTACGCATGCCTCATATTGCTCATGGGGAACAAAAGAGTATCAAGAACCCACAATGTCGGCAGCATGGATATTTCTCTACAGTGACAATTTGTGAAGAATTTTTGAAAATGACTTAAAATCAGCCATTGATCCAATTGTCTTGATATGTTGTGTACATGTGTGAAATACATGTCTGTGTCATGTCAATTTGGTAATGGTTTGCAATGTTAAGGAGGAACCCGCCATTGCTGCCTGCAGCTATATTTAGGATTCCTCCGTCAGGAGGAAACCTATTGTTATTGTTAGTTTTATTATTAGGATTCCTCCGTCAGGAGGAAACCTATTGTTATTGTTAGTTTTATTAGGAGTCCTCCTTAAGGAGGAAACCTATTGTTATTGTTAGTTTTATTAGGTTTCTTCCGTAAGGAGGAAACCTATTGTTATTGTTAGTTTTATTCTTTTTTTTATTCTTGTACCATGGAAGTCAATGGCAGCCCCTAGAACCATATGGTAACTTTTTGAGAAATTTGGCACACTCATTAAGGACAGTTACTTCTATACTTACACCAAGTTTCATGTCTCCCATTAGACCACTCTAGCGCCACCAACGGGTCAAAGTTGGACTTGTGTTTACACACGCAACTTTTGAACCGTATGACCGATTTTCACAAACCATTGGATTCCCTGGATCAAGCCGAGTTCAACGCTATTTCCGGTTTTATCAAAAACCTTTGAAAGCCTACTCCTCCTACAATTTTTGTCAAAACTTCTTCAAAATGACCAGAGATGATCTTCAGACCAAGCCTCACAAAAGTTATCGATTAGAATTGTGATCCTCACAACCGTTTGTCCGGTACAGCCAATCAAAATCGGTAACAAAGCAACCAAACAGGAAATTGGATCAAATCTCGGCAAATCTTTGAGATGTCAACACCAAACTTGGTATGATGACTCGGAACCCTCTTCTGAGGATATCTAGATAATTTGGTGTCATGTGATCACTGGGCGTGGCCGCAGGAAGCAAAAATGTGTTTTGGCCAATAACTATTGATTTGTTTGCCTTTATTGAGTGATTCCTTTGTCTCATGATATCTTGGGACATCCCGTGTGTGACTCATAATAATTTGTGATAATAGCCGAATTTATGCGGCCGCCATTTTGAATTCAATGAAAAACGTTTTTTCTGTACTCCTCCTACACATGTTGTCAAATCTTCACCAAATTTAGCAGAGATTATCTTCAGACCAAGCCTCACAAAAGCTAACACATGGTTTTCTGATTTTCGAAACCGTTTTTCCGGTACAGGCAATCAAAATGTGCCGTTAAGCCAGCAAACAGGAAGTTGGGTTGTATCTCAGCAAATCTTTGATGGATTCATACCAAACTTGCTGCGTGTACTTGTTACCCTCTTCTGAGGATGTCTAAAATGTTTTCTGGGTTATTTGACTGCTTGGCCACCTCATTGCTGCTTGCAGCTATATTTGGAATTGGTCAGATTTGGTATCCCCTTGGTAAGTCAGCAGCATTGATTTTTCTATACAGTTACAATTTGTCAAGAATAAAAAAAATTCAATGGTTCACAATGTTTGGAGGAATCCGCCATTACTGCTTGCAGTTATATTTAGGATTCCTCCGTAAGGAGGAAACCTATTGTTATTGTTAGTTTTATTAGGATTCCTCCGTAAGGAGGAAACCTATTGTTATTGTTAGTTTTATTAGGGTTCCTCCGGTAGGAGGGAACCCTATTGTTATTGGTGGTTTTATTATTATTATGTTTTACCCATGGGAGTCAATGGCAGCCCCTAGAGCACAATTGTAAAAAGTTGTGAAATTTGGCATGTTGAAACTGCAGACCATTAGTAACTACCATACCAAACATGGGCCATGTGAGACAACAGGTGGCGCTACAGGCCACGCCCCAATATGTCAATTTTTAAAGTGATGCCATTTGCAGGCCATAAGTCCCAAAATGCTGAAATTTATTACAGATGCCTTATTTCTCATGAGGAACAAAAAAGCCTCTAGAACCTATAACGGCCGCCATATTGGATTTTTCTGTACAATAAAGATTGAGGAAACACGTTTTTTCGCTACTCCTCCTACATTTTTGGTTAAAATTTTCTTCAAAGTTGCCAGAGAGGATCTCCAGACTGAGCCTCACAAAAGTTATCAATAGGATTTTTGATTTTCAAAACCGTTTGTCCAGTACAGCCAATCAAAATCATCAACAAAGGAACCAAACAGGAAGTTGGGTCAAATCTCAGCAAATCTTTGAGATATCAACACCAAACTTGGTATATCGGTAGAAGACAATACAACATGTTCCCATGTGAAAAATTGACTTAATATCTTAAAAAATGACTGACATAAATCAAATCAAATTTATCGCTAACGTTAAAATAATGCTTTACACATCCACCGGTCTAAAACGGATACTCTGATACTATCACTAGTTCATATGAAGACTCTTGAGAATGTTTAGTATTCAAATCTGAAAAAAAGTTGACTGTGAGATGAAAAGTATATTTTTGGTGAATATTTGAAACATGCATGCTTGGCTAATTTCAGAGCTATTCTGCAAAACCCTCTCTCCCCTCCTCCTGCCCGCGCGTGCTCCAAATTCTCACACACACTCAGTCTTCCCTTGACACACGCGCGGCCAAGACGCACACGCAACATTTCAGGAGAGTGTGGGCTGACCAAGCCCCCACTCATTCCTTGGTCTTAAGCAAAGGCCCATGTGGATCTTATATGTGGTATTGCATTTCCGATTTTGTATGCAATGGTAAAAAGGTCTCAAATCCTGAAAGATTGATAGTATAGGCCGAGAAAAACTTTAACAAAAGCCCATGTGGATCTTCTTGGTATTGCATTTCCGATTTTGTATGCAATGGTAAAAAGTTATATAAATCCTGAAACATTGATAGTATATAGACCAAAAGTAACTACCACACCACAAATGGCCCAACATTACCCATAGGTGGCGCTACAGGCCACGCCCTAAAGCACAAAGATACAAGACTTTCTGGAATGGATAGGCTCACCAAGCCCCCTCCCTTCACTTCTTGGCTTGAAATAAAGGCCCATGTGGATCTTGATGGTATTGCATTTCCGATTTTGTATGCAATGCTAAAAAGGTCTCAAAATCCTGAAACATAGACAGTATAGGCCATGAGTAACTAACACACCACAAATGACCCACCATTATCCATAGGTGGCGCTACGGCCACCCCCCAATTGTCCATTTTCAAAGTGCTGCCATTTGCATTCCATTTGTCCCAAAATTCTGAAATTCATTACATATGCCTTATTTCTCATGAGGAACAAAAAAGCCTCTAGAACCTACGGCACCCACACAAATCTGAAAAGTAGTTCAATGTAAGATGAAAAGTAGATTCATTGTGAATATTTAAAATATGTATGCTTGGCTAATTTCTAAAGCTTTTTCCCCAAATCCTATCTGTAATTTGTTTAAACAAACGTAGCCTTTTAAACCTCTAGGTTTAATTCTCTCTTTTATAAATTTAAAGTTGGATTTGAGATTTAACAGACATTTAATCATTTAGCAAGTTGTTTGACTCAAAAATCATAACAATAGCAAGCTCCCACCTTCACTCCTTAGTCTAGTAGCCATTTTAGACTAGTAGGCATTGTGTGGTTAGTTTGGCCACAGCTAATTCTACTGTTAAAAGAAACAGAAGGTCTTCTTCTTCAGAACTATACAGTTGAATCAACCAAACACAGCTTGGTCATGTTATCATCTTCTTTGGCACATCTAAACTAAGGACTTGACTTTTAAGAAAGCATGACCAAAGCAATTGGGTGAGGGAGGGTTCCTACATAAACAGTTGCTGACAAAGAATTTCAGACTTAAACATAGTCTTGCATTAAGAGTAGAGTCAACAAATTGAATAACTGTGCTAATGGTTGTTGAAACTCATTGCTCTGCGTTGGTGCATGTCAATTTAGGCAGAAGTCCATGTCTGGTGATATTTGACAACCTCAAACACCATGAGTCTGCCACTGGGCCTATTGAAAAGGCTCTTGTTTTCATTTGCAATGCAACTATGGGGTGCCAAGCTGGGCCTAGTTGTACTGTTAGAAAGGCCAGTTACATTAAACATTATTGTTGTTATATAGTTTTCTTCCGAGCATTGCATGCACTAATAAAAGCAATGATGCCCAGAAATGTTTTGTAGGAGTTGCGAAAAAGAGAAGCAGAACAGTGGAACACCATCCCAACTCAAAATGTAGTAGCGTAGAATAGAGGAACTGGGTGTACAAGCATCTGCTTGCGGAATGAATGCTCCGTGCCATGTTTTAGAAAACTTGAGAAGTCTCCCTTTATTCGTGGTGTGTGTCCAGTATATAACGTCTCGCCCTGCTTTATCCTACCGCCCTGCTCCCCGGCCCCTTGTAGTAGCCTCATCTCCATGCCCATAACATTACGCCATTAACTAGATCCAGTAACATGACACTGGGAAATGGGTGCTGAAGTGGAAAGTCCCCAAAAACAGCATAAAACAAGGAAAATATTAATCCACCAGTCATTTTTACATTTTAAATATGGAGGCATCTATTGGAACTGGTGGTAACTCCTTTGTTGTACACCCAACAAAAATGGGGCTACTTTACATATAATATATATATAACTATACTTATAGGCCTTAATGTAGTTGTCGTCCTACCATTGCATACACGTCCTTTACTAAAGTGTATCTTCCCTTTCATAAAATTATTATTGTAATCAAAGCTTTTAAAGAATGGATCTCTGCATGATGGGCCTGACCAGAGCACAGGTGGCCTGACAGAACACGCTTCAAAGTTGTCACTTTCAAAAGGGTGGCATTTTAACCCTGTTTGTCCAAAATGTCTAAAAGTTGGTACGCATGCCTTATATTGCTCATGGGGAACAAAAGAGTGTCAATAACCCATAATGTCGGCAGCATGGATATTTCTCTACAGTGACAATTTGTGAAGAATTTCAGAAAATGACTTAAAATCAGCCATTGATCCAGTTGTCTTGAAATGTTGTGTACATGAATGAAATACATGTCTGTGTCATGTCAATTTGGTAATGGTTTGAAATGCTATGGAGGAACCCGCCATTGCTGCCTGCAGCTATATTTAGGGTTCCTCCTGTAGGAGGGAACCCTATTGTTATTGGTGGTATTATTAGGGTTCCTCCGGTAGGAGGGAACCCTATTGTTATTGGTGGTTTTATTATTATTATGTTTTACCCATGGGAGTCAATGGCAGCCCCTAGAGCACATTAGTAAAAAGTTGTGAAATTTGGCACGTTGAAACTGCAGACCATTAGTAACTACCATACCAAACATGGGCCATGTGAGACAATAGGTGGCGCTACAGGCCACGCCCCAAAATGTCAATTTTTAAAGTGATGCCATTTGCATGCCATAAGTCCTAAAATGCTGAAATTTATTACAGATGCCTTATTTCTCATGAGGAACAAAAAAGCCTCTAGAAACTATAACGGCCGCCATATTGGATTTTTCTGTACAATAAAGATTGAGGAAACACGTTTTTTCGGTACTCCTCCTACATTTTTGATCGAATTTTCTTCAACGTTGCCAGAGAGGATCTCCGGAATGAGCCTCACAAAAGTTATCAATAGGATTTTTGATTTTCAAAACCGTTTGTCCGGTACAGCCAATCAAAATCATCAACAAAGGAACCAAACAGGAAGTTGGGTCAAATCTCAGCAAATCTTTAAGATATCAACCCCAAACTTGGTATATCGGTGGAAGACACTACAACATGTTCTTATTTGAAAATTTTACTTAATATCTAAAAGAATGACTGATATCAAGCAAATCAAATTTATCGCTAACGCTAAAATAATGCTTTACACATCCACCGGTCTAAAACGGATACTCTGATACTATCACTAGTTTATATGAAGACTCTTGAGAATGTTTAGTATTCAAATCTGAAAAAAAGTTGAATGTAAGATGAAAAGTAGATTTTTGGTGAATATTTTAAATATACATGCTTGGCTAGTTTCAGAGCTATTTTGGAGAAATCACTCTCTCCCCTCCTCCTGCCCGCGCCTGCTCCAAATCCTCACACACACTCAGCTTTCCCTTGACACACGCGCGGCCAAGACGCACACGCAACATTTCAGGAGAGTGTGGGCTGACCAAGCCCCCACTCATTCCTTAGTCTCTAGCAAAGGCCTTGTGGATCTTGATGGTAAATGGTAAAAAGTTTCAAAGTGATGCCATTTGCATCCCATTTGTCCCAAAATTCATTCCACATGCCTTATTTCTAATAAGGAACAAAAAACCTCTAGAACCTATAACGGCACCCCCACAAATCTGAAAAAAAGTTGGTTGTAAGATGAAAAGTAGATTTTTAGTGAATATTTTAAATATACATGCTTGGCTAATTTCAGTGATTTTTGGCTAAATCCTCTCTCCCCTCTTCCTGCCCGCGCGTGCTCCAAAATCCTCATACACACTCAGCCTTCCCTTGACACACGCGCGGGCTTGACAAGACGCACATGCAACATCTCCAGAGTGTGGGCTGACCAAGCCCCCACTCATTCCTTAGTTTCTAGCAAATCCTGAAACATTGATGGTATAGGCCATGAGTAACTACCACACCACAATGACCCACCATTATCCATAGGTGGCGCTACGGCCACCCCCCCAATTGTCAATTTTCAAAGTGATGCCATTTGCATCCCATTTGTCCCAAAATTCTGAAATTCATTACATATGCCTTATTTCTCATGAGGAGCAAAAAAGCCTAGAACCTATAACGGCACCCCCACAAATCTGAAAAATAGTTTAATGTAAGATGAAAAGTAGATTAATTGTGAATATTTAAAATATGTATGCTTGGCTAATTTCTAGAGCTTTTACCCCAAATCCTGTCTGTAGTTTGTTTAAACAAATGTAGCCTTTTAAACCTCTAGGTTTAATTCTCTCTTTTATACATTTAAAGATGGATTTGACATTTAATCATTTAGCAAGTTGTTTGACTCAAAAACCATAACAGTACATGGCCCCAACAGTACCAAGCTCCCACCTTCACTCCTTAGTGTAGTAGACATTTTAGACTAGTAGGCATTCTGTGATTAGTTTGGCCACAGCTAATTCTACTGTTAAAAGAAACAGAAGGTCTTCTTCTTCAGAACTATACAGTTGAATCAACCAAACACAGCTTAGTCATGTTATCATCTTCTTTGGCACATCTAAATTAAGGACTAGACTTTTAAGAAAGCATGACCAAAGCAATTTGTTGAGGGATGGTTCCTCCATAAACAGTTGCCGACAAAGAATGTCAGACAATAACTTTAACATAGTCTTGCATTAAGAGTAGAGTCAACAAATTGAATAACTGTGCTGATGGTTGTTGAAACTCATTGCTCTGAGTTGGTGCATGTCAATTTAGGCAGAAGTCCATGTCTGGTGATATTTGACAACCTCAAACAGCATGAGTGTGCTCGACATACGTTCTTTTACTTATATTCATTTTACTTATTCATTTGCCTTTAACTTGTAATTTTGTTCATTGCTAATAAAGTATTTGTTTATTCTAAAACTGCTATCTATCTTAACACCTCACGGAATATTTACCTTGCTTACATCTCAAACAGATCATACAATAAGAAATAGTCAACCACCCAGCATTCAAATACATTTCCAACACAACAATGACATGGACATATTACCACATGTAACTACACTGACTACAATTGATTTAAAATTCAGTGTGTATGTTTATGTAAAACACATATGTAGTTATTCTACTTTGACATCACAAAAACTATGAAATAAGAGTGAATGCAATTAGGAAGCAACTTTGTCCATGTACAATATGGTTGATGTTTGTTTATAACTGGAATATAAATGTGTGCACAACAATTAGTTCCATTCAAGTAAGTCTATTTTATTGGACAAGAAGCATTCCATGAGTGGTGACATTTGACAACCTCAGACAGTCTGCCACTGGGCCAAATGAAAAGCTCTATTCTTGATTTGCAATGCAGCTAGGGGAAGTCCTAGACTATAAGGGGCAAAGCTGCGGCCACTTGTGATGTTAAAAAGGCCAGTTACATAAAAAAAATAGTGTAAAATTGAAGCTGCGCGTGTCTCTCCTTTTTGTAGAAATCTGAAGTAGCATGCCAAAACATTCTTATATTTTAGCTTTCAAACAGAAAGCTGTGCAGAAAGCACTCACAAGCAGCAACAGACCTGTAGCACGCAAACTTGGGGTTGATGAAAGGCACATTGACCCAAGCCGAGGACTTCAAGTATCTCTTGTTCACGAGTGAGGGAAGAATGCAGCGCAAGATCGACAGGCGGATCGGTGCGGCGTTCGCAGTGATGCGGGCTCTGCATCGGTCCGTCGTGGTGAAGAAGGAGCTGAGTCGAAAGGCAAAGCTCTCTATTTACCAGTCGATCTACGTTCCTACCCTCACCAATGGTCACGAACTATGGGCGGTGACCGAATACAAGCGGCCGAAATGAGCTTTCTCCGCAGGGTGTCCGGGCTTTCCCTTGCTCATGGGGAACAAAAGAGTATCAAGAACCCACAATGTCGGCAGCATGGACATTTCTCTACAGTGACAATTTGTGAAGAATTTTTGAAAATGACTTAAAATCAGCCATTGATCCAATTGTCTTGAAATGTTGTGTACATGTGTGAAATACATGTCTGTGTCATGTCAATTTGGTAATGGTTTGCAATGTTAAGGAGGAACCCGCCATTGCTGCCTGCAGCTATATTTAGGATTCCTCCGTAAGGAGGAAACCTATTGTTATTGGTGGTTTTATTATTTGTAATTCTTGTACCATGGGAGTCAATGGCAGCCCCTAGACCCCATCGACAACTTTTTGTGAAATTTGGCACACTCATTAAGGACAGTTTCTTCTATACCTACACCAAGTTTCATGTCTCCCATTAGACCACTCTAGCGCCACCAATGGGTCAAAGTTGGACTTGTGTTTACACACGCAACTTTTGAACCGTATGACTCATTTTCAAAAATGAGGTACCATTGGATTCCCTGGATCAAGCCGAGTTCAACGCACACCATGGCGTTAATTTCCGGTTATATAGATTTCCCGCCATTTCCGGTTTTATCAAAAACCTTTGAAAGCCTACTCCTCCTACAATTTTTGTCATATCTTCTTCAAAATCACCAGAGATGATCTTCAGACCAAGCCTCACAAAAGTTATCAAAGGAATTTTGATCCTCATAACCGTCTGTCCGGTACAGCCAATCAAATTCATCAGAAAAGCCGCCAAACAGGATGTGAAGTCATGTCTCAGCAAATCTTTGAGATATCAACACTAAACTTGGTAGATCGGAGGAAGACACTACAACATGTTACCATGTGCAAAGGCAAATTCATATCTCAAAAAATGATTGATATAAAGCAAATTGAACTTATCGCTAACGCTAAAATTATGCTTTACACATCAGCCATTCAAAAACTGATACTCTGATTCAATCACAAGTTCATATGAAAACTCTTGAGAATGTTCATAACACAAATCTGTGAAAAAGTTGACTGTAAGATGAAAGGTCGATTTTTGGTGAATATTTGAAACATGCTTGCTTGGCTAATTTCTAGGCAAATTTCCAATGAATGTCTCCCTTGCTCCTCCCCGCGCGTGCTCCAAAATCTCACACACACTCAGCCTTCCCTTGACACACGCGCGGCCAAGACGCACACGCAACATTTCAGGAGAGTGTGGGCTGACCAAGCCCCCACTCATTCCTTGGTCTTTAGCAAAGGCCCATGTGGCTCTTGATGGTATTGCATTTCCGATTTTGTATGCAATGGTAAAAAGGTCTCAAATCCTGAAACATTGATAGTGTAGGCCGAGAAACACTTTAACAAAAGCCCATGTGGATCTTGTTGGTATTGCATTTCCGATTTTGTATGCAATGGTAAAAAGTTATAAAAATCCTGAAACATTGATAGTATAGACCAAGAGTAACTACCACACCACAAATGGCCCACCATTACCCATAGGTGGCGCTACAGGCCACGCCAAAAAGCACAAATATACAAGGCTTTCTGGAATGGATAGGCTCACCAAGCCCCCTCCCTTCACTTATTGGCTTGAAAAAAAGGCCCATGTGGCTCTTGATGGTATTGCATTTCCGATTTTGTATGCAATGGTAAAAAGGTCTCAAAATCCTGAAACATAGATAGTATAGGCAAAGAAACACTTTAACAAAAAGCCCATGTGGATCTTGTTGGTATTGCTTTTCCGATTTTGTATACAATGGTAAAAAGTTATAAAAATCCTGAAACATTGATAGTATAGACCAAGAGTAACTACCACACCACAAATGGCCCACTATTACCCATAGGTCTTCCCTTGACACACGCGCGGGCTTGGCAAGACGCACACGCAACATTTCAGGAGAGTGTTCCTTGGTCTTTTGCAAAGGCCATGTGGATCTTGATGGTATTGCATTTCAGATTTTGTTTGCCATGGTAAAAAGTTCTCCAAATCCTGAAACATTGATAGTAAAGGCCAAGAGTAACAACAACACTTTAACAAAAGCCCATGTGGATCTTGTTGGTATTGCATTTCCGATTTTGTATGCAATGGTAAAAAGTTAAAAACATCCTGAAACATTGATAGTATAGGCCAAGAGTAACTACCACACCACAAATGGCCCACCATTACCAATAGGTGTCGCTACAGGCCACGCCCTAAAGCACAAAGCACTTCACTTCTTGTGAAGATTAAAGCGCTTCACTTCTTGGCTTGAAATAAAGGCCCTTGTGGATCTTGATGTTATTGCATTTCAGATTTGGTATCCCATTGGAAATTCTGCAGCATTGATTTTTCTATACAGTTACAATTTGTCAAGAATATACATTTTTCAATGGTTCTCAATGCTTTACACGTAAGCCAGTCAAACAAGTTCATATGAAGACTCTTGAGAATGTTTAGTACACAAATCTGAGAAAAAGTTGACTCTAAGATGAAAGGTCGATTTTTGGTGAATCTTTGAAACATGCATGCTTGGCTAATTTCTAGGGAAATTTACAATGAAATGTGTCCCCTGCTCCTCCCCGCGCATGCTCCAAATTCTCACACACTCATTCTTCCCTTGACACGCGCGGGCTTGGCAAGACACACACGCAACATATGTGTGTGGGCTGACCAAGCCCCCACTCATTCCTTGAATATCAGCATAGGCCCTTGAGGACCTTGGTGTCATTGCATTTCCTACTTTGTATGCAATAGTAAAAAGGTCTCCAAATCCTGACACATTGACAGTACAGGCCAAGAGTAACTACCACACTTTACCCAAAGCCCATGTGGATCCTGTTGGTATTGCATTTCCGATTTTATATGCAATGGTAAAAAGTTTTTAAAATCCTGAAACATTAATAGTAAAGGCCAAGAGTAACTACCACACCACAAATGGCCCACCATTACCCATAGGTGACGCTACAGGCCACGCCTTAATGAATAAAGATACAAGGCTTTCTGGAATGGATAAGCTCACCAAGCCCCCTTCCTTCACTTACTGGCTTGAAATAAAGGCCCTTGTGGATCTTGATGGTATTACATTTCAGAATTCGTATGCCATTGGTAATTCTGCAGCATACATTTTTCTATACAGTTACAATTTGTCAAGAATAAACATTTTTCAATGGTTTGCAGTGTTTGGAGGAATCCGCCATTACTGCTTGCAGTTATATTTCTTTTTTTTTTTATTCTAGTGCCATGGGAGTCAATGGCAGCCCCTAGACCCCTTCGACAACTTTTTGTAAAATTTGGCACACTCATTAAGGACAGTTCATTCTATACCTACACCAAGTTTCATGTCTCCCATTAGACCACTCTAGCGCCACCAACGGGTCAAAGTTGGACTTGTGTTTACACACGCAACTTTTGAACCGTATGACCAATTTTCAAAAATGAGGTACCATTGGATTTCCTGGATCAAGCCGAGTTCAACGCACACCATGGCGTCAATTTCCGGTTATATAGATTTTCCGCTATTTCCGGTTTTATCAAAAACCTTTGAAAGCCTACTCCTCCTACAATTCTTGTCAAATCTTCTTCAAAGTTACCAGAGATGACCTTCAGACCGAGCCTCACGAAAGTTATCGAAAAGAATTGTGATCCTCACAACCGTTTGTCCGGTACAGCCAATCAAATTCAGCAGAAAAGCCGCCAAACAGGATGTGAAGTCATGTCTCAGCAAATCTTCGAGATATCAACACCAAACTTGGTATGATGACTCGGAACCCTCTTCTGAGGATATCTAGACAATTTGGTGTCATGTGATTACTGGGCGTGGCCGCAGGAAGCAAAAATTTGTTTTGGCCAATAACTATTGATCTGTTTTCCTTTATTGAGTGATTCCTTTGTCTCATGATATCTTGGGATATCCCGTGTGTGACTCATAATAATTTGTGATAATAACCGAATTGATGCGGCCGCCATTTTGAATTCATTGAAAAACGTTTTTTCTCTACTCCTCCTACAAATGTTGTCCAATCTTCACCAAATTTGGCAGAGATTATCTTCAGACCAAGCCTCACAAAAGCTTCACATGGGTTTTTTTTTTCGAAACCGTTTGCCCGCTACAGGCAATCAAAATGTGCCATTAAGCCAGAAAACAGGAAGTTGGGTTGTATCTCAGCAAATCTTTGATGGATTCACACCAAACTTGCTGCGTGTACCCGATACCCTCTGGTTCGCAATTTTTGGAGGAATCCGCCATTACTGCTTGCAGTTATATTTATTATTATTATTCTTAAGACTGGGTGTCTATGGCAGGCCCTAGAAGCGCTTGGTCGAAAGTTTTGAAATTTGGCACACTCATTAGGGACAGTTCCCTGGTCCAATTCACAAAGTTTCATGTCCCATACTTTGTCACTCTAGCGCCACCAACGGGTCAAAGTTGGAGTTGTGTTTACACACGCAACTTTTGAACCGTATGTCCCATTTTCCAAAATGAGGTACCATTGGATTCCCTGGATCAAGCCGAGTGCAATGCACACCATGGCGTCAATTTCCGGTTATATAGAGTGTCCGCTATTTCCGGTTTTATCAAAAACCTTTGAAAGCCTACTCCTCCTACAATTTTTGTCAAATCTTCTTAAAAATTACCAGAGATGATCTTCAGACTAAGCAGCACAAAAGTTATGGTAGAGCATTTTGATCCCCACAACCGTTTGTCCGTGACAGCCAATCAAAGTCATCAGGAAAGCCACCAAACAGGAAATGAAGTAATATCTCAGCAGTTCTTTGAGACAGTGACACCAAATTTGGTATGCCTACTTGGAACCTTATTCTGAGGATGTCCTCCAAATATTGTGTCATGTGACTAAAAGGGGGCGTGGCCGGAAGCATAAACGTGTTTTGGCTAATAACTATTGAAGTGTTTACCTTAATAAAGTAATTTCTTTGTCTGTTGATGTCTTGTGAGTTATCAAGCTTGACCATCGATAATATTTCATAACAACCGAATTGACGCGGCCGCCATTTAGGATTTAATGGAAAAGTGTAAAAACCTTTTACACGCCCCAAATTTTGTCCGATGTTTACAAAATTTGGCACAGATGATCTTCAGACCAAGCTTCAAAAAGTGTAAGATGGATTTTCCATTTTCTAAACCGTTTGTTCGGTAGAGCCGATCAAAGGCGGCAGCGAAGCCGCAAAAGACACGTGAGACCGTAACTCAGCAACCATTTGTGCGATTGTCACCAAACTTGGGTTCCATCGTTCCCACGAGGGGCAGAGGAGGCCTGTGGTGTTATACCAGTAAAAAAACAGTTTGAACACTCAGTACTTTGGAACGCAAACAGATATTTCAACCAAACTTGGTGTGTTGCAATGAGTGCAACAGGTTATTGTGACTTAATTGTTGCGCAAGTGCTATGGAGGCCATGTCCTGCTCTGGACTGCTTGGCCCCTCCATTGCTGCTAGCAGATATATTTATTAGGGGCCAAGCAGCGAAGCTGCGAGGGACCTATTGTAATTGGTAGTATTATTAGGATTCCTCCGTCAGGAGGAAACCTATTGTTATTGTTAGTTTTATTAGGATTCCTCCGTAAGGAGGAAACCTATTGTTATTGTTAGTTTATTCTTTTTTTTATTCTTGTACCATGGAAGTCAATGACAGCCCCTAGAACCATATGGTAACTATTTGAGAAATTTGGCACACTCATTAAGGACAGTTACTTCTATACTTACACCAAGTTTCATGTCTCCCATTAGACCACTCTAGCGCCACCAACGGGTCAAAGTTGGACTTGTGTTTACACACGCAACTTTAGAACCGTATGACCGATTTTCACAAATGAGGTACCATTGGATTCCCTGGATCAAGCCGAGTTCAACGCACCCTATGACGTCAATTTCCGGTTATATAGATTTTCCGCTATTTCCGGTTTTATCAAAAACCTTTGAAAGCCTACTCCTCCTACAATTTTTGTCAAAACTTCTTCAAAATGACCAGAGATGATCTTCAGACCCACAAAAGTTATCGATTAGAATTGTGATCCTCACAACCGTTTGTCCGGTACAGCCAATCAAATTCAGCAGAAAAGCAGCCAAACAGGAAGTGAAGTCATATCTCAGCAAATCTTTGAGATATCAACACCAAACTTGGTATGAAGACTCGGAACCCTCTTCTTAGCCTATCTACACAATTTGGTGTCACGTGATCACTGGGCGTGGCCGCAGGAAGCAAAAATGTGTTTTGGCCAATAACTATTGATTTGTTTTCCTTTATTGAGTGATTCCTTTGTCTCATGATATCTTGGGACATCCCGTGTGTGACTCATAATAATTTGTGAAAATAGCCGAATTGATGCGGCCGTCATTTTGAATTCATTGAAAAACGTTTTTTCTCTACTCCTCCTACAATTTTTTTCCAACCTTCCCCAGAATTGGCGTACATCATCGGCAGAGCAACTCTCACTCAGGCATTACTTTTATATTTGATATTCAAAACCGTTTGTCCGGTACAGCCAATCAAAATCAGCAACAAAACAACCAAACTGGAATTTGGATAAAATCTCAGCAAATATTTGAGTTATCAACACTAAACTTGGTATATCGGTGGAAGACACTACAACATGTTACCATGTGCAAAGGCAACTTCATATCTCCACAAATGATTGATATAAAGCAAATTGAACTTATCGCTAACGCTAAAATAATGCTTTACACATCAGCCAGTCAAAAACTGATACTCTGATTCAATCACAAGTTCATATGAAGAAACCTGAGAATGTTTAGTACACAAATCTGTGAAAAAGTTGACTGTAAGATGAAAGGTCGATTTTTGATGAATATTTGAAACATGCATGCTTGGCTAATTTCTAGGGAAATTTCCAATGAAATGTGTCCCCTGCTCCTCCCCGCGCGCGCTCCAAATTCTCACACACTCAGCCTTCCCTTGACACACGCGCGGCCTTGGCAAGACGAACACGCAACATTTCAGGAGAGTGTGGGCTGACCAAGCCCCCACTCACCCTCAGCGCACGCTCCAAATTCTCACACACATACTGGCCCTTGACACATGGACAAGCTTGTGGGTTTACAGGTTTCTGTAAAGGGTGGGCTGACCAAGCACCTGCCTTCATTCCTTGGCCTAGTAGCCATTATGGACTAGTAGCCATTCAGTGGCTTATTTTTTATGTAGCTTAGTTCAAAGTTAGCAACTTTATTTGTCAATCTTCTCAACTACCTAAACTCTCCAACCAACCAGAACTCGTGTATCATCTTGTTAGCTAATCAAATTGTTCGTAACAGGATCAGCTGATAGGAAAAACAACCTAAGTGACAATGTGTCAAGGAGCTAGCCTACATTCTGACTGGTTGTATCACAGTGTGGTATGGGAGCTGCACAGACAGGGACCGCAAGGCCCTACGAAGTGTGGTCCGTTCTGCTGAGTTCATCATCGGCAGGAAGCTCCCAGCCCTACAGGACATCTACCACACACGTTGCCTAAGGAAAGCCGGCAGGATTCTAAGAGACTGTTCCCACCCATCCTTCAGTCTCTTTACCCCGTTGCCTTCTGGCAGGCGTTACCGCAGCATTCGGTCGCGCACACGCAGACTGGACAACAGTTTCTACCCAAGGGCCATCAGGCTTCTGAATGGACTCTGATATGGACACTGATTTACTGCACACTAGTCACTTATACACTGTCACTTTAAGCTACTGGTTGCACTATCAGTAACATTGCACTACTGTACCTCACTGTACCGCCACCAGGCTCTGTATGGTCATTGACATAGTCACTGATCTGCATTTTGCACTATTGTATTGTACTCCACCTAGGTTAGAATAGGTTATAGGGTTGAAATAGGTTTTATGTGGCATTTAGGGCTAGTATAGTGTATTATTTATTGTCATCTGTAATTTAGGAAGTTTTAGTATTAGGGTGCGTATAGTCGATTATTTATTGCTATCTGTATATTTAGGCAGTTTCACTTATTTAAGCTCAGCATAGATGTAGATTATGTTCTGTGTACTTATATGTTATGTTATGCCAGGTGCTTGCGTTGTCTTGTCTTAAGAATTTCAGTGCCCAGTCTGACCTTGTGTTGTTCTGTGTACCTGACAATAAAAGACTTGAAACTTGAAACTTGAAGTTTCCGGCTTTGAAATAACAGTAAGTTGGTTGCTGAGCTTTAATTAAATATTGTCAAACCCTGTCAAAAGTAACACATAACATTTGAGTTAGAGGTCGTTTTTAAACATCTGATGGTATAATGTGTTCAAGTTGGAGAGTGTAAGCTGTCTTGTTTCTTCCGCTTGTTGAGTGTACTGTAGATCGAGCTGGCTGGAGATGAGAGACTGAGCTGGCTGGAGATAGTAGACTGATCTGGCTGGAGATGGTAGACTGATATGGGATGGGAGATTTAGCTGACTAGTCCCTGAAGCTACTGAAGTGGTACTTTGCCTCTGAAGCAACCCGATCCCTACCACGGATATACAGTCAGAGGTTCTCATCCATTTGCCTCTCAGCAGCAACTAGCAACTTGCCATATATGTGTGTTTTACACGCTATACATTTTTACTTAGTTTCTTTCTGCTAAATGTCCGTTTGGTGTATGTTTCCCTTTGCATATAATGCAGTTTAATGGGATGGCTAGCTCACTGTGATATACCAACTCTGGTAAGGCTTGAGCATAGGGCTCGAATTGTAGTTGCTGATTCCTCAGGTAAAGGTTGCTTTACGGCTTGTACCTCTTTGTATTACTAGACAAAAAGGAAGGAAAGAGAGTAGTTATTTTAGATCTCATTTATTGAACTATATATTTACTTATTATAAAAAAATATTCACATAAATGCACTTCCAATGAACGTAACATGAGTTGTGTGGTCGAATAGAGGGGGGCAGGATAATGTGTGTACAATCAAGAATACTTTGTCTTTCCTGCTACAGGTCTTCTTTGTCCTAACTGTCCACTGCCCTTTCCGTCCTGTCTGTGCCCTTATTAAGCATGCAATGTATGTCAACTGATTTTCTAATAAAATGTATGGTGCACATAGATTGTAACAGCAAAACTGATTCTGTAGTAAGTTATTTGTATACACTGACCCCACTGTACATTTTGCCATAACAAATATTGAATTTCATACAAAACGTCTGTTTGTAAAAACCTTCTGTAGCTTAGTTCAAAGTTAGCAACTTTATTTGTCAATCTTCTCAACTACCTAAACTCTCCAAACAACCAGAACTTGTGTATCATCTTGTTAGCTAATCAAATTGTTTGTAACCAGATCAGCTGATAGGAAAAACAACCTAAGTGACAATATGTCAAGGAGCTAGCCTACAAGTTTCCGGCTTTGAAATAATAGTAAGTTGGTTGCTGAGCTTTAATTAAATATTGTCAAACCCTGTCAAAAGTAACACATAACATTTGAGTTAGAGGTAGTTTTTAAACATCTGATGGTATAATGTGTTCAAGTTGGAGAGTGTAAGCTGTCTTGTTTCTTTCTCCATATCCTGAAACATTGTAAAGGCCAAGCGTAACAACCACACTTTAACAAAAGCCCATGTGGATCCTGTTGGTATTGCATTTCCGATTTAGTATGCAATGGTAAAAAGTTATAAAATTCCTGAAACATTGATAGTATAGGCCAAGAGTAACTACCACACCACAAATGGCCCACCATTACCCATAGGTGGCGCTACAGGCCACGCCCTAAAGCACAAAGATACAAGGCTTTCTGGAATGGATAGGCTCACCAAGCCCCCTCCCTTCACTTCTTGGCTTGAAATAAAGGCCCTTGTGGATCTTGATGGTATTGCATTTCAGATTTGGTATCCCATTGGTAATTCTGCAGCATAGATTTTTCTATACAGTTACAATTTGTCAAGAATATACATTTTTCAACGGTTCGCAATGTTTGGAGGAATCCGCCATTACTGCTTGCAGTTATTGGTGGCCAAGCCGCGAAGCGGCGAAGCCATAAGTGATTCTACCTTTTCTTATTATTATTATTATTACACTTCTTCTGTCATTGGAGTCTATGGCAGCTCCTAGAACCGTATGGTAAAAAGTTGTGATATTTGGCACACTCATTAAGCACAGTCCCCTCTTTATATTCACCAAGTTTCATGTCTCTCATTGGAGCACTCTAGCGCCACCAACTGGTCAAAATTGGACTTGTGTTTACACATGTAACTTTTTAACCGTATGACCGATTTTCAAAAATGAGGTACCGTTGGATTCCCTGGATCAAGACGAGTTCAACACACCCTATGACGTCAATTTCTGGCTATATAGATTTTCCACCATTTTGAATATTAAGGAAACACGTTTTTTCGCTTCAACTACTTCTATTTTTGTCAAATCTTCCCCAGAATTGGCACACATTATCATCAGACTAATCCTCACAGAAATAATCAAAGGATATTTGATTTTCAAAACCGTTTGTCCGGTACAGCCAATCAAAATCGGCAACAAAGCAACCAAACAGGAAGTTGGGTCATATCTCAGCAAATCTTTGAGAAATCAACACCAAACTTAGTATGATGACTCGGAACCCTCTTCTGAGGCTGTCCAATTAATTTGGTGTCATGTGATCACTGGGCGTGGCCGCAGGAAGCAAAAATGTGTTTTGGCCAATAACTGTTGATTTGTTTGCTTTTATTGAGTGATTCCTTTGTCTCATGATATGTTGGGACATCCCGTATGTGATACATGATAACTTGTGATAATAGCCGAATTGATCCGGCCGCCATTTTGAATTCATTGAAAAACTTTTTTTCTTTACTCCTCCTACACATGTTGTCCAATCTTCACCAAATTTGACAGAGAGTATCTTCAGACCAAGCCTCACAAAGTTTTCACATGATTTTTTGATTTTCAGAACCGTTTGCCCGGTACAGGCAGTCAAAATGTGCCATTAAGCCAGCCAACAGGAAGTTGGGTCGTATCTCAGCAAATCTTTGATGGATTCACACCAAACTTGCTGCATGCACTCGGAACCCTGTTCTGAGGATTTCTAAAGTGTTTTATGGGTCATTTGACTGCTTGGCCACCACATTGCTGCTTGCAGCTATATTTGGTGGCCAAGCCGCGAAGCGGCGAAGCCACATAAGTGATTCTACCTTTTCTTATTAGGGTTCCTCCTGTAGGAGGGAACCCTATTGTTATTGGTGGTATTATTAGGGTTCCTCCGGTAGGAGGGAACCCTATTGTTATTGGTGGTTTTATTATTATTATGTTTTACCCATGGGAGTCAATGGCAGCCCCTAGAGCACAATGGTAAAAAGTTGTGAAATTTGGCATGTTGAAACTGCAGACCATTAGTAACTACCATACCAAACATGGGCCATGTGAGACAATAGGTGGCGCTACAGGCCACGCCCCAAAATGTCAATTTTTTAAGTGATGCCATTTGCAGGCCATAAGTCCCAAAATGCTGAAATTTATTACATATGCCTTATTACTCATGAGGAACAAAAAAGCCTCTAGAACCTATAACGGCCGCCATATTGGATTTTTCTGTACAATAAAGATTGAGGAAACACGTTTTTTCGCTACTCCTCCTACATTTTTGGTTAACATTTTCTTCAAAGTTGCCAGAGAGGATCTCCAGACTGAGCCTCACAAAAGTTATCAATAGGATTTTTGATTTTCAAAACCGTTTGTCCGGTACAGCCAATCCAAATCATCAACAAAGGAACCAAACAGGAAGTTGGGTCAAATCTCAGCAAATCTTTAAGATATCAACCCCAAACTTTGTATATCGGTGGAAGACACTACAACATGTTCCCATGTGAAAAATTGACTTAATATCTTAAAAAATGACTGATGTAAAGCAAATCGAATTTATCGCTAACGCTAAAATAATGCTTTACACATCCACCTGTCTAAAACGGATACTCTGATACTATCACTAGTTCTTGTGAAGACTCTTGAGAATGTTTAGTCTTCAAATCTGAAAAAAAGTTGGTTGTAAGATGAAAAGTAGATTTTTAGTGAATATTTTAAATATACATGCTTGGCTAATTTCAGTGATTTTTGGCTAAATCCTCTCTCCCCTCTTACTGCCCGCGCGTGCTCCAAATCCTCACACACACTCAGCCTTCCCTTGACACACGCGCGGGCTTGACAAGACGCACACGCAACATCTCCAGAGTGTGGGCTGACCAAGCCCCCACTCATTCCTTAGTTTCTAGCAAAGGCCTTGTGGATCTTGATGGTATTGCATTTCCGATTTTGTATGCAAAGGTAAAAAGTTCTCAAAATCCTGAAACATTGATGGTATAGGCCATGAGTAACTACCACACCACAATGACCCACCATTATCCATAGGTGGGCGTACGGCCACCCCCCCAATTGTCAATTTTCAAAGTGATGCCATTTGCATCCCATTTGTCCCAAAATTCTGAAATTCATTACATATGCCTTATTTCTCATGAGGAGCAAAAAAGCCTCTCGAACCTATAACGGCACCCCCACAAATCTGAAAAATAGTTTAATGTAAGATGAAAAGTAGATTAATTGTGAATATTTAAAATATGTATGCTTGGCTAATTTCTAGAGCTTTTACCCCAAATCCTGTCTGTAGTTTGTTTAAACAAATGTAGCCTTTTAAACCTCTAGGTTTAATTCTCTCTTTTATACATTTAAAGTTGGATTTGACATTTAATCATTTAGCAAGTTGTTTGACTCAAAAACCATAACAGTACATGGCCCCAACAGTACCAAGCTCCCACCTTCACTCCTTAGTCTAGTAGACATTTTAGACTAGTAGGCATTCTGTGATTAGTTTGGCCACAGCTAATTCTACTGTTAAAAGAAACAGAAGGTCTTCTTCTTCTTCAGAACTATACAGTTGAATCAACCAAACACAGCTTGGTCATGTTATCATCTTCTTTGGCACATCTAAATTAAGGACTAGACTTTTAAGAAAGCATGACCAAAGCAATTTGTTGAGGGATGGTTCCTCCATAAACAGTTGCCGACAAAGAATGTCAGACAATAACTTTAACATAGTCTTGCATTAAGAGTAGAGTCAACAAATTGAATAACTGTGCTGATGGTTGTTGAAACTCATTGCTCTGAGTTGGTGCATGTCAATTTAGGCAGAAGTCCATGTCTGGTGATATTTGACAACCTCAAACAGCATGAGTGTGCTCGACATACGTTCTTTTACTTATATTCATGTTACTTATTCATTTGCCTTTAACTTGTAAATTTTGTTCATTGCTAATAAAGTATTTGTTTATTCTAAAACTGCTATCTATCTTAAGACCTCACGGAATATTTACCTTGCTTACATCTCAAACAGATCATACAATAAGAAATAGTCAACCACCCAGCATTCACATACATTTCCAACACAACAATGATATGGACATATTACCACATTTAACTACACTGACTACAATTGATTTAAAATTGAGTGTGTATGTTTATGTAAGACACATATGTAGTTATTCTACTTTGACATCACAAAAACTATGAAATAAGAGTGAATGCAATTAGGAAGCAACTTTGTCCATGTACAATATGGTTGATGTTTGTTTATAACTGGAATATAAATGTGTGCACAACAATTAGTTCCATTCAAGTAAGTCTATTTTATTGGACAAGAAGCATTCCATGAGTGGTGACATTTGACAACCTCAGACAGTCTGCCACTGGGCCAAATGAAAAGCTCTATTCTTGATTTGCAATGCAGCTAGGGGAAGTCCTAGACCATAAGGGGCAAAGCTGCGGCCACTTGTGATGTTAAAAAGGCCAGTTACATACAAAATATTGCTGTCATATACCATATTTCTTTGATTAAACGCTGCAGACAAACAACTAGACAAGGAGGTCAAACAAACGCTGAGTGTAAAATTGAAGCTGCGCGTGTCTCTCCTTTTTGTAGAAATCTGAATTAGCATGCCAAAACATTCTTATATTTTAGCTTTCAAACAGAAAGCTGTGCAGAAAGCACTCACAAGCAGCAACAGACCTGTAGCACGCAAACTTGGGGTTGATGAAAGGCACATTGACCCAAGCCGAGGACTTCAAGTATCTCTGGGTCTTGTTCACGAGGGAAGAATGCAGCGCAAGATCGACAGGCGGATCGGTGCGGCGTTCGCAGTGATGCGGGCTCTGCATCGGTCCGTCGTGGTGAAGAAGGAGCTGAGTCGAAAGGCAAAGCTCGCTATTTACCAGTCGATCTACGTTCCTACCCTCACCAATGGTCACGAACTATGGGCGGTGACCGAATACAAGCGGCCGAAATGAGCTTTCTCCGCAGGGTGTCCGGGCTTTCCCTTAGAGATAGGGTAAGAAGCTCGGTCATCCGGGAGGGGCTCAGAGGAGAACCGCTGCTCCTCTGCGTCGAGAGGAGCCAGCTGAGGTGGCTCGGGCATCTGATCAGGATGCCTCCTGGACGCCTCCCTGGTGAGGTGTTTTGGGCACGTCCCACTGGGAAGGGGCCCCGGGGAAGACCCAGGACACGCTGCAGGGACTGTCTCTTGGCTGGCCTGGGAACGCCTCGGGGTCCCCCAGGGGGAGCTGGTGGAAGTGGCCGGGGAGAGGGAAGTCGGGGCCTGCTTAGGTTGCTGCCCCAGCGACCCGACCCCCGGACAAGCGGTAGATGACAACGACGACAACAGCATTTTAACCCTGTTTGTCCAAAATTTCTAAAAGTTGGTACGCATGCCTCATATTGCTCATGGGGAACAAAAGAGTATCAAGAACCCACAATGTCGGCAGCATGGACATTTCTCTACAGTGACAATTTGTGAAGAATTTTTGAAAATGACTTAAAATCAGCCACTGATCCAATTGTCTTGGAATATTGTGTACATGTGTGAAATACATGTCTGTGTCATGTCAATTTGGTAATGGTTTGCAATGTTAAGGAGGAACCCGCCATTGCTGCCTGCAGCTATATTTATTATTATTACACTTCTTCTGTAATTTGGTGTCATGTGATCACTAGGCGTGGCCGCAGGAAGCAAAAATGTGTTTTGGCCAATAACTGTTGATTTGTTTGCTTTTATTAAGTGATTCCTTTGTCTCATGATATGTTGGGACATCCCGTATGTGATACATGATAACTTGTGATAATAGCCGAATTGATCCGGCCGCCATTTTGAATTCATTGAAAAACTTTTTTTCTTTACTCCTCCTACACATGTTGTCCAATCTTCACCAAATTTGACAGAGAGTATCTTCAGACCAAGCCTCACAAAGTTTTCACATGATTTTTTGATTTTCAGAACCGTTTGCCCGGTACAGGCAGTCAAAATGTGCCATTAAGCCAGCCAACAGGAAGTTGGGTCGTATCTCAGCAAATCTTTGATGGATTCACACCAAACTTGCTGCATGCACTCGGAACCCTGTTCTGAGGATTTCCAAAGTGTTTTATGGGTCATTTGACTGCTTGGCCACCACATTGCTGCTTGCAGATATATTTGGTGGCCAAGCCGCGAAGCGGCGAAGCCACATAAGTGATTCTACCTTTTCTTATTATTATTATTACACTTCTTCTGTCATTGGAGTCTATGGCAGCCCCTAGAACCGTATGGTAAAAAGTTGTGAAATTTGGCACACTTATTAAGCACAGTCCCCTCTTTATATTCACCAAGTTTCATGTCTCTCATTGGAGCACTCTAGCGCCACCAACTGGTCAAAGTTGGACTTGTGTTTACACACGTAACTTTTGAACCGTATGACCGATTTTCAAAAATGAGGTACCATTGGATTCCCTGGATCAAGACGAGTTCAACACACCCTATGACGTCAATTTCCGGTTATATAGATTTTCCACCATTTTGAATTTTAAGGAAACACGTTTTTTCGCTTCAACTACTTCTATTTTTGTCAAATCTTCCCCAGAATTGGCACACATTATCATCAGACCAACCCTCACAGAAGTTATCAAAGGATATTCGATTTTCAAAACCGTTTGTCCGGTACAGCCAATCAAAATCGGCAACAAAGCAACCAAACAGGACGTTGGGTCATATCTCAGCAAATCTTTGAGAAATCAACACCAAACTTAGTATGATGACTCGGAACCCTCTTCTGAGGCTGTCCAATTAATTTGGTGTCATGTGATCACTGGGCGTGGCCGCAGGAAGCAAAAATGTGTTTTGGCCAATAACTGTTGATTTGTTTGCTTTTATTAAGTGATTCCTTTGTCTCATGATATGTTGGGACATCCCGTATGTGATACATGATAACTTGTGATAATAGCCGAATTGATCCGGCCGCCATTTTGAATTCATTGAAAAACTTTTTTTCTTTACTCCTCCTACACATGTTGTCCAATCTTCACCAAATTTGACAGAGAGTATCTTCAGACCAAGCCTCACAAAGTTTTCACATGATTTTTTGATTTTCAGAACCGTTTGCCCGGTACAGGCAGTCAAAATGTGCCATTAAGCCAGCCAACAGGAAGTTGGGTCGTATCTCAGCAAATCTTTGATGGATTCACACCAAACTTGCTGCATGCACTCGGAACCCTGTTCTGAGGATTTCCAAAGTGTTTTATGGGTCATTTGACTGCTTGGCCACCACATTGCTGCTTGCAGCTATATTTGGTGGCCAAGCCGCGAAGCGGCGAAGCCACATAAGTGATTCTACCTTTTCTTATTATTATTATTACACTTCTTCTGTCATTGGAGTCTATGGCAGCCCCTAGAACCGTATGGTAAAAAGTTGTGAAATTTGGCACACTTATTAAGCACAGTCCCCTCTTTATATTCACCAAGTTTCATGTCTCTCATTGGAGCACTCTAGCGCCACCAACTGGTCAAAGTTGGACTTGTGTTTACACACGTAACTTTTGAACCGTATGACCGATTTTCAAAAATGAGGTACCATTGGATTCCCTGGATCAAGACGAGTTCAACACACCCTATGACGTCAATTTCCGGTTATATAGATTTTCCACCATTTTGAATTTTAAGGAAACACGTTTTTTCGCTTCAACTACTTCTATTTTTGTCAAATCTTCCCCAGAATTGGCTCACATTATCATCAGACCAACCCTCACAGAAGTTATCAAAGGATATTCGATTTTCAAAACCGTTTGTCCGGTACAGCCAATCAAAATCGGCAACAAAGCAACCAAACAGGAAGTTGGGTCATATCTCAGCAAATCTTTGAGAAATCAACACCAAACTTAGTATGATGACTCGGAACCCTCTTCTGAGGCTGTCCAATTAATTTGGTGTCATGTGATCACTGGGCGTGGCCGCAGGAAGCAAAAATGTGTTTTGGCCAATAACTGTTGATTTGTTTGCTTTTATTAAGTGATTCCTTTGTCTCATGATATGTTGGGACATCCCGTATGTGATACATGATAACTTGTGATAATAGCCGAATTGATCCGGCCGCCATTTTGAATTCATTGAAAAACTTTTTTTCTTTACTCCTCCTACACATGTTGTCCAATCTTCACCAAATTTGACAGAGAGTATCTTCAGACCAAGCCTCACAAAGTTTTCACATGATTTTTTGATTTTCAGAACCGTTTGCCCGGTACAGGCAGTCAAAATGTGCCATTAAGCCAGCCAACAGGAAGTTGGGTCGTATCTCAGCAAATCTTTGATGGATTCACACCAAACTTGCTGCATGCACTCGGAACCCTGTTCTGAGGATTTCCAAAGTGTTTTATGGGTCATTTGACTGCTTGGCCACCACATTGCTGCTTGCAGCTATATTTGGTGGCCAAGCCGCGAAGCGGCGAAGCCACATAAGTGATTCTACCTTTTCTTATTAGGATTCCTCCGTAAGGAGGAAACCTATTGTTATTGGTGGTTTTATTATTTGTAATTCTTGTACCATGGGAGTCAATGGCAGCCCCTAGACCCCATCGACAACTTTTTGTGAAATTTGGCACACTCATTAAGGACAGTTTCTTCTATACCTACACCAAGTTTCATGTCTCCCATTAGACCACTCTAGCGCCACCAATGGGTCAAAGTTGGACTTGTGTTTACACACGCAACTTTTGAACCGTATGACTCATTTTCAAAAATGAGGTACCATTGGATTCCCTGGATCAAGCCGAGTTCAACGCACACCATGGCGTTAATTTCCGGTTATATAGATTTCCCGCCATTTCCGGTTTTATCAAAAACCTTTGAAAGCCTACTCCTCCTACAATTTTTGTCATATATTCTTCAAAATCACCAGAGATGATCTTCAAACCAAGCCTCACAAAAGTTATCAAAGGAATTTTGATCCTCATAACCGTCTGTCCGGTACAGCCAATCAAATTCATCAGAAAAGCCGCCAAACAGGATGTGAAGTCATGTCTCAGCAAATCTTTGAGATATCAACACTAAACTTGGTAGATCGGAGGAAGACACTACAACATATTACCATGTGCAAAGGCAAATTCATATCTCTAAAAATGATTGATATAAATCAAATTGAACTTATCGCTAACGCTAAAATAATGCTTTGCACATCAGCCAGTCAAAAACTGATACTCTGATTCAATCACAAGTTCATATGAAGACTCTTGAGAATGTTCATAACACAAATCTGTGAAAAAGTTGACTGTAAGATGAAAGGTCGATTTTTGGTGAATATTTGAAACATGCTTGCTTGGCTAATTTCTAGGCAAATTTCCAATGAATGTCTCCCCTGCTCCTCCCCGCGCGTGCTCCAAAATCTCACACACACTCAGCCTTCCCTTGACACACGCGCGGCCAAGATGCACACGCAACATTTCAGGAGAGTGTGGGCTGACCAAGCCCCCACTCATTCCTTGGTCTTTAGCAAAGGCCCATGTGGCTCTTGATGGTATTGCATTTCCGATTTTGTATGCAATGGTAAAAAGGTCTCAAATCCTGAAACATTGATAGTATAGACCAAGAGTAAATACCACACCTCAAATGGCCCACCATTATCCATAGGTGGCGCTATAGGCCACGCCCAAAAGCACAAAGATACAAGGCTTTCTGGAATGGATAGGTTCACCAAGCCCCCTCCCTTCACGTATTGGCTTGAAAAAAGGCCCATGTGGATCTTGATGGTATTGCATTTCCGATTTTGTATGCAATGGTAAAAAGGTCTCAAAATCCTGAAACATAGATAGTATAGGCAAAGAAACAGTTTAACAAAAAGCCCATGTGGATCTTGTTGGTATTGCTTTTCCGATTTTGTATACAATGGTAAAAAGTTATAAAAATCCTGAAACATTGATAGTATAGACCAAGAGTAACTACCACACCACAAATGGCCCACTATTACCCATAGGTCTTCCCTTGACACACGCGCGGGCTTGGCAAGACGCACACGCAACATTTCAGGAGAGTGTGGGCTTACCAAGCCCCCACTCATTCCTTGGTCTTTTGCAAAGGCCTTGTGGATCTTGATGGTATTGCATTTCAGATTTTGTTTGCCATGGTAAAAAGTTCTCCAAATCCTGAAACATTGATAGTAAAGGCCAACAGTAACAACAACACTTTAACAAAAGCCCATGTGGATATTGTTGGTCTATTTTTCCGATTTTGTATGCAATGGTAAAAAGTTAAAAACATCCTGAAACATTGATAGTATAGGCCAAGAGTAACTACCACACCACAAATGGCCCACCATTACCAATAGGTGTCGCTACAGGCCACGCCTTAAAGCACAAAGCACTTCACTTCTTGTGAAGATTAAAGCACTTCACTTCTTGGCTTGAAATAAAGGCCCTTGTGGATCTTGATGTTATTGCATTTCAGATTTGGTATCCCATTGGAAATTCTGCAGCATTGATTTTTCTATACAGTTACAATTTGTCAAGAATATACATTTTTCAATGGTTCGCAATGCTTTACATGTAAGCCAGTCAAACAAGTTCATATGAAGACTCTTGAGAATGTTTAGTACACAAATCTGAGAAAAAGTTGACTCTAAGATGAAAGGTCGATTTTTGGTGAATCTTTGAAACATGCATGCTTGGCTAATTTCTAGGGAAATTTACAATGAAATGTGTCCCCTGCTCCTCCCCGCGCATGCTCCAAATTCTCACACACTCATTCTTCCCTTGACACGCGCGGGCTTGGCAAGACATACACGCAACATATCAGGACTGTGTGGGCTGACCAAGCCCCAACTCATTCCTTGAATATCAGCATAGGCCCTTGAGGACCTTGGTGTCATTGCATTTCCTACTTTGTATGCAATAGTAAAAAGGTCTCCAAATCCTGACACATTGACAGTACAGGCCAAGAGTAACTACCACACTTTACCCAAAGCCCATGTGGATCCTGTTGGTATTGCATTTTCGATTTTATATGCAGTGGTAAAAAGTTTTTAAAATCCTGAAACATTAATAGTATAGGCCAAGAGTAACTACCACACCACAAATGGCCCACCATTACCCATAGGTGGCGCTACAGGCCACGCCTTAATGCATAAAGATACAAGGCTTTCTGGAATGGATAAGCTCACCAAGCCCCCTTCCTTCACTTACTGGCTTGAAATAAAGGCCCTTGTGGATCTTGATGGTATTGCATTTCAGATTTGGTATGCCATTGGTAATTCTGCAGCATACATTCTTCTATACAGTTACAATTTGTCAAGAATAAACATTGTTCAATGGTTTGCAGTGTTTGGAGGAATCCGCCATTACTGCTTGCAGTTATATTTATTATTAGGATTCCTCCGTAAGGAGGAAACCTATTGTTATTGGTGGTTTTATTATTTGTAATTCTTGTACCATGGGAGTCAATGGCAGCCCCTAGACCCCATCGACAACTTTTTGTGAAATTTGGCACACTCATTAAGGACAGTTTCTTCTATACCTACACCAAGTTTCATGTCTCCCATTAGACCACTCTAGCGCCACCAATGGGTCAAAGTTGGACTTGTGTTTACACACGCAACTTTTGAACCGTATGACTCATTTTCAAAAATGAGGTACCATTGGATTCCCTGGATCAAGCCGAGTTCAACGCACACCATGGCGTTAATTTCCGGTTATATAGATTTCCCGCCATTTCCGGTTTTATCAAAAACCTTTGAAAGCCTACTCCTCCTACAATTTTTGTCATATCTTCTTCAAAATCACCAGAGATGATCTTCAGACCAAGCCTCACAAAAGTTATCAAAGGAATTTTGATCCTCATAACCGTCTGTCCGGTACAGCCAATCAAATTCATCAGAAAAGCCGCCAAACAGGATGTGAAGTCATGTCTCAGCAAATCTTTGAGATATCAACACTAAACTTGGTAGATCGGAGGAAGACACTACAACATGTTACCATGTGCAAAGGCAAATTCATATCTCAAAAAATGATTGATATAAAGCAAATTGAACTTATCGCTAACGCTAAAATTATGCTTTACACATCAGCCATTCAAAAACTGATACTCTGATTCAATCACAAGTTCATATGAAAACTCTTGAGAATGTTCATAACACAAATCTGTGAAAAAGTTGACTGTAAGATGAAAGGTCGATTTTTGGTGAATATTTGAAACATGCTTGCTTGGCTAATTTCTAGGCAAATTTCCAATGAATGTCTCCCTTGCTCCTCCCCGCGCGTGCTCCAAAATCTCACACACACTCAGCCTTCCCTTGACACACGCGCGGCCAAGACGCACACGCAACATTTCAGGAGAGTGTGGGCTGACCAAGCCCCCACTCATTCCTTGGTCTTTAGCAAAGGCCCATGTGGCTCTTGATGGTATTGCATTTCCGATTTTGTATGCAATGGTAAAAAGTTATAAAAATCCTGAAACATTGATAGTATAGACCAAGAGTAACTACCACACCACAAATGGCCCACCATTACCCATAGGTGGCGCTACAGGCCACGCCAAAAAGCACAAATATACAAGGCTTTCTGGAATGGATAGGCTCACCAAGCCCCCTCCCTTCACTTATTGGCTTGAAAAAAAGGCCCATGTGGCTCTTGATGGTATCGCATTTCCGATTTTGTATGCAATGGTAAAAAGGTCTCAAAATCCTGAAACATAGATAGTATAGGCAAAGAAACACTTTAACAAAAAGCCCATGTGGATCTTGTTGGTATTGCTTTTCCGATTTTGTATACAATGGTAAAAAGTTATAAAAATCCTGAAACATTGATAGTATAGACCAAGAGTAACTACCACACCACAAATGGCCCACTATTACCCATAGGTCTTCCCTTGACACACGCGCGGGCTTGGCAAGACGCACACGCAACATTTCAGGAGAGTGTTCCTTGGTCTTTTGCAAAGGCCATGTGGATCTTGATGGTATTGCATTTCAGATTTTGTTTGCCATGGTAAAAAGTTCTCCAAATCCTGAAACATTGATAGTAAAGGCCAAGAGTAACAACAACACTTTAACAAAAGCCCATGTGGATCTTGTTGGTATTGCATTTCCGATTTTGTATGCAATGGTAAAAAGTTAAAAACATCCTGAAACATTGATAGTATAGGCCAAGAGTAACTACCACACCACAAATGGCCCACCATTACCAATAGGTGTCGCTACAGGCCACGCCCTAAAGCACAAAGCACTTCACTTCTTGTGAAGATTAAAGCGCTTCACTTCTTGGCTTGAAATAAAGGCCCTTGTGGATGTTGATGTTATTGCATTTCAGATTTGGTATCCCATTGGAAATTCTGCAGCATTGATTTTTCTATACAGTTACAATTTGTCAAGACTATACATTTTTCAATGGTTCGCAATGCTTTACACGTAAGCCAGTCAAACAAGTTCATATGAAGACTCTTGAGAATGTTTAGTACACAAATCTGAGAAAAAGTTGACTCTAAGATGAAAGGTCGATTTTTGTTGAATCTTTGAAACATGCATGCTTGGCTAATTTCTAGGGAAATTTATAATGAAATGTGTCCCCTGCTCCTCCCCGCGCATGCTCCAAATTCTCACACACTCATTCTTCCCTTGACACGCGCGGGCTTGGCAAGACACACACGCAACATATCAGGACTGTGTGGGCTGACCAAGCCCCCACTCATTCCTTGAATATCAGCATAGGCCCTTGAGGACCTTGGTGTCATTGCATTTCCTACTTTGTATGCAATAGTAAAAAGGTCTCCAAATCCTGACACATTGACAGTACAGGCCAAGAGTAACTACCACACTTTACCCAAAACCCATGTGGATCCTGTTGGTATTGCATTTCCGATTTTATATGCAATGGTAAAAAGTTTTTAAAATCCTGAAACATTAATAGTATAGGCCAAGAGTAACTACCACACCACAAATGGCCCACCATTACCCATAGGTGGCGCTACAGGCCACGCCTTAATGCATAAAGATACAAGGCTTTCTGGAATGGATAAGCTCACCAAGCCCCCTTCCTTCACTTACTGGCTTGAAATAAAGGCCCTTGTGGATCTTGATGGTATTGCATTTCAGATTTGGTATGCCATTGGTAATTCTGCAGCATATATTTTTCTATACAGTTACAATTTGTCAAGAATAAACATTTTTCAATGGTTCGCAGTGTTTGGAGGAATCCGACATTACTGCTTGCAGTTATATTTAGGATTCCTCTGTAAGGAGGAAACCTATTGTTATTGGTGGTTTTATTATTAGGATTCCTCCGTAAGGAGGAAACCTATTGTTATTGGTGGTTTTATTATTAGGATTCCTCCGTAAGGAGGAAACCTATTGTTATTGGTGGTTTTATTATTAGGATTCCTCCGTAAGGAGGAAACCTATTGTTATTGGTGGTTTTATTATTTGTAATTCTTGTACCATGGGAGTCAATGGCAGCCCCTAGACCCCATCGACAACTTTTTGTGAAATTTGGCACACTCATTAAGGACAGTTTCTTCTATACCTACACCAAGTTTCATGTCTCCCATTAGACCACTCTAGCGCCACCAATGGGTCAAAGTTGGACTTGTGTTTACACACGCAACTTTTGAACCGTATGACTCATTTTCAAAAATGAGGTACCATTGGATTCCCTGGATCAAGCCGAGTTCAACGCACACCATGGCGTTAATTTCCGGTTATATAGATTTCCCGCCATTTCCGGTTTTATCAAAAACCTTTGAAAGCCTACTCCTCCTACAATTTTTGTCATATCTTCTTCAAAATCACCAGAGATGATCTTCAGACCAAGCCTCACAAAATTTATCAAAGGAATTTTGATCCTCATAACCGTCTGTCCGGTACAGCCAATCAAATTCATCAGAAAAGCCGCAAAACAGGATGTGAAGTCATGTCTCAGCAAATCTTTGAGATATCAACACTAAACTTGGTAGATCGGAGGAAGACACTACAACATGTTACCATGTGCAAAGGCAAATTCATATCTCAAAAAATGATTGATATAAAGCAAATTGAACTTATCGCTAACGCTAAAATTATGCTTTACACATCAGCCATTCAAAAACTGATACTCTGATTCAATCACAAGTTCATATGAAAACTCTTGAGAATGTTCATAACACAAATCTGTGAAAAAGTTGACTGTAAGATGAAAGGTCGATTTTTGGTGAATATTTGAAACATGCTTGCTTGGCTAATTTCTAGGCAAATTTCCAATGAATGTCTCCCTTGCTCCTCCCCGCGCGTGCTCCAAAATCTCACACACACTCAGCCTTCCCTTGACACACGCGCGGCCAAGACGCACACGCAACATTTCAGGAGAGTGTGGGCTGACCAAGCCCCCACTCATTCCTTGGTCTTTAGCAAAGGCCCATGTGGCTCTTGATGGTATTGCATTTCCGATTTTGTATGCAATGGTAAAAAGGTCTCAAATCCTGAAACATTGATAGTGTAGGCCGAGAAACACTTTAACAAAAGCCCATGTGGATCTTGTTGGTATTGCATTTCCGATTTTGTATGCAATGGTAAAAAGTTATAAAAATCCTGAAACATTGATAGTATAGACCAAGAGTAACTACCACACCACAAATGGCCCACCATTACCCATAGGTGGCGCTACAGGCCACGCCAAAAAGCACAAATATACAAGGCTTTCTGGAATGGATAGGCTCACCAAGCCCCCTCCCTTCACTTATTGGCTTGAAAAAAAGGCCCATGTGGCTCTTGATGGTATTGCATTTCCGATTTTGTATGCAATGGTAAAAAGGTCTCAAAATCCTGAAACATAGATAGTATAGGCAAAGAAACACTTTAACAAAAAGCCCATGTGGATCTTGTTGGTATTGCTTTTCCGATTTTGTATACAATGGTAAAAAGTTATAAAAATCCTGAAACATTGATAGTATAGACCAAGAGTAACTACCACACCACAAATGGCCCACTATTACCCATAGGTCTTCCCTTGACACACGCGCGGGCTTGGCAAGACGCACACGCAACATTTCAGGAGAGTGTTCCTTGGTCTTTTGCAAAGGCCATGTGGATCTTGATGGTATTGCATTTCAGATTTTGTTTGCCATGGTAAAAAGTTCTCCAAATCCTGAAACATTGATAGTAAAGGCCAAGAGTAACAACAACACTTTAACAAAAGCCCATGTGGATCTTGTTGGTATTGCATTTCCGATTTTGTATGCAATGGTAAAAAGTTATAAAAATCCTGAAACATTGATAGTATAGACCAAGAGTAACTACCACACCACAAATGGCCCACCATTACCCATAGGTGGCGCTACAGGCCACGCCAAAAAGCACAAATATACAAGGCTTTCTGGAATGGATAGGCTCACCAAGCCCCCTCCCTTCACTTATTGGCTTGAAAAAAAGGCCCATGTGGCTCTTGATGGTATTGCATTTCCGATTTTGTATGCAATGGTAAAAAGGTCTCAAAATCCTGAAACATAGATAGTATAGGCAAAGAAACACTTTAACAAAAAGCCCATGTGGATCTTGTTGGTATTGCTTTTCCGATTTTGTATACAATGGTAAAAAGTTATAAAAATCCTGAAACATTGATAGTATAGACCAAGAGTAACTACCACACCACAAATGGCCCACTATTACCCATAGGTCTTCCCTTGACACACGCGCGGGCTTGGCAAGACGCACACGCAACATTTCAGGAGAGTGTTCCTTGGTCTTTTGCAAAGGCCATGTGGATCTTGATGGTATTGCATTTCAGATTTTGTTTGCCATGGTAAAAAGTTCTCCAAATCCTGAAACATTGATAGTAAAGGCCAAGAGTAACAACAACACTTTAACAAAAGCCCATGTGGATCTTGTTGGTATTGCATTTCCGATTTTGTATGCAATGGTAAAAAGTTAAAAACATCCTGAAACATTGATAGTATAGGCCAAGAGTAACTACCACACCACAAATGGCCCACCATTACCAATAGGTGTCGCTACAGGCCACGCCCTAAAGCACAAAGCACTTCACTTCTTGTGAAGATTAAAGCGCTTCACTTCTTGGCTTGAAATAAAGGCCCTTGTGGATGTTGATGTTATTGCATTTCAGATTTGGTATCCCATTGGAAATTCTGCAGCATTGATTTTTCTATACAGTTACAATTTGTCAAGACTATACATTTTTCAATGGTTCGCAATGCTTTACACGTAAGCCAGTCAAACAAGTTCATATGAAGACTCTTGAGAATGTTTAGTACACAAATCTGAGAAAAAGTTGACTCTAAGATGAAAGGTCGATTTTTGTTGAATCTTTGAAACATGCATGCTTGGCTAATTTCTAGGGAAATTTATAATGAAATGTGTCCCCTGCTCCTCCCCGCGCATGCTCCAAATTCTCACACACTCATTCTTCCCTTGACACGCGCGGGCTTGGCAAGACACACACGCAACATATCAGGACTGTGTGGGCTGACCAAGCCCCCACTCATTCCTTGAATATCAGCATAGGCCCTTGAGGACCTTGGTGTCATTGCATTTCCTACTTTGTATGCAATAGTAAAAAGGTCTCCAAATCCTGACACATTGACAGTACAGGCCAAGAGTAACTACCACACTTTACCCAAAACCCATGTGGATCCTGTTGGTATTGCATTTCCGATTTTATATGCAATGGTAAAAAGTTTTTAAAATCCTGAAACATTAATAGTATAGGCCAAGAGTAACTACCACACCACAAATGGCCCACCATTACCCATAGGTGGCGCTACAGGCCACGCCTTAATGCATAAAGATACAAGGCTTTCTGGAATGGATAAGCTCACCAAGCCCCCTTCCTTCACTTACTGGCTTGAAATAAAGGCCCTTGTGGATCTTGATGGTATTGCATTTCAGATTTGGTATGCCATTGGTAATTCTGCAGCATATATTTTTCTATACAGTTACAATTTGTCAAGAATAAACATTTTTCAATGGTTCGCAGTGTTTGGAGGAATCCGACATTACTGCTTGCAGTTATATTTAGGATTCCTCTGTAAGGAGGAAACCTATTGTTATTGGTGGTTTTATTATTAGGATTCCTCCGTAAGGAGGAAACCTATTGTTATTGGTGGTTTTATTATTAGGATTCCTCCGTAAGGAGGAAACCTATTGTTATTGGTGGTTTTATTATTAGGATTCCTCCGTAAGGAGGAAACCTATTGTTATTGGTGGTTTTATTATTTGTAATTCTTGTACCATGGGAGTCAATGGCAGCCCCTAGACCCCATCGACAACTTTTTGTGAAATTTGGCACACTCATTAAGGACAGTTTCTTCTATACCTACACCAAGTTTCATGTCTCCCATTAGACCACTCTAGCGCCACCAATGGGTCAAAGTTGGACTTGTGTTTACACACGCAACTTTTGAACCGTATGACTCATTTTCAAAAATGAGGTACCATTGGATTCCCTGGATCAAGCCGAGTTCAACGCACACCATGGCGTTAATTTCCGGTTATATAGATTTCCCGCCATTTCCGGTTTTATCAAAAACCTTTGAAAGCCTACTCCTCCTACAATTTTTGTCATATCTTCTTCAAAATCACCAGAGATGATCTTCAGACCAAGCCTCACAAAATTTATCAAAGGAATTTTGATCCTCATAACCGTCTGTCCGGTACAGCCAATCAAATTCATCAGAAAAGCCGCCAAACAGGATGTGAAGTCATGTCTCAGCAAATCTTTGAGATATCAACACTAAACTTGGTAGATCGGAGGAAGACACTACAACATGTTACCATGTGCAAAGGCAAATTCATATCTCAAAAAATGATTGATATAAAGCAAATTGAACTTATCGCTAACGCTAAAATTATGCTTTACACATCAGCCATTCAAAAACTGATACTCTGATTCAATCACAAGTTCATATGAAAACTCTTGAGAATGTTCATAACACAAATCTGTGAAAAAGTTGACTGTAAGATGAAAGGTCGATTTTTGGTGAATATTTGAAACATGCTTGCTTGGCTAATTTCTAGGCAAATTTCCAATGAATGTCTCCCTTGCTCCTCCCCGCGCGTGCTCCAAAATCTCACACACACTCAGCCTTCCCTTGACACACGCGCGGCCAAGACGCACACGCAACATTTCAGGAGAGTGTGGGCTGACCAAGCCCCCACTCATTCCTTGGTCTTTAGCAAAGGCCCATGTGGCTCTTGATGGTATTGCATTTCCGATTTTGTATGCAATGGTAAAAAGGTCTCAAATCCTGAAACATTGATAGTGTAGGCCGAGAAACACTTTAACAAAAGCCCATGTGGATCTTGTTGGTATTGCATTTCCGATTTTGTATGCAATGGTAAAAAGTTATAAAAATCCTGAAACATTGATAGTATAGACCAAGAGTAACTACCACACCACAAATGGCCCACCATTACCCATAGGTGGCGCTACAGGCCACGCCAAAAAGCACAAATATACAAGGCTTTCTGGAATGGATAGGCTCACCAAGCCCCCTCCCTTCACTTATTGGCTTGAAAAAAAGGCCCATGTGGCTCTTGATGGTATTGCATTTCCGATTTTGTATGCAATGGTAAAAAGGTCTCAAAATCCTGAAACATAGATAGTATAGGCAAAGAAACACTTTAACAAAAAGCCCATGTGGATCTTGTTGGTATTGCTTTTCCGATTTTGTATACAATGGTAAAAAGTTATAAAAATCCTGAAACATTGATAGTATAGACCAAGAGTAACTACCACACCACAAATGGCCCACTATTACCCATAGGTCTTCCCTTGACACACGTGCGGGCTTGGCAAGACGCACACGCAACATTTCAGGAGAGTGTTCCTTGGTCTTTTGCAAAGGCCATGTGGATCTTGATGGTATTGCATTTCAGATTTTGTTTGCCATGGTAAAAAGTTCTCCAAATCCTGAAACATTGATAGTAAAGGCCAAGAGTAACAACAACACTTTAACAAAAGCCCATGTGGATCTTGTTGGTATTGCATTTCCGATTTTGTATGCAATGGTAAAAAGTTAAAAACATCCTGAAACATTGATAGTATAGGCCAAGAGTAACTACCACACCACAAATGGCCCACTATTACCCATAGGTCTTCCCTTGACACACGCGCGGGCTTGGCAAGACGCACACGCAACATTTCAGGAGAGTGTGGGCTTTCCAAGCCCCCACTCATTCCTTGGTCTTTTGCAAAGGCCTTGTGGATCTTGATGGTATTGCATTTCAGATTTTGTTTGCCATGGTAAAAAGTTCTCCAAATCCTGAAACATTGATAGTAAAGGCCAACAGTAACAACAACACTTTAACAAAAGCCCATGTGGATATTGTTGGTATATTTTTCCGATTTTGTATGCAATGGTAAAAAGTCAAAAACATCCTGAAACATTGATAGTATAGGCCAAGAGTAACTACCACACCACAAATGGCCCACCATTACCAATAGGTGTCGCTACAGGCCACGCCTTAAAGCACAAAGCACTTCACTTCTTGTGAAGATTAAAGCACTTCACTTCTTGGCTTGAAATAAAGGCCCTTGTGGATCTTGATGTTATTGCATTTCAGATTTGGTATCCCATTGGAAATTCTGCAGCATTGATTTTTCTATACAGTTACAATTTGTCAAGAATATACATTTTTCAATGGTTCGCAATGCTTTACATGTAAGCCAGTCAAACAAGTTCATATGAAGACTCTTGAGAATGTTTAGTACACAAATCTGAGAAAAAGTTGACTCTAAGATGAAAGGTCGATTTTTGGTGAATCTTTGAAACATGCATGCTTGGCTAATTTCTAGGGAAATTTACAATGAAATGTGTCCCCTGCTCCTCCCCGCGCATGCTCCAAATTCTCACACACTCATTCTTCCCTTGACACGCGCGGGCTTGGCAAGACATACACGCAACATATCAGGACTGTGTGGTCTGACCAAGCCCCAACTCATTCCTTGAATATCAGCATAGGCCCTTGAGGACCTTGGTGTCATTGCATTTCCTACTTTGTATGCAATAGTAAAAAGGTCTCCAAATCCTGACACATTGACAGTACAGGCCAAGAGTAACTACCACACTTTACCCAAAGCCCATGTGGATCCTGTTGGTATTGCATTTTCGATTTTATATGCAGTGGTAAAAAGTTTTTAAAATCCTGAAACATTAATAGTATAGGCCAAGAGTAACTACCACACCACAAATGGCCCACCATTACCCATAGGTGGCGCTACAGGCCACGCCTTAATGCATAAAGATACAAGGCTTTCTGGAATGGATAAGCTCACCAAGCCCCCTTCCTTCACTTACTGGCTTGAAATAAAGGCCCTTGTGGATCTTGATGGTATTGCATTTCAGATTTGGTATGCCATTGGTAATTCTGCAGCATACATTCTTCTATACAGTTACAATTTGTCAAGAATAAACATTGTTCAATGGTTTGCAGTGTTTGGAGGAATCCGCCATTACTGCTTGCAGTTATATTTATTATTATTATTATTATTCTTAAGACTGGGTGTCTATGGCAGGCCCTAGAAGCGCTTGGTCGAAAGTTGTGAAATTTGGCACACTCATTAGGGACAGTCCCCCGGTCCAAGTCACAAAGTTTCATGTCCCATACTTTGGCACTCTAGCGCCACCAACGGGTCAAAGTTGGAGTTGTGTTTACACACGCAACTTTTGAACCGTATGTCCCATTTTCAAAAATGAGGTACCATTGGATTCCCTGGATCAAGCCGAGTGCAATGCACACCATGGCGTCAATTTCCGGTTATATAGGTTTTCCGCTATTTCCGGTTTTATCAAAAACCTTTAAAAGCCTACTCCTCCTACAAATTTTTTCAAATATTCTTCACAATTACCAGATATGATCTTCAGACCAAGCCTCACAAAAGTTATCGAAGGATATTTGATTTTCAAAACCGTTTGTCCGGTACAGCCAATCAAATTCTGCAGATAAGCCGCTAAATAGGAAGTGAAGCGATATCTCAGCAGTTCTTTGAGGCAGTGACACCAAAGTTGGTACGCTTACTCTGAACTTTATTCTAAGGATGTCCTCCAAAAATGGTGTCATGTGACTAAAAGGGGGCGTGGCCGGAAGCATAAACGTGTTTTGGCTAATAACTGTTGAAGTATTTACCTTAATAAAGTAATTTCTTTGTCTCTTGATGTCTTGTGAGATATCAAGCTTGACCATCGATAATATTTCATAACAACCGAATTGACGCGGCCGCCATTTTGGATTTCATGGAAAAGTGTAAAAACCTTTTACACGCCCCAAATTTTGTCCAATGTTTACTAAATTTGGCACAGATGATCTTCAGACCAAGCTTCACAAAGGTGTCTGATGGATTTTCAAATTTTCGAAACCGTTTGTTCGGTAGAGCCGATCAAAGGCGGCGGCGAAGCCACAAAAGACACGTTAGAGCGTAACTCAGCAACCATTTTAGCGATTGTCACCGAACTTGGGTTCCATCGTTCCCAAGAGGATCAGAGGAGGCCTGTGGTGTTACACCGGAAAAAAACACTTTAAACACTCAGTACTTTGGAACGCAAACAGATATTTCAACCAAACTTGGTGTGTTGCATGAGTGCAACAGGTTATTGTGACTTAATTGTTGCGCAAGTGCTATGGAGGCCATGTCCTGCTCTGGACTGCTTGGCCCCTCCATTGCTGCTTGCAGCTATATTTATTATTACACTTCTTCTGTCATTGGAGTCTATGGCAGCCCCTAGAACCGTATGGTAAAAAGTTGTGAAATTTGGCACACTTATTAAGCACAGTCCCCTCTTTATATTCACCAAGTTTCATGTCTCTCATTGGAGCACTCTAGCGCCACCAACTGGTCAAAGTTGGACTTGTGTTTACACACGTAACTTTTGAACCGTATGACCGATTTTCAAAAATGAGGTACCATTGGATTCCCTGGATCAAGACGAGTTCAACACACCCTATGACGTCAATTTCCGGTTATATAGATTTTCCACCATTTTGAATTTTAAGGAAACACGTTTTTTCGCTTCAACTACTTCTATTTTTGTCAAATCTTCCCCAGAATTGGCACACATTATCATCAGACCAACCCTCACAGAAGTTATCAAAGGATATTCGATTTTCAAAACCGTTTGTCCGGTACAGCCAATCAAAATCGGCAACAAAGCAACCAAACAGGAAGTTGGGTCATATCTCAGCAAATCTTTGAGAAATCAACACCAAACTTAGTATGATGACTCGGAACCCTCTTCTGAGGCTGTCCAATTAATTTGGTGTCATGTGATCACTGGGCGTGGCCGCAGGAAGCAAAAATGTGTTTTGGCCAATAACTGTTGATTTGTTTGCTTTTATTAAGTGATTCCTTTGTCTCATGATATGTTGGGACATCCCGTATGTGATACATGATAACTTGTGATAATAGCCGAATTGATCCGGCCGCCATTTTGAATTCATTGAAAAACTTTTTTTCTTTACTCCTCCTACACATGTTGTCCAATCTTCACCAAATTTGACAGAGAGTATCTTCAGACCAAGCCTCACAAAGTTTTCACATGATTTTTTGATTTTCAGAACCGTTTGCCCGGTACAGGCAGTCAAAATGTGCCATTAAGCCAGCCAACAGGAAGTTGGGTCGTATCTCAGCAAATCTTTGATGGATTCACACCAAACTTGCTGCATGCACTCGGAACCCTGTTCTGAGGATTTCCAAAGTGTTTTATGGGTCATTTGACTGCTTGGCCACCACATTGCTGCTTGCAGCTATATTTGGTGGCCAAGCCGCGAAGCGGCGAAGCCACATAAGTGATTCTACCTTTTCTTATTATTATTATTACACTTCTTCTGTCATTGGAGTCTATGGCAGCCCCTAGAACCGTATGGTAAAAAGTTGTGAAATTTGGCACACTTATTAAGCACAGTCCCCTCTTTATATTCACCAAGTTTCATGTCTCTCATTGGAGCACTCTAGCGCCACCAACTGGTCAAAGTTGGACTTGTGTTTACACACGTAACTTTTGAACCGTATGACCGATTTTCAAAAATGAGGTACCATTGGATTCCCTGGATCAAGACGAGTTCAACACACCCTATGACGTCAATTTCCGGTTATATAGATTTTCCACCATTTTGAATTTTAAGGAAACACGTTTTTTCGCTTCAACTACTTCTATTTTTGTCAAATCTTCCCCAGAATTGGCTCACATTATCATCAGACCAACCCTCACAGAAGTTATCAAAGGATATTCGATTTTCAAAACCGTTTGTCCGGTACAGCCAATCAAAATCGGCAACAAAGCAACCAAACAGGAAGTTGGGTCATATCTCAGCAAATCTTTGAGAAATCAACACCAAACTTAGTATGATGACTCGGAACCCTCTTCTGAGGCTGTCCAATTAATTTGGTGTCATGTGATCACTGGGCGTGGCCGCAGGAAGCAAAAATGTGTTTTGGCCAATAACTGTTGATTTGTTTGCTTTTATTAAGTGATTCCTTTGTCTCATGATATGTTGGGACATCCCGTATGTGATACATGATAACTTGTGATAATAGCCGAATTGATCCGGCCGCCATTTTGAATTCATTGAAAAACTTTTTTTCTTTACTCCTCCTACACATGTTGTCCAATCTTCACCAAATTTGACAGAGAGTATCTTCAGACCAAGCCTCACAAAGTTTTCACATGATTTTTTGATTTTCAGAACCGTTTGCCCGGTACAGGCAGTCAAAATGTGCCATTAAGCCAGCCAACAGGAAGTTGGGTCGTATCTCAGCAAATCTTTGATGGATTCACACCAAACTTGCTGCATGCACTCGGAACCCTGTTCTGAGGATTTCCAAAGTGTTTTATGGGTCATTTGACTGCTTGGCCACCACATTGCTGCTTGCAGCTATATTTGGTGGCCAAGCCGCGAAACCACATAAGTGATTCTACCTTTTCTTATTATTATTATTACACTTCTTCTGTCATTGGAGTCTATGGCAGCCCCTAGAACCGTATGGTAAAAAGTTGTGAAATTTGGCACACTTATTAAGCACAGTCCCCTCTTTATATTCACCAAGTTTCATGTCTCTCATTGGAGCACTCTAGCGCCACCAACTGGTCAAAGTTGGACTTGTGTTTACACACGTAACTTTTGAACCGTATGACCGATTTTCAAAAATGAGGTACCATTGGATTCCCTGGATCAAGACGAGTTCAACACACCCTATGACGTCAATTTCCGGTTATATAGATTTTCCACCATTTTGAATTTTAAGGAAACACGTTTTTTCGCTTCAACTACTTCTATTTTTGTCAAATCTTCCCCAGAATTGGCACACATTATCATCAGACCAACCCTCACAGAAGTTATCAAAGGATATTCGATTTTCAAAACCGTTTGTCCGGTACAGCCAATCAAAATCGGCAACAAAGCAACCAAACAGGAAGTTGGGTCATATCTCAGCAAATCTTTGAGAAATCAACACCAAACTTAGTATGATGACTCGGAACCCTCTTCTGAGGCTGTCCAATTAATTTGGTGTCATGTGATCACTGGGCGTGGCCGCAGGAAGCAAAAATGTGTTTTGGCCAATAACTGTTGATTTGTTTGCTTTTATTAAGTGATTCCTTTGTCTCATGATATGTTGGGACATCCCGTATGTGATACATGATAACTTGTGATAATAGCCGAATTGATCCGGCCGCCATTTTGAATTCATTGAAAAACTTTTTTTCTTTACTCCTCCTACACATGTTGTCCAATCTTCACCAAATTTGACAGAGAGTATCTTCAGACCAAGCCTCACAAAGTTTTCACATGATTTTTTGATTTTCAGAACCGTTTGCCCGGTACAGGCAGTCAAAATGTGCCATTAAGCCAGCCAACAGGAAGTTGGGTCGTATCTCAGCAAATCTTTGATGGATTCACACCAAACTTGCTGCATGCACTCGGAACCCTGTTCTGAGGATTTCCAAAGTGTTTTATGGGTCATTTGACTGCTTGGCCACCACATTGCTGCTTGCAGCTATATTTGGTGGCCAAGCCGCGAAGCGGCGAAGCCACATAAGTGATTCTACCTTTTCTTATTAGGATTCCTCCGTAAGGAGGAAACCTATTGTTATTGGTGGTTTTATTATTTGTAATTCTTGTACCATGGGAGTCAATGGCAGCCCCTAGACCCCATCGACAACTTTTTGTGAAATTTGGCACACTCATTAAGGACAGTTTCTTCTATACCTACACCAAGTTTCATGTCTCCCATTAGACCACTCTAGCGCCACCAATGGGTCAAAGTTGGACTTGTGTTTACACACGCAACTTTTGAACCGTATGACTCATTTTCAAAAATGAGGTACCATTGGATTCCCTGGATCAAGCCGAGTTCAACGCACACCATGGCGTTAATTTCCGGTTATATAGATTTCCCGCCATTTCCGGTTTTATCAAAAACCTTTGAAAGCCTACTCCTCCTACAATTTTTGTCATATCTTCTTCAAAATCACCAGAGATGATCTTCAGACCAAGCCTCACAAAAGTTATCAAAGGAATTTTGATCCTCATAACCGTCTGTCCGGTACAGCCAATCAAATTCATCAGAAAAGCCGCAAAACAGGATGTGAAGTCATGTCTCAGCAAATCTTTGAGATATCAACACTAAACTTGGTAGATCGGAGGAAGACACTACAACATGTTACCATGTGCAAAGGCAAATTCATATCTCAAAAAATGATTGATATAAAGCAAATTGAACTTATCGCTAACGCTAAAATTATGCTTTACACATCAGCCATTCAAAAACTGATACTCTGATTCAATCACAAGTTCATATGAAAACTCTTGAGAATGTTCATAACACAAATCTGTGAAAAAGTTGACTGTAAGATGAAAGGTCGATTTTTGGTGAATATTTGCAACATGCTTGCTTGGCTAATTTCTAGGCAAATTTCCAATGAATGTCTCCCTTGCTCCTCCCCGCGCGTGCTCCAAAATCTCACACACACTCAGCCTTCCCTTGACACACGCGCGGCCAAGACGCACACGCAACATTTCAGGAGAGTGTGGGCTGACCAAGCCCCCACTCATTCCTTGGTCTTTAGCAAAGGCCCATGTGGCTCTTGATGGTATTGCATTTCCGATTTTGTATGCAATGGTAAAAAGGTCTCAAATCCTGAAACATTGATAGTGTAGGCCGAGAAACACTTTAACAAAAGCCCATGTGGATCTTGTTGGTATTGCATTTCCGATTTTGTATGCAATGGTAAAAAGTTATAAAAATCCTGAAACATTGATAGTATAGACCAAGAGTAACTACCACACCACAAATGGCCCACCATTACCCATAGGTGGCGCTACAGGCCACGCCAAAAAGCACAAATATACAAGGCTTTCTGGAATGGATAGGCTCACCAAGCCCCCTCCCTTCACTTATTGGCTTGAAAAAAAGGCCCATGTGGCTCTTGATGGTATTGCATTTCCGATTTTGTATGCAATGGTAAAAAGGTCTCAAATCCTGAAACATTGATAGTGTAGGCCGAGAAACACTTTAACAAAAGCCCATGTGGATCTTGTTGGTATTGCATTTCCGATTTTGTATGCAATGGTAAAAAGTTATAAAAATCCTGAAACATTGATAGTATAGACCAAGAGTAACTACCACACCACAAATGGCCCACCATTACCCATAGGTGGCGCTACAGGCCACGCCAAAAAGCACAAATATACAAGGCTTTCTGGAATGGATAGGCTCACCAAGCCCCCTCCCTTCACTTATTGGCTTGAAAAAAAGGCCCATGTGGATCTTGATGGTATTGCATTTCCGATTTTGTATGCAATGGTAAAAAGGTCTCAAAATCCTGAAACATAGATAGTATAGGCAAAGAAACACTTTAACAAAAAGCCCATGTGGATCTTGTTGGTATTGCTTTTCCGATTTTGTATACAATGGTAAAAAGTTATAAAAATCCTGAAACATTGATAGTATAGACCAAGAGTAACTACCACACCACAAATGGCCCACTATTACCCATAGGTCTTCCCTTGACACACGCGCGGGCTTGGCAAGACGCACACGCAACATTTCAGGAGAGTGTTCCTTGGTCTTTTGCAAAGGCCATGTGGATCTTGATGGTATTGCATTTCAGATTTTGTTTGCCATGGTAAAAAGTTATCCAAATCCTGAAACATTGATAGTAAAGGCCAAGAGTAACAACAACACTTTAACAAAAGCCCATGTGGATCTTGTTGGTATTGCATTTCCGATTTTGTATGCAATGGTAAAAAGTTAAAAACATCCTGAAACATTGATAGTATAGGCCAAGAGTAACTACCACACCACAAATGGCCCACCATTACCAATAGGTGTCGCTACAGGCCACGCCCTAAAGCACAAAGCACTTCACTTCTTGTGAAGATTAAAGCGCTTCACTTCTTGGCTTGAAATAAAGGCCCTTGTGGATGTTGATGTTATTGCATTTCAGATTTGGTATCCCATTGGAAATTCTGCAGCATTGATTTTTCTATACAGTTACAATTTGTCAAGAATATACATTTTTCAATGGTTCGCAATGCTTTACACGTAAGCCAGTCAAACAAGTTCATATGAAGACTCTTGAGAATGTTTAGTACACAAATCTGAGAAAAAGTTGACTCTAAGATGAAAGGTCGATTTTTGGTGAATCTTTGAAACATGCATGCTTGGCTAATTTCTAGGGAAATTTACAATGAAATGTGTCCCCTGCTCCTCCCCGCGCATGCTCCAAATTCTCAGACACTCATTCTTCCCTTGACACGCGCGGGCTTGGCAAGACACACACGCAACATATCAGGACTGTGTGGGCTGACCAAGCCCCCACTCATTCCTTGAATATCAGCATAGGCCCTTGAGGACCTTGGTGTCATTGCATTTCCTACTTTGTATGCAATAGTAAAAAGGTCTCCAAATCCTGACACATTGACAGTACAGGCCAAGAGTAACTACCACACTTTACCCAAAGCCCATGTGGATCCTGTTGGTATTGCATTTCCGATTTTATATGCAATGGTAAAAAGTTTTTAAAATCCTGAAACATTAATAGTATAGGCCAAGAGTAACTACCACACCACAAATGGTCCACCATTACCCATAGGTGGCGCTACAGGCCACGCCTTAATGCATAAAGATACAAGGCTTTCTGGAATGGATAAGCTCACCAAGCCCCCTTCCTTCACTTACTGGCTTGAAATAAAGGCCCTTGTGGATCTTGATGGTATTGCATTTCAGATTTGGTATGCCATTGGTAATTCTGCAGCATACATTTTTCTATACAGTTACAATTTGTCAAAAATAAACATTTTTCAATGGTTCGCAGTGTTTGGAGGAATCCGCCATTACTGCTTGCAGTTATATTTATTATTATTACACTTCTTCTGTCATTGGAGTCTATGGCAGCCCCTAGAACCGTATGGTAAAAAGTTGTGAAATTTGGCACACTTATTAAGCACAGTCCCCTCTTTATATTCACCAAGTTTCATGTCTCTCATTGGAGCACTCTAGCGCCACCAACTGGTCAAAGTTGGACTTGTGTTTACACACGTAACTTTTGAACCGTATGACCGATTTTCAAAAATGAGGTACCATTGGATTCCCTGGATCAAGACGAGTTCAACACACCCTATGACGTCAATTTCCGGTTATATAGATTTTCCACCATTTTGAATTTTAAGGAAACACGTTTTTTCGCTTCAACTACTTCTATTTTTGTCAAATCTTCCCCAGAATTGGCACACATTATCATCAGACCAACCCTCACAGAAGTTATCAAAGGATATTCGATTTTCAAAACCGTTTGTCCGGTACAGCCAATCAAAATCGGCAACAAAGCAACCAAACAGGAAGTTGGGTCATATCTCAGCAAATCTTTGAGAAATCAACACCAAACTTAGTATGATGACTCGGAACCCTCTTCTGAGGCTGTCCAATTAATTTGGTGTCATGTGATCACTGGGCGTGGCCGCAGGAAGCAAAAATGTGTTTTGGCCAATAACTGTTGATTTGTTTGCTTTTATTAAGTGATTCCTTTGTCTCATGATATGTTGGGACATCCCGTATGTGATACATGATAACTTGTGATAATAGCCGAATTGATCCGGCCGCCATTTTGAATTCATTGAAAAACTTTTTTTCTTTACTCCTCCTACACATGTTGTCCAATCTTCACCAAATTTGACAGAGAGTATCTTCAGACCAAGCCTCACAAAGTTTTCACATGATTTTTTGATTTTCAGAACCGTTTGCCCGGTACAGGCAGTCAAAATGTGCCATTAAGCCAGCCAACAGGAAGTTGGGTCGTATCTCAGCAAATCTTTGATGGATTCACACCAAACTTGCTGCATGCACTCGGAACCCTGTTCTGAGGATTTCCAAAGTGTTTTATGGGTCATTTGACTGCTTGGCCACCACATTGCTGCTTGCAGCTATATTTGGTGGCCAAGCCGCGAAGCGGCGAAGCCACATAAGTGATTCTACCTTTTCTTATTATTATTATTACACTTCTTCTGTCATTGGAGTCTATGGCAGCCCCTAGAACCGTATGGTAAAAAGTTGTGAAATTTGGCACACTTATTAAGCACAGTCCCCTCTTTATATTCACCAAGTTTCATGTCTCTCATTGGAGCACTCTAGCGCCACCAACTGGTCAAAGTTGGACTTGTGTTTACACACGTAACTTTTGAACCGTATGACCGATTTTCAAAAATGAGGTACCATTGGATTCCCTGGATCAAGACGAGTTCAACACACCCTATGACGTCAATTTCCGGTTATATAGATTTTCCACCATTTTGAATTTTAAGGAAACACGTTTTTTCGCTTCAACTACTTCTATTTTTGTCAAATCTTCCCCAGAATTGGCTCACATTATCATCAGACCAACCCTCACAGAAGTTATCAAAGGATATTCGATTTTCAAAACCGTTTGTCCGGTACAGCCAATCAAAATCGGCAACAAAGCAACCAAACAGGAAGTTGGGTCATATCTCAGCAAATCTTTGAGAAATCAACACCAAACTTAGTATGATGACTCGGAACCCTCTTCTGAGGCTGTCCAATTAATTTGGTGTCATGTGATCACTGGGCGTGGCCGCAGGAAGCAAAAATGTGTTTTGGCCAATAACTGTTGATTTGTTTGCTTTTATTAAGTGATTCCTTTGTCTCATGATATGTTGGGACATCCCGTATGTGATACATGATAACTTGTGATAATAGCCGAATTGATCCGGCCGCCATTTTGAATTCATTGAAAAACTTTTTTTCTTTACTCCTCCTACACATGTTGTCCAATCTTCACCAAATTTGACAGAGAGTATCTTCAGACCAAGCCTCACAAAGTTTTCACATGATTTTTTGATTTTCAGAACCGTTTGCCCGGTACAGGCAGTCAAAATGTGCCATTAAGCCAGCCAACAGGAAGTTGGGTCGTATCTCAGCAAATCTTTGATGGATTCACACCAAACTTGCTGCATGCACTCGGAACCCTGTTCTGAGGATTTCCAAAGTGTTTTATGGGTCATTTGACTGCTTGGCCACCACATTGCTGCTTGCAGCTATATTTGGTGGCCAAGCCGCGAAGCCACATAAGTGATTCTACCTTTTCTTATTATTATTATTACACTTCTTCTGTCATTGGAGTCTATGGCAGCCCCTAGAACCGTATGGTAAAAAGTTGTGAAATTTGGCACACTTATTAAGCACAGTCCCCTCTTTATATTCACCAAGTTTCATGTCTCTCATTGGAGCACTCTAGCGCCACCAACTGGTCAAAGTTGGACTTGTGTTTACACACGTAACTTTTGAACCGTATGACCGATTTTCAAAAATGAGGTACCATTGGATTCCCTGGATCAAGACGAGTTCAACACACCCTATGACGTCAATTTCCGGTTATATAGATTTTCCACCATTTTGAATTTTAAGGAAACACGTTTTTTCGCTTCAACTACTTCTATTTTTGTCAAATCTTCCCCAGAATTGGCACACATTATCATCAGACCAACCCTCACAGAAGTTATCAAAGGATATTCGATTTTCAAAACCGTTTGTCCGGTACAGCCAATCAAAATCGGCAACAAAGCAACCAAACAGGAAGTTGGGTCATATCTCAGCAAATCTTTGAGAAATCAACACCAAACTTAGTATGATGACTCGGAACCCTCTTCTGAGGCTGTCCAATTAATTTGGTGTCATGTGATCACTGGGCGTGGCCGCAGGAAGCAAAAATGTGTTTTGGCCAATAACTGTTGATTTGTTTGCTTTTATTAAGTGATTCCTTTGTCTCATGATATGTTGGGACATCCCGTATGTGATACATGATAACTTGTGATAATAGCCGAATTGATCCGGCCGCCATTTTGAATTCATTGAAAAACTTTTTTTCTTTACTCCTCCTACACATGTTGTCCAATCTTCACCAAATTTGACAGAGAGTATCTTCAGACCAAGCCTCACAAAGTTTTCACATGATTTTTTGATTTTCAGAACCGTTTGCCCGGTACAGGCAGTCAAAATGTGCCATTAAGCCAGCCAACAGGAAGTTGGGTCGTATCTCAGCAAATCTTTGATGGATTCACACCAAACTTGCTGCATGCACTCGGAACCCTGTTCTGAGGATTTCCAAAGTGTTTTATGGGTCATTTGACTGCTTGGCCACCACATTGCTGCTTGCAGCTATATTTGGTGGCCAAGCCGCGAAGCGGCGAAGCCACATAAGTGATTCTACCTTTTCTTATTATTATTATTACACTTCTTCTGTCATTGGAGTCTATGGCAGCCCCTAGAACCGTATGGTAAAAAGTTGTGAAATTTGGCACACTTATTAAGCACAGTCCCCTCTTTATATTCACCAAGTTTCATGTCTCTCATTGGAGCACTCTAGCGCCACCAACTGGTCAAAGTTGGACTTGTGTTTACACACGTAACTTTTGAACCGTATGACCGATTTTCAAAAATGAGGTACCATTGGATTCCCTGGATCAAGACGAGTTCAACACACCCTATGACGTCAATTTCCGGTTATATAGATTTTCCACCATTTTGAATTTTAAGGAAACACGTTTTTTCGCTTCAACTACTTCTATTTTTGTCAAATCTTCCCCAGAATTGGCTCACATTATCATCAGACCAACCCTCACAGAAGTTATCAAAGGATATTCGATTTTCAAAACCGTTTGTCCGGTACAGCCAATCAAAATCGGCAACAAAGCAACCAAACAGGAAGTTGGGTCATATCTCAGCAAATCTTTGAGAAATCAACACCAAACTTAGTATGATGACTCGGAACCCTCTTCTGAGGCTGTCCAATTAATTTGGTGTCATGTGATCACTGGGCGTGGCCGCAGGAAGCAAAAATGTGTTTTGGCCAATAACTGTTGATTTGTTTGCTTTTATTAAGTGATTCCTTTGTCTCATGATATGTTGGGACATCCCGTATGTGATACATGATAACTTGTGATAATAGCCGAATTGATCCGGCCGCCATTTTGAATTCATTGAAAAACTTTTTTTCTTTACTCCTCCTACACATGTTGTCCAATCTTCACCAAATTTGACAGAGAGTATCTTCAGACCAAGCCTCACAAAGTTTTCACATGATTTTTTGATTTTCAGAACCGTTTGCCCGGTACAGGCAGTCAAAATGTGCCATTAAGCCAGCCAACAGGAAGTTGGGTCGTATCTCAGCAAATCTTTGATGGATTCACACCAAACTTGCTGCATGCACTCGGAACCCTGTTCTGAGGATTTCCAAAGTGTTTTATGGGTCATTTGACTGCTTGGCCACCACATTGCTGCTTGCAGCTATATTTGGTGGCCAAGCCGCGAAGCCACATAAGTGATTCTACCTTTTCTTATTATTATTATTACACTTCTTCTGTCATTGGAGTCTATGGCAGCCCCTAGAACCGTATGGTAAAAAGTTGTGAAATTTGGCACACTTATTAAGCACAGTCCCCTCTTTATATTCACCAAGTTTCATGTCTCTCATTGGAGCACTCTAGCGCCACCAACTGGTCAAAGTTGGACTTGTGTTTACACACGTAACTTTTGAACCGTATGACCGATTTTCAAAAATGAGGTACCATTGGATTCCCTGGATCAAGACGAGTTCAACACACCCTATGACGTCAATTTCCGGTTATATAGATTTTCCACCATTTTGAATTTTAAGGAAACACGTTTTTTCGCTTCAACTACTTCTATTTTTGTCAAATCTTCCCCAGAATTGGCACACATTATCATCAGACCAACCCTCACAGAAGTTATCAAAGGATATTCGATTTTCAAAACCGTTTGTCCGGTACAGCCAATCAAAATCGGCAACAAAGCAACCAAACAGGAAGTTGGGTCATATCTCAGCAAATCTTTGAGAAATCAACACCAAACTTAGTATGATGACTCGGAACCCTCTTCTGAGGCTGTCCAATTAATTTGGTGTCATGTGATCACTGGGCGTGGCCGCAGGAAGCAAAAATGTGTTTTGGCCAATAACTGTTGATTTGTTTGCTTTTATTAAGTGATTCCTTTGTCTCATGATATGTTGGGACATCCCGTATGTGATACATGATAACTTGTGATAATAGCCGAATTGATCCGGCCGCCATTTTGAATTCATTGAAAAACTTTTTTTCTTTACTCCTCCTACACATGTTGTCCAATCTTCACCAAATTTGACAGAGAGTATCTTCAGACCAAGCCTCACAAAGTTTTCACATGATTTTTTGATTTTCAGAACCGTTTGCCCGGTACAGGCAGTCAAAATGTGCCATTAAGCCAGCCAACAGGAAGTTGGGTCGTATCTCAGCAAATCTTTGATGGATTCACACCAAACTTGCTGCATGCACTCGGAACCCTGTTCTGAGGATTTCCAAAGTGTTTTATGGGTCATTTGACTGCTTGGCCACCACATTGCTGCTTGCAGCTATATTTGGTGGCCAAGCCGCGAAGCGGCGAAGCCACATAAGTGATTCTACCTTTTCTTATTATTATTATTACACTTCTTCTGTCATTGGAGTCTATGGCAGCCCCTAGAACCGTATGGTAAAAAGTTGTGAAATTTGGCACACTTATTAAGCACAGTCCCCTCTTTATATTCACCAAGTTTCATGTCTCTCATTGGAGCACTCTAGCGCCACCAACTGGTCAAAGTTGGACTTGTGTTTACACACGTAACTTTTGAACCGTATGACCGATTTTCAAAAATGAGGTACCATTGGATTCCCTGGATCAAGACGAGTTCAACACACCCTATGACGTCAATTTCCGGTTATATAGATTTTCCACCATTTTGAATTTTAAGGAAACACGTTTTTTCGCTTCAACTACTTCTATTTTTGTCAAATCTTCCCCAGAATTGGCACACATTATCATCAGACCAACCCTCACAGAAGTTATCAAAGGATATTCGATTTTCAAAACCGTTTGTCCGGTACAGCCAATCAAAATCGGCAACAAAGCAACCAAACAGGAAGTTGGGTCATATCTCAGCAAATCTTTGAGAAATCAACACCAAACTTAGTATGATGACTCGGAACCCTCTTCTGAGGCTGTCCAATTAATTTGGTGTCATGTGATCACTGGGCGTGGCCGCAGGAAGCAAAAATGTGTTTTGGCCAATAACTGTTGATTTGTTTGCTTTTATTAAGTGATTCCTTTGTCTCATGATATGTTGGGACATCCCGTATGTGATACATGATAACTTGTGATAATAGCCGAATTGATCCGGCCGCCATTTTGAATTCATTGAAAAACTTTTTTTCTTTACTCCTCCTACACATGTTGTCCAATCTTCACCAAATTTGACAGAGAGTATCTTCAGACCAAGCCTCACAAAGTTTTCACATGATTTTTTGATTTTCAGAACCGTTTGCCCGGTACAGGCAGTCAAAATGTGCCATTAAGCCAGCCAACAGGAAGTTGGGTCGTATCTCAGCAAATCTTTGATGGATTCACACCAAACTTGCTGCATGCACTCGGAACCCTGTTCTGAGGATTTCCAAAGTGTTTTATGGGTCATTTGACTGCTTGGCCACCACATTGCTGCTTGCAGCTATATTTGGTGGCCAAGCCGCGAAGCGGCGAAGCCACATAAGTGATTCTACCTTTTCTTATTATTATTATTACACTTCTTCTGTCATTGGAGTCTATGGCAGCCCCTAGAACCGTATGGTAAAAAGTTGTGAAATTTGGCACACTTATTAAGCACAGTCCCCTCTTTATATTCACCAAGTTTCATGTCTCTCATTGGAGCACTCTAGCGCCACCAACTGGTCAAAGTTGGACTTGTGTTTACACACGTAACTTTTGAACCGTATGACCGATTTTCAAAAATGAGGTACCATTGGATTCCCTGGATCAAGACGAGTTCAACACACCCTATGACGTCAATTTCCGGTTATATAGATTTTCCACCATTTTGAATTTTAAGGAAACACGTTTTTTCGCTTCAACTACTTCTATTTTTGTCAAATCTTCCCCAGAATTGGCACACATTATCATCAGACCAACCCTCACAGAAGTTATCAAAGGATATTCGATTTTCAAAACCGTTTGTCCGGTACAGCCAATCAAAATCGGCAACAAAGCAACCAAACAGGAAGTTGGGTCATATCTCAGCAAATCTTTGAGAAATCAACACCAAACTTAGTATGATGACTCGGAACCCTCTTCTGAGGCTGTCCAATTAATTTGGTGTCATGTGATCACTGGGCGTGGCCGCAGGAAGCAAAAATGTGTTTTGGCCAATAACTGTTGATTTGTTTGCTTTTATTAAGTGATTCCTTTGTCTCATGATATGTTGGGACATCCCGTATGTGATACATGATAACTTGTGATAATAGCCGAATTGATCCGGCCGCCATTTTGAATTCATTGAAAAACTTTTTTTCTTTACTCCTCCTACACATGTTGTCCAATCTTCACCAAATTTGACAGAGAGTATCTTCAGACCAAGCCTCACAAAGTTTTCACATGATTTTTTGATTTTCAGAACCGTTTGCCCGGTACAGGCAGTCAAAATGTGCCATTAAGCCAGCCAACAGGAAGTTGGGTCGTATCTCAGCAAATCTTTGATGGATTCACACCAAACTTGCTGCATGCACTCGGAACCCTGTTCTGAGGATTTCCAAAGTGTTTTATGGGTCATTTGACTGCTTGGCCACCACATTGCTGCTTGCAGCTATATTTGGTGGCCAAGCCGCGAAGCGGCGAAGCCACATAAGTGATTCTACCTTTTCTTATTATTATTATTACACTTCTTCTGTCATTGGAGTCTATGGCAGCCCCTAGAACCGTATGGTAAAAAGTTGTGAAATTTGGCACACTTATTAAGCACAGTCCCCTCTTTATATTCACCAAGTTTCATGTCTCTCATTGGAGCACTCTAGCGCCACCAACTGGTCAAAGTTGGACTTGTGTTTACACACGTAACTTTTGAACCGTATGACCGATTTTCAAAAATGAGGTACCATTGGATTCCCTGGATCAAGACGAGTTCAACACACCCTATGACGTCAATTTCCGGTTATATAGATTTTCCACCATTTTGAATTTTAAGGAAACACGTTTTTTCGCTTCAACTACTTCTATTTTTGTCAAATCTTCCCCAGAATTGGCACACATTATCATCAGACCAACCCTCACAGAAGTTATCAAAGGATATTCGATTTTCAAAACCGTTTGTCCGGTACAGCCAATCAAAATCGGCAACAAAGCAACCAAACAGGAAGTTGGGTCATATCTCAGCAAATCTTTGAGAAATCAACACCAAACTTAGTATGATGACTCGGAACCCTCTTCTGAGGCTGTCCAATTAATTTGGTGTCATGTGATCACTGGGCGTGGCCGCAGGAAGCAAAAATGTGTTTTGGCCAATAACTGTTGATTTGTTTGCTTTTATTAAGTGATTCCTTTGTCTCATGATATGTTGGGACATCCCGTATGTGATACATGATAACTTGTGATAATAGCCGAATTGATCCGGCCGCCATTTTGAATTCATTGAAAAACTTTTTTTCTTTACTCCTCCTACACATGTTGTCCAATCTTCACCAAATTTGACAGAGAGTATCTTCAGACCAAGCCTCACAAAGTTTTCACATGATTTTTTGATTTTCAGAACCGTTTGCCCGGTACAGGCAGTCAAAATGTGCCATTAAGCCAGCCAACAGGAAGTTGGGTCGTATCTCAGCAAATCTTTGATGGATTCACACCAAACTTGCTGCATGCACTCGGAACCCTGTTCTGAGGATTTCCAAAGTGTTTTATGGGTCATTTGACTGCTTGGCCACCACATTGCTGCTTGCAGCTATATTTGGTGGCCAAGCCGCGAAGCGGCGAAGCCACATAAGTGATTCTACCTTTTCTTATTATTATTATTACACTTCTTCTGTCATTGGAGTCTATGGCAGCCCCTAGAACCGTATGGTAAAAAGTTGTGAAATTTGGCACACTTATTAAGCACAGTCCCCTCTTTATATTCACCAAGTTTCATGTCTCTCATTGGAGCACTCTAGCGCCACCAACTGGTCAAAGTTGGACTTGTGTTTACACACGTAACTTTTGAACCGTATGACCGATTTTCAAAAATGAGGTACCATTGGATTCCCTGGATCAAGACGAGTTCAACACACCCTATGACGTCAATTTCCGGTTATATAGATTTTCCACCATTTTGAATTTTAAGGAAACACGTTTTTTCGCTTCAACTACTTCTATTTTTGTCAAATCTTCCCCAGAATTGGCACACATTATCATCAGACCAACCCTCACAGAAGTTATCAAAGGATATTCGATTTTCAAAACCGTTTGTCCGGTACAGCCAATCAAAATCGGCAACAAAGCAACCAAACAGGAAGTTGGGTCATATCTCAGCAAATCTTTGAGAAATCAACACCAAACTTAGTATGATGACTCGGAACCCTCTTCTGAGGCTGTCCAATTAATTTGGTGTCATGTGATCACTGGGCGTGGCCGCAGGAAGCAAAAATGTGTTTTGGCCAATAACTGTTGATTTGTTTGCTTTTATTAAGTGATTCCTTTGTCTCATGATATGTTGGGACATCCCGTATGTGATACATGATAACTTGTGATAATAGCCGAATTGATCCGGCCGCCATTTTGAATTCATTGAAAAACTTTTTTTCTTTACTCCTCCTACACATGTTGTCCAATCTTCACCAAATTTGACAGAGAGTATCTTCAGACCAAGCCTCACAAAGTTTTCACATGATTTTTTGATTTTCAGAACCGTTTGCCCGGTACAGGCAGTCAAAATGTGCCATTAAGCCAGCCAACAGGAAGTTGGGTCGTATCTCAGCAAATCTTTGATGGATTCACACCAAACTTGCTGCATGCACTCGGAACCCTGTTCTGAGGATTTCCAAAGTGTTTTATGGGTCATTTGACTGCTTGGCCACCACATTGCTGCTTGCAGCTATATTTGGTGGCCAAGCCGCGAAGCGGCGAAGCCACATAAGTGATTCTACCTTTTCTTATTATTATTATTACACTTCTTCTGTCATTGGAGTCTATGGCAGCCCCTAGAACCGTATGGTAAAAAGTTGTGAAATTTGGCACACTTATTAAGCACAGTCCCCTCTTTATATTCACCAAGTTTCATGTCTCTCATTGGAGCACTCTAGCGCCACCAACTGGTCAAAGTTGGACTTGTGTTTACACACGTAACTTTTGAACCGTATGACCGATTTTCAAAAATGAGGTACCATTGGATTCCCTGGATCAAGACGAGTTCAACACACCCTATGACGTCAATTTCCGGTTATATAGATTTTCCACCATTTTGAATTTTAAGGAAACACGTTTTTTCGCTTCAACTACTTCTATTTTTGTCAAATCTTCCCCAGAATTGGCACACATTATCATCAGACCAACCCTCACAGAAGTTATCAAAGGATATTCGATTTTCAAAACCGTTTGTCCGGTACAGCCAATCAAAATCGGCAACAAAGCAACCAAACAGGAAGTTGGGTCATATCTCAGCAAATCTTTGAGAAATCAACACCAAACTTAGTATGATGACTCGGAACCCTCTTCTGAGGCTGTCCAATTAATTTGGTGTCATGTGATCACTGGGCGTGGCCGCAGGAAGCAAAAATGTGTTTTGGCCAATAACTGTTGATTTGTTTGCTTTTATTAAGTGATTCCTTTGTCTCATGATATGTTGGGACATCCCGTATGTGATACATGATAACTTGTGATAATAGCCGAATTGATCCGGCCGCCATTTTGAATTCATTGAAAAACTTTTTTTCTTTACTCCTCCTACACATGTTGTCCAATCTTCACCAAATTTGACAGAGAGTATCTTCAGACCAAGCCTCACAAAGTTTTCACATGATTTTTTGATTTTCAGAACCGTTTGCCCGGTACAGGCAGTCAAAATGTGCCATTAAGCCAGCCAACAGGAAGTTGGGTCGTATCTCAGCAAATCTTTGATGGATTCACACCAAACTTGCTGCATGCACTCGGAACCCTGTTCTGAGGATTTCCAAAGTGTTTTATGGGTCATTTGACTGCTTGGCCACCACATTGCTGCTTGCAGCTATATTTGGTGGCCAAGCCGCGAAGCGGCGAAGCCACATAAGTGATTCTACCTTTTCTTATTATTATTATTACACTTCTTCTGTCATTGGAGTCTATGGCAGCCCCTAGAACCGTATGGTAAAAAGTTGTGAAATTTGGCACACTTATTAAGCACAGTCCCCTCTTTATATTCACCAAGTTTCATGTCTCTCATTGGAGCACTCTAGCGCCACCAACTGGTCAAAGTTGGACTTGTGTTTACACACGTAACTTTTGAACCGTATGACCGATTTTCAAAAATGAGGTACCATTGGATTCCCTGGATCAAGACGAGTTCAACACACCCTATGACGTCAATTTCCGGTTATATAGATTTTCCACCATTTTGAATTTTAAGGAAACACGTTTTTTCGCTTCAACTACTTCTATTTTTGTCAAATCTTCCCCAGAATTGGCTCACATTATCATCAGACCAACCCTCACAGAAGTTATCAAAGGATATTCGATTTTCAAAACCGTTTGTCCGGTACAGCCAATCAAAATCGGCAACAAAGCAACCAAACAGGAAGTTGGGTCATATCTCAGCAAATCTTTGAGAAATCAACACCAAACTTAGTATGATGACTCGGAACCCTCTTCTGAGGCTGTCCAATTAATTTGGTGTCATGTGATCACTGGGCGTGGCCGCAGGAAGCAAAAATGTGTTTTGGCCAATAACTGTTGATTTGTTTGCTTTTATTAAGTGATTCCTTTGTCTCATGATATGTTGGGACATCCCGTATGTGATACATGATAACTTGTGATAATAGCCGAATTGATCCGGCCGCCATTTTGAATTCATTGAAAAACTTTTTTTCTTTACTCCTCCTACACATGTTGTCCAATCTTCACCAAATTTGACAGAGAGTATCTTCAGACCAAGCCTCACAAAGTTTTCACATGATTTTTTGATTTTCAGAACCGTTTGCCCGGTACAGGCAGTCAAAATGTGCCATTAAGCCAGCCAACAGGAAGTTGGGTCGTATCTCAGCAAATCTTTGATGGATTCACACCAAACTTGCTGCATGCACTCGGAACCCTGTTCTGAGGATTTCCAAAGTGTTTCATGGGTCATTTGACTGCTTGGCCACCATATTGCTGCTTGCAGCTATATTTGGTGGCCAAGCCGCGAAGCGGCGAAGCCACATAAGTGATTCTACCTTTTTAGGGGCCAAGCAGCGAAGCTGCGAGGCACCTATTGTAATTGGTAGTATTATTATTATTATTATTATTATTATTATTCTTAAGACTGGGTGTCTATGGCAGGCCCTAGAAGCGCTTGGTCGAAAGTTGTGAAATTTGGCACACTCATTAGGGACAGTCCCCCGGTCCAAGTCACAAAGTTTCATGTCCCATACTTTGGCACTCTAGCGCCACCAACGGGTCAAAGTTGGAGTTGTGTTTACACACGCAACTTTTGAACCGTATGTCCCATTTTCAAAAATGAGGTACCATTGGATTCCCTGGATCAAGCCGAGTGCAATGCACACCATGGCGTCAATTTCCGGTTATATAGATTTTCCGCTATTTCCGGTTTTATCAAAAACCTTTAAAAGCCTACTCCTCCTACCAATTTTGTCAAATCTTCTTCAAAATTACCAGATATGATCTTCAGACCAAGCTTCACAAAAGTTATCGAAGGATATTTGATTTTCAAAACCGTTTGTCCGGTATAGCCAATCAAATTCTGCAGAAAAGCCGCCAAACAGGAAGTGAAGCCATATCTCAGAAGTTCTTTGAAGCAGTGACACCAAAGTTGGTACGCCTACTCGGAACTTTATTCTAAGGATGTTCTCCAAAAATGGTGTCATGTGACTAAAAGGGGGCGTGGCCGGAAGCATAAACGTGTTTTGGCTAATAACTGTTGAAGTATTTACCTTAATAAAGTAATTTCTTTGTCTCTTGATGTCTTGTGAGATATCAAGCTTGACCATCGATAATATTTCATAACAACCGAATTGACGCGGCCGCCATTTTGGATTTCATGGAAAAGTGTAAAAACCTTTTACACGCCCCAAATTTTGTCCAATGTTTACTAAATTTGGCACAGATGATCTTCAGACCAAGCTTCACAAAGGTGTCTGATGGATTTTCAAATTTTCGAAACCGTTTGTTCGGTAGAGCCGATCAAAGGCGGCGGCGAAGCCACAAAAGACACGTTAGAGCGTAACTCAGCAACCATTTTAGCGATTGTCACCGAACTTGGGTTCCATCGTTCCCAAGAGGAGCAGAGGAGGCTTGTGGTGTTACACCGGAAAAAAAACACTTTAAACACTCAGTACTTTGGAACGCAAACAGATATTTCAACCAAACTTGGTGTGTTGCATGAGTGCAACAGGTTATTGTGACTTAATTGTTGCGCAAGTGCTATGGAGGCCATGTCCTGCTCTGGACTGCTTGGCCCCTCCATTGCTGCTTGCAGCTATATTTAGGATTCCTCCGTAAGGAGGAAACCTATTGTTATTGGTGGTTTTATTATTTGTAATTCTTGTACCATGGGAGTCAATGGCAGCCCCTAGACCCCATCGACAACTTTTTGTGAAATTTGGCACACTCATTAAGGACAGTTTCTTCTATACCTACACCAAGTTTCATGTCTCCCATTAGACCACTCTAGCGCCACCAATGGGTCAAAGTTGGACTTGTGTTTACACACGCAACTTTTGAACCGTATGACTAATTTTCAAAAATGAGGTACCATTGGATTCCCTGGATCAAGCCGAGTTCAACGCACACCATGGCGTTAATTTCCGGTTATATAGATTTCCTGCCATTTCCGGTTTTATCAAAAACCTTTGAAAGCCTACTCCTCCTACAATTTTTGTCATATATTCTTCAAAATCACCAGAGATGATCTTCAAACCAAGCCTCACAAAAGTTATCAAAGGAATTTTGATCCTCATAACCGTCTGTCCGGTACAGCCAATCAAATTCATCAGAAAAGCCGCCAAACAGGATGTGAAGTCATGTCTCAGCAAATCTTTGAGATATCAACACTAAACTTGGTAGATCGGAGGAAGACACTACAACATATTACCATGTGCAAAGGCAAATTCATATCTCTAAAAATGATTGATATAAATCAAATTGAACTTATCGCTAACGCTAAAATAATGCTTTGCACATCAGCCAGTCAAAAACTGATACTCTGATTCAATCACAAGTTCATATGAAGACTCTTGAGAATGTTCATAACACAAATCTGTGAAAAAGTTGACTGTAAGATGAAAGGTCGATTTTTGGTGAATATTTGAAACATGCTTGCTTGGCTAATTTCTAGGCAAATTTCCAATGAATGTCTCCCCTGCTCCTCCCCGCGCGTGCTCCAAAATCTCACACACACTCAGCCTTCCCTTGACACACGCGCGGCCAAGACGCACACGCAACATTTCAGGAGAGTGTGGGCTGACCAAGCCCCCACTCATTCCTTGGTCTTTAGCAAAGGCCCATGTGGCTCTTGATGGTATTGCATTTCCGATTTTGTATGCAATGGTAAAAAGGTCTCAAATCCTGAAACATTGATAGTATAGACCAAGAGTAAATACCACACCTCAAATGGCCCACCATTACCCATAGGTGGCGCTATAGGCCACGCCCAAAAGCACAAAGATACAAGGCTTTCTGGAATGGATAGGTTCACCAAGCCCCCTCCCTTCACGTATTGGCTTGAAAAAAGGCCCATGTGGATCTTGATGGTATTGCATTTCCGATTTTGTATGCAATGGTAAAAAGGTCTCAAAATCCTGAAACATAGATAGTATAGGCAAAGAAACAGTTTAACAAAAAGCCCATGTGGATCTTGTTGGTATTGCTTTTCCGATTTTGTATACAATGGTAAAAAGTTATAAAAATCCTGAAACATTGATAGTATAGACCAAGAGTAACTACCACACCACAAATGGCCCACTATTACCCATAGGTCTTCCCTTGACACACGCGCGGGCTTGGCAAGACGCACACGCAACATTTCAGGAGAGTGTGGGCTTACCAAGCCCCCACTCATTCCTTGGTCTTTTGCAAAGGCCTTGTGGATCTTGATGGTATTGCATTTCAGATTTTGTTTGCCATGGTAAAAAGTTCTCCAAATCCTGAAACATTGATAGTAAAGGCCAACAGTAACAACAACACTTTAACAAAAGCCCATGTGGATATTGTTGGTATATTTTTCCGATTTTGTATGCAATGGTAAAAAGTTAAAAACATCCTGAAACATTGATAGTATAGGCCAAGAGTAACTACCACACCACAAATGGCCCACCATTACCAATAGGTGTCGCTACAGGCCACGCCTTAAAGCACAAAGCACTTCACTTCTTGTGAAGATTAAAGCACTTCACTTCTTGGCTTGAAATAAAGGCCCTTGTGGATCTTGATGTTATTGCATTTCAGATTTGGTATCCCATTGGAAATTCTGCAGCATTGATTTTTCTATACAGTTACAATTTGTCAAGAATATACATTTTTCAATGGTTCGCAATGCTTTACATGTAAGCCAGTCAAACAAGTTCATATGAAGACTCTTGAGAATGTTTAGTACACAAATCTGAGAAAAAGTTGACTCTAAGATGAAAGGTCGATTTTTGGTGAATCTTTGAAACATGCATGCTTGGCTAATTTCTAGGGAAATTTACAATGAAATGTGTCCCCTGCTCCTCCCCGCGCATGCTCCAAATTCTCACACACTCATTCTTCCCTTGACACGCGCGGGCTTGGCAAGACATACACGCAACATATCAGGACTGTGTGGGCTGACCAAGCCCCAACTCATTCCTTGAATATCAGCATAGGCCCTTGAGGACCTTGGTGTCATTGCATTTCCTACTTTGTATGCAATAGTAAAAAGGTCTCCAAATCCTGACACATTGACAGTACAGGCCAAGAGTAACTACCACAATTTACCCAAAGCCCATGTGGATCCTGTTGGTATTGCATTTTCGATTTTATATGCAGTGGTAAAAAGTTTTTAAAATCCTGAAACATTAATAGTATAGGCCAAGAGTAACTACCACACCACAAATGGCCCACCATTACCCATAGGTGGCGCTACAGGCCACGCCTTAATGCATAAAGATACAAGGCTTTCTGGAATGGATAAGCTCACCAAGCCCCCTTCCTTCACTTACTGGCTTGAAATAAAGGCCCTTGTGGATCTTGATGGTATTGCATTTCAGATTTGGTATGCCATTGGTAATTCTGCAGCATACATTCTTCTATACAGTTACAATTTGTCAAGAATAAACATTGTTCAATGGTTTGCAGTGTTTGGAGGAATCCGCCATTACTGCTTGCAGTTATATTCTTATTATTATTATTACACTTCTTCTGTCATTGGAGTCTATGGCAGCCCCTAGAACCGTATGGTAAAAAGTTGTGAAATTTGGCACACTTATTAAGCACAGTCCCCTCTTTATATTCACCAAGTTTCGTGTCTCTCATTGGAGCACTCTAGCGCCACCAACTGGTCAAAGTTGGACTTGTGTTTACACACGTAACTTTTGAACCGTATGACCGATTTTCAAAAATGAGGTACCATTGGATTCCCTGGATCAAGACGAGTTCAACACACCCTATGACGTCAATTTCCGGTTATATAGATTTTCCACCATTTTGAATTTTAAGGAAACACGTTTTTTCGCTTCAACTACTTCTATTTTTGTCAAATCTTCCCCAGAATTGGCACACATTATCATCAGACCAACCCTCACAGAAGTTATCAAAGGATATTCGATTTTCAAAACCGTTTGTCCGGTACAGCCAATCAAAATCGGCAACAAAGCAACCAAACAGGAAGTTGGGTCATATCTCAGCAAATCTTTGAGAAATCAACACCAAACTTAGTATGATGACTCGGAACCCTCTTCTGAGGCTGTCCAATTAATTTGGTGTCATGTGATCACTGGGCGTGGCCGCAGGAAGCAAAAATGTGTTTTGGCCAATAACTGTTGATTTGTTTGCTTTTATTAAGTGATTCCTTTGTCTCATGATATGTTGGGACATCCCGTATGTGATACATGATAACTTGTGATAATAGCCGAATTGATCCGGCCGCCATTTTGAATTCATTGAAAAACTTTTTTTCTTTACTCCTCCTACACATGTTGTCCAATCTTCACCAAATTTGACAGAGAGTATCTTCAGACCAAGCCTCACAAAGTTTTCACATGATTTTTTGATTTTCAGAACCGTTTGCCCGGTACAGGCAGTCAAAATGTGCCATTAAGCCAGCCAACAGGAAGTTGGGTCGTATCTCAGCAAATCTTTGATGGATTCACACCAAACTTGCTGCATGCACTCGGAACCCTGTTCTGAGGATTTCCAAAGTGTTTTATGGGTCATTTGACTGCTTGGCCACCACATTGCTGCTTGCAGCTATATTTGGTGGCCAAGCCGCGAAGCGGCGAAGCCACATAAGTGATTCTACCTTTTCTTATTATTATTATTACACTTCTTCTGTCATTGGAGTCTATGGCAGCCCCTAGAACCGTATGGTAAAAAGTTGTGAAATTTGGCACACTTATTAAGCACAGTCCCCTCTTTATATTCACCAAGTTTCATGTCTCTCATTGGAGCACTCTAGCGCCACCAACTGGTCAAAGTTGGACTTGTGTTTACACACGTAACTTTTGAACCGTATGACCGATTTTCAAAAATGAGGTACCATTGGATTCCCTGGATCAAGACGAGTTCAACACACCCTATGACGTCAATTTCCGGTTATATAGATTTTCCACCATTTTGAATTTTAAGGAAACACGTTTTTTCGCTTCAACTACTTCTATTTTTGTCAAATCTTCCCCAGAATTGGCACACATTATCATCAGACCAACCCTCACAGAAGTTATCAAAGGATATTCGATTTTCAAAACCGTTTGTCCGGTACAGCCAATCAAAATCGGCAACAAAGCAACCAAACAGGAAGTTGGGTCATATCTCAGCAAATCTTTGAGAAATCAACACCAAACTTAGTATGATGACTCGGAACCCTCTTCTGAGGCTGTCCAATTAATTTGGTGTCATGTGATCACTGGGCGTGGCCGCAGGAAGCAAAAATGTGTTTTGGCCAATAACTGTTGATTTGTTTGCTTTTATTAAGTGATTCCTTTGTCTCATGATATGTTGGGACATCCCGTATGTGATACATGATAACTTGTGATAATAGCCGAATTGATCCGGCCGCCATTTTGAATTCATTGAAAAACTTTTTTTCTTTACTCCTCCTACACATGTTGTCCAATCTTCACCAAATTTGACAGAGAGTATCTTCAGACCAAGCCTCACAAAGTTTACTCGACCTCACAAAGATATTCGATTTTCAAAACCGTTTGTCCGGTACAGCCAATCAAAATCGGCAACAAAGCAACCAAACAGGAAGTTGGGTCATATCTCAGCAAATCTTTGAGAAATCAACACCAAACTTAGTATGATGACTCGGAACCCTCTTCTGAGGCTGTCCAATTAATTTGGTGTCATGTGATCACTGGGCGTGGCCGCAGGAAGCAAAAATGTGTTTTGGCCAATAACTGTTGATTTGTTTGCTTTTATTAAGTGATTCCTTTGTCTCATGATATGTTGGGACATCCCGTATGTGATACATGATAACTTGTGATAATAGCCGAATTGATCCGGCCGCCATTTTGAATTCATTGAAAAACTTTTTTTCTTTACTCCTCCTACACATGTTGTCCAATCTTCACCAAATTTGACAGAGAGTATCTTCAGACCAAGCCTCACAAAGTTTTCACATGATTTTTTGATTTTCAGAACCGTTTGCCCGGTACAGGCAGTCAAAATGTGCCATTAAGCCAGCCAACAGGAAGTTGGGTCGTATCTCAGCAAATCTTTGATGGATTCACACCAAACTTGCTGCATGCACTCGGAACCCTGTTCTGAGGATTTCCAAAGTGTTTTATGGGTCATTTGACTGCTTGGCCACCACATTGCTGCTTGCAGCTATATTTGGTGGCCAAGCCGCGAAGCGGCGAAGCCACATAAGTGATTCTACCTTTTCTTATTATTATTATTACACTTCTTCTGTCATTGGAGTCTATGGCAGCCCCTAGAACCGTATGGTAAAAAGTTGTGAAATTTGGCACACTTATTAAGCACAGTCCCCTCTTTATATTCACCAAGTTTCATGTCTCTCATTGGAGCACTCTAGCGCCACCAACTGGTCAAAGTTGGACTTGTGTTTACACACGTAACTTTTGAACCGTATGACCGATTTTCAAAAATGAGGTACCATTGGATTCCCTGGATCAAGACGAGTTCAACACACCCTATGACGTCAATTTCCGGTTATATAGATTTTCCACCATTTTGAATTTTAAGGAAACACGTTTTTTCGCTTCAACTACTTCTATTTTTGTCAAATCTTCCCCAGAATTGGCACACATTATCATCAGACCAACCCTCACAGAAGTTATCAAAGGATATTCGATTTTCAAAACCGTTTGTCCGGTACAGCCAATCAAAATCGGCAACAAAGCAACCAAACAGGAAGTTGGGTCATATCTCAGCAAATCTTTGAGAAATCAACACCAAACTTAGTATGATGACTCGGAACCCTCTTCTGAGGCTGTCCAATTAATTTGGTGTCATGTGATCACTGGGCGTGGCCGCAGGAAGCAAAAATGTGTTTTGGCCAATAACTGTTGATTTGTTTGCTTTTATTAAGTGATTCCTTTGTCTCATGATATGTTGGGACATCCCGTATGTGATACATGATAACTTGTGATAATAGCCGAATTGATCCGGCCGCCATTTTGAATTCATTGAAAAACTTTTTTTCTTTACTCCTCCTACACATGTTGTCCAATCTTCACCAAATTTGACAGAGAGTATCTTCAGACCAAGCCTCACAAAGTTTTCACATGATTTTTTGATTTTCAGAACCGTTTGCCCGGTACAGGCAGTCAAAATGTGCCATTAAGCCAGCCAACAGGAAGTTGGGTCGTATCTCAGCAAATCTTTGATGGATTCACACCAAACTTGCTGCATGCACTCGGAACCCTGTTCTGAGGATTTCCAAAGTGTTTTATGGGTCATTTGACTGCTTGGCCACCACATTGCTGCTTGCAGCTATATTTGGTGGCCAAGCCGCGAAGCGGCGAAGCCACATAAGTGATTCTACCTTTTCTTATTATTATTATTACACTTCTTCTGTCATTGGAGTCTATGGCAGCCCCTAGAACCGTATGGTAAAAAGTTGTGAAATTTGGCACACTTATTAAGCACAGTCCCCTCTTTATATTCACCAAGTTTCATGTCTCTCATTGGAGCACTCTAGCGCCACCAACTGGTCAAAGTTGGACTTGTGTTTACACACGTAACTTTTGAACCGTATGACCGATTTTCAAAAATGAGGTACCATTGGATTCCCTGGATCAAGACGAGTTCAACACACCCTATGACGTCAATTTCCGGTTATATAGATTTTCCACCATTTTGAATTTTAAGGAAACACGTTTTTTCGCTTCAACTACTTCTATTTTTGTCAAATCTTCCCCAGAATTGGCTCACATTATCATCAGACCAACCCTCACAGAAGTTATCAAAGGATATTCGATTTTCAAAACCGTTTGTCCGGTACAGCCAATCAAAATTGGCAACAAAGCAACCAAACAGGAAGTTGGGTCATATCTCACCTAATCTTTGAGAAATCAACACCAAACTTAATATGATGACTCTGAACCCTCTACTGAGGCTGTCCAATTAATTTGGTGTCATGTGATCACTGGGCGTGGCCGCAGGAAGCAAAAATGTGTTTTGGCCAATAACTGTTGATTTGTTTGCTTTTATTAAGTGATTCCTTTGTCTCATGATATGTTGGGACATCCCGTATGTGATACATGATAACTTGTGATAATAGCCGAATTGATCCGGCCGCCATTTTGAATTCATTGAAAAACTTTTTTTCTTTACTCCTCCTGCACATGTTGTCCAATCTTCACCAAATTTGACAGAGAGTATCTTCAGACCAAGCCTCACAAAGTTTTCACATGATTTTTTGATTTTCAGAACCGTTTGCCCGGTACAGGCAGTCAAAATGTGCCATTAAGCCAGCCAACAGGAAGTTGGGTCGTATCTCAGCAAATCTTTGATGGATTCACACCAAACTTGCTGCATGCACTCGGAACCCTGTTCTGAGGATTTCCAAAGTGTTTTATGGGTCATTTGACTGCTTGGCCACCACATTGCTGCTTGCAGCTATATTTGGTGGCCAAGCCGCGAAGCCACATAAGTGATTCTACCTTTTCTTATTATTATTATTACACTTCTTCTGTCATTGGAGTCTATGGCAGCCCCTAGAACCGTATGGTAAAAAGTTGTGAAATTTGGCACACTTATTAAGCACAGTCCCCTCTTTATATTCACCAAGTTTCATGTCTCTCATTGGAGCACTCTAGCGCCACCAACTGGTCAAAGTTGGACTTGTGTTTACACACGTAACTTTTGAACCGTATGACCGATTTTCAAAAATGAGGTACCATTGGATTCCCTGGATCAAGACGAGTTCAACACACCCTATGACGTCAATTTCCGGTTATATAGATTTTCCACCATTTTGAATTTTAAGGAAACACGTTTTTTCGCTTCAACTACTTCTATTTTTGTCAAATCTTCCCCAGAATTGGCACACATTATCATCAGACCAACCCTCACAGAAGTTATCAAAGGATATTCGATTTTCAAAACCGTTTGTCCGGTACAGCCAATCAAAATTGGCAACAAAGCAACCAAACAGGAAGTTGGGTCATATCTCACCTAATCTTTGAGAAATCAACACCAAACTTAATATGATGACTCTGAACCCTCTACTGAGGCTGTCCAATTAATTTGGTGTCATGTGATCACTGGGCGTGGCCGCAGGAAGCAAAAATGTGTTTTGGCCAATAACTGTTGATTTGTTTGCTTTTATTAAGTGATTCCTTTGTCTCATGATATGTTGGGACATCCCGTATGTGATACATGATAACTTGTGATAATAGCCGAATTGATCCGGCCGCCATTTTGAATTCATTGAAAAACTTTTTTTCTTTACTCCTCCTACACATGTTGTCCAATCTTCACCAAATTTGACAGAGAGTATCTTCAGACCAAGCCTCACAAAGTTTTCACATGATTTTTTGATTTTCAGAACCGTTTGCCCGGTACAGGCAGTCAAAATGTGCCATTAAGCCAGCCAACAGGAAGTTGGGTCGTATCTCAGCAAATCTTTGATGGATTCACACCAAACTTGCTGCATGCACTCGGAACCCTGTTCTGAGGATTTCCAAAGTGTTTTATGGGTCATTTGACTGCTTGGCCACCACATTGCTGCTTGCAGCTATATTTGGTGGCCAAGCCGCGAAGCGGCGAAGCCACATAAGTGATTCTACCTTTTCTTATTATTATTATTACACTTCTTCTGTCATTGGAGTCTATGGCAGCCCCTAGAACCGTATGGTAAAAAGTTGTGAAATTTGGCACACTTATTAAGCACAGTCCCCTCTTTATATTCACCAAGTTTCATGTCTCTCATTGGAGCACTCTAGCGCCACCAACTGGTCAAAGTTGGACTTGTGTTTACACACGTAACTTTTGAACCGTATGACCGATTTTCAAAAATGAGGTACCATTGGATTCCCTGGATCAAGACGAGTTCAACACACCCTATGACGTCAATTTCCGGTTATATAGATTTTCCACCATTTTGAATTTTAAGGAAACACGTTTTTTCGCTTCAACTACTTCTATTTTTGTCAAATCTTCCCCAGAATTGGCACACATTATCATCAGACCAACCCTCACAGAAGTTATCAAAGGATATTCGATTTTCAAAACCGTTTGTCCGGTACAGCCAATCAAAATTGGCAACAAAGCAACCAAACAGGAAGTTGGGTCATATCTCACCTAATCTTTGAGAAATCAACACCAAACTTAATATGATGACTCTGAACCCTCTACTGAGGCTGTCCAATTAATTTGGTGTCATGTGATCACTGGGCGTGGCCGCAGGAAGCAAAAATGTGTTTTGGCCAATAACTGTTGATTTGTTTGCTTTTATTAAGTGATTCCTTTGTCTCATGATATGTTGGGACATCCCGTATGTGATACATGATAACTTGTGATAATAGCCGAATTGATCCGGCCGCCATTTTGAATTCATTGAAAAACTTTTTTTCTTTACTCCTCCTACACATGTTGTCCAATCTTCACCAAATTTGACAGAGAGTATCTTCAGACCAAGCCTCACAAAGTTTTCACATGATTTTTTGATTTTCAGAACCGTTTGCCCGGTACAGGCAGTCAAAATGTGCCATTAAGCCAGCCAACAGGAAGTTGGGTCGTATCTCAGCAAATCTTTGATGGATTCACACCAAACTTGCTGCATGCACTCGGAACCCTGTTCTGAGGATTTCCAAAGTGTTTTATGGGTCATTTGACTGCTTGGCCACCACATTGCTGCTTGCAGCTATATTTGGTGGCCAAGCCGCGAAGCGGCGAAGCCACATAAGTGATTCTACCTTTTCTTATTATTATTATTACACTTCTTCTGTCATTGGAGTCTATGGCAGCCCCTAGAACCGTATGGTAAAAAGTTGTGAAATTTGGCACACTTATTAAGCACAGTCCCCTCTTTATATTCACCAAGTTTCATGTCTCTCATTGGAGCACTCTAGCGCCACCAACTGGTCAAAGTTGGACTTGTGTTTACACACGTAACTTTTGAACCGTATGACCGATTTTCAAAAATGAGGTACCATTGGATTCCCTGGATCAAGACGAGTTCAACACACCCTATGACGTCAATTTCCGGTTATATAGATTTTCCACCATTTTGAATTTTAAGGAAACACGTTTTTTCGCTTCAACTACTTCTATTTTTGTCAAATCTTCCCCAGAATTGGCACACATTATCATCAGACCAACCCTCACAGAAGTTATCAAAGGATATTCGATTTTCAAAACCGTTTGTCCGGTACAGCCAATCAAAATCGGCAACAAAGCAACCAAACAGGAAGTTGGGTCATATCTCAGCAAATCTTTGAGAAATCAACACCAAACTTAGTATGATGACTCGGAACCCTCTTCTGAGGCTGTCCAATTAATTTGGTGTCATGTGATCACTGGGCGTGGCCGCAGGAAGCAAAAATGTGTTTTGGCCAATAACTGTTGATTTGTTTGCTTTTATTAAGTGATTCCTTTGTCTCATGATATGTTGGGACATCCCGTATGTGATACATGATAACTTGTGATAATAGCCGAATTGATCCGGCCGCCATTTTGAATTCATTGAAAAACTTTTTTTCTTTACTCCTCCTACACATGTTGTCCAATCTTCACCAAATTTGACAGAGAGTATCTTCAGACCAAGCCTCACAAAGTTTTCACATGATTTTTTGATTTTCAGAACCGTTTGCCCGGTACAGGCAGTCAAAATGTGCCATTAAGCCAGCCAACAGGAAGTTGGGTCGTATCTCAGCAAATCTTTGATGGATTCACACCAAACTTGCTGCATGCACTCGGAACCCTGTTCTGAGGATTTCCAAAGTGTTTTATGGGTCATTTGACTGCTTGGCCACCACATTGCTGCTTGCAGCTATATTTGGTGGCCAAGCCGCGAAGCGGCGAAGCCACATAAGTGATTCTACCTTTTCTTATTAGGATTCCTCCGTAAGGAGGAAACCTATTGTTATTGGTGGTTTTATTATTTGTAATTCTTGTACCATGGGAGTCAATGGCAGCCCCTAGACCCCATCGACAACTTTTTGTGAAATTTGGCACACTCATTAAGGACAGTTTCTTCTATACCTACACCAAGTTTCATGTCTCCCATTAGACCACTCTAGCGCCACCAATGGGTCAAAGTTGGACTTGTGTTTACACACGCAACTTTTGAACCGTATGACTCATTTTCAAAAATGAGGTACCATTGGATTCCCTGGATCAAGCCGAGTTCAACGCACACCATGGCGTTAATTTCCGGTTATATAGATTTCCCGCCATTTCCGGTTTTATCAAAAACCTTTGAAAGCCTACTCCTCCTACAATTTTTGTCATATATTCTTCAAAATCACCAGAGATGATCTTCAAACCAAGCCTCACAAAAGTTATCAAAGGAATTTTGATCCTCATAACCGTCTGTCCGGTACAGCCAATCAAATTCATTAGAAAAGCCGCCAAACAGGATGTGAAGTCATGTCTCAGCAAATCTTTGAGATATCAACACTAAACTTGGTCGATCGGAGGAAGACACTACAACATATTACCATGTGCAAAGGCAAATTCATATCTCTAAAAATGATTGATATAAATCAAATTGAACTTATCGCTAACGCTAAAATAATGCTTTGCACATCAGCCAGTCAAAAACTGATACTCTGATTCAATCACAAGTTCATATGAAGACTCTTGAGAATGTTCATAACACAAATCTGTGAAAAAGTTGACTGTAAGATGAAAGGTCGATTTTTGGTGAATATTTGAAACATGCTTGCTTGGCTAATTTCTAGGCAAATTTCCAATGAATGTCTCCCCTGCTCCTCCCCGCGCGTGCTCCAAAATCTCACACACACTCAGCCTTCCCTTGACACACGCGCGGCCAAGACGCACACGCAACATTTCAGGAGAGTGTGGGCTGACCAAGCCCCCACTCATTCCTTGGTCTTTAGCAAAGGCCCATGTGGCTCTTGATGGTATTGCATTTCCGATTTTGTATGCAATGGTAAAAAGGTCTCAAATCCTGAAACATTGATAGTATAGACCAAGAGTAAATACCACACCTCAAATGGCCCACCATTACCCATAGGTGGCGCTATAGGCCACGCCCTAAAGCACAAAGATACAAGGCTTTCTGGAATGGATAGGTTCACCAAGCCCCCTCCCTTCACGTATTGGCTTGAAAAAAGGCCCATGTGGATCTTGATGGTATTGCATTTCCGATTTTGTATGCAATGGTAAAAAGGTCTCAAAATCCTGAAACATAGATAGTATAGGCAAAGAAACAGTTTAACAAAAAGCCCATGTGGATCTTGTTGGTATTGCTTTTCCGATTTTGTATACAATGGTAAAAAGTTATAAAAATCCTGAAACATTGATAGTATAGACCAAGAGTAACTACCACACCACAAATGGCCCACTATTACCCATAGGTCTTCCCTTGACACACGCGCGGGCTTGGCAAGACGCACACGCAACATTTCAGGAGAGTGTGGGCTTACCAAGCCCCCACTCATTCCTTGGTCTTTTGCAAAGGCCTTGTGGATCTTGATGGTATTGCATTTCAGATTTTGTTTGCCATGGTAAAAAGTTCTCCAAATCCTGAAACATTGATAGTAAAGGCCAACAGTAACAACAACACTTTAACAAAAGCCCATGTGGATCTTGTTGGTATATTTTTCCGATTTTGTATGCAATGGTAAAAAGTTAAAAACATCCTGAAACATTGATAGTATAGGCCAAGAGTAACTACCACACCACAAATGGCCCACCATTACCAATAGGTGTCGCTACAGGCCACGCCTTAAAGCACAAAGCACTTCACTTCTTGTGAAGATTAAAGCACTTCACTTCTTGGCTTGAAATAAAGGCCCTTGTGGATCTTGATGTTATTGCATTTCAGATTTGGTATCCCATTGGAAATTCTGCAGCATTGATTTTTCTATACAGTTACAATTTGTCAAGAATATACATTTTTCAATGGTTCGCAATGCTTTACACGTAAGCCAGTCAAACAAGTTCATATGAAGACTCTTGAGAATGTTTAGTACACAAATCTGAGAAAAAGTTGACTCTAAGATGAAAGGTCGATTTTTGGTGAATCTTTGAAACATGCATGCTTGGCTAATTTCTAGGGAAATTTACAATGAAATGTGTCCCCTGCTCCTCCCCGCGCATGCTCCAAATTCCCACACACTCATTCTTCCCTTGACACGCGCGGGCATGGCAAGACATACACGCAACATATCAGGACTGTGTGGGCTGACCAAGCCCCAACTCATTCCTTGAATATCAGCATAGGCCCTTGAGGACCTTGGTGTCATTGCATTTCCTACTTTGTATGCAATAGTAAAAAGGTCTCCAAATCCTGACACATTGACAGTACAGGCCAAGAGTAACTACCACACTTTACCCAAAGCCCATGTGGATCCTGTTGGTATTGCATTTTCGATTTTATATGCAGTGGTAAAAAGTTTTTAAAATCCTGAAACATTAATAGTATAGGCCAAGAGTAACTACCACACCACAAATGGCCCACCATTACCCATAGGTGGCGCTACAGGCCACGCCTTAATGCATAAAGATACAAGGCTTTCTGGAATGGATAAGCTCACCAAGCCCCCTTCCTTCACTTACTGGCTTGAAATAAAGGCCCTTGTGGATCTTGATGGTATTGCATTTCAGATTTGGTATGCCATTGGTAATTCTGCAGCATACATTCTTCTATACAGTTACAATTTGTCAAGAATAAACATTGTTCAATGGTTTGCAGTGTTTGGAGGAATCCGCCATTACTGCTTGCAGTTATATTTATTATTATTACACTTCTTCTGTCATTGGAGTCTATGGCAGCCCCTAGAACCGTATGGTAAAAAGTTGTGAAATTTGGCACACTTATTAAGCACAGTCCCCTCTTTATATTCACCAAGTTTCATGTCTCTCATTGGAGCACTCTAGCGCCACCAACTGGTCAAAGTTGGACTTGTGTTTACACACGTAACTTTTGAACCGTATGACCGATTTTCAAAAATGAGGTACCATTGGATTCCCTGGATCAAGACGAGTTCAACACACCCTATGACGTCAATTTCCGGTTATATAGATTTTCCACCATTTTGAATTTTAAGGAAACACGTTTTTTCGCTTCAACTACTTCTATTTTTGTCAAATCTTCCCCAGAATTGGCACACATTATCATCAGACCAACCCTCACAGAAGTTATCAAAGGATATTCGATTTTCAAAACCGTTTGTCCGGTACAGCCAATCAAAATTGGCAACAAAGCAACCAAACAGGAAGTTGGGTCATATCTCACCTAATCTTTGAGAAATCAACACCAAACTTAATATGATGACTCTGAACCCTCTACTGAGGCTGTCCAATTAATTTGGTGTCATGTGATCACTGGGCGTGGCCGCAGGAAGCAAAAATGTGTTTTGGCCAATAACTGTTGATTTGTTTGCTTTTATTAAGTGATTCCTTTGTCTCATGATATGTTGGGACATCCCGTATGTGATACATGATAACTTGTGATAATAGCCGAATTGATCCGGCCGCCATTTTGAATTCATTGAAAAACTTTTTTTCTTTACTCCTCCTACACATGTTGTCCAATCTTCACCAAATTTGACAGAGAGTATCTTCAGACCAAGCCTCACAAAGTTTTCACATGATTTTTTGATTTTCAGAACCGTTTGCCCGGTACAGGCAGTCAAAATGTGCCATTAAGCCAGCCAACAGGAAGTTGGGTCGTATCTCAGCAAATCTTTGATGGATTCACACCAAACTTGCTGCATGCACTCGGAACCCTGTTCTGAGGATTTCCAAAGTGTTTTATGGGTCATTTGACTGCTTGGCCACCACATTGCTGCTTGCAGCTATATTTGGTGGCCAAGCCGCGAAGCGGCGAAGCCACATAAGTGATTCTACCTTTTCTTATTATTATTATTACACTTCTTCTGTCATTGGAGTCTATGGCAGCCCCTAGAACCGTATGGTAAAAAGTTGTGAAATTTGGCACACTTATTAAGCACAGTCCCCTCTTTATATTCACCAAGTTTCATGTCTCTCATTGGAGCACTCTAGCGCCACCAACTGGTCAAAGTTGGACTTGTGTTTACACACGTAACTTTTGAACCGTATGACCGATTTTCAAAAATGAGGTACCATTGGATTCCCTGGATCAAGACGAGTTCAACACACCCTATGACGTCAATTTCCGGTTATATAGATTTTCCACCATTTTGAATTTTAAGGAAACACGTTTTTTCGCTTCAACTACTTCTATTTTTGTCAAATCTTCCCCAGAATTGGCACACATTATCATCAGACCAACCCTCACAGAAGTTATCAAAGGATATTCGATTTTCAAAACCGTTTGTCCGGTACAGCCAATCAAAATCGGCAACAAAGCAACCAAACAGGAAGTTGGGTCATATCTCAGCAAATCTTTGAGAAATCAACACCAAACTTAGTATGATGACTCGGAACCCTCTTCTGAGGCTGTCCAATTAATTTGGTGTCATGTGATCACTGGGCGTGGCCGCAGGAAGCAAAAATGTGTTTTGGCCAATAACTGTTGATTTGTTTGCTTTTATTAAGTGATTCCTTTGTCTCATGATATGTTGGGACATCCCGTATGTGATACATGATAACTTGTGATAATAGCCGAATTGATCCGGCCGCCATTTTGAATTCATTGAAAAACTTTTTTTCTTTACTCCTCCTACACATGTTGTCCAATCTTCACCAAATTTGACAGAGAGTATCTTCAGACCAAGCCTCACAAAGTTTTCACATGATTTTTTGATTTTCAGAACCGTTTGCCCGGTACAGGCAGTCAAAATGTGCCATTAAGCCAGCCAACAGGAAGTTGGGTCGTATCTCAGCAAATCTTTGATGGATTCACACCAAACTTGCTGCATGCACTCGGAACCCTGTTCTGAGGATTTCCAAAGTGTTTTATGGGTCATTTGACTGCTTGGCCACCACATTGCTGCTTGCAGCTATATTTGGTGGCCAAGCCGCGAAGCGGCGAAGCCACATAAGTGATTCTACCTTTTCTTATTATTATTATTACACTTCTTCTGTCATTGGAGTCTATGGCAGCCCCTAGAACCGTATGGTAAAAAGTTGTGAAATTTGGCACACTTATTAAGCACAGTCCCCTCTTTATATTCACCAAGTTTCATGTCTCTCATTGGAGCACTCTAGCGCCACCAACTGGTCAAAGTTGGACTTGTGTTTACACACGTAACTTTTGAACCGTATGACCGATTTTCAAAAATGAGGTACCATTGGATTCCCTGGATCAAGACGAGTTCAACACACCCTATGACGTCAATTTCCGGTTATATAGATTTTCCACCATTTTGAATTTTAAGGAAACACGTTTTTTCGCTTCAACTACTTCTATTTTTGTCAAATCTTCCCCAGAATTGGCACACATTATCATCAGACCAACCCTCACAGAAGTTATCAAAGGATATTCGATTTTCAAAACCGTTTGTCCGGTACAGCCAATCAAAATCGGCAACAAAGCAACCAAACAGGAAGTTGGGTCATATCTCAGCAAATCTTTGAGAAATCAACACCAAACTTAGTATGATGACTCGGAACCCTCTTCTGAGGCTGTCCAATTAATTTGGTGTCATGTGATCACTGGGCGTGGCCGCAGGAAGCAAAAATGTGTTTTGGCCAATAACTGTTGATTTGTTTGCTTTTATTAAGTGATTCCTTTGTCTCATGATATGTTGGGACATCCCGTATGTGATACATGATAACTTGTGATAATAGCCGAATTGATCCGGCCGCCATTTTGAATTCATTGAAAAACTTTTTTTCTTTACTCCTCCTACACATGTTGTCCAATCTTCACCAAATTTGACAGAGAGTATCTTCAGACCAAGCCTCACAAAGTTTTCACATGATTTTTTGATTTTCAGAACCGTTTGCCCGGTACAGGCAGTCAAAATGTGCCATTAAGCCAGCCAACAGGAAGTTGGGTCGTATCTCAGCAAATCTTTGATGGATTCACACCAAACTTGCTGCATGCACTCGGAACCCTGTTCTGAGGATTTCCAAAGTGTTTTATGGGTCATTTGACTGCTTGGCCACCACATTGCTGCTTGCAGCTATATTTGGTGGCCAAGCCGCGAAGCGGCGAAGCCACATAAGTGATTCTACCTTTTCTTATTATTATTATTACACTTCTTCTGTCATTGGAGTCTATGGCAGCCCCTAGAACCGTATGGTAAAAAGTTGTGAAATTTGGCACACTTATTAAGCACAGTCCCCTCTTTATATTCACCAAGTTTCATGTCTCTCATTGGAGCACTCTAGCGCCACCAACTGGTCAAAGTTGGACTTGTGTTTACACACGTAACTTTTGAACCGTATGACCGATTTTCAAAAATGAGGTACCATTGGATTCCCTGGATCAAGACGAGTTCAACACACCCTATGACGTCAATTTCCGGTTATATAGATTTTCCACCATTTTGAATTTTAAGGAAACACGTTTTTTCGCTTCAACTACTTCTATTTTTGTCAAATCTTCCCCAGAATTGGCTCACATTATCATCAGACCAACCCTCACAGAAGTTATCAAAGGATATTCGATTTTCAAAACCGTTTGTCCGGTACAGCCAATCAAAATTGGCAACAAAGCAACCAAACAGGAAGTTGGGTCATATCTCACCTAATCTTTGAGAAATCAACACCAAACTTAATATGATGACTCTGAACCCTCTACTGAGGCTGTCCAATTAATTTGGTGTCATGTGATCACTGGGCGTGGCCGCAGGAAGCAAAAATGTGTTTTGGCCAATAACTGTTGATTTGTTTGCTTTTATTAAGTGATTCCTTTGTCTCATGATATGTTGGGACATCCCGTATGTGATACATGATAACTTGTGATAATAGCCGAATTGATCCGGCCGCCATTTTGAATTCATTGAAAAACTTTTTTTCTTTACTCCTCCTACACATGTTGTCCAATCTTCACCAAATTTGACAGAGAGTATCTTCAGACCAAGCCTCACAAAGTTTTCACATGATTTTTTGATTTTCAGAACCGTTTGCCCGGTACAGGCAGTCAAAATGTGCCATTAAGCCAGCCAACAGGAAGTTGGGTCGTATCTCAGCAAATCTTTGATGGATTCACACCAAACTTGCTGCATGCACTCGGAACCCTGTTCTGAGGATTTCTAAAGTGTTTTATGGGTCATTTGACTGCTTGGCCACCACATTGCTGCTTGCAGCTATATTTGGTGGCCAAGCCGCGAAGCGGCGAAGCCACATAAGTGATTCTACCTTTTCTTATTATTATTATTACACTTCTTCTGTCATTGGAGTCTATGGCAGCCCCTAGAACCGTATGGTAAAAAGTTGTGAAATTTGGCACACTTATTAAGCACAGTCCCCTCTTTATATTCACCAAGTTTCATGTCTCTCATTGGAGCACTCTAGCGCCACCAACTGGTCAAAGTTGGACTTGTGTTTACACACGTAACTTTTGAACCGTATGACCGATTTTCAAAAATGAGGTACCATTGGATTCCCTGGATCAAGACGAGTTCAACACACCCTATGACGTCAATTTCCGGTTATATAGATTTTCCACCATTTTGAATTTTAAGGAAACACGTTTTTTCGCTTCAACTACTTCTATTTTTGTCAAATCTTCCCCAGAATTGGCACACATTATCATCAGACCAACCCTCACAGAAGTTATCAAAGGATATTCGATTTTCAAAACCGTTTGTCCGGTACAGCCAATCAAAATCGGCAACAAAGCAACCAAACAGGAAGTTGGGTCATATCTCACCTAATCTTTGAGAAATCAACACCAAACTTAATATGATGACTCTGAACCCTCTTCTGAGGCTGTCCAATTAATTTGGTGTCATGTGATCACTGGGCGTGGCCGCAGGAAGCAAAAATGTGTTTTGGCCAATAACTGTTGATTTGTTTGCTTTTATGAAGGGATTCCTTTGTCTCATGATATGTTGGGACATCCCGTGTGTGATACATGATAACTTGTGATAATAGCCGAATTGATCCGGCCGCCATTTTGAATTAATTGAAAAACGTTTTTTCTTTACTCCTCCTACACATGTTGTCCAATCTTCACCAAATTTGGCAGACAGTATCGTCAGACCAAGCCTCACAAAGGGCTTTGCACGATTTTTGGATTTTCAGAACCGTTTGCCCGGTACAGGCAGTCAAAATTTGCCATTAATCCAGGCAACAGGAAGTTGGGTCGTATCTTGGCAAATCTTTGATGGATTCACACCAAACTTGCTGCATGCACTCGGAACCCTGTTCTGAGGATTTCTAAAGTGTTTTATGGGTCATTTGACAGCTTGGCCACCACATTGCTGCTTGCAGCTATATTTGGTGGACAAGCCGCGAAGCGGCGAAGCCACATAAGTGATTCTACCTTTTCTTATTAGGATTCCTCCGTAAGGAGGAAACCTATTGTTATTGGTGGTTTTATTATTTGTAATTCTTGTACCATGGGAGTCAATGGCAGCCCCTAGACCCCATCGACAACTTTTTGTGAAATTTGGCACACTCATTAAGGACAGTTTCTTCTATACCTACACCAAGTTTCATGTCTCCCATTAGACCACTCTAGCGCCACCAATGGGTCAAAGTTGGACTTGTGTTTACACACGCAACTTTTGAACCGTATGACTCATTTTCAAAAATGAGGTACCATTGGATTCCCTGGATCAAGCCGAGTTCAACGCACACCATGGCGTTAATTTCCGGTTATATAGATTTCCCGCCATTTCCGGTTTTATCAAAAACCTTTGAAAGCCTACTCCTCCTACAATTTTTGTCATATATTCTTCAAAATCACCAGAGATGATCTTCAAACCAAGCCTCACAAAAGTTATCAAAGGAATTTTGATCCTCATAACCGTCTGTCCGGTACAGCCAATCAAATTCATCAGAAAAGCCGCCAAACAGGATGTGAAGTCATGTCTCAGCAAATCTTTGAGATATCAACACTAAACTTGGTAGATCGGAGGAAGACACTACAACATATTACCATGTGCAAAGGCAAATTCATATCTCTAAAAATGATTGATATAAATCAAATTGAACTTATCGCTAACGCTAAAATAATGCTTTGCACATCAGCCAGTCAAAAACTGATACTCTGATTCAATCACAAGTTCATATGAAGACTCTTGAGAATGTTCATAACACAAATCTGTGAAAAAGTTGACTGTAAGATGAAAGGTCGATTTTTGGTGAATATTTGAAACATGCTTGCTTGGCTAATTTCTAGGCAAATTTCCAATGAATGTCTCCCCTGCTCCTCCCCGCGCGTGCTCCAAAATCTCACACACACTCAGCCTTCCCTTGACACACGCGCGGCCAAGACGCACACGCAACATTTCAGGAGAGTGTGGGCTGACCAAGCCCCCACTCATTCCTTGGTCTTTAGCAAAGGCCCATGTGGCTCTTGATGGTATTGCATTTCCGATTTTGTATGCAATGGTAAAAAGGTCTCAAATCCTGAAACATTGATAGTATAGACCAAGAGTAAATACCACACCTCAAATGGCCCACCATTACCCATAGGTGGCGCTATAGGCCACACCCAAAAGCACAAAGACACAAGGCTTTCTGGAATGGATAGGTTCACCAAGCCCCCTCCCTTCACGTATTGGCTTGAAAAAAGGCCCATGTGGATCTTGATGGTATTGCATTTCCGATTTTGTATGCAATGGTAAAAAGGTCTCAAAATCCTGAAACATAGATAGTATAGGCAAAGAAACAGTTTAACAAAAAGCCCATGTGGATCTTGTTGGTATTGCTTTTCCGATTTTGTATACAATGGTAAAAAGTTATAAAAATCCTGAAACATTGATAGTATAGACCAAGAGTAACTACCACACCACAAATGGCCCACTATTACCCATAGGTCTTCCCTTGACACACGCGCGGGCTTGGCAAGACGCACACGCAACATTTCAGGAGAGTGTGGGCTTACCAAGCCCCCACTCATTCCTTGGTCTTTTGCAAAGGCCTTGTGGATCTTGATGGTATTGCATTTCAGATTTTGTTTGCCATGGTAAAAAGTTCTCCAAATCCTGAAACATTGATAGTAAAGGCCAACAGTAACAACAACACTTTAACAAAAGCCCATGTGGATCTTGTTGGTATTGCATTTCCGATTTTGTATGCAATGGTAAAAAGTTAAAAACATCCTGAAACATTGATAGTATAGGCCAAGAGTAACTACCACACCACAAATGGCCCACCATTACCAATAGGTGTCGCTACAGGCCACGCCCTAAAGCACAAAGCACTTCACTTCTTGTGAAGATTAAAGCACTTCACTTCTTGGCTTGAAATAAAGGCCCTTGTGGATCTTGATGTTATTGCATTTCAGATTTGGTATCCCATTAGAAATTCTGCAGCATTGATTTTTCTATACAGTTACAATTTGTCAAGAATATACATTTTTCAATGGTTCGCAATGCTTTACACGTAAGCCAGTCAAACAAGTTCATATGAAGACTCTTGAGAATGTTTAGTACACAAATCTGAGAAAAAGTTGACTCTAAGATGAAAGGTCGATTTTTGGTGAATCTTTGAAACATGCATGCTTGGCTAATTTCTAGGGAAATTTACAATGAAATGTGTCCCCTGCTCCTCCCCGCGCATGCTCCAAATTCTCACACACTCATTCTTCCCTTGACACGCGCGGGCTTGGCAAGACACACACGCAATATATCAGGACTGTGTGGGCTGACCAAGCCCCCACTCATTCCTTGAATATCAGCATAGGCCCTTGAGGACCTTGGTGTCATTGCATTTCCTACTTTGTATGAAATAGTAAAAAGGTCTCCAGATCCTGACACATTGACAGTACAGGCCAAGAGTAACTACCACACTTTACCCAAAGCCCATGTGGATCCTGTTGGTATTGCATTTCCGATTTTATATGCAATGGTAAAAAGTTTTTAAAATCCTGAAACATTAATAGTATAGGCCAAGAGTAACTACCACACCACAAATGGCCCACCATTACCCATAGGTGGCGCTACAGGCCACGCCTTAATGCATAAAGATACAAGGCTTTCTGGAATGGATAAGCTCACCAAGCCCCCTTCCTTCACTTACTGGCTTGAAATTAAGGCCCTTGTGGATCTTGATGGTATTGCATTTCAGATTTGGTATGCCATTGGTAATTCTGCAGCATACATTTTTCTATACAGTTACAATTTGTCAAGAATAAACATTTTTCAATGGTTCGCAGTGTTTGGAGGAATCCGCCATTACTGCTTGCAGTTATATTTAGGGGCCAAGCAGCGAAGCTGCGAGGCACCTATTGTAATTGGTAGTATTATTATTATTAGGGGCCAAGCAGCGAAGCTGCAAGGCACCTATTGTAATTGGTAGTATTATTATTATTATTATTATTATTAGGATTCCTCCGTAAGGAGGAAACCTATTGTTATTGGTGGTTTTATTATTTGTAATTCTTGTACCATGGGAGTCAATGGCAGCCCCTAGACCCCATCGACAACTTTTTGTGAAATTTGGCACACTCATTAAGGACAGTTTCTTCTATACCTACACCAAGTTTCATGTCTCCCATTAGACCACTCTAGCGCCACCAATGGGTCAAAGTTGGACTTGTGTTTACACACGCAACTTTTGAACCGTATGACTCATTTTCAAAAATGAGGTACCATTGGATTCCCTGGATCAAGCCGAGTTCAACGCACACCATGGCGTTAATTTCCGGTTATATTGATTTCCCGCCATTTCCGGTTTTATCAAAAACCTTTGAAAGCCTACTCCTCCTACAATTTTTGTCATAGCTTCTTCAAAATCACCAGAGATGATCTTCAGACCAAGCCTCACAAAAGTTATCAAAGGAATTTTGATCCTCATAACCGTCTGTCCGGTACAGCCAATCAAATTCATCAGAAAAGCCGCAAAACAGGATGTGAAGTCATGTCTCAGCAAATCTTTGAGATATCAACACTAAACTTGGTAGATCGGAGGAAGACACTACAACATGTTACCATGTGCAAAAGCAAATTCATATCTCAAAAAATGATTGATATAAAGCAAATTGAACTTATCGCTAACGCTAAAATAATGCTTTACACATCAGCCAGTCAAAAACTGATACTCTGATTCAATCACAAGTTCATATGAAGACTCTTGAGAATGTTCATAACACAAATCTGTGAAAAAGTTGACAGTAAGATGAAAGGTCGATTTTTGGTGAATATTTGAAACATGCTTGCTTGGCTAATTTCTAGGCAAATTTCCAATGAATGTCTCCCCTGCTCCTCCCCGCGCGTGCTCCAAAATCTCACACACACTCAGCCTTCCCTTGACACACGCGCGGCCAAGACGCACACGCAACATTTCAGGAGAGTGTGGGCTGACCAAGCCCCCACTGATTCCTTGGTCTTTAGCAAAGGCCCATGTGGCTCTTGATGGTATTGCATTTCCGATTTTGTATGCAATGGTAAAAAGGTCTCAAATCCTGAAACATTGATAGTGTAGGCCGAGAAACACTTTAACAAAAGCCCATGTGGATCTTGTTGGTATTGCATTTCCGATTTTGTATGCAATGGTAAAAAGTTATAAAAATCCTGAAACATTGATAGTATAGACCAAGAGTAACTACCACACCACAAATGGCCCACCATTACCCATAGGTGGCGCTACAGGCCACGCCAAAAAGCACAAATATACAAGGCTTTCTGGAATGGATAGGCTCACCAAGCCCCCTCCCTTCACTTATTGGCTTGAAAAAAAGGCCCATGTGGCTCTTGATGGTATTGCATTTCCGATTTTGTATGCAATGGTAAAAAGGTCTCAAAATCCTGAAACATAGATAGTATAGGCAAAGAAACACTTTAACAAAAAGCCCATGTGGATCTTGTTGGTATTGCTTTTCCGATTTTGTATACAATGGTAAAAAGTTATAAAAATCCTGAAACATTGATAGTATAGACCAAGAGTAACTACCACACCACAAATGGCCCACTATTACCCATAGGTCTTCCCTTGACACACGCGCGGGCTTGGCAAGACGCACACGCAACATTTCAGGAGAGTGTTCCTTGGTCTTTTGCAAAGGCCATGTGGATCTTGATGGTATTGCATTTCAGATTTTGTTTGCCATGGTAAAAAGTTCTCCAAATCCTGAAACATTGATAGTAAAGGCCAAGAGTAACAACAACACTTTAACAAAAGCCCATGTGGATCTTGTTGGTATTGCATTTCCGATTTTGTATGCAATGGTAAAAAGTTAAAAACATCCTGAAACATTGATAGTATAGGCCAAGAGTAACTACCACACCACAAATGGCCCACCATTACCAATAGGTGTCGCTACAGGCCACGCCCTAAAGCACAAAGCACTTCACTTCTTGTGAAGATTAAAGCGCTTCACTTCTTGGCTTGAAATAAAGGCCCTTGTGGATCTTGATGTTATTGCATTTCAGATTTGGTATCCCATTGGAAATTCTGCAGCATTGATTTTTCTATACAGTTACAATTTGTCAAGAATATACATTTTTCAATGGTTCGCAATGCTTTACACGTAAGCCAGTCAAACAAGTTCATATGAAGACTCTTGAGAATGTTTAGTACACAAATCTGAGAAAAAGTTGACTCTAAGATGAAAGGTCGATTTTTGGTGAATCTTTGAAACATGCATGCTTGGCTAATTTCTAGGGAAATTTACAATGAAATGTGTCCCCTGCTCCTCCCCGCGCATGCTCCAAATTCTCAGACACTCATTCTTCCCTTGACACGCGCGGGCTTGGCAAGACACACACGCAACATATCAGGACTGTGTGGGCTGACCAAGCCCCCACTCATTCCTTGAATATCAGCATAGGCCCTTGAGGACCTTGGTGTCATTGCATTTCCTACTTTGTATGCAATAGTAAAAAGGTCTCCAAATCCTGACACATTGACAGTACAGGCCAAGAGTAACTACCACACTTTACCCAAAGCCCATGTGGATCCTGTTGGTATTGCATTTCCGATTTTATATGCAATGGTAAAAAGTTTTTAAAATCCTGAAACATTAATAGTATAGGCCAAGAGTAACTACCACACCACAAATGGCCCACCATTACCCATAGGTGGCGCTACAGGCCACGCCTTAATGCATAAAGATACAAGGCTTTCTGGAATGGATAAGCTCACCAAGCCCCCTTCCTTCACTTACTGGCTTGAAATAAAGGCCCTTGTGGATCTTGATGGTATTGCATTTCAGATTTGGTATGCCATTGGTAATTCTGCAGCATACATTTTTCTATACAGTTACAATTTGTCAAAAATAAACATTTTTCAATGGTTCGCAGTGTTTGGAGGAATCCGCCATTACTGCTTGCAGTTATATTTAGGATTCCTCCGTAAGGAGGAAACCTATTGTTATTGGTGGTTTTATTATTTGTAATTCTTGTACCATGGGAGTCAATGGCAGCCCCTAGACCCCATCGACAACTTTTTGTGAAATTTGGCACACTCATTAAGGACAGTTTCTTCTATACCTACACCAAGTTTCATGTCTCCCATTAGACCACTCTAGCGCCACCAATGGGTCAAAGTTGGACTTGTGTTTACACACGCAACTTTTGAACCGTATGACTCATTTTCAAAAATGAGGTACCATTGGATTCCCTGGATCAAGCCGAGTTCAACGCACACCATGGCGTTAATTTCCGGTTATATAGATTTCCCGCCATTTCCGGTTTTATCAAAAACCTTTGAAAGCCTACTCCTCCTACAATTTTTGTCATATCTTCTTCAAAATCACCAGAGATGATCTTCAGACCAAGCCTCACAAAAGTTATCAAAGGAATTTTGATCCTCATAACCGTCTGTCCGGTACAGCCAATCAAATTCATCAGAAAAGCCGCAAAACAGGATGTGAAGTCATGTCTCAGCAAATCTTTGAGATATCAACACTAAACTTGGTAGATCGGAGGAAGACACTACAACATGTTACCATGTGCAAAGGCAAATTCATATCTCAAAAAATGATTGATATAAAGCAAATTGAACTTATCGCTAACGCTAAAATTATGCTTTACACATCAGCCATTCAAAAACTGATACTCTGATTCAATCACAAGTTCATATGAAAACTCTTGAGAATGTTCATAACACAAATCTGTGAAAAAGTTGACTGTAAGATGAAAGGTCGATTTTTGGTGAATATTTGAAACATGCTAGCTTGGCTAATTTCTAGGCAAATTTCCAATGAATGTCTCCCTTGCTCCTCCCCGCGCGTGCTCCAAAATCTCACACACACTCAGCCTTCCCTTGACACACGCGCGGCCAAGACGCACACGCAACATTTCAGGAGAGTGTGGGCTGACCAAGCCCCCACTCATTCCTTGGTCTTTAGCAAAGGCCCATGTGGCTCTTGATGGTATTGCATTTCCGATTTTGTATGCAATGGTAAAAAGGTCTCAAATCCTGAAACATTGATAGTGTAGGCCGAGAAACACTTTAACAAAAGCCCATGTGGATCTTGTTGGTATTGCATTTCCGATTTTGTATGCAATGGTAAAAAGTTATAAAAATCCTGAAACATTGATAGTATAGACCAAGAGTAACTACCACACCACAAATGGCCCACCATTACCCATAGGTGGCGCTACAGGCCACGCCAAAAAGCACAAATATACAAGGCTTTCTGGAATGGATAGGCTCACCAAGCCCCCTCCCTTCACTTATTGGCTTGAAAAAAAGGCCCATGTGGCTCTTGATGGTATTGCATTTCCGATTTTGTATGCAATGGTAAAAAGGTCTCAAAATCCTGAAACATAGATAGTATAGGCAAAGAAACACTTTAACAAAAAGCCCATGTGGATCTTGTTGGTATTGCTTTTCCGATTTTGTATACAATGGTAAAAAGTTATAAAAATCCTGAAACATTGATAGTATAGACCAAGAGTAACTACCACACCACAAATGGCCCACTATTACCCATAGGTCTTCCCTTGACACACGCGCGGGCTTGGCAAGACGCACACGCAACATTTCAGGAGAGTGTTCCTTGGTCTTTTGCAAAGGCCATGTGGATCTTGATGGTATTGCATTTCAGATTTTGTTTGCCATGGTAAAAAGTTCTCCAAATCCTGAAACATTGATAGTAAAGGCCAAGAGTAACAACAACACTTTAACAAAAGCCCATGTGGATCTTGTTGGTATTGCATTTCCGATTTTGTATGCAATGGTAAAAAGTTAAAAACATCCTGAAACATTGATAGTATAGGCCAAGAGTAACTACCACACCACAAATGGCCCACCATTACCAATAGGTGTCGCTACAGGCCACGCCCTAAAGCACAAAGCACTTCACTTCTTGTGAAGATTAAAGCGCTTCACTTCTTGGCTTGAAATAAAGGCCCTTGTGGATCTTGATGTTATTGCATTTCAGATTTGGTATCCCATTGGAAATTCTGCAGCATTGATTTTTCTATACAGTTACAATTTGTCAAGAATATACATTTTTCAATGGTTCGCAATGCTTTACACGTAAGCCAGTCAAACAAGTTCATATGAAGACTCTTGAGAATGTTTAGTACACAAATCTGAGAAAAAGTTGACTCTAAGATGAAAGGTCGATTTTTGGTGAATCTTTGAAACATGCATGCTTGGCTAATTTCTAGGGAAATTTACAATGAAATGTGTCCCCTGCTCCTCCCCGCGCATGCTCCAAATTCTCAGACACTCATTCTTCCCTTGACACGCGCGGGCTTGGCAAGACACACACGCAACATATCAGGACTGTGTGGGCTGACCAAGCCCCCACTCATTCCTTGAATATCAGCATAGGCCCTTGAGGACCTTGGTGTCATTGCATTTCCTACTTTGTATGCAATAGTAAAAAGGTCTCCAAATCCTGACACATTGACAGTACAGGCCAAGAGTAACTACCACACTTTACCCAAAGCCCATGTGGATCCTGTTGGTATTGCATTTCCGATTTTATATGCAATGGTAAAAAGTTTTTAAAATCCTGAAACATTAATAGTATAGGCCAAGAGTAACTACCACACCACAAATGGCCCACCATTACCCATAGGTGGCGCTACAGGCCACGCCTTAATGCATAAAGATACAAGGCTTTCTGGAATGGATAAGCTCACCAAGCCCCCTTCCTTCACTTACTGGCTTGAAATAAAGGCCCTTGTGGATCTTGATGGTATTGCATTTCAGATTTGGTATGCCATTGGTAATTCTGCAGCATACATTTTTCTATACAGTTACAATTTGTCAAAAATAAACATTTTTCAATGGTTCGCAGTGTTTGGAGGAATCCGCCATTACTGCTTGCAGTTATATTTAGGATTCCTCCGTAAGGAGGAAACCTATTGTTATTGGTGGTTTTATTATTTGTAATTCTTGTACCATGGGAGTCAATGGCAGCCCCTAGACCCCATCGACAACTTTTTGTGAAATTTGGCACACTCATTAAGGACAGTTTCTTCTATACCTACACCAAGTTTCATGTCTCCCATTAGACCACTCTAGCGCCACCAATGGGTCAAAGTTGGACTTGTGTTTACACACGCAACTTTTGAACCGTATGACTCATTTTCAAAAATGAGGTACCATTGGATTCCCTGGATCAAGCCGAGTTCAACGCACACCATGGCGTTAATTTCCGGTTATATAGATTTCCCGCCATTTCCGGTTTTATCAAAAACCTTTGAAAGCCTACTCCTCCTACAATTTTTGTCATATCTTCTTCAAAATCACCAGAGATGATCTTCAGACCAAGCCTCACAAAAGTTATCAAAGGAATTTTGATCCTCATAACTGTCTGTCCGGTACAGCCAATCAAATTCATCAGAAAAGCCGCAAAACAGGATGTGAAGTCATGTCTCAGCAAATCTTTGAGATATCAACACTAAACTTGGTAGATCGGAGGAAGACACTACAACATGTTACCATGTGCAAAGGCAAATTCATATCTCAAAAAATGATTGATATAAAGCAAATTGAACTTATCGCTAACGCTAAAATTATGCTTTACACATCAGCCATTCAAAAACTGATACTCTGATTCAATCACAAGTTCATATGAAAACTCTTGAGAATGTTCATAACACAAATCTGTGAAAAAGTTGACTGTAAGATGAAAGGTCGATTTTTGGTGAATATTTGAAACATGCTAGCTTGGCTAATTTCTAGGCAAATTTCCAATGAATGTCTCCCTTGCTCCTCCCCGCGCGTGCTCCAAAATCTCACACACACTCAGCCTTCCCTTGACACACGCGCGGCCAAGACGCACACGCAACATTTCAGGAGAGTGTGGGCTGACCAAGCCCCCACTCATTCCTTGGTCTTTAGCAAAGGCCCATGTGGCTCTTGATGGTATTGCATTTCCGATTTTGTATGCAATGGTAAAAAGGTCTCAAATCCTGAAACATTGATAGTGTAGGCCGAGAAACACTTTAACAAAAGCCCATGTGGATCTTGTTGGTATTGCATTTCCGATTTTGTATGCAATGGTAAAAAGTTATAAAAATCCTGAAACATTGATAGTATAGACCAAGAGTAACTACCACACCACAAATGGCCCACCATTACCCATAGGTGGCGCTACAGGCCACGCCAAAAAGCACAAATATACAAGGCTTTCTGGAATGGATAGGCTCACCAAGCCCCCTCCCTTCACTTATTGGCTTGAAAAAAAGGCCCATGTGGCTCTTGATGGTATTGCATTTCCGATTTTGTATGCAATGGTAAAAAGGTCTCAAAATCCTGAAACATAGATAGTATAGGCAAAGAAACACTTTAACAAAAAGCCCATGTGGATCTTGTTGGTATTGCTTTTCCGATTTTGTATACAATGGTAAAAAGTTATAAAAATCCTGAAACATTGATAGTATAGACCAAGAGTAACTACCACACCACAAATGGCCCACTATTACCCATAGGTCTTCCCTTGACACACGCGCGGGCTTGGCAAGACGCACACGCAACATTTCAGGAGAGTATTCCTTGGTCTTTTGCAAAGGCCATGTGGATCTTGATGGTATTGCATTTCAGATTTTGTTTGCCATGGTAAAAAGTTCTCCAAATCCTGAAACATTGATAGTAAAGGCCAAGAGTAACAACAACACTTTAACAAAAGCCCATGTGGATCTTGTTGGTGTTGCATTTCCGATTTTGTATGCAATGGTAAAAAGTTAAAAACATCCTGAAACATTGATAGTATAGGCCAAGAGTAACTACCACACCACAAATGGCCCACCATTACCAATAGGTGTCGCTACAGGCCACGCCCTAAAGCACAAAGCACTTCACTTCTTGTGAAGATTAAAGCGCTTCACTTCTTGGCTTGAAATAAAGGCCCTTGTGGATCTTGATGTTATTGCATTTCAGATTTGGTATCCCATTGGAAATTCTGCAGCATTGATTTTTCTATACAGTTACAATTTGTCAAGAATATACATTTTTCAATGGTTCGCAATGCTTTACACGTAAGCCAGTCAAAAAAGTTTATATGAAGACTCTTGAGAATGTTTAGTACACAAATCTGAGAAAAAGTTGACTCTAAGATGAAAGGTCGATTTTTGGTGAATCTTTGAAACATGCATGCTTGGCTAATTTCTAGGGAAATTTACAATGAAATGTGTCCCCTGCTCCTCCCCGCGCATGCTCCAAATTCTCAGACACTCATTCTTCCCTTGACACGCGCGGGCTTGGCAAGACACACACGCAACATATCAGGACTGTGTGGGCTGACCAAGCCCCCACTCATTCCTTGAATATCAGCATAGGCCCTTGAGGACCTTGGTGTCATTGCATTTCCTACTTTGTATGCAATAGTAAAAAGGTCTCCAAATCCTGACACATTGACAGTACAGGCCAAGAGTAACTACCACACTTTACCCAAAGCCCATGTGGATCCTGTTGGTATTGCATTTCCGATTTTATATGCAATGGTAAAAAGTTTTTAAAATCCTGAAACATTAATAGTATAGGCCAAGAGTAACTACCACACCACAAATGGCCCACCATTACCCATAGGTGGCGCTACAGGCCACGCCTTAATGCATAAAGATACAAGGCTTTCTGGAATGGATAAGCTCACCAAGCCCCCTTCCTTCACTTACTGGCTTGAAATAAAGGCCCTTGTGGATCTTGATGGTATTGCATTTCAGATTTGGTATGCCATTGGTAATTCTGCAGCATACATTTTTCTATACAGTTACAATTTGTCAAAAATAAACATTTTTCAATGGTTCGCAGTGTTTGGAGGAATCCGCCATTACTGCTTGCAGTTATATTTATTAGGATTCCTCCGTAAGGAGGAAACCTATTGTTATTGGTGGTTTTATTATTTGTAATTCTTGTACCATGGGAGTCAATGGCAGCCCCTAGACCCCATCGACAACTTTTTGTGAAATTTGGCACACTCATTAAGGACAGTTTCTTCTATACCTACACCAAGTTTCATGTCTCCCATTAGACCACTCTAGCGCCACCAATGGGTCAAAGTTGGACTTGTGTTTACACACGCAACTTTTGAACCGTATGACTCATTTTCAAAAATGAGGTACCATTGGATTCCCTGGATCAAGCCGAGTTCAACGCACACCATGGCGTTAATTTCCGGTTATATAGATTTCCCGCCATTTCCGGTTTTATCAAAAACCTTTGAAAGCCTACTCCTCCTACAATTTTTGTCATATCTTCTTCAAAATCACCAGAGATGATCTTCAGACCAAGCCTCACAAAATTTATCAAAGGAATTTTGATCCTCATAACCGTCTGTCCGGTACAGCCAATCAAATTCATCAGAAAAGCCGCAAAACAGGATGTGAAGTCATGTCTCAGCAAATCTTTGAGATATCAACACTAAACTTGGTAGATCGGAGGAAGACACTACAACATGTTACCATGTGCAAAGGCAAATTCATATCTCAAAAAATGATTGATATAAAGCAAATTGAACTTATCGCTAACGCTAAAATTATGCTTTACACATCAGCCATTCAAAAACTGATACTCTGATTCAATCACAAGTTCATATGAAAACTCTTGAGAATGTTCATAACACAAATCTGTGAAAAAGTTGACTGTAAGATGAAAGGTCGATTTTTGGTGAATATTTGAAACATGCTTGCTTGGCTAATTTCTAGGCAAATTTCCAATGAATGTCTCCCTTGCTCCTCCCCGCGCGTGCTCCAAAATCTCACACACACTCAGCCTTCCCTTGACACACGCGCGGCCAAGACGCACACGCAACATTTCAGGAGAGTGTGGGCTGACCAAGCCCCCACTCATTCCTTGGTCTTTAGCAAAGGCCCATGTGGCTCTTGATGGTATTGCATTTCCGATTTTGTATGCAATGGTAAAAAGGTCTCAAATCCTGAAACATTGATAGTGTAGGCCGAGAAACACTTTAACAAAAGCCCATGTGGATCTTGTTGGTATTGCATTTCCGATTTTGTATGCAATGGTAAAAAGTTTTTAAAATCCTGAAACATTGATAGTATAGACCAAGAGTAACTACCACACCACAAATGGCCCACCATTACCCATAGGTGGCGCTACAGGCCACGCCAAAAAGCACAAATATACAAGGCTTTCTGGAATGGATAGGCTCACCAAGCCCCCTCCCTTCACTTATTGGCTTGAAAAAAAGGCCCATGTGGCTCTTGATGGTATTGCATTTCCGATTTTGTATGCAATGGTAAAAAGGTCTCAAAATCCTGAAACATAGATAGTATAGGCAAAGAAACACTTTAACAAAAAGCCCATGTGGATCTTGTTGGTATTGCTTTTCCGATTTTGTATACAATGGTAAAAAGTTATAAAAATCCTGAAACATTGATAGTATAGACCAAGAGTAACTACCACACCACAAATGGCCCACTATTACCCATAGGTCTTCCCTTGACACACGCGCGGGCTTGGCAAGACGCACACGCAACATTTCAGGAGAGTGTTCCTTGGTCTTTTGCAAAGGCCATGTGGATCTTGATGGTATTGCATTTCAGATTTTGTTTGCCATGGTAAAAAGTTATCCAAATCCTGAAACATTGATAGTAAAGGCCAAGAGTAACAACAACACTTTAACAAAAGCCCATGTGGATCTTGTTGGTATTGCATTTCCGATTTTGTATGCAATGGTAAAAAGTTAAAAACATCCTGAAACATTGATAGTATAGGCCAAGAGTAACTACCACACCACAAATGGCCCACCATTACCAATAGGTGTCGCTACAGGCCACGCCCTAAAGCACAAAGCACTTCACTTCTTGTGAAGATTAAAGCGCTTCGCTTCTTGGCTTGAAATAAAGGCCCTTGTGGATGTTGATGTTATTGCATTTCAGATTTGGTATCCCATTGGAAATTCTGCAGCATTGATTTTTCTATACAGTTACAATTTGTCAAGAATATACATTTTTCAATGGTTCGCAATGCTTTACACGTAAGCCAGTCAAACAAGTTCATATGAAGACTCTTGAGAATGTTTAGTACACAAATCTGAGAAAAAGTTGACTCTAAGATGAAAGGTCGATTTTTGGTGAATCTTTGAAACATGCATGCTTGGCTAATTTCTAGGGAAATTTACAATGAAATGTGTCCCCTGCTCCTCCCCGCGCATGCTCCAAATTCTCAGACACTCATTCTTCCCTTGACACGCGCGGGCTTGGCAAGACACACACGCAACATATCAGGACTGTGTGGGCTGACCAAGCCCCCACTCATTCCTTGAATATCAGCATAGGCCCTTGAGGACCTTGGTGTCATTGCATTTCCTACTTTGTATGCAATAGTAAAAAGGTCTCCAAATCCTGACACATTGACAGTACAGGCCAAGAGTAACTACCACACTTTACCCAAAGCCCATGTGGATCCTGTTGGTATTGCATTTCTGATTTTATATGCAATGGTAAAAAGTTTTTAAAATCCTGAAACATTAATAGTATAGGCCAAGAGTAACTACCACACCACAAATGGTCCACCATTACCCATAGGTGGCGCTACAGGCCACGCCTTAATGCATAAAGATACAAGGCTTTCTGGAATGGATAAGCTCACCAAGCCCCCTTCCTTCACTTACTGGCTTGAAATAAAGGCCCTTGTGGATCTTGATGGTATTGCATTTCAGATTTGGTATGCCATTGGTAATTCTGCAGCATACATTTTTCTATACAGTTACAATTTGTCAAAAATAAACATTTTTCAATGGTTCGCAGTGTTTGGAGGAATCCGCCATTACTGCTTGCAGTTATATTTAGGATTCCTCCGTAAGGAGGAAACCTATTGTTATTGGTGGTTTTATTATTTGTAATTCTTGTACCATGGGAGTCAATGGCAGCCCCTAGACCCCATCGACAACTTTTTGTGAAATTTGGCACACTCATTAAGGACAGTTTCTTCTATATCTACACCAAGTTTCATGTCTCCCATTAGACCACTCTAGCGCCACCAATGGGTCAAAGTTGGACTTGTGTTTACACACGCAACTTTTGAACCGTATGACTCATTTTCAAAAATGAGGTACCACTGGATTCCCTGGATCAAGCCGAGTTCAACACACACCATGGCGTTAATTTCCGGTTATATAGATTTCCCGCCATTTCCGGTTTTATCAAAAACCTTTGAAAGCCTACTCCTCCTACAATTTTTGTCATATCTTCTTCAAAATCACCAGAGATGATCTTCAGACCAAGCCTCACAAAAGTTATCAAAGGAATTTTGATCCTCATAACCGTCTGCCCGGTACAGCCAATCAAATTCATCAGAAAAGCCGCCAAACAGGATGTGAAGTCATGTCCCAGCAAATCTTTGAGATATCAACACTAAACTTGGTAGATCGGAGGAAGGCACTACAACATGTTACCATGTGCAAAGGCAAATTCATATCTCTAAAAATGATTGATATAAATCAAATTGAACTTATCGCTAACGCTAAAATAATGCTTTACACATCAGCCAGTCAAAAACTGATACTCTGATTCAATCACAAGTTCATATGAAGACTCTTGAGAATGTTCATAACACAAATCTGTGAAAAAGTTGACTGTAAGATGAAAGGTCGATTTTTGGTGAATATTTGAAACATGCTTGCTTGGCTAATTTCTAGGCAAATTTCCAATGAATGTCTCCCCTGCTCCTCCCGGCGCGTGCTCCAAAATCGCACACACACTCAGCCTTCCCTTGACACACGCGCGGCCAAGACGCACACGCAACATTTCAGGAGAGTGTGGGCTGACCAAGCCCCCACTCATTCCTTGGTATTTAGCAAAGAGCCCATGTGGCTCTTGATGGTATTGCATTTCCGATTTTGTATGCAATGGTAAAAAGGTCTCAAATCCTGAAACATTGATAGTGTAGGCCGAGAAACACTTTAACAAAAGCCCATGTGGATCTTGTTGGTATTGCATTTCCGATTTTGTATGCAATGGTAAAAAGTTATAAAAATCCTGAAACATTGATAGTATAGACCAAGAGTAACTACCACACCACAAATGGCCCACCATTAACCATAGGTGGCACTACAGGCCATGCCCAAAAGCACAAAGATACAAGGCTTTCTGGAATGGATAGGCTCACCAAGCCCCCTCCCTTCACTTATTGGCTTGAAAAAAAGGCCCATGTGGATCTTGATGGTATTGCATTTCCGATTTTGTATGCAATGGTAAAAAGGTCTCAAAATCCTGAAACATAGATAGTATAGGCAAAGAAACACTTTAACAAAAAACCCATGTGGATCTTGTTGGTATTGCTTTTCCGATTTTGTATGCAATGGTAAAAAGTTAAAAACATCCTGAAACATTGATAGTATAGGCCAAGAGTAACTACCACACCACAAATGGCCCACCATTACCAATAGGTGTCGCTACAGGCCATGCCCTAAAGCACAAAGCACTTCACTTCTTGTGAAGATTAAAGCACTTCACTTCTTGGCTTGAAATAAAGGCCCTTGTGGATCTTGATGTTATTGCATTTCAGATTTGGTATCCCATTGGAAATTCTGCAGCATTGATTTTTCTATACAGTTACAATTTGTCAAGAATAAACATGCTTTACACGTATGCTAGTCAAACAAGTTCATATGAAGACTCTTGAGAATGTTTAGTACACAAATCTGAGAAAAAGTTGACTAAGATGAAAGGTCGATTTTTGGTGAATCTTTGAAACATGCATGCTTGGCTAATTTCTAGGGAAATTTACAATGAAATGTGTCCCCTGCTCCTCCCCGCGCATGCTCCAAATTCTCACACACTCATTCTTCCCTTGACACGCGCGGGCTTGGCAAGACACACACGCAACATATCAGGACTGTGTGGGCTGACCAAGCCCCCACTCATTCCTTGAATATCAGCATAGGCCCTTGAGGACCTTGGTGTCATTGCATTTCCTACTTTGTATGCAATAGTAAAAAGGTCTCCAAATCCTGACACATTGACAGTACAGGCCAAGAGTAACTACCACACTTTACCCAAAGCCCATGTGGATCCTGTTGGTATTGCATTTCCGATTTTATATGCAATGGTAAAAAGTTTTTAAAATCCTGAAACATTAATAGTATAGGCCAAGAGTAACTACCACACCACAAATGGCCCACCATTACCCATAGGTGGCGCTACAGGCCACGCCTTAATGCATAAAGATACAAGGCTTTCTGGAATGGATAAGCTCACCAAGCCCCCTTCCTTCACTTACTGGCTTGAAATAAAGGCCCTTGTGGATCTTGATGGTATTGCATTTCAGATTTGGTATGCCATTGGTAATTCTGCAGCATACATTTTTCTATACAGTTACAATTTGTCAAAAATAAACATTTTTCAATGGTTCGCAGTGTTCGGAGGAATCCGCCATTACTGCTTGCAGTTATATTTATTATTATTATTCTTAAGACTGGGTGTCTATGGCAGGCCCTAGAAGCGCTTGGTCGAAAGTTGTGAAATTTGGCACACTCATTAGGGACAGTCCCCTGGTCCAAGTCACAAAGTTTCATGTCCCATACTTTGGCACTCTAGCGCCACCAACGGGTCAAAGTTGGAGTTGTGTTTACACACGCAACTTTTGAACCGTATGTCCCATTTTCAAAAATGAGGTACCATTGGATTCCCTGGATCAAGCCGAGTGCAATGCACACCATGGCGTCAATTTCCGGTTATATAGATTTTCCGCTATTTCCGGTTTTATCAAAAACCTTTAAAAGCCTACTCCTCCTACCAATTTTGTCAAATCTTCTTCAAAATTACCAGATATGATCTTCAGACCAAGCTTCACAAAAGTTATCGAAGGATATTTGATTTTCAAAACCGTTTGTCCGGTATAGCCAATCAAATTCTGCAGAAAAGCCGCCAAACAGGAAGTGAAGCCATATCTCAGAAGTTCTTTGAAGCAGTGACACCAAAGTTGGGTACGCCTACTCGGAACTTTATTCTAAGGATGTTCTCCAAAAATGGTGTCATGTGACTAAAAGGGGGCGTGGCCGGAAGCATAAACGTGTTTTGGCTAATAACTGTTGAAGTATTTACCTTAATAAAGTAATTTCTTTGTCTCTTGATGTCTTGTGAGATATCAAGCTTGACCATCGATAATATTTCATAACAACCGAATTGACGCGGCCGCCATTTTGGATTTCATGGAAAAGTGTAAAAACCTTTTACACGCCCCAAATTTTGTCCAATGTTTACTAAATTTGGCACAGATGATCTTCAGACCAAGCTTCACAAAGGTGTCTGATGGATTTTCAAATTTTCGAAACCGTTTGTTCGGTAGAGCCGATCAAAGGCGGCGGCGAAGCCACAAAAGACACGTTAGAGCGTAACTCAGCAACCATTTTAGCGATTGTCACCGAACTTGGGTTCCATCGTTCCCAAGAGGAGCAGAGGAGGCTTGTGGTGTTACACCGGAAAAAAAACACTTTAAACACTCAGTACTTTGGAACGCAAACAGATATTTCAACCAAACTTGGTGTGTTGCATGAGTGCAACAGGTTATTGTGACTTAATTGTTGCGCAAGTGCTATGGAGGCCATGTCCTGCTCTGGACTGCTTGGCCCCTCCATTGCTGCTTGCAGCTATATTTATTATTATTATTAGGATTCCTCCGTAAGGAGGAAACCTATTGTTATTGGTGGTTTTATTATTTGTAATTCTTGTACCATGGGAGTCAATGGCAGCCCCTAGACCCCATCGACAACTTTTTGTGAAATTTGGCACACTCATTAAGGACAGTTTCTTCTATATCTACACCAAGTTTCATGTCTCCCATTAGACCACTCTAGCGCCACCAATGGGTCAAAGTTGGACTTGTGTTTACACACGCAACTTTTGAACCGTATGACTCATTTTCTAAAATGAGGTACCATTGGATTCCCTGGATCAAGCCGAGTTCAACGCACACCATGGCGTTAATTTCCGGTTATATAGATTTCCCGCCATTTCCGGTTTTATCAAAAACCTTTGAAAGCCTACTCCTCCTACAATTTTTGTCATATCTTCTTCAAAATCACCAGAGATGATCTTCAGACCAAGCCTCACAAAAGTTATCAAAGGAATTTTGATCCTCATAACCGTCTGTCCGGTACAGCCAATCAAATTCATCAGAAAAGCCGCAAAACAGGATGTGAAGTCATGTCTCAGCAAATCTTTGAGATATCAACACTAAACTTGGTAGATCGGAGGAAGACACTACAACATGTTACCATGTGCAAAGGCAAATTCATATCTCAAAAAATGATTGATATAAAGCAAATTGAACTTATCGCTAACGCTAAAATTATGCTTTACACATCAGCCATTCAAAAACTGATACTCTGATTCAATCACAAGTTCATATGAAAACTCTTGAGAATGTTCATAACACAAATCTGTGAAAAAGTTGACTGTAAGATGAAAGGTCGATTTTTGGTGAATATTTGAAACATGCTTGCTTGGCTAATTTCTAGGCAAATTTCCAATGAATGTCTCCCTTGCTCCTCCCCGCGCGTGCTCCAAAATCTCACACACACTCAGCCTTCCCTTGACACACGCGCGGCCAAGACGCACACGCAACATTTCAGGAGAGTGTGGGCTGACCAAGCCCCCACTCATTCCTTGGTCTTTAGCAAAGGCCCATGTGGCTCTTGATGGTATTGCATTTCCGATTTTGTATGCAATGGTAAAAAGGTCTCAAATCCTGAAACATTGATAGTGTAGGCCGAGAAACACTTTAACAAAAGCCCATGTGGATCTTGTTGGTATTGCATTTCCGATTTTGTATGCAATGGTAAAAAGTTATAAAAATCCTGAAACATTGATAGTATAGACCAAGAGTAACTACCACACCACAAATGGCCCACCATTACCCATAGGTGGCGCTACAGGCCACGCCAAAAAGCACAAATATACAAGGCTTTCTGGAATGGATAGGCTCACCAAGCCCCCTCCCTTCACTTATTGGCTTGAAAAAAAGGCCCATGTGGCTCTTGATGGTATTGCATTTCCGATTTTGTATGCAATGGTAAAAAGGTCTCAAAATCCTGAAACATAGATAGTATAGGCAAAGAAACACTTTAACAAAAAGCCCATGTGGATCTTGTTGGTATTGCTTTTCCGATTTTGTATACAATGGTAAAAAGTTATAAAAATCCTGAAACATTGATAGTATAGACCAAGAGTAACTACCACACCACAAATGGCCCACTATTACCCATAGGTCTTCCCTTGACACACGCGCGGGCTTGGCAAGACGCACACGCAACATTTCAGGAGAGTGTTCCTTGGTCTTTTGCAAAGGCCATGTGGATCTTGATGGTATTGCATTTCAGATTTTGTTTGCCATGGTAAAAAGTTATCCAAATCCTGAAACATTGATAGTAAAGGCCAAGAGTAACAACAACACTTTAACAAAAGCCCATGTGGATCTTGTTGGTATTGCATTTCCGATTTTGTATGCAATGGTAAAAAGTTAAAAACATCCTGAAACATTGATAGTATAGGCCAAGAGTAACTACCACACCACAAATGGCCCACCATTACCCATAGGTGGCGCTACAGGCCACGCCTTAATGCATAAAGATACAAGGCTTTCTGGAATGGATAAGCTCACCAAGCCCCCTTCCTTCACTTACTGGCTTGAAATAAAGGCCCTTGTGGATCTTGATGGTATTGCATTTCAGATTTGGTATGCCATTGGTAATTCTGCAGCATACATTCTTCTATACAGTTACAATTTGTCAAGAATAAACATTGTTCAATGGTTTGCAGTGTTTGGAGGAATCCGCCATTACTGCTTGCAGTTATATTTATTATTATTATTCTTAAGACTGGGTGTCTATGGCAGGCCCTAGAAGCGCTTGGTCGAAAGTTGTGAAATTTGGCACACTCATTAGGGACAGTCCCCCGGTCCAAGTCACAAAGTTTCATGTCCCATACTTTGGCACTCTAGCGCCACCAACGGGTCAAAGTTGGAGTTGTGTTTACACACGCAACTTTTGAACCGTATGTCCCATTTTCAAAAATGAGGTACCATTGGATTCCCTGGATCAAGCCGAGTGCAATGCACACCATGGCGTCAATTTCCGGTTATATAGATTTTCCGCTATTTCCGGTTTTATCAAAAACCTTTAAAAGCCTACTCCTCCTACCAATTTTGTCAAATCTTCTTCAAAATTACCAGATATGATCTTCAGACCAAGCTTCACAAAAGTTATCGAAGGATATTTGATTTTCAAAACCGTTTGTCCGGTATAGCCAATCAAATTCTCCCAGAAAAGCCGCCAAACAGGAAGTGAAGCCATATCTCAGAAGTTCTTTGAAGCAGTGACACCAAAGTTGGTACGCCTACTCGGAACTTTATTCTAAGGATGTTCTCCAAAAATGGTGTCATGTGACTAAAAGGGGGCGTGGCCGGAAGCATAAACGTGTTTTGGCTAATAACTGTTGAAGTATTTACCTTAATAAAGTAATTTCTTTGTCTCTTGATGTCTTGTGAGATATCAAGCTTGACCATCGATAATATTTCATAACAACCGAATTGACGCGGCCGCCATTTTGGATTTCATGGAAAAGTGTAAAAACCTTTTACACGCCCCAAATATTTGTCCAATGTTTACTAAATTTGGCACAGATGATCTTCAGACCAAGCTTCACAAAGGTGTCTGATGGATTTTCAAATTTTCGAAACCGTTTGTTCGGTAGAGCCGATCAAAGGCGGCGGCGAAGCCACAAAAGACACGTTAGAGCGTAACTCAGCAACCATTTTAGCGATTGTCACCGAACTTGGGTTCCATCGTTCCCAAGAGGAGCAGAGGAGGCTTGTGGTGTTACACCGGAAAAAAAACACTTTAAACACTCAGTACTTTGGAACGCAAACAGATATTTCAACCAAACTTGGTGTGTTGCATGAGTGCAACAGGTTATTGTGACTTAATTGTTGCGCAAGTGCTATGGAGGCCATGTCCTGCTCTGGACTGCTTGGCCCCTCCATTGCTGCTTGCAGCTATATTTATTATTATTATTATTATTCTTCCGCCATGGGTGTCTATGGCAGCCCCCATAAGCGCTTGGTCGAAAGTTTTGAAATTTGGCACACTCATTGGGGACAGTCCCCTGGTCCAATTCACAAAGTTTCATGTCCCATGCTTTGGCACTCTAGCGCCACCAACGGGTCAAAGTTTGAGTTGTGTTTACACACGCAACTCTTGAACCGTATGACCCATTTTCAAAAATGAGGTACCACTGGATTCCCTGGATCACGCCGAGTTCAACGCACACCATGGCGTCAATTTCCGGTATACAGATTTTCCGCTATTTCCGGTTTTATCAAAAACCTTTGAAAGCCTACTTCTCCTACAATTCTTGTCGAATCTTCTTCAAAATTGCCACAGATGATCTTCAGACCAAGCCTCACAAAAGTTATCGAAGGATATTTGATTTACCAAACCGTTTGTCCAGTACAGCCAATCAAATTCTGCAGAAAAGCCGCCAAACAGGAAGTGAAGCCATATCTCAGCAGTTCTTTGAAGCAGTGACACCAAAGTTGTTAGGCCTACTCGGAACTTTATTCTAAGGATGTCCTCCAAAAATGGTGTCATGTGACTAAAAGGGGGCGTGGCCCAAAGCATAAACGTGTTTTGGCTAATAACTATGGAAGTGTTTACCTTAATAAAGTAATTTCTTTGTCTCTTGATGTCTTGTGAGATATCAAGCCTGGCCATTGATAATATTTCCTAATAACCGAATTGACGCGGCCGCCATTTTGGATTTCATGGAAAAAATCAATATTAATCATATTTTTAACATGGTTTTGTTTTCTCAAATCCTCTCAATCCTCTTAAACTACTTCAACTTTTAAGTCCTTCGTCTTCCTCAATCTTTCAGCTACAGCCACCATTTAAACTTTAAAATGTTGACAAAACCCTAAACTATTTTGTCTGTAATTCAGCCTTTTGATATATTTTCAACTTTTTTTAATATCACTGATTATGTTTCATTAGTTTTTCAAACCGTTTCTGAGATTTACATGGGTGTCTATGTGAGAGTCTAGAGTGCTGACTGAAACGCTTAGAGTGGAGGGGAGCTTCGAAATCAATTTCAAAAAGTATTTCTAGTTTGCCAGCATTGCCACAATTTTCACTCTTCATGCTTCATTTTTGGATCAATAGATAGCTAATTATGTGTTGGTCGTAGACAGTTGTCTGTGGAATCCAACAGACTTACACATTTTTTCAGAGCCCCACAAAAGCGAGACAAAGTCCAACTCTCGCCCCATAGAGACCAATGCAAATCTAGTGACACATTTCTCAGACAAAGCACAAGGTTGACGATTTCTAAACTGCCAGTAGAGTCGTATTTCTGTCCGCACAGACATATAAAGGACATCTCTGGTTTCGGCAGAGTCTTTGGTCTCTGAAAATATCCATTTTTTTTGATTGGACTTATAGTTTTGCGTCTAGGTTAACTTGTTTGAGGTGTGGATGCTAGGTAAACGTATATTATTCTCTCTGCCAAGCTTGTTAGCAATCATAGCTGCACCATCACCGTGGCAACCAAACAAACACGTTAGAGACCAATGCAAATCTAGTGACACATTTCTCAGAAAAAGCACAAGGAAGACGATTTCTAAACTGCCAGTAGAGCCGTATTTCTGACCGCACAGACATATAAAGGACATCTCTGATTTCGGCAGAGTCTTGGGTCTCTGAAAATATCCTCATTTTTGGTGGCCAAGCCGCGAAGCGGCGAAGCCACCTTAAGGGTTTCTACGTATTCTTATTAGGGGCCAAGCAGCAGCGAAGCTGCTGTGGCACCTATTGTAACTGTTAGTTTTATTATTATTATTATTATACTTAGGACTAGGAGTCTATGGCAGCCCATAGAACCGATTGGTGCAAAGTTTTGAAATTTGGCACACTGATTTGGAACGGTCTCCTGATTATCGTCACCAAGTTTCATGTCGATCCCTGAAGCACTATAGCGCCACCAAGGCGTGAAAGTTAGAGAAGCGTTTACGCCCACAACTTTTGAACCGTGAGACCGTTTTTCTTAATTGAGGTATCATTGGATTCCGTGGATGCAGACGATTCGATTGAACCCTGTGACGTCATTGTCGTCATGATGGTTTTTACGTCATTTGTATTTTAAGAAATGGCAACTTTTTCGAACTCCTCCTAGGCCGTTGCTCCGATTTTCATGAAAATCGCAACAGATCATCTTCAGACCATGCTGACAAAAAGTTATCAAAATGTTATCGATGAGTCAAACCGTTCACGAGTAACGCGCAAACGATTTCGACAAAGAGCACGCCAAAGCGGACGTGAGGCCTTGTCTCTGCGACGGTTTACCATATGGAGTCAAAACTTGTGAAATGTCATCACGAGCATGTAATTTAATCATCATCTTACCACAATAACCTTAATATGTCAAAATATGACTGAATTACAGCTGTTTATACTTGGGTCAAATCTGACACAGCTCGCCACAGGAGAAACGGCTTCCTTTTTTTATAAAGTACCCGAACACAGCATCGAGCATGTTGTGACACTGGATTGTCTGTTTAGCGAAGCCAGGTATGTCGCTGTCTAGCAGTATAATCATAATGGTAACGATGATGTTTCATTCTCAGGACATTTATACTCAAGAAGAGTCAGATTTTTTATGCTTTGCAGATATAACGCTGCTACATCTAGCGAATGCATTTTGTCTCAAAATGACATGAACGTTTTTTATGAAAAGTTTTGCTTTGCTGCTTTCGCTACTGAATTTCCATATCGAATTATGCTTGGCCCCTTTGATTGCTGCTTGCAGCTATATTTATTAGGATTCCTCCGTAAGGAGGAAACCTATTGTTATTGGTGGTTTTATTATTAGGATTCCTCCGTAAGGAGGAAACCTATTGTTATTGGTGGTTTTATTATTTGTAATTCTTGTACCATGGGAGTCAATGGCAGCCCCTAGACCCCATCGACAACTTTTTGTGAAATTTGGCACACTCATTAAGGACAGTTTCTTCTATACCTACACCAAGTTTCATGTCTCCCATTAGACCACTCTAGCGCCACCAATGGGTCAAAGTTGGACTTGTGTTTACACACGCAACTTTTGAACCGTATGACTAATTTTCAAAAATGAGGTACCATTGGATTCCCTGGATCAAGCCGAGTTCAACGCACACCATGGCGTTAATTTCCGGTTATATAGATTTCCCGCCATTTCCGGTTTTATCAAAAACCTTTGAAAGCCTACTCCTCCTACAATTTTTGTCATATATTCTTCAAAATCACCAGAGATGATCTTCAAACCAAGCCTCACAAAAGTTATCAAAGGAATTTTGATCCTCATAACCGTCTGTCCGGTACAGCCAATCAAATTCATCAGAAAAGCCGCCAAACAGGATGTGAAGTCATGTCTCAGCAAATCTTTGAGATATCAACACTAAACTTGGTAGATCGGAGGAAAACACTACAACATATTACCATGTGCAAAGGCAAATTCATATCTCTAAAAATGATTGATATAAATCAAATTGAACTTATCGCTAACGCTAAAATAATGCTTTGCACATCAGCCAGTCAAAAACTGATACTCTGATTCAATCACAAGTTCATATGAAGACTCTTGAGAATGTTCATAACACAAATCTGTGAAAAAGTTGACTGTAAGATGAAAGGTCGATTTTTGGTGAATATTTGAAACATGCTTGCTTGGCTAATTTCTAGGCAAATTTCCAATGAATGTCTCCCCTGCTCCTCCCCGCGCGTGCTACCAAAATCTCACACACACTCAGCCTTCCCTTGACACACGCGCGGCCAAGACGCACACGCAACATTTCAGGAGAGTGTGGGCTGACCAAGCCCCCACTCATTCCTTGGTCTTTAGCAAAGGCCCATGTGGCTCTTGATGGTATTGCATTTCCGATTTTGTATGCAATGGTAAAAAGGTCTCAAATCCTGAAACATTGATAGTATAGACCAAGAGTAAATACCACACCTCAAATGGCCCACCATTACCCATAGGTGGCGCTATAGGCCACGCCCAAAAGCACAAAGATACAAGGCTTTCTGGAATGGATAGGTTCACCAAGCCCCCTCCCTTCACGTATTGGCTTGAAAAAAGGCCCATGTGGATCTTGATGGTATTGCATTTCCGATTTTGTATGCAATGGTAAAAAGGTCTCAAAATCCTGAAACATAGATAGTATAGGCAAAGAAACAGTTTAACAAAAAGCCCATGTGGATCTTGTTGGTATTGCTTTTCCGATTTTGTATACAATGGTAAAAAGTTATAAAAATCCTGAAACATTGATAGTATAGACCAAGAGTAACTACCACACCACAAATGGCCCACTATTACCCATAGGTCTTCCCTTGACACACGCGCGGGCTTGGCAAGACGCACACGCAACATTTCAGGAGAGTGTGGGCTTACCAAGCCCCCACTCATTCCTTGGTCTTTTGCAAAGGCCTTGTCAATCTGATGGTATTGCATTTCAGATTTTGTTTGCCATGGTAAAAAGTTCTCCAAATCCTGAAACATTGATAGTAAAGGCCAACAGTAACAACAACACTTTAACAAAAGCCCATGTGGATATTGTTGGTATATTTTTCCGATTTTGTATGCAATGGTAAAAAGTTAAAAACATCCTGAAACATTGATAGTATAGGCCAAGAGTAACTACCACACCACAAATGGCCCACCATTACCAATAGGTGTCGCTACAGGCCACGCCTTAAAGCACAAAGCACTTCACTTCTTGTGAAGATTAAAGCACTTCACTTCTTGGCTTGAAATAAAGGCCCTTGTGGATCTTGATGTTATTGCATTTCAGATTTGGTATCCCATTGGAAATTCTGCAGCATTGATTTTTCTATACAGTTACAATTTGTCAAGAATATACATTTTTCAATGGTTCGCAATGCTTTACATGTAAGCCAGTCAAACAAGTTCATATGAAGACTCTTGAGAATGTTTAGTACACAAATCTGAGAAAAAGTTGACTCTAAGATGAAAGGTCGATTTTTGGTGAATCTTTGAAACATGCATGCTTGGCTAATTTCTAGGGAAATTTACAATGAAATGTGTCCCCTGCTCCTCCCCGCGCATGCTCCAAATTCTCACACACTCATTCTTCCCTTGACACGCGCGGGCTTGGCAAGACATACACGCAACATATCAGGACTGTGTGGGCTGACCAAGCCCCAACTCATTCCTTGAATATCAGCATAGGCCCTTGAGGACCTTGGTGTCATTGCATTTCCTACTTTGTATGCAATAGTAAAAAGGTCTCCAAATCCTGACACATTGACAGTACAGGCCAAGAGTAACTACCACACTTTACCCAAAGCCCATGTGGATCCTGTTGGTATTGCATTTTCGATTTTATATGCAGTGGTAAAAAGTTTTTAAAATCCTGAAACATTAATAGTATAGGCCAAGAGTAACTACCACACCACAAATGGCCCACCATTACCCATAGGTGGCGCTACAGGCCACGCCTTAATGCATAAAGATACAAGGCTTTCTGGAATGGATAAGCTCACCAAGCCCCCTTCCTTCACTTACTGGCTTGAAATAAAGGCCCTTGTGGATCTTGATGGTATTGCATTTCAGATTTGGTATGCCATTGGTAATTCTGCAGCATACATTCTTCTATACAGTTACAATTTGTCAAGAATAAACATTGTTCAATGGTTTGCAGTGTTCGGAGGAATCCGCCATTACTGCTTGCAGTTATATTTTGTAATTCTTGTACCATGGGAGTCAATGGCAGCCCCTAGACCCCATCGACAACTTTTTGTGAAATTTGGCACACTCATTAAGGACAGTTTCTTCTATACCTACACCAAGTTTCATGTCTCCCATTAGACCACTCTAGCGCCACCAATGGGTCAAAGTTGGACTTGTGTTTACACACGCAACTTTTGAACCGTATGACTAATTTTCAAAAATGAGGTACCATTGGATTCCCTGGATCAAGCCGAGTTCAACGCACACCATGGCGTTAATTTCCGGTTATATAGATTTCCCGCCATTTCCGGTTTTATCAAAAACCTTTGAAAGCCTACTCCTCCTACAATTTTTGTCATATATTCTTCAAAATCACCAGAGATGATCTTCAAACCAAGCCTCACAAAAGTTATCAAAGGAATTTTGATCCTCATAACCGTCTGTCCGGTACAGCCAATCAAATTAATCAGAAAAGCCGCCAAACAGGATGTGAAGTCATGTCTCAGCAAATCTTTGAGATATCAACACTAAACTTGGTAGATCGGAGGAAAACACTACAACATATTACCATGTGCAAAGGCAAATTCATATCTCTAAAAATGATTGATATAAATCAAATTGAACTTATCGCTAACGCTAAAATAATGCTTTGCACATCAGCCAGTCAAAAACTGATACTCTGATTCAATCACAAGTTCATATGAAGACTCTTGAGAATGTTCATAACACAAATCTGTGAAAAAGTTGACTGTAAGATGAAAGGTCGATTTTTGGTGAATATTTGAAACATGCTTGCTTGGCTAATTTCTAGGCAAATTTCCAATGAATGTCTCCCCTGCTCCTCCCCGCGCGTGCTCCAAAATCTCACACACACTCAGCCTTCCCTTGACACACGCGCGGCCCAAGACGCACACGCAACATTTCAGGAGAGTGTGGGCTGACCAAGCCCCCACTCATTCCTTGGTCTTTAGCAAAGGCCCATGTGGCTCTTGATGGTATTGCATTTCCGATTTTGTATGCAATGGTAAAAAGGTCTCAAATCCTGAAACATTGATAGTATAGACCAAGAGTAAATACCACACCTCAAATGGCCCACCATTACCCATAGGTGGCGCTATAGGCCACGCCCAAAAGCACAAAGATACAAGGCTTTCTGGAATGGATAGGTTCACCAAGCCCCCTCCCTTCACGTATTGGCTTGAAAAAAGGCCCATGTGGATCTTGATGGTATTGCATTTCCGATTTTGTATGCAATGGTAAAAAGGTCTCAAAATCCTGAAACATAGATAGTATAGGCAAAGAAACAGTTTAACAAAAAGCCCATGTGGATCTTGTTGGTATTGCTTTTCCGATTTTGTATACAATGGTAAAAAGTTATAAAAATCCTGAAACATTGATAGTATAGACCAAGAGTAACTACCACACCACAAATGGCCCACTATTACCCATAGGTCTTCCCTTGACACACGCGCGGGCTTGGCAAGACGCACACGCAACATTTCAGGAGAGTGTGGGCTTACCAAGCCCCCACTCATTCCTTGGTCTTTTGCAAAGGCCTTGTGGATCTTGATGGTATTGCATTTCAGATTTTGTTTGCCATGGTAAAAAGTTCTCCAAATCCTGAAACATTGATAGTAAAGGCCAACAGTAACAACAACACTTTAACAAAAGCCCATGTGGATATTGTTGGTATATTTTTCCGATTTTGTATGCAATGGTAAAAAGTTAAAAACATCCTGAAACATTGATAGTATAGGCCAAGAGTAACTACCACACCACAAATGGCCCACCATTACCAATAGGTGTCGCTACAGGCCACGCCTTAAAGCACAAAGCACTTCACTTCTTGTGAAGATTAAAGCACTTCACTTCTTGGCTTGAAATAAAGGCCCTTGTGGATCTTGATGTTATTGCATTTCAGATTTGGTATCCCATTGGAAATTCTGCAGCATTGATTTTTCTATACAGTTACAATTTGTCAAGAATATACATTTTTCAATGGTTCGCAATGCTTTACATGTAAGCCAGTCAAACAAGTTCATATGAAGACTCTTGAGAATGTTTAGTACACAAATCTGAGAAAAAGTTGACTCTAAGATGAAAGGTCGATTTTTGGTGAATCTTTGAAACATGCATGCTTGGCTAATTTCTAGGGAAATTTACAATGAAATGTGTCCCCTGCTCCTCCCCGCGCATGCTCCAAATTCTCACACACTCATTCTTCCCTTGACACGCGCGGGCTTGGCAAGACATACACGCAACATATCAGGACTGTGTGGGCTGACCAAGCCCCAACTCATTCCTTGAATATCAGCATAGGCCCTTGAGGACCTTGGTGTCATTGCATTTCCTACTTTGTATGCAATAGTAAAAAGGTCTCCAAATCCTGACACATTGACAGTACAGGCCAAGAGTAACTACCACACTTTACCCAAAGCCCATGTGGATCCTGTTGGTATTGCATTTTCGATTTTATATGCAGTGGTAAAAAGTTTTTAAAATCCTGAAACATTAATAGTATAGGCCAAGAGTAACTACCACACCACAAATGGCCCACCATTACCCATAGGTGGCGCTACAGGCCACGCCTTAATGCATAAAGATACAAGGCTTTCTGGAATGGATAAGCTCACCAAGCCCCCTTCCTTCACTTACTGGCTTGAAATAAAGGCCCTTGTGGGTCTTGATGGTATTGCATTTCAGATTTGGTATGCCATTGGTAATTCTGCAGCATACATTCTTCTATACAGTTACAATTTGTCAAGAATAAACATTGTTCAATGGTTTGCAGTGTTTGGAGGAATCCGCCATTACTGCTTGCAGTTATATTTTGTAATTCTTGTACCATGGGAGTCAATGGCAGCCCCTAGACCCCATCGACAACTTTTTGTGAAATTTGGCACACTCATTAAGGACAGTTTCTTCTATACCTACACCAAGTTTCATGTCTCCCATTAGACCACTCTAGCGCCACCAATGGGTCAAAGTTGGACTTGTGTTTACACACGCAACTTTTGAACCGTATGACTCATTTTAAAAAAAAAGGTACCATTGGATTCCCTGGATCAAGCCGAGTTCAACGCACACCATGGCGTTATTTCCGGTTATATAGATTTCCCGCCATTTCCGGTTTTATCAAAAACCTTTGAAAGCCTACTCCTCCTACAATGTTTGTCATATCTTCTTCAAAATCACCAGAGATGATCTTCAGACCAAGCCTCACAAAAGTTATCAAAGGAATTTTGATCCTCATAACCGTCTGTCCGGTACAGCCAATCAAATTCATCAGAAAAGCCGCCAAACAGGATGTGAAGTCATGTCTCAGCAAATCTTTGAGATATCAACACTAAACTTGGTAGATCGGAGGAAGACACTACAACATGTTACCATGTGCAAAGGCAAATTCATATCTCTAAAAATGATTGATATAAAGCAAATTGAACTTATCGCTAACGCTAAAATAATGCTTTACACATCAGCCAGTCAAAAACTGATACTCTGATTCAATCACAAGTTCATATGAAGACTCTTGAGAATGTTCATAACACAAATCTGTGAAAAAGTTGACTGTAAGATGAAAGGTCGATTTTTGGTGAATATTTGAAACATGCTTGCTTGGCTAATTTCTAGGCAAATTTCCAATGAATGTCTCCCCTGCTCCTCCCCGCGCGTGCTCCAAAATCTCACACACACTCAGCCTTCCCTTGACACACGCGCGGCCAAGATGCACACGAAACATTTCAGGAGAGTGTGGCTGAACAAGCCCCCACTCATTCCTTGGTCTTTAGCAAAGGCCCATGTGGCTCTTGATGGTATTGCATTTCCGATTTTGTATGCAATGGTAAAAAGTTATAAAAATCCTGAAACATTGATAGTATAGACCAAGAGTAACTACCACACCACAAATGGCCCACCTTTACCCATAGGTGGCGCTACAGGCCACGCCCAAAAGCACAAAGATACAAGGCTTTCTGGAATGGATAGGCTCACCAAGCCCCCTCCCTTCACTTATTGGCTTGAAAAAAAGGCCCATGTGGATCTTGATGGTATTGCATTTCCGATTTTGTATGCAATGGTAAAAAGGTCTCAAAATCCTGAAACATAGATAGTATAGGCAAAGAAACACTTTAACAAAAAGCCCATGTGGATCTTGTTGGTATTGCTTTTCCGATTTTGTATACAATGGTAAAAAGTTATAAAAATCCTGAAACATTGATAGTATAGACCAAGAGTAACTACCACACCACAAATGGCCCACTATTACCCATAGGTCTTCCCTTGACACACGCGCGGGCTTGGCAAGACGCACACGCAACATTTCAGGAGAGTGTGGGCTTACCAAGCCCCCACTCATTCCTTGGTCTTTTGCAAAGGCCTTGTGGATCTTGATGGTATTGCATTTCAGATTTTGTTTGCCATGGTAAAAAGTTCTCCAAATCCTGAAACATTGATAGTAAAGGCCAACATTAACAACAACACTTTAACAAAAGCCCATGTGAATCTTGTTGGTATTGCATTTCCGATTTTGTATGCAATGGTAAAAAGTTAAAAACATCCTGAAACATTGATAGTATAGGCCAAGAGTAACTACCACACCACAAATGGCCCACCATTACCAATAGGTGTCGCTACAGGCCACGCCCTAAAGCACAAAGCACTTCACTTCTTGTGAAGATTAAAGCACTTCACTTCTTGGCTTGAAATAAAGGCCCTTGTGGATCTTGATGTTATTGCATTTCAGATTTGGTATCCCATTGGAAATTCTGCAGCATTGATTTTTCTATACAGTTACAATTTGTCAAGAATATACATTTTTCAATGGTTCGCAATGCTTTACATGTAAGCCAGTCAAACAAGTTCATATGAAGACTCTTGAGAATGTTTAGTACACAAATCTGAGAAAAAGTTGACTCTAAGATGAAAGGTCGATTTTTGGTGAATCTTTGAAACATGCATGCTCGGCTAATTTCTAGGCAAATTTACAATGAAATGTGTCCCCTGCTCCTCCCCGCGCATGCTCCAAATTCTCACACACTCATTCTTCCCTTGACACGCGCGGGCTTGGCAAGATACACACGCAACATATCAGGACTGTGTGGGCTGACCAAGCCCCCACTCATTCCTTGAATATCAGCATAGGCCCTTGAGGACCTTGGTGTCATTGCATTTCCTACTTTGTATGCAATAGTAAAAAGGTCTCCAAATCCTGACACATTGACAGTACAGGCCAAGAGTAACTACCACACTTTACCCAAAGCCCATGTGGATCCTGTTGGTATTGCATTTCCGATTTTATATGCAATGGTAAAAAGTTTTAAAAATCCTGAAACATTAATAGTATAGGCCAAGAGTAACTACCACACCACAAATGGCCCACCATTACCCATAGGTGCCGCTACAGGCCACGCCTTAATGCATAAAGATACAAGGCTTTCTGGAAAGGATAAGCTCACCAAGCCCCCTTCCTTCACTTACTGGCTTGAAATAAAGGCCCTTGTGGATCTTGATGGTATTGCATTTCAGATTTGGTAAACCATTGGTAATTCTGCAGCATACATTTTTCTATACAGTTACAATTTGTCAAGAATAAACATTTTTCAATGGTTCGCAGTGTTTGGAGGAATCCGCCATTACTGCTTGCAGTTATATTTATTATTATTATTATTACACATCTGTCATTGGAGTCTATGGCAGCCCCAACCACACGGTCAGAAGTTGTGAAATTTGGCACAGTCTTTGGGACCAGTCCCCCCATCAATTTCACCAAGTTTCATGTCTCCCATTCCAATCATCTAGCGCCACCAATGGGTCAAAGTTGAAGGTGTGTTTACACATGTTACTTTTGAACCATATGCCGCATTGTCCAAAATGAGGTATCGTTGGATTCCCTAGATCAAGACAAGTTCAACGCACTCTATGACATCATACCCAGTTCTATAGATTCTCCGCCATTTTGAATGTAAAGGAAAAAAGTTTTTTCGCTACTCCTCCTACAATTGTTGTCGAATCTTCTTCAAAATTGCCACAGATGATCTTCAGACCAAGCCTCACAAAAGTTATCCCCTGGAGCTTTGATTTTCGCAACTGTTTGTTAGTTACAGCCACATCAAATGTATGTGGCTGAATTGATGTGGCCGCCATTTTGAATGTAATGTTTTTTCGCTACCTCTCTTATAAGGTTTTTCCAATCTTAACCAAATTTGGCACAGATCATCTTCAGGCCAAGCCTCACAAAAGACATCACATGTTTTTTTGATTATCTAAACCTTTTGACTGGAACAGCCAAACAAAGTCGTCAACCAAGCCACCATAAAAGAAGTGAGGTCATATCTCAGCACCTCTTACTGCATTGACAACAAATTTGGTATAGGGACTAGGGACCCTGTTCTAAAAAAGTCCAAAATAGGTCATGCCACGTCACCTCTATGTGCCGCTGCAACAAGCAAAAAATTTGGCACCAATTATCTTCAGATCAAGCCTCACAAACGTTTTCACATGGTTTTTGATTTTCAAAAAGGTTTTTCCGGCAAAGCTGATCAAAGTCGGCGATGAAGCTGCCAAAACAGGAAGTGAGATCATATCTCAGGAAATATTTACTGAATTGACATCAAACTTGGTACAGGTGTTCGGGACCCTGTTCCAAAGAGATCCACAAAAGGTTGTGTCATCTAACCGCTAGGGGGCGATCCCATGTCTGACACATGTTAAATAGTGATACCAGCTGAATTGATGTGGCCGCCTCTCTGAATGAATGAATAAAACGTTTTTGGTGAATATCAAAAATTCACCTAAATTGGCACAGATCTTCAGACCACAATCACTGTGACATGTCAAAATAGAACTGAATTACAGCTGTTTAAACTTGGGCCAAATCTGACCACGCTTGCCACAGGAAAAAACTGCTAATATTTTTACCCAGTAACTGACATCTGTGATTTCCAGCACTGAGAATAGCTCAGGAGGATAAATTGGTGTCCTGGAAACGTCAACGACAGAGGTTTAAAGCCAGCCAAAGCTGACAAGCTTGTCATGTCTCTGGATCCCTGTTTAGCGAGACTGTGAGCCACTGCAAAGGAAGCCAGGTAAACCACAGTCACTAGATGTCGAAAGTTTCTTCTGGGTCATCTGACCTGCTTGGCCACCACATTGCTGCTTGCAGCTATATTTTTGATTGGACTTATAGTTTTGCGTCTAGGTTAACTTGTTTGAGGTGTGGATGCTAGGTAAACGTATATTATTCTCTCTGCCAAGCTTGTTAGCAATCATAGCTGCACCATCACCGTGGCAACCAAACAAACACGTTTTTGAAACTGCTGGTAGAGTCATATTTCTGACCGCACAGACTTATAAAGGACATCTATGGTTCCGGCAGAGTCTTGGGTCTATAATTTCAGCTACTAAAACGAATATTCTACTTCTACCACTACAGTTTAACAGTTCAGCTTTCAGAGCCGATCAAAGGCGGCGGCAAAGCCGCCAAACAAGACGTGAGAGCATATCTCAGTAACCATTTGTCTGATTGTCACCAAATATGGGTTCCCACGAGGAGCAGAGGAGGCCTGCGGTGTTATACCAGTGTTATACTGCCAAAATAAGCTGTTGAACTGCAGCCCATATAGACCATTCATATCCTTAAGACCTTTATACTTAAAAGGCCTATAAAGTTAATACAATCAAACATTAATTTTACTACTAATTTGAATATCCTTTCATTATTTATTTATAGTGATATGACTGGTTTTATGACTGCTGGATGAAATAATTTCATCTGAGTTCATTTTCTTTGACATCATGAAATTGCAATTACCCATGCCCATGAGGTAAAGAGACATAGACCACTGTATAATCTGTAAAATCCATTTATAGTCTGATATACAGTTTTTTATACTATTCGTAACACACATCTTAACTATAAATACATTGATGATCATAATATTAATAATACATTTATTTATATGACACAAACAAAACTATATAACATTAACATTCCAAAAAATCTTGAAAAACGATGATAATAATTGTTCTGTAGTCTGTAGATATGTACATTGCAGCAGCTGATATTGTCTGTTTCTGTGAACTGCGCTGCTTCCAGGTCTTCAGTAGGATTGTCAACAAAAAGATTTTTCACAGCTGTATAGTTGCACTCTGCACTCTCTCATCTTTAACTGGGGCTGTTATGAGGTTTTCTGTTAAGAAATTAAGCAACAAATTATTATACACATTCTTGTTGAAGTTTGAAATTACCAAAGTAAATTTACTGTATACTTCAGTGTGTCTTTAACCATCTTTGCAGAGTTTCTTCCAAAACAGGTCAATTTTATGATAATATATTGTAGTATATAAAAAGCTGTGGGTTATAAAATAGAATAATCAATCTTACAGCAGTATTTTATGCTGTGATCTGGGTATTCTTGGCATGTGGCATATCATTTTCTGTTTATGTTGACAATCAGGCACACGTTTCATAGCTGGTCTTAGATGTTGGTGTTCATGTTCTTCATAATGACAACAAAACAACTAAGTTGCACAAAGTTCATACTTACACTTGATAAGATGAGAGACAGTATTTTACGTTGTGGTTACTGCAATCTTGGCATGTGGCATATTCACAATGTATTCTCTGATTGAAGTTCATCTTCTCTTACTGTTGACAATAAGGCACACATTTCATAGCTGCTGTTAGATGTTGGTGTTCATGTTCTTCATAATATATAAGTAAATGTCTCATAGGTGGTTTTAATTTTGGAGACTGCTGCAGATTGTCCTATAGAATTGTGTCTAGTTTCATGTGTTTTTGACCCCCCTAGAATAGTGAGATCATTAGAATAAGTACATGTGTTTACATAATTATTTTGCAAATCACATAGTGTACTTATACTTACTTGTTTCTTTAGGATGTTATGAATGTATGGCTAATTTCAGAAGACCACGATTGATAAGGTCGTTGTTCACAAACAAAATCTGAAAGACAAAAGTAAAACAATTAGAAAAAATAACTTAAAGTTAATGTATAAGTTATATACTCATAACTTGATTGTAGTTAATGACAACAATACAACTAAGTTGTACAAAGTTCATACTTACACTTGATAAGATGAGAGAATTGGTCCTGTGATGTTGGCATGCTGGCTGTTGTTATGCTCAAACAAAAATACATTAAAAAAAGTGTCTGGATGATTCGCAATGTATTGTCCTTTATCCAAGAGTACTTAAAATGGCAAAAGCACAACAATAAGAAAAATTGTAATAAAACAACGGTCTGTATGAGTGCTTTCAGTCTCATGATGGAACAGAAAGCAATTGTTGGATTAGTGTAGACAACTTTTCACAGGAAAAATCTAATTTGAGTTTGAGTTAAGTTTGTCAATCCAAAACATATATGACATCAAACAACTAATTAAAATCTCTCATTAACAACTTAAGTAACACATGTTATTAACATACATCCTTAATAAAAGACTTACATATGCATAAATACACAAAAGGAAATAATTGTACAAATAAATACATTAAGTATAAATATGAAGATAAAAAAATAAATAGATACATACATATTGATCTTGCCAGCAATATCAACTTTGCTAAAACACAATATTAAAATAAATGCTTAATCAAACAGTGGGACTACCGCTTACATATAGATTAAAACTAAATAGTTTAGATTTCATTGAAAAAACTGCCTTGTGCCAGTTGCCATAATAATTGCTCAAACAATGCTACATTCACAGCAGTTAAAATTGTGAAAGAGACAAACAGCTTTTTATGGCTTCTACATATTCACAAGTCCAGAACAATTGATGATATAATTTTAAATACACTTTTGTGTGAATATACAAACAAATTGTGGAATTACACCATTGTTAACTTCTATCAACAAAAAAAACTCATGGTTGCAAGATGGTAAACCACAATAAAGCAATAAATCGATAAAGCAATAAATAAATAAATCAATAAATTAATAGATCAATAAATTAATAAATAAATAAATTAGTTAATGGATCAATACATTAATAAACGAATACATTAATAAATTAATTTGTTAATAAATTAGTAAATCAATCAATCAATCAATACATTAATAAACTAATGAATTAATAAATTAATATGTTATTACATTAATTAATTAATACATTAATAAATACATATATTGCACTTGGCTACAGGTTTACACTCAATATATGCATAAATACTCACTTTGAATAAAATCTGACAAATTGATAATACAAATACATGAAGATCAACAAATAAATAGATAAATACATATCCCCAAGCCAGCAATCTCAACATAGGTAACACATTATTGAAATACAAATCTAATCAAACACTTGGAATTCATAGATTACAACAAAATAGTTTACATTTCATTGAGAAAACAGGCTTGTGCCAGTTGCCATACTAATTCCTGCTGCCAAAGCAAATGTAAACAAGGTTACATGATTTCACAGGACAGTTATAAATGTGACATTTAGAAACAGATTGCTTTGTTTTATGGCATTGACATATTCAGTATTGCACCATTGTAAACTGATATAAATAAATACAATACTCAAATGCAAAGCTATACACTTATACGCATGAATAAATAATTAAACAGATGAATGGATAACATCATTTAGTTATTCAAAATCTATATTTATGAATTAATTGATCAATTCAAGAAGATAAAGAATAACGGCTATTTACAAATACATAAATAATGTATTTTGTTACCTATGTTGAGATTGCTGGCTACCCGCAGAGAGCCGTCCAGTTATATGCTTCCTCCCTGCTTCCCCCACCCCCCACATTATAGGACGAGCATTACATATATCCATGTCAATATCATAGCTGAATGAGCAAATTTAGTTGATCGCAATAACGATGGCATCATGAAAGCTGTAGTATGTCTGTACCACTTCAACACTGATATCATCTCCATCTTTTACATACACATGATCAATTAATGTACCTTTCTCAGTTGTGGCTTTTTGTACACGCTGGCTGTAGCCATGTTGTCCCATTAAATTTACGATGGTAGACGATGTAAAAATGTCCTCATTGAAGTCTCCCATAACAACCTTTGTGCCACGATGTATCTCTAAATTAGAAATTATATTCAAGAGCTGCTGTCGAAATATATCAATGGTGTAAGAATTTGGTCTGTACAAAACAGCAGCAGTACAACCAATATGTGGTACAGCAAAGTATAAACACTCTAAATTACAAGTCTCTGGAACCAAAAAATCTGCCATGCTTTTTTCAGAATAATATATTCCAACACCACCTCTTGTCTGTTGTTTTAATTTGGCAAAAATGGGCTGACTGTTATCATAACAATTACGTCTTGGATTGTTCTTAAACAAAAAACCTGGCAACTGTGGTGAATTGTCTGTATTTTCAGAACTTAACCATGTTTCTGTTAAACAAATGCAATCAACACTCATTAATCGCTTATGTGCTTGAAGATCCAGAAAGTGAGCATTTAAACTTTGAACATTGTGAAGTGCGAAAGTGAAATTAGACGGCTTTGTGAATCTGTCCTTTTCCAAAATAAATGCAGGCATGGTCTTAATTGCTTCTTCAATTTTTTCATTGGAAAATATGGTAGACTCCTTGAAATCCTCAATAATTAGTCCGCTGATGCTTCTTAACCGACTCAATGCAACATATGCTTGTCCTGCAGCAAAGATTTTGGCAAGTGAAACAACAGCTTTGTCCACGGTCAGCCCTTGTACTTTGTAAACTGTGCAAGCCCATGCCAATCTAAGTGGAAACTGACGTCTAATGCCACCATCATTTGTCACATGATCTTCCTGCAGTTCTATTATTGTAGTATTTTGGGACAATGTCTGTTGTGTTTTTGAGCGTTGACATTTTCCAATCCTTGGATCATCAAACACCACATGAATAGCAGAGGGGAAGCCATCAGCACTATCTGAGCTAGTTGGTATCTGTGAAACCGTTTCAAATGCTCCATTAACAAGACCATCAGAGACATCAATATTCTTCTTAAGCATTACTCTAGCACCAATACCTAGTGAAATAGATTTTGACAAACACGAATTGTAAACCTTTTTATGAGAATAGTCTCCAGTCTGTTTAATTTGACGTAATCTCCCATGAATATAGGCTAAAAGGCGATGGTCAACCATGGAGATTTCATCAATGATTAATATTTGTAAATTTCCCAATTTAGCTCGCAGAGAGTTAATTTTCTCATCACCAAGAGGTTGGTATGGCAGTCTTGTATTTGCACCGATTGAAAATGTGTTGTGAATGGTTGCAGCATTAATGTTAAATGCAGCCACACCTGTTGGAGCTGTTAAAACCACTGTGATATCATCAGGATTTCCTGACACTTGAGACAAAAGTTTGGTTGATTTATATTGTATTGCTTTAATTAAATGACTTTTCCCTGTACCTGCTCCTCCAATAACAAAAACTCTAAATGGTTCAGGGTTTTTACCACAAGTTCAGGCCAGACACCACTCACGAATCTTATAGAAAATGTTAGACTGCTCCTCATTTAGTGAACGCAATAATTGCAATGCATCTTCTCTTGAGATTGTTGCATTATTAGTTTCAATAGTACAAGCAGTTTCAGGTTTTCCTGTGAGATCAGGAATATTTTCAGCAGGATCGTGTTCATCAATGTCCACCTCATCTCTTAGTGCAAGACACTCAAAACGTTCTCTTTCTGACTCAGGACATATCTGAGCCCATGCATCATCCAGTTCACCAATTTCAGCCAACTGTTGTTGAGCTTCGTCTATTTTCTCACTTTCTTTTTCAAAAATGGCTTTGTTAGCTTTAACACTGGATTCTACTGTTTGTAAATCTCCACCACATGCTACAGCACCACGTCTGTAAAAGTCCTCAAACGACTGAAAGTGATGAGGTTTTAACTGACAGTCATCATAGTATGGCAAGAAAAGTTGTAAAAGGGAGTGAAAGTATTTCTCTGGATCTTTTTGGGGTGAAAAACGTGGATATCTGACCACCGCAGGTTGTGTTCGTGTCCTTTGTTAACAAATCCAAAATTATTTCTCAGTTGAATTATTCCACTTTCTTTTGATGCTTTGTTTGTAGAGATCTCTGATTTGCATTATACTCTGTATTCTGAACCAAAGCTTGCCAGACATATGTTTACAAATTCATTTGTACACGGTCTGTTTTTATATCTGTCCACTAGACTTATCATCCACAAATGTGTGTCATTATCAGACTGATATTGAGCTTTCTTTTGGAGAATATTCAAAGGCAAACTCATTTTAATTGGATTAAGTCCAACAGGAATAAATTGTACCTTGCAAGAGCATTCCTTCAAGTGCATGTTTGTTAACCGATACACAGCCTCTTGTGCACAGATTTCTCTGTTGTGTAGATAAACCCTCCCGAGCTGTTTCATTGCCTGTTTAGCATCCATGTTACCATTACAACTCTCTTTCTGAGCACGTTCAAGCAACAGTCCCATTTCTTTTTCTGCTTTCGTAATGTAACTTAGAATGTACACAACACAACTGAAAGCATCAGTAACAAACTGAATATCCATGTTTGCATTCCATGTGCGCAACAAGTGTGGATTATATTGATTGAGCCAAACGTCATTTGGATCCCTTTTAAGAACAACACTTTTTTTTTTGTACGTCTTGTATGCAAATTCAAATAATGTCTGGGTTATTCCAATTGCAGCAAATAGTTCATCTGTTGAATTGAAATTGATGTCACCATTTAAAACTGTTTGTTTAACTTTTTCCAGAATTTGGGTTGCAAGTTGGATGGAACTTTCATCTTTCACTTCTTCTGTATCTACTGATCTAGTTATAAATGTTTGAGAAGAAATTGGACGTGGAAAATTGAATCTGCACACTGTTTTCTTCTTTCTGCATGTCTTTGAATGTCTTGTACTGTGCTTTTGTACACTATCGACAATCTCAAAAAGTTCTGCATCATCTTGTGACGGTTTCACACATGTGATGTAGCGATCAATGAATTCAATAACCTCTTCATCTGTATTTTTATCAATCTGAGGAGCATCCTCAATCCAAAAGAGACAATGAACATGTGGAGACCCTCGCTGTTGAAATTCAACACGATAGAAGTAATCTTTTATTTTACCAATTGGTGCTGCTGGAGACATGATGACATCTTTCAAAAAGCAATGCCATCTGTGGTCAAACATTCTTGCTGCGGTGACAGGGTTTCGCTGCAAAAGTCCACATTTTTCTGACCAGTCAAGGTCTTCCACATTTATGTGCTTCCCTTCTTGTCAGATAATTGAATTGAGCATTTCTGGCCATCGCAAATCCACAGATGAAAAACTACAGAAAAATGTTGGTATTGATAATTGTCGTATCATGGCAAAAAGATCTTTCTGAGCACATTGCCAAAATGGTGGTGTACAACAAATAGGTTCTAAAAACTTATATCCTTCATCAAAGTTTAATATGTTTCTTAAGGATGCTGGGTCTGTTAACATGTTAGGTGTCACATTTTGAGTCCTTTTGTTATCTGATCCTTTTCTTAGTGCTATCGAAACATTAGACACAATTTGATTAAGTTCTGATATATACTGTGCATAAAATATAAAATCTGTGTTTTTGGCAAATCGTCCATTGGCATTAAGTATCCGTGCGTTCAAATATCGAGACAGTGATATTTTTTCCTTTCGATCATCATGAAATGTTGGACCTCCATTAGGATACAAAACTGGAAAACACTTTGCTTCATTTGTTTTGTCCATTAACAATCTCACAGGACTATTACCTTCATCAGGAGCAAGAGACATAATGCTATCAAAATGCTGATCCAACACTTCAGAGGCAATGTCAACAGGCTGTAATGATGTGTCTGAAAAGAGGCCACCTTGGTCTTTAATGTATGTCAAATCATCCTCTGTTTCTTGCTCTTCGTCAATATCATAAGTTTCATTCTGCTGTGTTAATCATGCTCGGTCATGGCATCTGAATCATCTCCTGCATCTGTCTGATTCAAAGGATTTTCCCAGTCCTCATTAAATTGCACATCTTTGTACCACTTATTAAACTTAAGGAGGTACGTAAGAGCGTTTCTAATATGGTCTGTTTCAACATATTGGTACTCATAATGACCCTTGTATGTGAGTTTACGTTTCAGTTTAATTTTCATAATCTTGTCATCACACTGATTTCTTGGAAGAACATTTGTGACATCATTGGTATGTACTGGTACACATACAACAGGTCCATGACAACCGTTTTGTTTCCCACGAGGAAGGCAGAGCAGTTTCATGAAAGGAATATGTCTAGCAATGAGATGATGCTCTAGAGAATTCAAACATTTTAGCTCAGGAGGCACAACATCTAGATGTAAGTTGTTCACAGTAGCTTCCTCTGGCATTCTACCTGCAAGCATTTTACGATGACATGTAAAACAAATCCACAGTGTTGATTTTGGACAATTAGTTCCACACTGGGCAACACAAGTGTGCAAATAGGAACATGTAATGCACTGTTCAGCCAAATGAGCAGGGTAGTCACCTTTTTTCATATAACAATCTGTCTTACATTCTATGACTTGCTTTCTGAACAGAAGCCGATGACACACAGCACATACATATTCAGGGCCAAGACGGGTTTCATCATTGAAAGCATTAATAACACAATCAATCTGTTGCTGTTGTATTTTCCTTTCTGCATACATTTTACATGATCTGTGCTTTACATCTGCTTGAAATAATTCGTTTTCATGATATTTCCTCTTAGAATATTCAGTCACAGATTTCTGAAACTCAGGATCAGTCTCATATTTCCTCTTAGAATATTCAGTCACAGATTTCTGAAACTCAGGATCAGTCTCATATTCACGCACAGACTGTTGAAACTCGGACTTTGTCTTATATTTTACCTTAGAGTATTCCTTTACAGCTTTCTGAAAACACTGGTTTGTTTCATATTTCTTTTTGCTTGCATTGCGTATATAACTCCTATAGTTTTCATCAAAATTGTATTTAAACCTTTCAGTCTCAACCTTTGTTTGTTGAAAAGTCTTGTCAGTATGATATTTTGTACTGGCAGCTTGCTTCATCATATTTCGAAATGTGACATCTGTCTTGTAGTTTTCTCTGTTTATCAGCTTTGACTGTTTTATATTTTTTTGTGCCTTCATTTAGCTTTTGTTTTTGACGTAAATGCATTGAGCTATTCTGTTGTTTCTTGTCATTTTCACATATTTCTGCACAAACACGTACATCATCTCTGCCCTTCACACATGTGACAACTTCGTAATGGTTTCCATTGCAGTGGTTCAAGTAAATGGCATTACAAGTTTGTACAAATGTCCCAATGTCACCAGGGATATGATAACTAGTATATGCATTCCATCTGTCACCATTGAAAGTCATGATGGTTGTCTGTAAAAAGTCCGCTGCAGCAAAAATGTCAATGTCTGTGGCCCAAGATCCTGAGTAATGCATACGTGATGTTGATAAGTACTGCTCTACTGATAGGTAGCCATATCTCAAGTACTTGTCAAACCTTGTAGTATTTTGCTTTAGGTGTTCAACTACAAAACGTCGCATTTTCAAATGCTTATTTTCATTACCACATACTACATTTGCCAATGACCTGAAAAAGCAGTTTCCATCTGCTTGAATAGTTTTAGTCTTACAAGGACATCCCATGGCGCCAAATTCTATGGTTTCATTAAATTCCTCTGTTTTCATTGGTTAATTTCAAATGTGTACACAATGTAAGCTTGTCTGTTGTTGTAAGAGGATTAAAACATAAACCTGGATTTTTGGTGTCACCAATTATGATATCATCTGTATTCACTTCTTGTGTTCCAGTAGATGACATGTTCTGGTTCAGTTGAGGCGTGTCACAGGACACAGATTGACTAGATGAAGCACCAATAACCTCTGGAATACTTGCTTTAGGTTTACCTTTGGGTACCGAGCAGTACAGTTGAGGCGTCTCACAAAATACAGATTGACTAGATGAAGCACCAACAACCTCTGGAATACTTGCCTTACGTTTACCTTTCAGTATCGAGCTGAAGAGTTGAGGCGGGTCACATGGTACAGATTGATTAGATGAAGCACCAATAACCTCTGGAATAATTGCTTTAGGTTTACCTTTCAGTATCGAGCTGTACAGTTGAGGCGTCTCACAAAATACAGATTTATTAGATGAAGCACCAACAACCTCTGGAATACTTGCTTTACGTTTACCTTTAAGTACTGAGCTGTAGAGTAGAGGCGTGTCACTGGTTGATTGCCTAGATGAAGCACTACTTGTCAAAGTTACCTTAACACCAGTGACCTCAAATTGCGTTCTTCCAGCATTTAATGACGCAGCAAGGTTGATAACATGTGTGTACACCATTTGAAGGTCGTCATAGTAAGCCACAATACTTGTTCCTGTACCAAATTCCCACACGCCATGACCATTGCGCGGATGAGAGTCCACAACTGCAAACCAGGCACCTTGTCTTATAACGGCACAGATGTTTTCCCTCATATTAAGCAAACATGCATCACACTGGAGAAGCGCTCTCTGGAATGCTTCATCAAGAGACATGGAAACATTTTCCGGGGCCTGATCATACACCTCAATTCCAACATAACCACTGTATGACTCACCATACTTTATTGAAAAGTCTTTGTTACAGAATGTGTGCACTCTGGGTAATTCAGAAACAGCAATGTAGCCTCGGCCAGTTGGATCGTTAATCTTTCCATGACGTCTCATTGTGGTATACAGCTGATCTCCATGTAACAGTAAAGCATCCAGATCATCTGCTTTCCATGCTAATACATTCTTTAACTCACTCATCATTACTGCAATTAAACTATTCACTCCACACTGTCTGTTTTTATTGTAACCAAAGCGCCTGTCACCCTGATGAAAGGAGCCTCTTATGACCTGTGGAAAGTCAGATACATGAACAGAATTATTAACATCAATGTCAGAAATTTTGCCAGCACATTTGCCAGGGTTCAGATCAGGTTCAATGCCAGTTTCAATGCCAGTTTCAAATCCAAGTTTAAATCCAAGTTTAAATCCAAGTTGGCCACCAGAGTTTTTCATCTTTTTTTTCAGAGGAGAAACAACCTCGTCAGTCACGTCAATTAACACCTTATGTTTAAGGGGAGGTTTAACCCCGTCACAGGGAGCCTTTGTTTCACGAGGAGGCATAACCTCAGTCAAGTCAGGAGAAGTCGGAGCAGTCAAGTCAGGAGTTGGAGCAGCAATGGCCTTGCGCTTCTTCGCTGCCTGAGACCTTTTGCTACACCGAGGCATCTGCAACACACAGAGGAAAAACACATCTGAAACAGTTTCGTCTAGAACATCACAACTGCTAAACTATTTCCTTCATTATATACATTTCATATTAAAAGATTTTCTTTGGAAATAGTAGCAAACATCATTAACTAAATCCGAAAGACTAAAACAACTTAAATGACTTAGTCATACAATATTTCACTTCATTCTTTACCACATCCTTTCCCTCTGCCCAATAAATTACATTATTGACCCATCATTGTCAACAACATGCTCATAAAGCTAGCAAGCTTTTCAGTTACCTGTAAAATGCCTGGTTTACGATCAACCTATTAACACAAGCTGTCTGCGCCACGCTGATAACTGATATCGACGACAAGCGTTAACATTCAAGTTACGTCCACCCCTTGAAAATTAAAAAAGTTAGGCTAAACTTGGCTTAGTGTCTTCAAGTTACCATTAGGTTACAGTTAAATTGCTGCAACAACAACCCTTTAAACATTGGACGTCGGATAGACGTGCAGATCATGTCTATATTGGGTCCGTCGGTCCATGACCAAATCTGGACATCTGTTCGACGTCCAAACTAGGTCCACTATTTGGACCGTCCAACTGTGACTTAACGTGGACGTCATATTGACGTTCAACATTTGACCAACATTTGGTAATTGTTTTGGACGTCATTTGGACGTCCATGAAAGGTGCTGGAAATGTACATTATAATTATTTACAAATATCAACATTGTTGTTGTCAACATGATTAATCTATGATTACAGATTATTTTTAAACAGACAGGATGTGTATGCCTATTCATTTGTCGGACATGTTTTTTGGTTTTGTGTTATTTTTACATTTGTCACTGACCTGTATACAGGTCAGTCTGACAAAAAGCTTTGTCATCAAGGACCTTCTATCTGAAATAAATGTTTCCCTTGTGATCCCACCCTTTTTAGACCTACAATTGACATTTTAGCCCAGAAGAGGTGAGAGAGACACAAGCAATTGCCAGACTATGCAGTCATTGTCAATTGTGCCATTGTGTCTAAAGAGTATCACATTTAAGTCTTACCCATGACAATAGTGAGCTCAGTTAACCAACTGACAACTGTGTGTGTCCTCTTAAAACATTCCAGGGTAAAGGGACTCAGTGCAACAAGAACAAGTCTGGTTCTGAAGTTTAAAATGGAAAATGACAATTGCTTCTGCCCCTCTCCGTGTTTTTACTTCTGAATTTATATTGATTATAATTGTCACAAAACCTGTGAAAAATAAAGTTCATTTATTAAACAGACCTGTTTCACGAATATATTCTTTTTTCATTTACCTTTGTTGCATAAGTCAGGCTGATATTATGTTTGTTTTGATTTCATTTTCTTCCAGGTAGAAGTAGACACGCTCTTGCGCTTATACCTTTGTCTTTGATGGAACATGCCAGGCTTGAGTTGGGGGGGACAGATGTGAACTCCATGTTTATATAGTGGGTGTTTATAGCAGTCCTATCTGGTGGTTGCACTGTTCCAAGCCAGAGATGAAACATTCATGGCTTCACAGCCACTTCATGGAAGAGGACATCCAACCAGACATACCAAGTGATTATTATCCCCATAACCAACATTGAACACTATCAAGCATTATTTCTGTTCATACCAACCCCAACTAACCTAAATTGTTAGGTTACAATCAGTACACTGGTAGACAGTCAAGTGTATAATTTATTGAAGGTTGTGGAGACAATGGTGATAAATGACGAGGAAAAGGCAATGATGGCGGACGTGGAACTGTAGTTGGGCTGAGTTGGATGGTGTTGAGGGACCAGCAGAGGTCCTCAGGAAGAGGTGTTGATGGATCAGGCGAAGTCCTCAGATATGGGGACACCCAGGAAACTGAAGACAAAGATTACTTGTATTATGTTGATATTAGTTTTACAGTATTTTAATCAATAAACACAGTAGGAATCATGTTGGCCACAAGTTACTTTGAGAGAATGCATGTGAACGTTATCAGTTACATCAAGAGTCAATGAGTAAAAAACAAATACTTGCACAAGTTTGTAACATATCCCCTGTACTACTAACACACAACATGTATGGCACAAAAGTCTCCATTCATATGGGTACAGAAGAGTAACAACAACCACCAAGGTGGCTGGATTAAAACCACCACTGAAACTAGAGACTTAACTCACAAGCCAGGCCGTCTCGTGGATGGTTCAGCAACACATTCAAATTGTGATAACAAACGTTATTCTTCGCAGTCCGAAGACTAGGATTCGTTTTATTAGTATAGTTGTTTAATATTTTAGAGTAATAGTCTTCGATAGTTGATTAGTTAGCTAGCTAGCTAGTTAGATATAGTATACTGTAGGTTTTTGTATTTTAGTGTAGTTTAGAATAGTATAGTTAAATAATTGTGTAAATATTTCCTTTAATCAATCGTTTTATCTATTAGTGTAGTAAATTGTAGATTTTTGTAAGTAATTGTTAAGTTAAATCAGTAGTTACAGTAGGTTAGTTGACCACCAACTTCAACAAGCTAACTATAACGCTACGTAGCTACCAGGTGAGGCTACACTTGTGTATGCAGATACCTAGTTACATGTTAGAGCTAATGTATTGTTAAGGTTAATGAGGGTATGAACTTCAGAGTATCTTTTTGTCTAATCTCCGACAAAATATTTTTTTTTTACTGGACTGTGGTAAGGTTTTCTATGCTAATTTGACAGTTGGAAAAACCTTGGTGCTACTGTAACAGCTAACAACAAATGCATTGCGCGAGCGAGCTAGTGAGCGGGGAGTCAATGTTAACCTAGCTACTCCTTACGATACTGACGGTTAACCTAAAAAATACTCGACATGACGGATAAAAGAATATAAATTGGACAACAAAACGATCAATCTAAACCTTCTGTATGATAAACAACTTACCATTTAAGCTTGTCCATCACAAATGGCTCCTCTTCCAGGTTAATTCCTCGACTAGTGTCGTGTCGTCGTTCGATGTGGTATTTTTTATACAGCTCAAGTAGGACCCGAAGATTGGCAGGCTAGCGGAAATGTAGCTTACATTGCTTGGTTTCGTTGCAACAGCTGAGTTTATAAAAAGTTAACAATAATCAAACGAGCAAATAAATGTATGGACTATAGTCGTAAAATGTCTAAACATTACTATACAGGTGCTTAAAATGGTCTGATTAATCTTAAGGGCTATATTATTGCTCAGGCTATTTATCATAGCCTATATGATAAAATATCTCTGTTCAACGTTTTGTATAACGTTGAACAGAGATACGAGAGAGACGTCAAATCTAACTAATATTAATATAACCAATATATATTATCAGTTAATCAAGTTAATTCCTGGACTGGTACCGACGGCAGCTCAGGCACATTGCGAGGTTGCGCTAGATAAACCAATCAGAATGATCTTTGAATTAGGACCCCAAAATGTAAACATTGAAGAAGTAGGTTGAATTACTTATTTCTGAACAGGTTCGTAAGCTTAGGAGAGTTAAGAAGTTACAACTTAAGTAGACCGAATTAATGTCCTAGTAGAATCGTATTCTAAGCTGTCTAAACATATTCGTATACATGTGCATAAAATGTCCTCTGCGTTAAGATGTATTCTGCTATTATTTATCATATTATCTAAAGTTAAACCGAATAAATATTGTGCATATTGTTACTAAACCCTCAATTGAAGAATGTTAAAATAAACTATAATGTAGGCTAACTATTTGTCTGTCATGTCTGAGATCTTGATGCAAAACGTGGGAACATGTATGGAGTGCAGCAGTTAACAAGCTGTAGTACAACGAATACTAGCATTTTGAGATGCAAGTTGAACCATATTTGTACATAGTTATCTGCAGTGGGTGAATTTCATACAGAAAACTAAACGGCTATTTAAAAAAAAAAAGTCACATTCCAGATGTGCCAGCTAGTCCACCACTCGCAATAGAACATTTTGAAACCCCACATTAAGCTCAGCATCGATGTTGTTGATAATACCATCAGAGACCAGTTTGGTTCGTGCACAGCAGAAAATCATAATTTTGTTGCCTAGGTTAGCCTAAATCCCCAAAGACAGAACATGCGAAGTGATAAGCAGCTGTCCAGACTCCAGCCTTGAACTAGCCTACTGACGTAGCTATAGCTAGCTAGCGACTTGGTATAGGATCGCATATATCGTCATATATCTTGACGTCTTTGAGGAAAAAAGTCGATATGCCTACATCTAGACTTCCAAGTAGAAGTGAGCACTACATTAGAGCCTTTCACGACAAAATAAATGGAGACCAAAAAATTGAAAGCCCGCATGAAGTGGGATTTGATCGCCCGAGAGCAAAAACGTTAAGACTTGTGGCTTTACTAATAGAGCTAATCTGCCCCGTACCAGAAGTCAATTCAGTCACTTATTTATTAACTATCTTCGCATTCGAGCAAAAATACACAGCTGAACAAAATCAATATGGCTTAATATCAATGAATAATAACCACATTCATATTAAATTACATGTTTCGTGTAAACAATCTGCCTTGCTTCACAGTAGTTTACAACGTATAATACCGGTAGATTAATTACATTTATCTTTGTACATAAATATGCCATCTTGTGGTCAAAGATAGTAAAACAATTTAAATCTGCCAATGACAAAACACAGATTCAACAGATTTAGTCTACATTTGGCATACATTTAGTAGATATACTCTTGGATATGACACACCACTGGAAAATTGGACTGGTACAAGGGAAGGCTTTCCTAATAGCCCATGGAATACCATTTTTTGCTGTGCCCTTCATACACATTGACTGACCATACACCCCTACACCTTAGGCTCTAGTTTAGTTTGTAACACTACAACAAACTGTTGTGTGAAGGAGAATGAAAACTTGAGGTGTTTCACCCATTTTTTTCTGTCAGGTGCTGTTAGGAGTGAGGTGTCCTTCCCTTTTAGGAGATAACCACCTAAACAAGGTACGTGTTGTGATCTCATCCTTTTTCCTTTTGTACAGGTCCCAGTCAAATAAACAGTAAAACTAAACTCATTTGGATTAACGTCTGTGTTTACAGATGACTTTAAGAGTAAGAGAATGGCGAAAACGCAAAAGAGAACTGGATCAACTGCTACATTATTCTGACAGTGATGAACAAGAGGACATTGAAAATAATTGCAACCGTGTGCCTGGGACTCCAAGTAGTTGCAGTAGTGACAATGTGCCTGGGACCCCAGATAGGTTAATGAGTGGCAGTGCTCTTGGGACATCAGATAATTTTGACTTTGACACTGATATGGACTATTGCTCTACTGACTCGGAACAGGAACCAAATGAAGCTGAAGTGATCAGCTTTGAAGATGAACTGAGACTGTGGGCCTTAAAGTACAAAGTGACACACACAGCGCTTAATGGTTTAATGTCCATATTGAGAAAGCAAGGGCACCTGTTGCCTGTGGATTGCCGGACACTCCTTGCTACACCACAGCATAACACAACTGAGCCGAAATGTGGTGGGCAGTACAAGTACTACGTCTTAGAAAAAGGTATTTGTCGTTATTTAAGTCAGATGGAGAGTAAGGATGTGCACCTCAGCGTAAACATTGATGGCGTCCCACTTTTCAGAAGTAGTGGTGTTCAATTCTGGCCAATACTGGTGAAGTGTGGCCATTTTGATCCATTTGTTGTAGCCATGTTTAGTGGACAAAGTAAGCCAAGTCCTCTTGAGGAGTATTTAAAAGACTTTTTCACTGAATACAAACATCTTAAGGACAATGGAATAGTTTTTAAAGGCCAGACTTACACGGTCAATATTGATGCTCTCATCTGTGATGCGCCAGCAAGGGCATATCTGAAATGTATTAAGGGTCATACTGCCTATGAGAGTTGTGAAAGATGTTCAGTCAGAGGTACTCGTGTTGAGAGAAGAATAGTTTTCAGTGAACGGAAAGGCACTTCTAGAACAGACGACAGTTTCTCCAGAGTGGAGTACAGCAACCACCAAACTGGTATTAGCCCCTTCATTGCTGCAGGAATTCCTTGTGTTAGCTAATTTGTCTTAGATTATATGCATGTTGTCTGCTTGGGAGTAGTTAAGCGCCTGTTAGTTTACTTGACTCGTGGCCCAAAAGTCTGTCGTTTATCTGTGAGGCAAAAGGATGCAATTTCTCAAAAACTAAGCACTGAGAGGGAAGATGCCAAGTGAATTTGCTCGTCAACCGCGGGGTTTGCATGAACTTGATAGGTGGAAAGCAACTGAACTACGGCAGTTTTTGCTGTACACAGGTCCTGTGGTTTTGAGAACTGTGTTGTCCCCCGAAAAATACCAACATTTCTTGTCCTTGACTGTATCCATGTCCATAATGCTGGAGTCAGATGAGCGGATTCGAAATGCTTATCTCCAATATTCTCTTGAACTCATCAAACATTTTGTCATGTGCTGTGCTGACCTGTATGGCAAGACCTTTCCTGTATACAATGTACATGCACTAATTCATCTTCAAGAGGATGCCAGTTACTTCAACTGTTCATTAAATGACATTTCCTGTTTTCCATTTGAAAACTACCTGCAACAAGTCAAGAAACACGTGAGGAGCGGGAGAAGTCCTTTGGAACAAGTGACCAGGCGTTTGTCTGAAATCGAGCATTCAGGACTGGACAAAAGCCAAAGACAACCTAAAGAGTTTGCCTCTTTTAAAGAAAAGGACAGTTGTTTTCTTTTGAGGGACAACAGCTTTGCTTTTATCCGACAGAAAAATGCAGATGGTACTTTTGCTTGTGAAATTCTGCGCCAGCGTCACACTTCACCATTATTTCACCAACCGTGTAGCTCTGGACTTCTGAACATAATGTGCATAGGAAATGGTCATGTCAGGATGAAAAATGCACTAATGCAAGAAAGGGATCTGTTCCGGAAGGTGGCCTGCCTCCCACAAGAAGCTGGTGGTTTTGTCCTCATACCCCTTCGCCATGGTGTGGAACACACATATTAAGGTTAAAACTTAAGTTTTAACTTAATGACTCCTGCATGTTCTTTCTCACTGCATCCATAAACCTCCCTGGGCTTCTCTGTTCTCTTGCCACAATATCATACTTAAAAACTTATAGTAACACGCATATGCTTTCCTTTCCAGGTCATGTACACGAGGGCTGTTTGGAGGGAGGGGACCCTAGAGGAGGAGGGAGTAGTTCCTGACAATTGGATCGACAGAGAAATGAAAACCGCCAGATGGCCACATAAAATGAGCGTTACAAAAACGGAAAAAGCTATTAAGGACCAAATTGACCCCCAGGATGACTGGATGACATTCTCATTAATCAAAATCAAAATTACTTCAGGCAAGTTTTGCGTAGATGAATAGAAAATGTAATACATTTACAAGTCAAAATATTGTTGAATTATTTTGTTTGTTTTAAGGTGAATTGTGTCATTTTCTAGATAAGCGTTGTGAATGTGACACCTACAACCTGACCAGCCAGGCGGAGGAGGAGGACGAAGAGATCACACCGATGAGGAAGCGCACTAAAAAAGGAATTCCAGAGGGTTTTGTTAGAAATGGTATGTTTCTCATTCTCAAATATTTAATACGTTTGAAATATAAAATCGGTTGATACAAATTGGGCCTCAAATTTGAGACATCAATGTTTCTAAAATGTTTTTGCAGAATTTACGGATTCAGATGAGCTTCAGGTGTAATGGTTTTCTCCCAATTAATTCATAATTCCAGTTTCAAAAGAAATCAAATTCTTTAAGATTAAATATTTTTGGAGATGGATATGCTTAGTTTTACATGATTACCTCGGTATAGGCGTCAAGCTACCCACCTTCCCTACTGCACCAAAGAAGCTGCAGCTCATTGAGGACACCAACATATTGCACAATACTTGTGAGTACAACCTAAGAAGCATGATAATGTGTTGTGTACAACATGAGTCACAGGCTCATTCGTGTGTTTTAGCCCATGAAGATGGAGTCATGTCTGGCCAAGTGGAGTGTGTAGAGAGTCCCGGGGGCAGTGAAATGTCCACTCCTAGTGAGTAATTGATTTTCACCTCGCACCAACCATCATTGTCATTGTCCATTCAAGACGAGTAGTTTCTCACTGCTTGTGAATGAAGCGTAGTTATGACTCAAGTATTTCATTATTAATTTAGTATATGCGAGATGACCGTACTTACAGGCTGACTCATGTGTTTCAGACTCTGTAAGTCAAACCTTGTATGGCCTTGTGGAAGCCTTCTCTGGCCCAGAGAAATGTGCTGCCAGATCTCAGCGCAAGGAAATGTCAAGTGAGTATTCACTTTATCCATTGCACCAACCAAAGGTCTATTCAGGACAAAGTGTTACTCACTTCTTGAGAATCAAATTTGGTAATTATTTATTTTACAGGCTTAATGAAATGTTTCAGACTTGTCTAGCTTAGAAGAGCGGAGGGCCAATTATTTTTGTTTCATTTCAATAATTGTAAATCTTTGAATATTCTTTGTTTTCTTTGCTCTCAAGATGCAAGCACAGCACCTCGGAGCAGGGACCCGTCGACACCCAGTGAGTATTGATTGCATCAGACTTGAAACAGTCACCTTTGTATTTTGTCAGGCGTTGTGAAATGTAAAAATATTTTGTGTTTTTCAGGATCTCGTCATGCAGCAAGAGGTCATGCGAGGGATGGCTATCGCTCCAGGTAAAGTAACAGGACAGGGCACAGCATCAGTAGTGGCTGGCTTCTATTGGTTGGACTCCAGCCCTTATTTGGTCAACCAGTAAGGTTAGACTGTTTCAGTGTTAAAATATGGCATGTTATGGCCAAGTGGCCAAGTGAATCTATTTTAATGTTACTAAGTCCAGCAGTAGGTCCAGCAGTGGATCCAGTATCAGGTCCTGGCACAGTAAATTTTCGAGGCACAGCTTCAGGTCCAGACATGATGCCCGATCCCGGGAGGCCCCCAGTCCCCAGGCCAGGTCCAGACATGAGGCCCGATCCCGGGAGGCCCCCAGTCCCCAGGCCAGGTCCAGACATGAGGCTCGATCCCGGGAGGCCCCCAGTCCAGGTCCAGACATGAGGCTCCCAGTCCCCAGGCCAGGTACAGACATGATGCCCAATCCCGGAAGGCCCCCAGTCCCCAGGCCAGGTCCAGACATGAGGCCCGATCCCGGGAGGCCCCCAGTCCCCAGGCCAGGTCCAGACATGAGGCTCGATCCCGGGAGGCCCCCAGTCCCCAGGCCAGGTCCAGACATGAGGCTCCCAGTCCCCAGGCCAGGTACAGACATGATGCCCAATCCCGGGAGGCCCCCAGTCCCCAGGCCAGGTCCAGACATGAGGCTCGATCCCGGGAGGCCCCCAGTCCCCAGGCCAGGCCCAGACATGAGGCTCCCAGTCCCCAGGCCAGGTCCAGACATGATGCCCCCAGTCCCCAGTCCAGGTCCAGACATGATGCCCGATCCTGGGAGGCTCCCATCACCATCCCACCCCACCATCTGCCCGATCACGGCACAGTGATCTCAGCAGCCCCCTTATCACAGGCATGGTGAGTTGTTGGCTGTGTTCACACTACGCTTAATTTTGATTATTTTGCTATTCAGGTGGTGATCCTATCACCATGGCTGCCTGTTCACATTACACAGTGCACACATTGCTTTGAACAAGAAACCAAGTAATTTAAAATACCTTATTGCAGCAGGTGGTTCACACATAATAACTTCCAAAACATATTTTTTGTGATGCAGAGACTGGGAGATGGGCCTTCCCATTGCCTTGTGGTGGTAAGTATTGATCTTTTGGCTGTGGAGAATTGTTTTTTAATAGTACCACCTTCTCTCTTCCTGTACTTTTCTCTCTGTCTGCAGAAACTGATTTTCACTTATAGCGTTGGCATGTCAGATGATGACATTTCTTTGGACTTTTGTTTCTTTCTCCAACATTGCTGTACTAATAACAAACACTGAAGCTGATTACAAAACCAATTGTAAGCTAGCTAACCTTGCTATTCTAATTGGAGCATTGTAATCATCAACAAATGTGTTAGTTCAGTGTTCCAGAAAAAGGTCCTGAGCCTACTGGTCGACATCCGCCATCGCCTGAAGGAAACGCAGCCTCCCTCTTCAGCTGTCCATATTCACCTTATTCCGGAAGTCGCGATGGGCGCTGCCATCCGCGTATTCTCGTTTCCGGTTTGTATACTTTCCGCTTTATAACATACAAAAAGAGAACGTCTTAAAAAGCCTCTGATACAAATTTAACGATAATAGAGATGCCTAGCATCAACTGCGCAGTTCGTGGCTGCCATAACACATGGGGAAAACGGAATCAGACCCTTAATTACGATTGTTTTGACCATGGAAAGAAGAGGACTGAGTGTTGTGGGCCGCCATTTACTTTTTCACCGAGCTCCAACCGACGTTGAGGATCTGCGTCTCTGGCTGAAGGCGCTGAATTTAAAAAACCCACCGAAGTGTCCTTTTGTGTGCTCGTATCATTTTGTGGATGGTAAACCTACACCTGAACACCCCTACCCGGAGAAATGGTTGGGATACAACGCTCCTCTGAAGAGACCTCGGCGGGTGCTTGAAAAATATACGCGTAAGTCTACTTTGCATGTGGACAGGGTTCATCCTAGCCTAGCCTGGTTGCTACTTATCATCCCGAAAATACAGTCTCCAGTGCGGGGCCTTGTGCCTAGAGTGTGCGTTAATTTTGTTTAATAATATCCAATATATAACAATTATGTGATGCGTTTAAAAATTGTGAAAACTACCCAGATTAATGTGTTTTGTCAACAGAATCATAACTTGCAGAAATATCGTAGAATGTTGTACTATTTATATTGTATAGTTATATAGATATATAGATATACTATTAAAGCTGTTTCATTGAACTTGTCTGTTTCCTCAGCTGCATCTGCCAGCTGTGCAGTGGAAGATGATAACTGTGAAGAAACTTCCACTTCCTCCTGAACACAACTATGGAAAGAATGCCAGCCCTTCAATAGATCAGCCACTCAACTGTAATCAGGCAACGCAGTGTTCAGGACCTCCCGAACTGCACCGACAACTTCTACGCACTGATCGCTTAAGTCGGCTCTACACAGGTTTGCCTCTGGATGCGTTTTCTTTTTTAGCCAATCAGCTAACAAAGGATTACAAAAACTCCTTTCAATTAAATGCCCATGATCAGGTCCTTATGACCCTGATGAAGTTACGGCTGAATTTGCTGCAGGATGATCTTGCTGAGAGGTTTCATGTGTCTCAGTCTCAAGTCAGCAAGATCACGTCTGTGTGGTATGACATCATGGAGGAGAAAATGAGGAGTTACATCCCATGGCTGCCCAGGGAAACTATCCAAGCAACAATGCCACAGTGTTTTAAAGAGCACTATCAAACAACAACCTGTGTGATCGACTGCTCTGAAACCCCACTGCAAAAACCCCACAACCTGGATTCAAGAGGCGAGTCTTATAGTCATTACTATGGCCAAAATACAATTAAGTATCTAGTGGCAATTGCTCCCAGTGGTCTGATCATGTTTGTGTCCGCTGCATATGGAGGCAGATGCAGTGACAAATTCATTACATCTAATAGTGGCTTTCTGGAGTACCTGCGTCCAGGAGATGTTGTTATGGCAGACAGAGGATTTGTCATTTCAGACCTCCTCCATGAACGAAAAGTGAAGCTGATCTTGCCAGCATTCACCAAAAAGGGGATGCCACTGTCTGAAGAGGACACAACCAACACCAGGCGCATTGCCAATGTGTGTCCACGTTGAAAGGGTCATTCGCCGCATAAAAAACTTCAGAATCCTTTCACAAATTATACCAGTAAACCTGGCTCACAAATTTGATAAAATCCTGAGAATTTGTGCAGCTTTATCTAATCTACGTGGGGATATCATTCATGAAGAGGATTAGTTGGTAATAAATAATTGTACATGATTGTAAAACAATTTTTTTCAATAATTGTTTAAAAGTAAATTGATTGTAATGTTGATTTGTGTAGAAATGCTTATGTAATTTTAAAAGGGACGTTATGCAGAATCGACTCATGAGCTTTTAACCTTGTTACAACAGTATTTCCACATCATTATCTTATTCCATGTTGTATATTGATAGATTCTTGCATGTTTGAGTACTGTACTGTTTTCGGCTACCCCGTCAACATCCTGTCCCTTGTGTTTATGAGAACAAATCTGACTATGTGATACTTGTACGTAACACGTAAATGACAATCAACAAACATGTGCATTAAATGTTTAGTTATTTTTTATACATTGAATCAAGGAGTTTCTTTCCTCATACATAAAATGATCCATCCACAATAATCAAGTTATACTACATGGTCCCATAAACATGGTCCCATAAACAATCTCAACAAAACAATTGTGCATATCGCGCACAAAGCACCAAGCGACCCTCCTGGTGCTCATCAGACACGTAAGGCAGCATAGATTTGAAATAAAATGTTCTGAGCCTTGCAAGCATTTTAGAACAGAACTCGTTGTTGAAGGGAACATCAACCACCACTTGTTGTGAAGAGGACCAGATGAGGAGCTTGCATGCCCTTAGCCCAGTGCACATCATGGTAAGTTGAACCTGGATGAAAAAAACACGAGGACCATTTTCTTGCAGCTGGGGAAACCCGTCCACCATCTTCACGTCGTATTTCCTGCTCTCCATCAGATCTTTTACCGTCTCGCCAGCCTTAAGGAAAGGACATTTAATTTCCAAAAGAATACCCGAGTCGATAATCCCATCAGGACTCGCTGACAGCCAAGGCTCTCCAGGACACAGCATTGTACCTCTTCTGGAAATACTATACCCTTGCTCCTCCAACCACTGTAGTGCCTTAGCTTCACCCATGGTCCCATGTCGAGTTGCAGCATTCCCATGAAACCTGGGATGCACGTGTGTTTTGAGATAAGCATCCGGGCTGGTTCTAATGGGTACTTTTTTGGAGGTGCTGGCAGTTATCCTCAATGTTCTTGAGTCATGCCAGACCTGGGATGAACTCTGCTCCCGAGTTGCCTCTTCCAGCTTTTTGCCGTCAATAGCCACAAAGGTATTATAAAATAACATGCATCTTGGGCAAGAGCTGGTTCCATCGTGGTCAGCATGGGGCAGAGCAACAGGTGGATCCACAGGTGGTTCAGTGGGTGTAGCACTAATACACTTGAACAGCAGGCTGGACACTGGCAAAGCCTGATTTAGAAAGGCTGTGCTGAGCTGCTCTTGGGTGTGGAAAAGAGGGGTGGGAGGGAGAGGGTCCACTCTTGGTTTTGTGCCACAAAAAGTGTCAGACATTTTATGATGGGAGAAGAGGATATCCCTCAGAGGTTTGGGCTCAAGGTTCCTCTGGGTCCCCTTGTTCCACTGCCGCTGCTCATCAGTGCAGGCCAGTCCAGTGAGCCCACTCGATACTGCATTCTCCACCTAACACAAAGCACAATGTTAAGCAGTGACAAACACTTGACAATTATATTTATTAAATCAAAACCAAAAAAAGAAAACTCAGCCACAAAGAGGAGAATCGAACACACTTTATTAATCTACACAAATTGGAGGCCTACATAACCTTACCTTATGAAACTGATCGTGATTAGACAGAAGGAAAGTTGCCTGTACATGTGGTGATAATTTTTCAGTATTTTTCAAACTTAAAGTAATAAAATGTACAATTTAAATATACATAGTTTTTTTGCATTTTAACTGCACACTTCTTTGTGAGTTAACAGTAGGTGTATTAACTTACCTTAAATTGTTGTTTTAATGACGCAAACTCGTCTGTGATCTGCATTATACAAGCATGACAATAAAGGCATGCTTACTTACCTGCAGTTACTTTACTTACCTTACTCCATCGTGTCATGATGAGATTAGACAACATACTCGTAAATGGGATTCAACTCAGCAGCTATTACTGTACCCCCAAAAAGAAAAAACAGTTAACATGTTCAGAAACACAAAATATCAAAACATTCAATATATGGCGTATATTTTAGCATTTGCTAAGATTAACCCACCTTCCACAGAATTGCTGCGGCATGACTGCAGGATCTCCCCAACCCAGCAATGCAGGTGCATCCCATAGTCTCCAATGCTCCGTTAGGTGTAGCCAACACCCAAGCCAAATGAGCTGGAGTGCTGGCCTGACTGGGACTCACACTGGCTTTCAGAAATACGTACCCCTTTTCCTGGTGAACTAACACACGGCCGACTTTCCCACTATGCAGGTACTGGTATGCCTCAGTACTTTTAAAATTTCGCATGGCAGACCCATCCACACCAAGTGACAAAACAAAGTAATTAAAAATGTCGCCATAGACGATCTCAGGCCACCGTCTCATGTCATCCACCCACTCAGAAAAACCCCTTGGGTGAGGCAGACAAATCCCGCCTGAGCTCCTTAGTGTATGTGCAGTTTCTTCCCACGTAGTTTTCTCCATTTTCTTGATGCAGCATAAATTGTCATCTGCCGTGACAGTCTCTGAAGATCAAACTAATTAGCATCATCATAATCTAATCTCTGCTAATAGCAGAGACCTGATGTAAAAACTAGAGCCTCAAGTAGATAAGAAGCTAACGTTCTATTGCTAACAAGGCTAGCTGGTCGGTTTTGCGGGGAAATCTCAAATACATGTACTGACAGTAAAATTAATCACACGACTGAATTCTAGAGGACCTAACCTTTCAAACAAAGTATAGCAAATGCATATGCCTTGCAGTGAAATCGTTAAAACATCTTATGTTTGTGGATAATGTAATGCCTGTTTATCGCAGCACAGCAGCAGAGCGCAGGGCAGCGATCTGACCGGCAAACTAATTATATAAACACTTAAAAGTAGTTTTCAAGCCATCCAGTGAAAGGGTGTATTGTTGACTTGTTGTAGCACACGAACATAGCACATCTGGCACAAATCCACCTACCTTAATTCATTTTTAGCAGCAGGACTTCTCGGCAGTTCTCCATTGAATTGAATGATATTCCTGGTAAAGCGGAAGTCCAAATACAACGGAAGTGCGAAAAGATGAAAAAAGTGGGCGGGGTGGAATAAGGTGAATAGAGAGGATTGAGACTATGGAGGACTTTGAGTTAAAGGAGCAACACCTCTCTGATGCACAGGCCTTTGATACTCTGGTAGGTTTTACAAGTCTAGAAGTAATGGATAGCACGGGGCAACACCATCAACCTAATTCGGCCCTGAAAAAAACACCACAAAGCCATGTACGATGCATACGATGCAAAAAGCTGAACACCGGTGTGTCAAATAAGCCCCGACAGGATCACTGATCGAAATGTTTCAAAGCCTAACTAAATAATCATGTACGAAATTACTCAAACAGTATTACTGTGCACCATAGGGCTCTCAAGTTTTGAAGACAGGCAAGAGTGACACCCCACCCCCCCACCCCCGTCAGGGGGTTAAAATTAAATAATTAATTGCTTTTTACTTGACATCTTGTGGGGCGGCCAGAGGAATTTTGGTTGGGTGCTGCGGCATATTACATTTATTATAAATATTTTTTTCTGCGTGAGGAATACAATGTGTGGCGGGAAGGCATGACAAAAGACCGAAATGAATGACTGTCACTCTCAATGCGTGACACTTGAGAGCCCTGTGTGCAAGCTACTGACACTGGATCAGAAATCCGCCCATGCATCCTAGGTACCAAATACATCCCATAGGGGGCGACACACACAATGTATGTCAATGCAAACCAAACTATGTATGGTTTCAACCTGCTGCTGCCTTCCTTCATTTCGTTTGTTTTGGGTTGAAACCATACATTGTTCGTTTGGTTTGCATTATATATATATATATATATATAAATTCATAACAAATCATATAATAATCGCATATTAAATTGCAATATTAGTCAAAATAATTGAAATTATATTATTTTCCAATAATCGTTCAGCCCGAGTGTCAGTCAACTTTATTATGGACTTATTCCAACAGGTGCTGCAAATTTCAAGAGTTGGTGGGCGGAACATCAAGGACTGTGTCCACAAAGTGTTGGACAGGTATCTACAACAATTTCAGCATGTTCTCGTTAGCATGTCAGAATAGGTTGGAATTCAATTAAAATACAAGTTCACAACCAAATGCATTGTGAGATTATAGACCAGCAGGAGATAAGTAAAGGGATGAAAGGAGGACCACACTAGGGGACACTGATCAACAGTGTAAAGGGTTTATTGCATGTGTAATGTTGTTCCTACATATATCCTTCACATTAATTTAATGTAATTTATTTTTCTTTAGGCTCTTCAGCAACAGCCTCATGTCCAATTTAATTTGAAGGGCAAGGGGAAAAGGGGGAAACGCCCTTTAGAGGGAACAAAGCTTTATAGAGCAATACAAGGTAAGCAGAATACTTAACTTTTTTGTTGTTGTTGCAAAACTCTTTTCAATAGTAATTTTTATGTAATAGTCCTGTGTGTCTCCAAGCACAGAGCCAGCTTTTGTAAATAGCACTAAGCACAACAGGCTGATAAAACACAACATTCTAATGCACACATTAAAGGATCTAAGTTCTCAAAAAGGACAGTCTGCTTATGCTAGGGACACACTACAGGATAATCGGGCCGATTTTGTCCCTTCCAACAATCCTAGGTAACGTCCCGATTATCTTGATGGTTCTGCAGATTATTTGATCAGATGTTCCCTTGGTGGGAGGTGTGTCAAGAGTGAGAGAATATGCTCAGAAGGACGTCGGAGCTGCCCTGATCGCGAATCCTAAATATGTTGAATATTTGCAATTTGCAATCAGAAATCCTGATGTGTGGGGGGAACTCCGAGGACAAAGGCCGAGTTTATCACGTGAAACTAAACAATATCCAAACAGAAAGCAAGCTGAGAGAAGACAGATGCATAACAAATTGAGTCACGGCGCAGCACAGAGCTAATTTCTTCCTGCATATCGTCCGCCCTGCTCATTATTAAGTCTCGAGAGATTTTGCGAGATTTATTGTGTTAACAGTCGGGACACTGTTTGGAAATTTGTTTGTGTGTGGTGTGCTGTCTTTGTCAAATCAGGAGCAAAACGGCTAAATCTTTAGATTTTTTGTCCTCATGTTTGTGGTCTATCACAGTTTGAAAATCTTACAAGATTTTAAAAAATCGTTTTGTGTCCCCAGCATGCTTAGTCCCTTTTTGTAGACAGCCTAAGTGTTACAGTTAACAACTGCTGAGATGGCTTTGTATTAAATCAGTATTATTCTAAATAATTTCTCTTTTTGTACTTGTGTAGAAGGGCTCATGAAATTCGATACTGCGGCCACTGAGGAATACGTGAAAGTGAATGTATCCGAGCACCTAAAGCACGCGCCGCAAAGACGTGGAGGATTTACCATGCCTAGATGAGCCCTACAGGACTCGAGTTCAATTCTATGAATTTGTAATTATTCATTCATAATTCTCTTGGTACATTGTATTTTTGAATAAAAATCGATACGGTGTTATTGAATTGTGATTTATTGGTATGTGATTAACTTCAATGTTTCCAGAGGGTGGAGGACATGTTTGCTGTACCATGTGTTAATTTTTTGTAGCTTTGTTTGCGCTCAGCAGCGAGTTTGAACTAGAAATTCATTACACATTTGAAAGCGTCTCTATCTGCTACTGAGACTATCAAATTGAGTTTATGGAAAATGATCTAGTCCCATTTCAGAAGGTGGCCTACTGTTCCAGATAATTTCCCTAAAACTCCATTTGATTGGCAGCAGCTGATAACTTTAACAGCATACAAAGGTGAATTGAAAGTGAAACACGAGATTACATTTATAGAAGTAGTATAAAATTACGTCTGAAATTAGTCTAAATTCGATGTTGAAAAGACGTCCACATTTGGACTATAAATAGCCTTTATACTGAGGTCCCAATGGCGTCAACATTAGACGTGCGGTAGACGTCCAAAAAATCACGTCGCCTGGCGTTACATAACAACCCCTTCAGTGGACCAAAATTAGACGTCCAAAAAATACGTAGAAAAGACGTCACTCCAACGTCACATTGCGCAGTGGGAAATAACGTAACTTATACTCTCCGATATGTAGTCTAGTGCTATCAACCTTAGTTTGTAGGTATACCAAATCAAAACCTCCTAATTTAATATTGGAATGTATTAATAAGATCGATTTCCAATTGTCAATACATTATAAATAGCTACAGCTTTGTCTTTTGCAGCGTCACTTTATAGTAAACTACATTCGTCTCTACCATGCTGACGTTAGCTAGCTAGCTAACTAGCATAGCCTAACTTGTGTGCTACTTCTACTGTACCTTCCCTATGGTACCTTCCTACACTGTTGCTAACATTGACCATCTTAGGCTAGCTTATTATGAAGAAGTCATGGTTAGCTGACTTTAACATGTTATCATACACTATTCTACATATAACTACTTAAACTACCTTGTCAATTTTATTTTGTTGATATCAAAGCATTCCTTACCCTGTTCTCGAACTATTTTACTTCAGATTTACTGCAACCGTGTTTCTGTGTGGCTGGTTAACCGTTGTGTAATCCAGAAATGAACCTCGCGCGTCAAGACGTGACGTTAACACTGGGAAATTTGACAAAATGGCTTCCAGTCATTTATTTTTTTCTTCAATTTGACAAAATGGCTTCCATGCCGTTACTGCTACATTAGTTAAATTGTCTGAAGCTTATATTCTATCTAAAGCACTCTTTTGTCTACTAGACTTCAAGCGATCTTCTACAAGACATTTTACGTTAATGTACCATAATTAGACTTTCCTGTGTAAATTTCCTGTATGATAAAAATAATACTGACATGCTTAACTGTTTCAGCCTTATTGTATAGACCCCAAAGAGATATTAAATAATGTATAAAGTAAAAATAGAGAAATAAAACGTACATGTAACCTTTCCCAAATAGAACATAGTTATGTCTTTAATATTGAATTACACATTTATACAAAACAGTATATCTGTCACACATTATCATTTCTCTTTTTCCCTTATCGGCAGAAAATTGAAGTCTGCATTATTAAACATTTAAACAATTTAAAAACATATTATCTAATTTATCAAGAAAAGGCTGATACCTTATGAAAATAAAACATTAATAATCAAATACATCACTTTTTTCTTCCAATTAACATTGTAAATTATACAGCATTTTTTATGTACTTTTATATTATTATTTTACCATTACATACACTCAGGCAGCGGCGAAGCCGCCAAACGAGACGCAAGAGCCTATCTAGCAACCATTCGTGCGTTTGTCACCAAACTTGGGTTCCATCGTTCCCACGAGGAGCAGAGGAGGCCTGCAGTGTTATACCAGAAAAATACTACTACTAAATGTTCACTATTTTCAGCTTTTTTAGCATGGTCAGCTATCCCCATTCAGGTTTTCAGCATTCTCACTGCTGTTTCGCAGGAACAGCCTTTTCTAGTTATTATTATTATTGTGAGAATGCTGTTAAGCATTCTCACTATTGCTTTTCAACTTCTCAGTTCTTCTGCCGTTTTTTGGCCTTTAACTAGTCCTGCATACTTTCACCGATTCCTACAATTTTTGTATCAAAACGTTCAGCTCCTTCAGGAGATGATGGCTATGACTTCTGGTATTTCTCACTTTTATACTTTTTAAAGAATTAAGGTTTTTGTGCAAATTTAAAATTTAGCTCCTTCTTGATTTTTATGATTGAGCAGCTCTTTTTCTGGTATTCAACTAAATTGTCAAACAAATTCCTCTGACGTTCATATAGTTTAACTTACAGAAACAAGTTATACCTTAAAATGTAGGAAAACTTGTCCTCTTTCAGCCAATGTAACTACTAAAGAGCTCACATTTACAGATTTTCAGCTTTGAGTCTTCAAGCGAGAGCAGCCTTTCAAATTCTCTCACTAACTTCAATGGAGAGGTGGGTAAAATTCGTCAGAGAATTTCGAAAGTAGACATGTTTTTAAACTGCCGGTAGAGTCGTATTTCTGACCGCACAGAAATCTAAAGGACATGTCTGGTTTCGGGAGAGTCTTCGGTCTCGGAAAATATCAAAAAATTTTGGATTGGATGTATAGTTTTGCGTCTAAGTTAACTTGTTTGAGGTGTGGATGCTAGGTAAATGTTGGGTTTTTTCTCTGACCAGCTCGTTAGCGAGCACAGCTGTTCCGTTGCCGTCACAACCAAACAAACACACACCAGGAAACCAAAAGGAACACGTTTTCGAAACTGCAGGTAGAGTCTATTTCTGACTGTACAGACATATAAATAATATCTTTGGTTTAGGCAGAGTCTTGGGTGTCGGAAAATATACTTATTTTTTGGATTGGACGTACAGTTTTGCGTCGAGGTTAACGTGTTTGAGGTGTGGATCCTAGCTACATTCCATAACTAGGCTAATAACGGTTGGACTTTTTTTCCACAATCGACCAAATTGGCCAAACAAGGTATGTAGCTACATTGAGCTTAAAGTGTACATAATCTAGCTAGATCGTTTTTATTTTAGCAAGTTTTACAGAAATCTGCAAACATCGAGGCTCGACTGTCATAGCTGACTGTCACAAACATCCAAACCAGGGCTTGGGTGTTTGCTGCAGCTGGCGTTAATCCTACGAACAAACGCTTCGTAACTGGACGTTTTTACTGTATGTAAAGTAACTTGTGTTTACTCTAAATATCTTCGTTTTCGATTTGAAGTAGTAGATCTACTTATGTAGGAAATCTTCCATTGCATCCTCTCTCTGGGTTCACGCCTTAGGTTATTATTCAAGCCTACGGTGTTAATGCATACCACTTTGACACACTTGCAAGAAATGATCCGCTGGTTAGATGTAGCATGATCTTGTTATTTACGTATAAAAAACTCACCAGGGACAACGACAACATCGGCAACACTGCACTATGAATTGTTATTCTGATGTAATCTAAAATTAAGTGATTGAACAGGACTGGTTGTGCAGGCACGCATGATTAGTTTCTCCTCCGTCTTGAACCTGAAACCTAGATTGTAGGTTAGAAATGTTACTGCTAATTACCAACGGTTGCTACGTTTTTCCGGCAAGTTCAAGTCATTCCAGTGTTGTCCTTTTACCTTTAAATTCGTTCAACCCAGACTTCAGCAACTGGGTTTCTGCAAAATGTTCACATTTTCCTGCAGCTCATCTTTCAGAAATTTTCCCCATTTTGTTTAGCATTTTTCTTCAGTTTTCTGCCTTCAACTTGCTCCAGGTCCTTTCAAAAATACCTTTCACAGTGGTACCTTCCAACTGCCAGTACTTTTGCATTTTTCTTCTCTTTTCTGTACTTTTCTGCCTTCATCTTGCTGCAGGTCCTTTCTAACATACATTCAGGCCTTTTGAAACTCAAGTAAATAATTTTCTGCTAAATGTTCACATTTTTATGCATTGTTACTCTTCTTTCAGATTTTTTTCACTTTTTGTTTTGCATTTTTCTTCTCTTTTCTGTACTTTTCTGCCTTCATCTTGCTGCAGGTCCTTTCTAACAAACATTTCAGGCCTATTGAAACCTGAGCAAATGACTTTCTACTAAATTGTCAAATTCTTCTAAATGATTTATCTTTTTGCATTTTTCTTTTTTCTGTAGTTTTATGCCTTCGTCCAGCTCCAGCCCCTATTTAAAATACCTTTCGGTCACTTTGAAGCTTCAGCTTATAACTTTCTGAAAATTTTCAAAATGTTCAGCTTTTTTAGCATTGTCAGCTATCCCCATTCAGTTTTTCAGCTTTCTCACTGCTGTTTCGCAGGAACAGCCTTTTCTAGTTGTTGGAATGCTGCTTCAGCATTCCAAGTATTGTTCTTTGAATCTTTATTCAACTTATTATTATTATTATTATTTATCTTCTATTTCTTCCGTGGCACCTTTCAGCGCCTTCAAATCTTCAGCTATTTAAACCATTCAACTATCAAAAAATTCAGCAGTTTCAGGCCATGGGGGCTATGACTTTTCAGCTTTGTACCTCTTATAGTTGAATTAATATAAATCAATATTCATAATATTTTTAACATGGGTTTCCAATGGAGTTTTCTTTCAAATCCTTTCAAACTTCTTCAAACTTCTTCAACTTCCAAATCCTTCTTCTTCCTCAATCTTTCAGCTAGAGCCACCATTTAAACTTTAAAACGTTGACAAAACCCTAAACTATTTTTATATAATTCAGCTTTTTGATATCTATTCAACTTTTTTTGATATCACTGATTATGTTTCATGACTTTTTCAAACCGTTTCTGAGATTTACATGGGTGTTTACGAGAAAGCCCAGAGTGCAGACTCAATCGCTTAAAGCGGAGGAGAGCTTCGGATGTCGTTGAAAACATATTTCTAGTTTGCCAGCATTGCCACAATTTTCGCTCTTCATGCTTCGTTTTTGGATCAATAGGTAGCTAATTTTGTGCTAGTTGTAGACAATTGTCTGTGGAATCCAAAAGACTTACACATTTGTTCAGAGCCCCACGAAAGCGAGACAACGTCCAACTCTCGCCCCATAGAGTCCAATGCAAATGTGGTGACAAATTCGTCACAGAAAACAAAAATTAACAAGATTTATAAACTGCCGTTATAGTCGTATTTCTGAACGCACAGACATATAAATGACATATCTGGTTTCGGCAGAGTCTTGGGTCTCGGAAAATATCTTTATTATTTGGATTGGACGTATAGTTTTGCATCTACGTTAACTTGTTTGAGGTGTGGATTCTTGCTAAATTTCTGGTAGTCTCTGCCCTCAGCGCATTAGCAGCCATAGCTGCACCATCACCGTGGCAACCACACAAACAAGCGCCAGTCTCTTACACAGGTGATTGGTATTAGCTGATTAGTGGAGACACAAGACAAGCGATTCAGTCAAGTCGTCTCATTAAAAGACTAAGAGCACCACAACACAACTACTACCACTACTTAGTGATGGGCAAATCGAGGCTTTTCGAAACACCGAGACAATTGAAACATTTGAGTCGGGGCCTTTGAAACGCTCGAAACCTTTACCCAACAGCGACATCTGCTGGCATTTACGAGTATGGCATAACGAACAGTTTTATAGCTAATTCCACATTAGTTGTGTAATGAGCTGTGTGGTTGAGTGGAATTATTGCCGTTCTGCAATGCAGACAGTGTGGTATCGAATATCAGAGAGATCTTTCTCGTTCAAAAATATAAATGGCCCAAAGCATGTTTTTTGAACAGTTTGAGACGGTAAACTAAAAATATACATTTTCATATATATATTTATACATCTTTTGCATTGTTTCCAAACCAAAATGAAGGCCAAAAATATATATTGTTAGTCGAGTATGGATTTCGGGTGGATGTGTGTCATGAATTCATAGGGCATTGCAAACACTGCATCTTGTTAGGGGAGACCAGATCAAAGTGCTCCCACACATGGGACCTTTGTCTCTTGTTGGCTCTATACTACAAACTATCTACACTATTTATCTGAACTATCTATCAAACTATCTATCAACTAATACTGAATATAAACAAACTATGGAAACACACAATTAACTAACTAAGGCAGCACTAAACTATGAATAACTACACTGAAGCTCATACGGATAATATCTATACATATATTTTAAAAAATTTAAAAAAACACACAACAGCACACAAACAGACAAATGAACAAACAGGATTTCGCTAATGGCACACAAGTAACTCACTTTCTCTAACGTTCTCTAACTGTCTCAATCTCTCTCAAACTGTCTCAAACTCTCTCAAACTGTTTCAAACTGTTTCAAACTCTCTCAATCTCTTTCAAACTGTCTCAAACTCTCTCAATCTCTCTCAAACTGTCTCAAACTGTCTCAAACTCTCTCAAACTGTCTCAAACTCTCTCTATATTTCTCAAACTGTCTCAAACTCTATCTCTCTCAAACTCTCTCAAACTCTCACAAATCTCTCAACCAAGGTCTCACTCATTCAAAACCTTTGGCTTTGCCGCCTCATTTTATACCCCGACACATCAGTCTTTTGGCAAGTTTGGCACAGGTTTCGTTCAAGATCACGTCACAAAACGTTTCGAAACATTTTGCCACGTGACCGGAAGTGTTTTTAAAACCCGTCTCGAAACGTTGTTCCGATGCAGTGAGTGTTGAATGTGTCGGGACAGTATCGACACTGTAGTACCGAGCAGCCCATCACTACCACTACTGATACTGCTATATCTTATGCCACACTACAACTTCTAATTCTGAAGATGCTGCTAATATCTATTTTGCTAACTACTATGATAATGCTACTGTTTTGTTCTACTACACCACGGACTGCGTTCACTTGACCATGAGACACCCGATAGCAATTGTCAGTTTATACCAATAATACGATTACTCCGTTTACATGTGTAATTAGTTATGCGATTACTCAAACACGTCTAGGCCTACATGATTCTTTTTATGAATCGTTGTGCTCCACAGACAAAACTTGCACCCTCATTCTTCTGCAACAAAGTGTCGCCGTCTCTTCCTGTATCAGCCCTACTGCTGTATGTTTCCTTTAAATCAAAACATTGAATCCTACTAAGAAAGCCGAGTAAACGCACTCAATGATAGGCTACATCTGCTACTGATATTACTATCCCAACTATAATTTCAACTGTTAAAACTATAATATTCTTGTTACAACGATAGCAAACTTCTTCTTCTGTTTAACAGTTCAACTTTCAGCTTCTCCCGCATTGTAGGTAATTTAAGCTCTTATAGCTTTGTTGATGCAGTTCAGATTCCACACTGCTTCTTGAAATTGAAATATTTCTTCGATTGCTTCACAACGTTCAAACGTATTCTCCCGCATAGTTTTTAAGCACTGAGCTTCGTTAGATGATGCAGTTCAGCTTCCACACTCCCTCTTTTGTGTAAGTCATACATTTGTTAAATTAATTTCAGCTTGAGGGTATTTTCTCATTTCTGTATTTTCAGCCATTTAAAAAAAAAATATTCAGATTTCAGCATTCCAACGCATTTTCAGCAGGAAATGCATGTTCTAGTTATTATTCCAACTTCTTAGTTCTTCCGTAGGTTTTTTGGCCTTTAACTAGTCCTGCATACTTTCACCGATTCCTAAAAGTTTGGTATCAAAACGTTCAGCTCCTTCAGGAGATGATGGCTATGACTTCTGGTATTTCTCACTTTTATACTTTTTAAAGAATTAAGGTTTTTGTGCAAATTTAAAATTTAGCTCCTTCTTGATTTTTATGATTGAGCAGCTCTTTTTCTGGTATTCAACTAAATTGTCAAACTAATTCCTCTGACGTTCATATAGTTTAACTTACAGAAACAAGTTATACCTTAAAATGTAGGAAAACTTGTCCTCTTTCAGCCAATGTAACTACTAAAGAGCTCACATTTACAGATTTTCAGCTTTGAGTCTTTAAGCGAGAGCAGCCTTTCAAATTCTCTCACTAACTTCAATGGAGAGGTGGGTAAAATTCGTCAGAGAATTTCGAAAGTAGACATGTTTTAAACTGCCGGTAGAGTCGTATTTCTGACCGCACAGAAATCTAAAGGACATGTCTGGTTTCGGGAGAGTCTTGGGTCTCGGAAAATATCCTCATTTTTTGGATTGGACGTATAGTTTTGCATCTAGGTTAACTTGTTTGAGGTGTGGATGCTAGGTAAATGTTGATTATTCTCTGCCCTCAGCTCGTTAGCGAGCACAGCTGCGCCATCACCGTGGCAACCAAACAGACACGCACCATGAAAGCAGAATTGGGTGACGTTTTGGAAACTGCAGGTAGAGTCGTATTTTTGACCGCACAGACATATAAAGGACATGTCTGGTTTCGGGAGAGTCTTGGGTCTCGGAAAATATTCTTGTATTTTGGATTGGGCGTATAGTTTTGCGTCTAGGTTAACTTGTATGAGGTGTGGATGCTACCTAAATGTGTCATTCTCTCTGCCCAGCTCATTAGCGAGTACAGCTGCTCCATTGCAGTGGCAACCAAACAGACACGCACCATGAAAGCAGAATTGGGTAACGTTTTGGAAACTGCAAAAAGAGTTGTATTTCTGACCGCACAGACACATAAAGGATATCAATGGTTTCGGCAGAGTCTTGGGTCTCGGAAAATATCCGTATTTTTGGGATTGGACGTACAGTTTTGCGTCTAGGTTAACTTGTTTGAGGTGTGGAATCCAGCTAAATTCGTGATTCTCTGCCCAGCTCGTTAGCGAGCACAGCTGCTCCATTGCCGTGGCAACCAAACAAACACACACCAGGAAACCAAAGGAACACGTTTTCAAGACTGCAGGTAGAGTCTATTTCTGACTGTACAGACATATAAAGAATATCTCTGGTTTCGGCAGAGTCTTGGGTCTCGGAAAATATCCGAATTTTTTGGATTGGACGTACAGTTTTGCGTCTAGGTTAACTTGTTTGAGGTGTGGATTCTAGCTAAATGTGTCATTCTCTCTGCTTAGCTCGTTAGCGAGTACAGCTGCTCCATTGCAGTGGCAACCAAACAGAGACGCACCATGAAAGCAGAATTCCAACGCATTTTCAGCAGGAAATGCATGTTCTAGTTATTATTCCAACTTCTTAGTTCTTCCGTAGGTTTTTTGGCCTTTAACTAGTCCTGCATACTTTCACCGATTCCTAAAAGTTTGGTATCAAAACGTTCAGCTCCTTCAGGAGATGATGGCTATGACTTTTGGTATTTCTCACTTTTATACTTTTTAGACAATTGAGGTTTTTGTGCAAATTATTCTCCCATTAAAAGTAATGGTAAGCTCCTTCTTGGTTGAGCAGCCAGCAGAGTGGCACACTCTGCTGGCTGCTCTTTTTCTGGTATTCAACTAAATTGTCAAACTAATTCCTCTGACGTTCATATAGTTTAACTTACAGAAACAAGTTATACCTTAAAATGTAGGAAAACTTGTCCTCTTTCAGCCAATGTAACTACTAAAGAGCTCACATTTACAGATTTTCAGCTTTGAGTCTTTAAGCGAGAGCAGCCTTTCAAATTCTCTCACTAACTTCAATGGAGAGGTGGGTAAAATTCGTCAGAGAATTTCGAAAGTAGACATGTTTTTAAACTGCCGGTAGAGTCGTATTTCTGACCGCACAGAAATCTAAAGGACATGTCTGGTTTCGGGAGAGTCTTGGGTCTCGGAAAATATCCTCATTTTTTGGATTGGACGTATAGTTTTGCATCTAGGTTAACTTGTTTGAGGTGTGGATGCTAGGTAAATGTTGGTTATTCTCTGCCCTCAGCGTGTTAGCAATCATAGCTGCACCAGCACCGTGGCAACCAAACAAACGAGCACCATGAAAGCAGAATTGGGTCACGTTTTGGAAACTGCAGGTAGAGTCGTATTTCTGACCGCAGAGACATAATAAAGGACATCTCTGGTTTCGGCAGAGTCTTGGGTCTCGGAAAATATCCTTATATTTTGGATTGGGCGTATAGTTTTGCGTCTAGGTTAACTTGTTTGAGGTGTGGATGTTACCTAAATGTGTCATTCTCTCTGCCCAGCTCATTAGCGAGTACAGCTGCTCCATTGCAGTGGCAACCAAACAGACACGCACCATGAAAGCAGAATTGGGTAACGTTTTGGAAACTGCAAAAAGAGTTGTATTTCTGACCGCACAGACACATAGGATATCAATGGTTTCGGCAGAGTCTTGTGTCTCGGAAAATATCCGTATTTTTTGGATTGGACGTGTAGTTTTGCGTCTAGGTTAACTTGTTTGAGGTATGGATGCTAGGCAAATTTCTGTTATTCGCACGCATGTTCACGCATTATAAGTTTCTCCTCCGTCTTGAACCCGAAACCTAGATTCTATTTAAAAATGTTGCCTGTCTGTTGCCAATGACCAATGGTTGCTACGTTTTCCAGAAAGTTCGAGTCATTCCAGTGTTGTCCTCTTACCTTCAAATTCGTTCAACCCAGATTTAAGCAACTGGTTTTCTGCTTGGTTTCCACATTTTCCTGCAGCTCATCTTTCTGAAATGTTCCCCTTTTTAACATACATTTCAGGCCTTTTGAAACTCCAGAAAATATTTTTTTCGCTAAATGTTCACATTTTTATGCATTGTTTCTCTTAATTTTTTTCACTTTGTTTTGCATTTTTCTTCTCTTTCCTGTAGTTTTATGCCTTCGTCCAGCCCCTATTTAAAATACCTTTTCGATCGCTCTGAAGCTTCAGCTTATAACTTTCTAAAGAATTTCACAATTTTAAGCTTATTTAGCATGGTCAGCTATCCCCATTCAGGTTTTCAGCATTCTCACTGCTGTTTCGCAGGAACAGCCTTTTCTAGTTCTTTATTATTGTTTATTTTCGCGCCCCTAAGGTTCAGTCAATATTTGGACTACATAGACTATGGTGGTGTCAAAAGTTTCGTCTTGGTAGCGATTGTGTTGCTTGTATTTGGATTTACGTTCGGTTGCACAGTTAAGGAGGTTACAACGTTTTTGTGGGGACAAAGTGCCTTTTGTCGACGAAGGGTCATTTGTTCTAGCTACGTCACCACGTCAACACACGTTAGCAACGACGCATGGATACAACGTGATAGACTTTCTAGCTCGCAAATTGGAGCTTGGATTATGAGTGAAAAATACCACCCCCAAAAAATTACAACCACTTGGCTTTGTAGAGAAAGCGATTTCAAGTGGAACTGCAATCTCAAAAAAAAATTTAGGTTGTGACGGTCTTTGAAATTTGAGCAAGTGCAGGTCGCCCGTGAGACCGCCTCTAGCAACGACGCATGGATACAACGTGATACTTTCTAGCTCGCAAATTGGAGATTGGATTACGAGTGAAAAATACCACCCACAAAAAATCAAAACCTTTTGGCTTTGTAGAGAAAGCGATTTTGAGTGGAACTGCAATCTCGGATTTTTGATTTAGGTCGTGATAGTCTTTGAAATTTGAGTGAGTGTAGGTCGTCCGTGAGACCGCCTAGTCTTTTAGGCGGCAGCTATGCTAGAACTCGTCCTAGTAGTAGCTAATTTTATAGTTCAATTTTACACAAAAAAACTGAAAGAGGGAAATGTTATGACGATATGACTATTGTGAAAACAGCCTGGTGGTGAGATTTTAATATAGGTTGCTGTAAAAACGTTGATTTGTTTGCTACGTGAGAGCCTGTCAGCCTCCATTGACGATTGCGGAATGTTGTCAACAGTGTTGATACTCAGTCAACTGTCGATCTGCGTCTGATTATTTTCTTAATCTCGTACCAGGGTCAATTCTACATCTAAATGGACAGCAGTGTTTTAAAGATATATCAATTGCGAAGACAGCCAGCGGGTCAGCATAGTTTGTTATTTGTGTAAAACTTGGAATTTGAGTGAGACTGCGTTTTGTTTTTAGCCACAGAGTCACAGACTCGGCTCGCTTCACTGGCAGTGTAGTAGGCTACAGTACTGTCTTCAATGCCACAGTTATAGATAAACTTTATTATGTCTTATTACATGGCTGTTCTTAATCCTGTAGAATGCTCCATTCACTTGAATGGGGCTTCCCAACGTTCTGCGGTGAACAATAGACCTAATCAGAATGTTTGTAAACAAAGGTTGCCAAGACACTTCTGGGTGGAACTGTCATCCTGTCAACAGCCGTTAGTATGGTAGCATAGCATAGTAGTTCATAGTAGTTTATTTAAAAGATTAGATCGAAAAGACGTCATGCCGAAATCTTGTTGTGTTTGGGGTTGTAATGTCAAATGTAAACAGGCATGTAAAGGATAAGGCTTTTTCCGTTTTGACACGGTTGAATCGCAATCGACCCAACGGAACCTGTGGATAACGTTAGCATAGATCCAGCTATAATAGCCTAGTCTACGTTTACCGGGCGGTCTCGCTGCATTTAACGGTACCAATGGACAGGCTGGCAAACAACCACTCATGGCCGTATTTAATGAAGACATTTCCTCACATATCATTTATAAAACGTTTTTGTTGGGTTGCTGTTGGGTAGCATAACGTTGGGTAGCATATCGTGCAAGCTTGCTAGCGTGAGAGTTACTAGTCCAGTTGATGTAAATAAACAAACCACACACAGTGGCGTGATCTGGCTTGAGTAATCTCGCAGGAAATTAGAACGTTTCTTCAATTTTAGGCCTAGGGCCTAGACCTCAGGTCAAACTACAAACATCATAACACACTCAAGGCTCTAATAGGTATCAAGCCCTATGGCTCAATATCATTTGTTTCCAAGATGTGGGGAGGAAGAATATCAGACAAGGAGATCAGTGCACAGTCTGACATATCAATTCAGGAGATCAGGTTATGGCAGACATGTTTTTTTTGATTGTTGAAGAACTGGCTAAACGTGGTGCCACACTGGTCATGCCTTCATTCCTCAAGGGGAGAAAGCAGCTACAATTTAGCTAGGCCAAACATTATTATAAAATGGCCATGAAAGCAAAATACAAATATTTCATTATTTACAGTAATTTGTACAGTACACACACACAGTAAACACAGTATTTACAGTAATTTGTATTGTATTATTTATAGATATATGTATATTTAGGAGGTTTACTTATTTAAGCTTAGTATAGATGTAATTTATGTTCTGTGTACTTATGTTAGGCCTATGTAAATGCCAGGTGCTTGCGTTGTCTTAAGAATGTGCATCGGACAATAAAACACTTGAACTTGAACTATATGAAAACAATATATATATATATATATATATGCTATATACAGACATATACTTACTATGTGAAACACTCAGTATTTAACTGATAAGAAATCTTAATGTTTGCTTTATCCAACATTTACCTTTCTACTGTCAACTCTGCTTGCTCATCGATCCACAAATCCTCAAAACTGCTCATAATTACAATGATATAGTTTCCATAGTCTATAAGATAGATAGGTACTTAATTAACCTCCGAATGAAAATTATTGTGTCCAGACAGATAGCTAGAAAGCTCACACAGTCCAGAAAATGTTTAATCGTTAAGTTGGATATTGTAGCTACAGCAGTAGCTAGCGATCTCAGTCACTGTATACAAGTTTGATATACCGTTACAATATATCGCCATTATTCGCTAACAATATCAACAGCAACGACATCGGGAACATCTCGTTTGTCAGTTCACAAGCATAATCATGAAACGTGTTATAATCATAATAATCATAAAACGTGTTCGTGGTTAAATGACATGGAAAATCCTGTTGGCTTCAATGGCTTGTTAAGGTTAACTATCGCTAGCCAAGATCGACGTTATCCACCCGGAAGTAAGATATTTGTTGTTGTGACGTCAGGCTGAAATGTCCTATATCGAACTTATTAGTATTATTTATAGATATATGTATATTTAGGAGGTTTACTTATTTAAGCTTAGTATTGATGTAATTTATGTTCTGTGTACTTATGTTAGGCCTATGTAAATGCCAGGTGCTTGCGTTGTCTTGGGGGGCTTTTTTCAGTTAGCAAGCACACCCTACAATTTCCCCAGAAATTGTACCCTCTCTAGTTATAATTATAATGCCAATATTATTTCAGTAGGCCTATTTAAATATTACGCACCTTTTAGGCATGTATATCACAAAACAGGCAAAACAAGAGATATATTTAATTGCTCAAAGAATGTTACGATGGTGCCCCCCCCCCCCCCCCACAAAAATACACTCAACTTTCCAAGCTCGCCATGGGTGCCCTTTCCTATCTCAGTGGCCTGACAAACTTTGACAGTAGGCTAGGTTAACTTTTCGAAAATTGCCTCAAAGTCAACAGGAGTTAGGGGCAGAAAAAGAAATAAACTGCGAGATGATGCCCGTGCATCACTTTCAGGTAAGTCCATGTTTAATTATTGATAAATACGGGAAATGTGCTGCTAACTTTTAGTTAGCCTATACATACACCTCGAACTAGCTGACGTTATTGCTAATTTTAGCACACTCAAATATGTTAGGTGCAAACTAAATTTAGATTTTACTGTTAAACATTATCTGTGCATTTGAAATAACTGATGCCACCTAGATGTTACTTTACTGTACATTCTATGATGCTTTTATATTCGATTGATGAGTAATAAAGGTGGAGAGACCCTGGGCTGCATGCTTTCAGTTTTAATTGTTTATAATTAATTTGGAAAACCATGCTAAGAAACGTAAGGGTGGGGCTGAAAAATTAAGAGACAAAAATACATCACCTTCACTAGACAAGGTTTTACCAATTGAAAAACGGCTGTTTATTTTACATATTTTGTTTATGCTCCAAAAACTATTATGCACTCAAATGAAGGCCCCAAAATGTTGCGCTCGCATTAACTCCATAACTAGCATCATATCAAACACAGAATGTGAATGCATTGACAGGGCAGCTGTGGTGGTGGGGGGGGGGGGGGGGCATCATAAAGGAATTATGCGTAGGGCACCAAAATGGCTAGCGGCGGCACTGGTTATGTCAGAGATATGGCCTCTGTGTTGAAGGTAGGGCTGCCACTAACGGCTATTTTTCTTTCGATTAATCTGTAGACTATTTGATCGATTAGTCGATTAATCTAAACGATTCATTTTCCCCAAAAATGTTTTTTTTTACAAAACTGTAGGTTTAAACTATCAACTCCAACGTTAATTAAAATATTTAGATAAGGTACATAACATACACGAACACACACCCCTTTTAAACCAAAAATTCCAAGGTGCTGGTTCTGGGCTGGTGCTTATGCCAGTTCGGTAATGATTAGATAGCGATATTCGCCAATTATCTAAGAATTACCTACATTTACCACACTCTAGAGCCGGAGTAGGGCTAACGTCTTTAAATCACTTCATACGCCTCCATTGTCCTAGCAAAGCGTCATGGTTACGGTTAACAAGTTAGCTAGGTGATAGCGTTAAGTCGAAGTATTCCCATACTTTTGAAGCCTTGGGTATTTGAGGACTCGGGTTTCGGAACCAAGTCGGACTCTGCATCTGCCATGATATTTGAGCGTTGACTGGAGCCGACCAATGACTTGAGCCAACAACGACAGACGTCATGCAAGCACCAATTACGATGTGATATTGAAGAAGAACACTTGTTATAATGAATTGGAGCGTTTTTTTTATTTTTTATAATAAAAAAATTTGTTTTAAAAGATGCATCGATTTAAAATATTGATGTCGACGCATTTTCAGCGTCGACGTCGTCGATGACGTCGACGAATCGCGGCAGCCGTAGTTGAAGGTGTCAGTTTGAACAGCAAGCAGTTCACTAACACATTTGTTCGGAAAATATTATATGGAAAATATTATCCCTTTCAACTGAAAAGAAAATATATTCTCAGAGACTATAGTGACGAAGAGGCACGAAAGATTAGGAAACGATTCTTATCCCACCAAAAGCCAAAGACGTGACTTTTAAAATATTAAATGATATCTATCCATCAAATCACTTCCTACATTTTAAATTTGGTTGGGAAAATAACTTGTGTGAGAGCGATATTGACATGTGTTTTTTCAATGTGAACCGATTGTGGAATTTTGTCTTTTCAACACTGGCTTTAATCTAAAGGCATACTGCTGCACCCATTAAATGAAATCTCAATTAAAGCTGGAATATTTCTGAAAGATAAGAATCTAGAGTTCTTGATAAATAACTTGATTGTACATTGTAAACAGTTTATTCATAGGTGTAAGAATTTGAAGGTAAAACCCCACATCAACAGTTGGGAAAAATGAGCTTAATCTATTTGCTACATCTCTTCGATGTATGTTTAAGGAAAACGCCAAGAGACTTTTATTTATTGGACTTACATTCCCCTGCTTGACTAAGGAGACCCCTAGCATCTTTATTTTCTGTATTCTTATTTTCTTTGTGTAATGTTTTTTTTGGTGTATATATTGTTGCTACTTTGAAGCTGTCAACATTTCTTGACAGATCTACAAACACTTTGTGCCTTGATTGTTTGTATCACTATTGTAGATTTTTTTTTTAAAAAGGTTCTCCCCATAGACATAATAAGCGCGTTCGACATGGACTGACTTCATGCGCCACATCTGAGAATGCCATTGGCTGCTTCAAGTCAGCCGGGCTGCCGCTGCATGAAGTCGAACACACCTAGACCCGACTTCATGAGGCCCTGCAGCCGGCTGCAGTCGGCTGACTTGAAACAGTGAATTCTGGTTAGACTTAAACTGTGCGTGTCCACTACAGCGGAGCATAAAGGTGCGGAGCGTCGGCTTCCAATCCGTTTTTATGGAAGGCCTAGTGGGCAAGTATTAAGATGCCCCCATGTGTTAACCACGCGTAATTAACGTCTTTTTTGCCTCGAATTGACGCGTGTCACGTGACACGTTGCCATTTACACACGTAAATTACGTTTCAAATTTTGAGACGTGTCTAGCAAACCACACGAAATGAACGCCTGGTTTGGCACAATCAGCGTCTGGTTTTCCAAAATTAAAGTCTGCTTGCTTGAATCTCCGATGGGAAATTATGACAACAATTGTAACATCTAAAACGTAAATAAAGTAGGTCTTAGGATGCTCGTGCGAGCTAGGCTACTATCAAATACAGTGTTGGTTAGCTAGTTAGCTATTAGTATGAAGTTGGTGGTCACAATTGCAATACTAAAAAGGGGTGCAGAGACAAATAAATGCAGTAATATCAGGCTGGCTGGTTGTCTGGCTTGGAGTTTTGTGAACTTTCCTTGCACTGCGATTGCGTTGCCTCAGTATTGTGCGCAATTTGGTTTCACAGTGCCAACATTCCTTAATGTAAGAGGCAATGTGAAAACTCAGTTGGTGGCAAAATACAACTGTTGTTACTATTCATGTCAAGTGTATTTTATTGTCATTTTCAATACATATGGTTGTACAAACGAAACAGAGTTTCCTAAGGACCATGATGCCATATTAAAAAAACATGACAGTAAGGTGCCAGGGTCAACGTACATGTAGCCTACAGTGACAGGACAGTATGTTCAGTGACAGGACAGTATGTTCAGTGACAGGACAGTATGTATAGTGACAGGGTAGTATGTTCAGTGACAGGACAGTATGTACAGTGATAGGACAGTATGTATAGTGACAGGGCAGTATGTATAGTGACAGGGCAGTATGTACAGTGACAGGACAGTATGTACAGTGATTGGAGGTAGCAGTTATGAAGTGATATGTTTTCATGCCAATATATTGTGATGCCAATTTGTTGAGCGGTCATCTTCCTTGTATAGACCTAGAAAAGTAAAATACACAGCCACGGTGACATAAATAAAGGTTCATCGGCTGTCCTTCACATTCACACACTGTTGTCTTTATACTTACCAAATCATCTATGATGTCTCAAAGGCCCAACTCATTTTCAGGTCACCTTCTGGCAGCAACCATGCAGCTGGATTTCACTGTACAACCAGGCCTACCGAAGCTGCTGCTGGGCCAAGGGCTGATTGGAATGGCACACTGGGGGCCTGTACTACGAATCAAGATTTGGCGTTAGCGAGGTAACTTCAGGTTCAACCCAGGGTTTTCTGTACTACGATGATGGATTACTTGTTACCGGGGTAGATCGCCATGGTAACATATGCTGAACGGCTAACCTGGTCGGGAGCAGGATAAGTTGGAGATCAGAGATCAACCGGTATGAAAACCCCGCCCATTAACTAATTCTTGACGATAATGTCGTCACCGTTCATAGTAGATCCTGTGCAGCTTGGTGCGCTTTATCGTGAGAGGTGCGTTCAGAAGAGCCAGAACATTTAGAGACCGACAAAACCCTTTTGCATTCCCTCATGAGTATCTTTCTGAAAGATATAGATTCTTAGCAGAGGGAATTTCGTATATTGCCAGCTTCTTAAGCCGTATGTTGCCAATGCGACGCATTGAAGCTGTGAACTCAGTCCCACAGACTGAATGCATAGCGTTTCGTTATTTCGCTATGGGTTGCTAGTTTTATAGTGTGGGTGATGCGGAGAACCTGAGCAAGAACACGGTCTGCCGCGCAATTTTGAACGGATTTTATTTAATGGCTGTTGCCACCATATTCTGATTAATGGAGTGATGAAAAATAGATATCCAAAGTGCCCTTTGTAAAAACTTTGAACGGATTTTATTTAATGGCTGTTGCCACCATATTCTGATTAATGGAGTGATGAAAAATAGATATCCAAAGTGCCCTTTGTAAAAACTTTGGACTCCTAATATGTTGACAAAATGAAAGGAGGTTTTTCACTCAATGTTCTGATTTCTGTTCTGGAAATGTATGCAAAGAATATCATATTTTACAACGTCATCATTTGCTCATTTAAACATAGGCCTACATGGTTTTATATTTATTTAGCATTTGCTCCCACGATCGTTTGCCACTGAAGGGTTGCAACTAAAATAATACAGCAACAAAAGTTTAACGTTGTGGAATGCACCCGTGTAATTATGGTCACATCTTCAATAAGTCATGTAGCTTACGCATTTACAGCGTATGCTATTTTTTGCCAGTTTGGCAGCAGCGACTTTGTTGAATTTTGCCTGTATTATGTCTGCATTCCTGATATGCTTGTATTACAATATTTCACGCAGGAGGAGTAGACAAAGTTAGTAAGATTATTGTCTGCTCCTCCTGCATGAAATATGCGGCTCTTGTTTTGTCCATGTTTGCGATTGGACATACGATGCAAACACCGCCCCTTTATGTGAACGTGCACGTCTCTAGACTGGAAAGATCTGGGTTGAGTTAGAGAGTTGATAACCGCCGTCGTAGTACCGCTTATCATGACTGCGATTGTTAGGCTTCGCGTAGCCGGGTAACTGAAAGTAATCCAGAGCATGTTGATCTTGATTCGTAGTATAGGCCCTGGGACTTGCAGATGACCTGAAATCAATATTTGTCTTTCTGCTGTGTAAGATGTAGGCCTACTGCTTTTAACTTGAGTTGAACGCTGTTAAACACTGCCATGGTCAGCAAACACTAACCATGGCTCTACTTCAGAGAGGATACTGTTCACAGCTGTATGAGTCAAAAGGACATTACCACTACCTGAATGACTTGTAGTGACCGGGAGGCTATACCTGTTGTGATGATAGTATAAACCATGTTAGATTGTTGCCTTTATGTGCACTGTTTGGGTCTCCTTTCTCTGTCTTCTGTTTCTGTGTCTTTGTTTCTGTTGCAGGATGGCAGGCAGGTAGAGGAGCTGTGATTGCTGCTAGAGCACACCTGTGGTCTGTGCCTTGGTCCTTAATAAGCTGTGCCCTAACAAGCTGGGTCTCTCCATTACTAGCAGGAACATCATCACTGTTTTTAGTTTGTAATGATTCTCTACACTCGACACTTGCACTGATCCCACACCCATTCCCTACAATACTAATTTACCAACCGTTTCTTTTCAGGGGGGGGGGGGAGAGACCTCCCGGAAATGAGTTTCTGCAACTTGGGATGTCTGCACCAGGGACACCGACAACCTCGGCAACCCTGCGCCAGGTATACATTTATTGGTAACGTCTCTTTAATCGTGCAGAGGCGTATAAAACTGAATGTGTAGACACACATACGATGAGTTGCTCTTCCATCGTGAAATTGTCAAACCTAGAAATGTTTACCATGACGAACAGTTGCTGTTACAAGAAACAAGAAACCAACCCGATTGGCCAACGGCTAGCGTTTTCACGCTCCTCTTTTACATAAAGTTGAGAAAATCCAACTTGCAAAGCTCTGCTCGCCTTCCCACAATGCCCTACACCAGTGTCAACGCCCGGTTTCATTGAAAATGTATTGGAAGCCAACGCTCCGCCCCGCTCCGCTGTAGTGGACACGTACGGTGACTGGAAAGGGACATGGATAACCTGCCTAAGGAGACTGTCGTTTGACATCTACTTTTGGATACGTTTCTACGTCATCAGACCTATTTATGGATTACGTACTTGTGGACTCGTCGCCATACTTTTAAGTTCATTTTAGAGTAAATTTATAGTTATAAAGTTTTTGCCATTCATCATTTTGGAGGTAAGTTGCTACGTTGTCGCACCTACTTGTGGATAACGTCGTCGCCATCACCCCCTGACGTTTGTTGTGAGAGTAAAACTCCCCATATTGTGATATTATTTAACTGCCCTGATTCCTGTATTCATGGTCCAGTCTTCTGAGATGCTCAACTTGAGTGTATCAGACATGTGCACTTTATAGATCTATAGCCTAATAAATACGTTGAATTTATATTGAACTTGTACTTGGTGATTCACTTCACTTTCACAGCAATTGGGTACTATCTAATACATCTTCAGTATTAACCCTGAAAGTTGTGAATTTAATGGTAAAGAATCATGTTTAAAGCAATATCAATAGGCTAGTGACAAAAACTTTTGTATCATGTTATAACAGTGTGCTAGGTTCTGTTAGTGTAGTGTCCACACAAAAAATGAAATCCTTCACTGATGGTCTGAATATGTTTAATTTGCTGTCTTGCACTTCTACACCAGAGTTAAGCAGAAAAGTGTAGTCAGAAGGCAAAATTATCAATTAAAACTCCATTAGCAATAGGCTACATTCATTAGTAACTTATTAGAACCACCAAGTTAGCAAACACATCCAACAAACTCAATACAACTAGACTACACTGTTGTCACATGTTGGGAAATAACCAAATATAAGCAATATAACAAATTTAATGAATGCAAACTTTACAAGCACCAAATACACTGCATCGTGGTCACCTAGACAATTCTAGGTCGTGGTTCAGTGAAAGCAAAGCTTCTTCAGTTGGCTATAATTGTTAAATACTACTTGAGAAAGCAAATGTTCACATATGTCAATAGGACATTACAATTACCTGAATGACTTGTAGTGATTGGGAGGTTATGCCTGTTCTGATGATGGCATAAACCATGTTAGATTGTTGGCTCTGTGCATTGTTTGGTTCTCTTCTCCCTGTCTGCCCTGTCTTTCATCCCAACAGTTTTGCACCCCCCGCACCTGTTGTAAAATCATCTATGCTACTGACTGTGCACAGTTGGCTACGCTTACACTATAGCTCTCAATAAAGAAATGTTAACATATTAAACATGTAGCCTTGCGACTTTATTTCATTTACATTTAGTCATTTAGCAGACGCTCTTATCCAGAGCGACTTACAGTAAGTACAGGGACATTCCCCCGAGGCAAGTAGGGTAAAGTGCCTTGCCCAAGGACACAACGTCATTTGGTGTGGCCCGGGAATCGAACTGGCGACCTTCAGATTACTAGCCCGATTCCCAAACCTCTCAGCCACCTGACTCCCTGATTTCACTCAATAAGGTTTGAAAAAACAAGTCAGTGACGACGGCGACGTAGCTACTTAGTAGGTGTGTTGTTTGGCGACGACGGCTTAGTGACGATGTACTTATCTCAGACGTACTTAGTAGGCGTAAGTATTTTGTATATTTTCGAACATGCGTCGCCGCGACGTCGCCGCCGGTAGACGTTCCGTACATGTCGTCACGCCAAGTCGCCGCCGCCAGTCTCTCGTTTGCAGTCCCATTCACTTCCATTCAAAAAATCCACACGGTCTGGCGGCGACGTATGGTAGGCTGCTCCTTCTCCTGGTAAGCCTAGGAATGTCCCCTTCCGCTCGCCATAGGACACGCCCCGTTAGTCCGACTTGAGACGGCGCCGAGGATACTTCACTGTGACGTCGCCATCAAAGTACCGTGAGATTGATACGAGAACGGCCGGCCGTGTAGCCGAGCGCATATTCTCAAGAGCAACTACACGGGTTAAAGTGACGACACAGCTATTTCATGATTGACCAGACTCACACACGACAACTTTGACGCGTGTTTTGTAATATTCGGACACCAACGTTTTCAACAAAGTGTAATTGAATTAAAATGTGTTGATGAAAGGGTTTTAGTCAGCCTCTTCACTAACGGAAGACTAAGTTTAATTATAAATAAAGTAAAGTAAGCAAACAGCGCTTGACTGACATCAACGCAGCAAACTAGAGAAGCTGGAATGTCCAACTTCACAGAGCCGTTTTCAACTCCTACCCGACTGCAAGCGGCTACTCTCGCCGCCGGTCGTTTCATCCAGCCGCAATCCATGTTGAACGCACCTAAAGAGTAAACGCCGCATTGGCTGCTGGTCTTGAGAAATGCAGCCACCATCTTGGAAAGGTCAAGTTCCTTAGCATCAGGATAAACAAGATTCTGCTCTGTGCAGCATATTCCTGCTCAAATCGGCGGACAATCGCAAACAGGGCTCGGGGGATTATTTTTCACAAGTAAGATTTAACATTACCATACTATTGGTTGTATTTTGTGACAATAATAACCATGTCCTATATCATAGCTACGTGTATGACCTTTGCAGCAAAGCAAACCGCGTGAAAATCAGTTCGGTCTGATTAATTAAATGCGCTGCCAGCTCATTGCCCCAGCCAAACAGATTACACTGAGTGGAGCGAGTGACCTTTCCAAGATGGCGGCCCCATGGCTCGTCAGCGCCAGTAGGCAGGAATTATGTAATAATAAAAAAAAATAGAATAGAAGTATGCAGTGGCATAACTACATCTCTGACGTTGATAATAACCAACCCATTTTAAAATCGGTTGAAAATTTAGCAAGTTATGGTTATTTAAAAAGTACATGTAGCACCAACCCAATGTTATGGGTGAGCGAGTTCACTGTAGCAAGATGGCCGCCATGTGCGGATGTTCGACTCCGTTGAGTAGGGGGTACCTGCAGAGCCGGAGACCCCGGAGAGCTGCAGTTTCAGGACCGCAGTTCTAGGACCCTCGTTTTATCTGACAGCGCCACGTAGCAAATGGGATAAACATGGACCGGAACAAGATAATATTTTCCTGCAGTAGTGAATATTGTAGGATTACGGCTCAGAACAAGATGGACTAGAATCAGAGTGTAAGTAGCTAATGTGAATTGCGTATGGTTATGTATAAAACAATTCTGGTGTCTTGAATTGGACAACGTTAGCTAGCTAACTTCAACTTTGCTGTCAAAATCATTTCAAGACACTGGAGTGGTTTTCAACATCAAACTACTTGATTAGCTAGAGCTGACGTTAACATATAACATAGTTATAGCACTAGCTAGCTAGCTCTGCACACATAGCTTTCTTAAAAACGAACTGTAAATTGTTACTCTGTTTATTTGTTTAATGAAACAGTAGTGCGACGTAGCTTATGTAAATCAAGTATTGTTCAACATATTTAACCCAGCTAACACAGTTACGTTGCCGCAACGTCACTCGTTAAGCCAACATGCGTTGCCGCAACGTCTTTGGGACGTTGCGGGACCGTGCATCTGTGGGGCGCCAGTAGTATTTTCCGACGTTGCCAGTCCGTAACCGCAACCTCCTGGCAACGTAACTTTCTGACGTTGCCAGTCCGTCACCACGGCGTCGTCGTAACGTTATTTTCCGACGTTGTAAGTCCGTAACCGCGACCTCCCAGCAACGTTGTTTTGTGACGTTGCCAGTCCGTAACCGCAACCTCCTAGCAACGTTGTTTTGTGACGTTGCCAGTCCGTAACCGCGACCTCCTAGCAACGTAATTTTGTGACGTTGCTAGTACGTAACTGCGACGTTAATTACTAACCTATATTTCTCAATTCTATTGCTTATATTGGGGCAGTTCATATGCAGACCTCATTTGCCCCAAATACTACTTGTTCTTGTATAATAGGCTACATAGCCAACTTCAGGAGGACTATGTTTGTGTGGTGTGTAGCCTAACTCAAGCTAATCATAAACAAGGCAGCATTTCCATGTAACATTCAGTCATTTTATTTCAAACAAAGTGCCAAACAGTGAATGAACATCTTCTGCCAGTCCCCGCTACAGGTCCTGTGTATTGGCCCTGACAATGAAGCACAAAATAAGCTAGTGTCCTATCAACATAATTGCACATATGAAAGGGGCTATACAAGTCATAAAAAAATCACATCTAGAATAATATACATCATCAAAAATATATTATGGGATTCTAGTTTTTGGTCACATAGCCATGTGAAAGGTTGGATTGGAAAGCTGCAATCATCATTCATTCACCTGGCTTGTTTTGAATGGGCTGCCGGGGCTTGTTTGAGTGTCTACGCTGTGAGGAGCTCCACAGCCTTCTCTCATAGTCCCGTCTTCCACTTCATCACAGCATCTGTAATTAGAAGTCATGAACTTATTGTTAGCACCAATTTGAATGTTGAACGCCGCGTGTAAGCCATAGTTCACGGCATTTCAAAACACCTACCACTCTTTCGGAACTCCAGCACCTTAAGGCGCTCCTCAAGGTCCTGGAGTTCAGCCTGTGTTTGGGCCACCTGTAGGTCCATCACTGGCACCTCTTCAGCGTGTTTGCCCTGTTGTCGCCTGAATAGGAGAGCCTCTCGCTGGTTCTCCTCCAATGTCTCCATCTTCTGGAACATAACCTGTAATGTGTCTGTCAGTAAAGACAAGTAAAACAAGTTTACAAGAGTTAACATGATTGGCATACACTGTGGTTCTTCTAGATTAGCTGTAACATTGATGTAAATAACACATGTTACCTTGAGTGGTTGTATACAAAGCATTAGTAAGACAACATTTGTTGTTTTGACAAATATGTATCCCGCTGCCACGATCTGAACAACTTAAGTATGCCTTACAATGAGTTGGCAATGCTATTGAGAAGCTTTGAGTGTCTTATATTTGCACTTGCCTGGCTGCCAGCTGTTTTCCTGGACCCCATATGGGTTCTCCTAGCCTGGCTGCCAGCCCAACTTCTCCCGCCCACAAAAAAATGTGTTCGGGAAGTTGGGTCTGGAGGGTCTCGTATTGGGGACAACTACAGAAAACCCAGAATCGGGACGGACCAATGAAATTGCCAGGGCTGACTTTATACAATGATGGACAGATGATCAACAGTAACATAATCAACAACGTCACGAAAGAGCCCTTGGGTTGAATTTGTTTTCAACAAACAAAATACGTTGCTCTGATTGGTTGTAGGTCTATCCAATTGAGCGTAGAGGCATTTGTTCTACGATTTTGGTTGAAACACACTCCGTACTCAAAGCCTATGTAGGCTATAGCTACCTTACAGTCTAGCCTACTTTTGTTAGCTCACTTGTCATCACACGTCCTCCTAGCTAGTGTAGCCTGAATGGTTTGCTGCTGTAGACCTCCGCTGGAATTTATATTTGTTAAATTATATATTAGCGGAGACGTTGGAACTATGTTAAGTAAATACAGCGTCACAGTAACTGCAATAGACTTTATCTTTCCTTGAGAAATGGTCCCACACTGCACTTCTCCGAGCCCACTTCATCTTTGCTTGTCTGCTGTAGGAAGTCGCGCTCGCGCAAAATATTGGAAGATGTTGTTTTCATAATGGGCGGCAATACGATAACGATTATTCATTAGGCTTGGATTTTTATTCTAATGAATTCTTAATAACAATAATCAATCATCGATTATTCATTACCAACCCTACATGGTTCATACAATTATTGTCACTGTTAAAAACGGTCATTCATTACTTTACCATAATTTCCCAGGGACACAGTGCTAGGCCGTGTGACGGCGGTAGGATACTCTGTACAGAAATGAAAGTGGAATGTAGTTTAAGTACATAGTATTAGCATTTTGATTTAAATATAAAAGGATCAGCATTGCACATGTGATCGTTCGAAAGCAGAGCCCCACAGTAGCGTCACACGTGATTCTGAACATTACAACCGACTATTTTCCGATAAACAAACAATGTGACAAACGCTATAGTATGGCTTCAAAATTTACAATCAGTAGGCGAACAAGTAACACTAGCAGGTAGGAGCATTGCTACGAGTATTATGCTAGATTGCTAGGTAACGGAAGCTAATTAAAGCTACCTAGCTGCCGTTTTGGAAAAAACTCACTCGTGTAAGCGTCGGAAATATTTAGAACTCACGCATCTTAAGGTTAAAACGAATAAACTTATCCAAAAACAGATGTCATGTACAAATTGGAAGAATTAGTGACATGATACTTTTATAGGCGCCATTGCTGTGCATCATGCCATGACCGACGTCAAAACGTGATCAGCCACGAGCTAGCTCCACAGTCTGAAAATCCAGGGCTAAATAAACTATTTTCGGACAAGGTGTTTTCTAACAGTTCTGAACGTTTATTTTCACTGATTTTTTTGTGGTTGATTTTTTGAGACGCTAAACTTTGTATTTTCAGTATTTAACTTTCTGGAGGGTTTAGCCTTAACTCTACAGTACATTATACTAGCTTTACTACTAGCTAGTAACTAGCGAAATCCTAACGTAAACAATGTCAATCTGAAACAGACAACCAGGCTTAATAGCCTAAATTTCAAACTTACATGTAATAGTATGTTCCATCCAATTTCAGAAAATATGTTTATATATTTAAAACTATTTCTGTAAAGAAACTCACCTCTGAAGTAGCTGATTTCCAGTTTAAATCCATGCGTTCAAGACGGCTGCAAACTTCTGAAATCCAAGTTTCAGAAATGCGTGGAAATGGGCATGCGCAAAGTTGTTGCTCAGGGGCAGACTGAGGGGTAGCTAGGTTTGCTAAGGAATAATTGTAATATTCTGTAATGACTTGTCTTTGGAAATAAAACTTAAGAATCGCTTGCCTTTTGGTCACATTTAACAATTTTGTATTACAAAATTATTGCAGCTCAAATTTGCATTGTGTGTCATACAGCTTTAGTGTGCTGGACAAAGAATGTTTGCTTAATCATGTTACACATCACACATTGATTGCTTTTGTACATGTAAAGAATGAAATGCTTATATTTTAATATAGGCCTAACAGTGAGTTCACACTGGAGCGACAACATGTTTTCCATTCATTTTCTATGGAGCCAGGCAAATCGCTTGCGTGGTGCATTGTGGGTAGCGAGGCGACACGACAGTTGAGATTTTCTAAACTTTATGCAAATGAGGAGCGATTTTCGCTAGCGATGGCCAATCGGAGTGTTTTCTTGTTTCTCGTAACGTAGCAACCATGCAAACATTTCTAGCTTTCAAGGTTTCAACAGAGAATGTCTAATATAGAGAGAACTGCTACTCTCGGGAAACTTCCAGGTTCTGAACTGGTTGAAGTTCCATGTGAGGGCGCCAACGAATGAATGGAGGTCTATGGAGCTATACCCCTCAAAATCCACTTTTCTCAGGATATAATTTTTTGTCTAGTAATTTGAATTCTGAATTCGAAAGGGGAGGCAAAAAAAATACACACTGCTGGCTGTTAGATTTTTTTAAAGTCGCCTTTCTGTTCTAAAAAGCTTTTGAAAATGTAATTGACGTCATACACATCGTACGACCAGAGCTATCGAGTTACGGCAAGCTCTGGTCACTTACTTTTTTCTCTCAGGGCATCAACAACACAGCTGACAGGTTAGGCTCTTCCTGTCAATACACATGCTAGAAAGAGTTTTGGCTTGCTAATGTTGTTGCTAATGTTGCTAATGCTCTGACATTCTGATTCCGCTTCGGATGCCATCAAGCAAGAGCTCTGGTCGTATCAGTCCTTCACTAACCAATCAGCATACATTAGCAGAATGCTAGCGTGTTATAGGCAACAACGACTCACCCTGTAAGAAATCAAAAGGACATAAGTACTCATTCATTCAACTTTCAACCTATAATCCATGTCAAACATGCAAAAACTACAATCAAATCGGAGATTTCTCAACGACAATCAGGCAAAAGAAACAAATGTAGCCGTTTAGCTCCATAGACTCTCATTCAACATGCACTCGCTCAAGATCACTCCCAGTGGAACTCTGGTGGAACTGCAACCAAATTCGGTACAATGGGGCTTAATAGGGAGTGGCAAGGCTCTCCTTAAACAGGCTCTGGTTTCAAGGTGGAGGAGAAACTAATCGTTTGAGTGGCTGCTTACCCAGTCCTGTAGATACATGGCTGTATTTGTACAGAGATGTTAATAAAAAAAAAAACAATGCATGGCACAAGGTTGCCGAAGTTGTTGGTGATTGTACTTTCTAATTCAGTCTAGTGACATTACGTAACTTCGTTCTGTGGTAACTACTGTAGCTAGCTAGCTAGCCCGGCTGGAACTCCCTATCGTATCGACAGATTAGCAGAGACTTTGAGTAAAATGATAAAACGTTTTATACACATGTCAGTGTAAGTCTATTAAACAGTTTTGTATTTTGTATACAAGTTGTATTTTGATTGATGTTGCGAGTACGTAAACCCAGTCTGCACACTTGGCCATTACAACTACAACAGTGACTTTAGAGAACTACATTCGAAATGAATCTGTTTGAAACGCCCCCGAGCGTGGTGAACTGTGGGATTACCAACTATGCACCTACTGGCAACGTTGCCGCAACGTCATGTGTTAGCTGGGAAGTTGGCTAAACGTTCAAAACAATTCTGGTACAATTAGCCTATCTGTTCACTTATGATAATTTTATGAAACACAAACTTTTAGACTATTTGTTTTGTTTTATCGAAACCATAGTGCAATTTTGGCAAGCCCAACTTCTGTAAGTAAGTAAGACTTTATTTATATAGCACATTTCATACAAGAATGGTAGCTCAAGGTGCTTTACATAAAATCAATAAAAACAATAATACAAGTGATTAAAGTCATAATTAAAATAGCAACAATAATATAACCAATAGAAGTAGTAAAACACTTCTGAGATAAAAATTACTTAAATGCTTCGGTAAAAAAATAGGTTTTACTGTAGGTGTCTTATGATAAAGCCAGCACATTAATAAAACTTCCAAAAAGGATAGGTTAAAAGCAAGGCGATTCGATCTGTCAGCTAAATGAAATCTGCAACCTACTGTCTTAAAAATTAACCATATAATTTTTGTAGGCCATCATATAGGCTACGGCCTGAGTATGCTGAGGAATCTGTCCCTGCAAGATGCAGAAAAGGTCTTCATCTCTGGACCAGTTTATCATTGGAGATAAGTTGGAATGGAATGCTCAACCCAATGCTAGTTTCCTCAAGGATCTGAATGACATGCTTAGACTGTTGCCCTTGTTGGTTACTGGTAGCTGATTTACCATTGGAATGGTAAATCTCTTGTTGGTTAGTGGTAGCTGATTTACCATTGGAATGGTTTGCTCAACCCAATGCTAGTTTCCTCATGATCTGAATGACTTGCTTAGACTGTTGCTCTTGTTGGTTAGTGGTAGCTGATTTAAACTGTTGTATTCTATTTTAGTTAATCCTATTTTTATTGCTTTCCTACAGGTACACTTGTACTTAGAGATTCATGTTGTTTAATTGTAACTTGCTTAACTATATGCTTTTATGGTTTCTTCCCTTTAGCACTTATTTTTTGGTTGTTCACAATATGTTTTTGGCTGCCCACAAATGCTATGGGGCTATCTTGTTGTTATTATCAGTGACCTATGCACTTTGTAAAGCTCTCTCTTGGAAGTCGCTTTGGATAAAAGCATCTGCTAAATGAATAAATGTCAATGTAAGTAGAGAATGTACATTTTCTGCACAATGCCATACAACTTTATAATCTACTATTAATACCTTTATTTTCAACCACTTAAGTAATGCTAATTAATGTACACTACTTTGTTAGGGTAACTAATATTTTTGCTTACGTAGAAGTAATATTGTCTGTACTATTTCAGTGAAGTGGAGGAGTTTGATTGGGGGATATCTAAACAATTGCGCACTGAAGGAGACCATTCAACTAGCAAGTAGTGCTGTTACCGACATCACAATATGGGGTTTGAATATCGAAAGGTCAGGAAAATTCAAATATTCATAATGTTTTTTTATATTTCTTTTTCTTGCTTTTATCTGTCATTGAAGAATGAAGATGTATGGAGGTCTAGATGGAGTGATATGGAGGGGTGATTGTCATTGTTTGACAATTATTCAAAATAAACAATGTATATCTTGAATCTGCCCTGAGAGTCAACCTTGTGTCTTGCCTCTCTAACATTACGCATTTGTGGTTGAGATTGAGTGACTGCAAAAGCCATAGCGAATAGAATAGAACTTCACTTTTCCAGAACTTTGTGGTGTCAGACTCATCCAAAATGTAGCATGCACACAGGCATGTGCAGTATTTACTGGAATATGAAAGATGATCTGATCCACTGATGTGATCAATGTTTTGAGTCATGTCCAATACAAAACATCATCAAGCATGCCCATCCACACCAAAGGAAGCATCCTCATGCAGCCCATCCACCATAGATTTTCACCACCAGCAGCAGAGAAGGAAGCGGTGGATCCTCCGCAGCATCACCATCACACATTACTCAAAGAACGTTTTTTTTGTGATGATGACATTAAATAAATTAAAGTATAACAGATTAGAGTTAAACTTGTATTTCCTCAGATAACTTTGATATTTATGTATAATAGACCATAAAATAAAATAATGAAACGAATCACAGAATACGTACATTGCATAAGTATTTTGACAGAACCCTGTGTGTGTGTGGAATTTAATTATCTGCAGTATGAATCAAGGATTTACTCATGTTTAGTAGTTGTATTCCCAACAGATGTGGTTACATTCTGTTAAAGGCACTAGAGATATTCCACAAACACAAGCCTGGCATGTGCTCTTAGTTTTTCCAGATGGGAGTGCATGATGCAGGAAAGTAAGGGCAGCATCATCGAGACTTATACACTTCATGTAGGCAAACTGGAGTTGATCTGCCAGGTTCTGGATTGTCTCTTGTAGTTACAAAAGTATCAGACATTCAAAACTCTTCATCACCACTGATGTAAGAGCTACATGTTGGAAGTAATTGGGAAGGCTGGGTCTGCGCTTCTTTGGAACAAGGCAGATGGCAGAGGTCTTTCAAAGAGCTGGAACTGTGTGTTCCAGCCCCTCCATGGACCAGTTGAACAGTTCACAGAAGACAGGACCAGTTGTTTGTAGCAGGTCTCCAGGAGCTTGTTATTACTGATGTTATCAGGACATAATGCTTTGTTGACTTTGGCTATTTGGTGAAAGTAAGCCCTCTAGAACGAGTTCAGAGTATCTGCAAAGGTGCCACAATCCTTAAGGCTCACGTTGCAGGGTGTACATTGGTTCTCTGTAGTCCCAGAAAACTTTAAAGGCCACTCCAGACATCAGACATCTGTCTACATTGATATATTTTCCACCTTTTCTTTAGGCATTTTAACTTCCTTAATTTGCTTAGTCCTACTTCATTTTATCACATTGATATATTTTCCACCTTTTCTTTAGACTATTTTATCCTCCTTAATTTGCTTACTTAATTTGATCAAATTACACTGGATCTTGACATCTATGAAATATGCACATTTTTTCAAATGTTATGTGATTTTAATTTATTTAATTATCCAATATTTATTATTCGAACATGTTTTAAAATATTATAGCTTTCTATATTATTAGAACATATTTACAAATATTATACCTTTCTATATAATTGTGTCATCAAATATCATCACATGAGTTTTCCTTGTGTCTTGCCTCGCAAACTATTCAAATATCTTGTTGCGATCTAGTGACACTGCCTTTCAATTCGCTAGGTGGCGATTTCAGGGTCCTTGAACTGCGGTCCTGAAACTGCGGTCCTGAAACTGCAGCTCTCCGGCTCTCCGGGGCCTCCGGGGTCTCCGGCTCTGCAGGTTCATACTATTGACTCCGTTGGCCGGCAACGCGGACAAGACATCTAGCCTCAATATATCTATGGTCGGCGCTGCCAGCGCTGCATTAAGTCGAAGCTTATGACTGATTAATATACATTACATCCACAGGTGCAAGATGTATGATTTTTCGCGGTTTGTTATTGCTTACTAAGGACAAAGAGTAAACCGCTGGTGACCATGTTAACTACCTCAGGCATAGTAGCCTAACATATGTTTATCTGAAAGTAAATAACATATATTAAGGTAGGCTTACATTTTTTCTGAAATGTTTCTAAACATGTATTTCTTTGTGACTGCATGCACAAGTTACATTTGTAATAACCTACCTAAAACCTTATACTAGACCTATACAACTTTAAATAATCATATTCTACTGTAAAGAAATATATATTATGTATATTATCTTATAATATATGGTGACCTCTCTGAAGTTTTGGTTCTGTGATGACTCCAAATAAGAAAACTTACGTCCAGTGAAGGGATGACATAACTACCCCAAACAATATTTTGAAGTTTAACTCCTTTATTAAGCAGTTACAGTGGGGTCACATATTCTGACAACGTACCCAATGTGCTGGTCCATTAAATATTTAGTTCTTTCTTTTCTTTACAGTAGAATATGATTATTTAAAGTTGTAAATGTAGGTCAGTGTTCCCGATGTATCCCGATTATGTGTCTCGCTCTCGCGATATTCAGCTTCGTTGCTATGGAAACAAGACGCTGATGTTTCTGCCTGGCTGTGTAACTGACTTTCCATTCAAACAATTTCTTGACAACTGACATATTTGTGGAGTTCATAATTTAACATGGAGCCATTTGTAGACAAAGCAATAGCTGTGCAAATTACAGTTTTGCGTGGGAATAATCTGGTAAGGCATCCATGGCATTACCAGCACAGAAGGGCTGGGAATTACAGTAGCTACATGTTTGTGTACTAGTAACTGAGTGTCAACTGCCTGACTACAGTAGTAGGCCTACTGTGCAGTCCACTGTTAGCCTACAATAGCAAGAAACTTCTGGCAAAATAACAAATCTGAAAACAAAAATAATATAGCTCTAACCTTATTTGTGTTTGTGTACGTTAGTTATTATTTGTTTAGTTTTTAATGCATCGTTAAACATTTGCCAGCTAGCTTACAGTAGTTTCTTAGCTTCAAGTGTACTGTACAGTACTGTACTGTACTTGAGCTCAAACTTCTAACCGGAGGAGGAACTGCTTTTAGTGTCCAGGTCCAAACCAATGACTAAAAATAACTAAATGATTGGTCACATTATTACAGTCTTGCGACGCCCACAGGTACAGTAACGTGTTTATTTCATTTTAGTGTCAAACGTTTGGATTTTATTTTATAAGGGCCTAAACTTATTATACAAATATATTAATCATGATCAAATGTAATGCTAATGAATACATATATAGTTAAATTTACGATGAAATGCTTAAATAATGCTGAAACAAATTAAAGTTAATTATTGTCAATATTTATTTGACAATTACAATTCTACAGCTAGTTTAGCTAAAAGTACTGGAAACGATTGTGTTTCCTAGAGTCAACTGATTAAATGTTTCTTTCGCAGAAGGGCAACAAGCCCAACGAGTCTTTCCTCAACTTTGTCCGGGCAGAATTCAATGGCCGAGTCCTGGGGGATTCCCAGAAGCTTGATGCATCCGTGGACCTGGGAGTAAATTACAACTTTACCTGCAGCTTTGAGTGTTCAGACGCTGCAGACACATTGGATGATGTTGCACATAAACCAGTCATACGTGAGCTAACTGTTATTGTCCTGGCTATTGATTGTACAGTAATTAGCTGTAAAAAAACTTGTAATGTAAAATAGTGATAGTACAGTAGTATGACATTCGAGATATATATATATATATATATATATATATACATTTCACCATTCTCTGACACACATACACACATACCTTTCTCTCTCATGGGTGCTGCAGTGACAGTGATTGAGATCCTTCCCAAGGAAAAGAAAGAGAAGACTGCAGTCGTAGGTCAAGCTGTTGTCGATCTGCTGCCTCTTTTGCATGGTGAGAAGAGAATAAGTCTCTATTCCAGGCACATCTTCCCAGAAGACTTGATTGTGCATTTATTCTGACATGCTGTCCTCTCCCCTTCTTAAGGTCAGTGCAGCCTCTCATCCACTGTGGTACTCCATCCCACCCCTGGTTCATCTGCCGAGGCTGCCTGCCAGGAAGGCAGCAGTAAGGTACCCCCCTCCACACACACACACACACACACACACTTCGGCCTGCCATACCATTTGGTCTGTATAGGAAGTGAAAATTCATTACATTACCATTACAGAGACAACCTTTTGTCTTTTCTTCTGGGCTCGTGGCGGTCAGTCAGATCATTGTTGTGATTGACCTGCCTTTGTCAGATGGTGTGATGATAAATTCCTAGACCTTGATGTATCAAAACGAAAGACTTAATGATTGATTTCAGGCAGAATAGTAACAAACCAATAGTCAGCATTATACATGGAAAAGACGTTCAAATTGTCAACACATGTAAGTGTCTGGACTCAACATATAAGTATCTGGATTCAAACAGAGTCGGTTGTTAAACGTACACCGCAAATAATTCACTTAATGCAGAACTATTAGTGTCTGTGCTTTGATACTATTTTATGTAATTTTTTATCAATGTTTTAAAGTATTTTCACATTCTCATCACAGCACATGTATTTGCCGGTTAAATGTGTTGCCTGTTAAGGACAAGCAGAGCCTAAATGCTATTGTGAAAGCCTGCTACACGATATCTGGAACCCAGCAAAGAGACTTGGGCTCCCTGGGAGAAACAGGTGGCCCAGAAAGCAAAAATAGTTATCAGCCACCTCACCATGTTCTGTACAGTGAATTCACCTTCTGGCTGGTGCCCTTAGGAAAACAAACCACTGCACTAAAATTAATTCCTTTAATTAATTAAGAATTAAAAAATTAATTCCTTCCACTGTCAGGCTTTTAAACGCTGACTTTAGTCATTAGTCAGGCCTGTTACATTCTTTTAAACTCAATTATTTAACAATGCTTTATTTATATGTTTTGTATTTTTATTATTATTTATGCTTTAGTTTTTATGTATAATGTATTGACCTATGTATGTTAATCTGTGCCTTTGACATTTAACTGCATGCCTATAATAATGCTGGGATCCATTAAGTTGTCTGATTCTGAAACTTTAACATCAAACTTCTAAACCTCAAACCCAGCAATTCTAGAGGATGTGTTGTGTATAATCACAACAGGACACAATGAATGATTATTATGAATGTATCTTTTCTGTACAAGAGCTTGTCTTTGATTTCTCTGCCCCTTTCTGCTTGGTACCCAGGCATCTTTAGATGTGATCATCAGTGTGCCAGAGCCTCTGCTCTCTGTTGTCCAACTGTCAGAATCCAACCTGTTGAAGGTGACGGTGGAGACAGCCTACTCCATCCCAGAAGTATGGAACCCTGCCTTGGGGTCCGACTATGTGGCTGCACTGCAGATACCCCTCACAGCCGAGGTAAGAGAGACATTATGTTATCTTTATTCAATGATGAAGCTCCTATCAACATAGTAAACTACTGTTCAGACTACAATGGTGCTTTTTAACTTGAAATATGATTTAAATACCATGTGTGCACATATCTTTTGTTTCTTCACAGAAAGAGGAAACATTGTGGTTTTCCAACGGGTTACTGAAAGTAGGTGGAGAGAGAGAAACTGTAGGCAGGCCCAGGAAATGGCCTCTAGGGCCCCTGCTGGCACCTGGAGCTCAGTTCATTCCAGCATTGTCCATTGAGGGAGACCCCCTCGAGCTGGAGGATGGAGACCTGACCAGCATAGAGGTACTCTAACCTACATAACCGAGGTGTTACCTAGAGCCATATAAAAGGAAATACATTTTACCAATAGTGTTCCTCCTAAAAATCTAAAACATCTCATACTAATAATTCAGAGACCCTTCAAATAAATTATATGTATTACAAGCATTTATAGGGTTGGGCAAGTGAAACATTACAATCTATAGTCAATTAATCCCTTTTCTTTATCACTGTCCTTGTTTTTCCTAGGATAGAGATTTCCGTATTGACGCTGAGACTAACAAAAAGAGAGTAAGCTGGGACACGGAGCGACGCTGCTTCCTGGATGCAGGGGGTGCTGTCTGGTGAGATGGACTTCAGCAGCTCCACCCTGTTGAGATCAGCTAAACTCCATTGAGATCCCTGCTTTCGACATATGCAAAATATATAAAAATAAAGTGTGGCTATCCTTCATCTCACCAACACTCTTCTCCTTCCTGCCTTGCTCAGCTTAACCCGTAGGATAGGGAAGAGTCGACTGTGGCCGGTGGAGGTCATGAGGTCCATGCAGGCTGGAGCCCCGAAGGGAGGAAAACCTGGGAAACCAGCAACGGTGAGATGTCACAAGCAAAAAGCCACCAAGATTACAGAGCATCATTTAGCCTCACACAGCATCATTCAGCATCACAGAGCCTCACAGATCATCATAGAGCATCCCAGAGCTTCACAGAGCATAATTCAGCATCACAGAGCATCATAGAGTCTCAGAGAGTATAATTCAGCATCACAGAGCGTCAGAGATGATCTTAACAAATTTACTCTTAACTGGATCTGATGAGTCTGTCTGTATAGGATCATCAAAACCTAAGACTGCTCTGATTACTGTTTCTGCACATCTCAGAAGTTGGTAACAAGAGACTGCTTAGATGAGTCCAGGTGGTCTCAGATAGTGTGGTGCTAGGCATAGCAGTATGATCTGTGTCCTCTGTTGTGTATTTACAAGAATAAAATTCAATAGCCGCCTCTGTGTTTGTGTGTTAGCAAGCTGAGGACGAGTCCCAGATCTCCTTCCACGGTGTGGCTTACGTCGACATGGCCCCTCTTTTGTATCCCGGGGCGAGACGTATCCGAGGAGCATACCGTCTCTACCCCTTCTACGACTCTGAGCTGCTAGCTAAGGTGAGGGCAGACAAACAAGGAAAAGCAAGCTTGCAGGCAGACACGGATGAAATCACTTCAAGACGGAACGTTGTAAGGGTGCTGTTACTGTGACAGGACAGTACAGCAGGTATGGAGAGGAAGAGGGGCAGAAGTTCTGAGTCAGAGGAGCATGTTAGTTCGGTTCTGTCCGAGTTTGTTTAAGGGTGTTTTTGAGGATATTTGATTCATAAATCTTAAAAAAAAAGTTTTTTTCTTTTTTAAATTGCTACATTACAACTTTGAATTGCTCTCAAAATAAACATTTTAGACATTGTTCATAAAACATCTTATACAGAAATATAGTAATATAACTAAATAAACCGCAATGTACAACTATCTCATGGGTCCATTTATCGCAGTTGTTTCCACCGTACTGTGGGCTCTGGTCTCTTGAGAGTATTTTGTTCCCTGTGTCGTTCCAGCACTTTGATCATAATCAGTTTTTTCAGTCTCTTGACCTCAACCTCGCTGAAATCCGTCATAAGTGCTCTGATGCTCTAACTATCTCCAAAAAATGCCTCTTAGCTCCTTGGCAGGCTGTTTCCTTGGCAACATGGAGCGCCCCCTCACACTGTTTTCCCAGTTATCACCTATGTGACCTTGTGTGTTTCAAAGGCTAAGCGCAATGTCAGCGTTCTGAAGGAGAGCGCCAGGGCCCCCACCACGCAGGGAAGAGGCCGAGCTCCTTCGTCCATGGGGTCCTGCAAGGCCGCCCCCAGCAAGACCTTTGACAGCCTCAAGGGCGGGAAGGACACCAAGGAATCTCCCAAAAAAGTAAAAGGCCAGCTGCCAAGAAAGCAGTCCTGAATGCAACCCTTGCTCTTAGTAACAGTGTTACTCACATAGCACAGCACTTATCAAAGTAGGCTCTGGCAGGGCCGACAAAGGCCGCCTGTGCCAGTGGTCTGTCTTAGATCAGAGCCGGATTTCCCATCTGATGGAATCAGGTTCCGCGATACAGAAGCTGCTTCCCAAAGCAATTATCAGTAACAGCAGCAGCTTGTGGTTCCATCAGAGGATGGTGAATCATCTCGTTAGCTCATCTGCCCCTCACCGGCTCCCTGTGGAGGCGCTGCAGACAGAGGGAGAGAGGAGCACACAGCCACCCCACCAACTGAGTATCTGACACGGCAGACGGCTGCCAGACAGATAACAAACTCCCACACGCGTAGACTCACATGCCCACAGGCACCTGCAAAAGAAATTGTTATTTTGAATTGTGTTTTATCATAGAATTGAATCAAAGGCCAGATTTTTCTGCTCCCCAAATGTATATTCAACTGCCTGTAACTGTCTTCAACAATCCAGGATCACACTCTAATAAATAGAAAAAATTCTGCAAAAATCAGCCCTGTGCACCCTCTCCCGCCCCCACAACATCTCCCAAATAAAACTGTAGTGATGCGTGCTGTGTTGTGATATCAGCCAGGGGCTACGGTGAAGCCTATTACAGCTGAGAGTGTGACCGAGGTGGAGCCACAGGTCAACGTGGAGGGCCAGGTGAGTGGGATCAAAGCCACTGTCACTGAGAAGGATCTCACTAAAGGTCAAGTTTCAGTATCTCAGAACCCTCCACACTCCTCGATCTATGTGGCAGATGTATGCAGACTCCAGAACCTACATAATCATCGAAATAGCTCTGGAGAAGCCCTTGGTGCCCAAGAGACCACCTGAGGAGTTAGCTCAAAGGTACAGTACTGTGACTGTACCGTCTGAGATTTAAAGGATTGAGGGGTGTAAGAGGTCATATGTGTTTATCATTTGATTGGAACTGCCTCGTTACTGTACTCAGAACAGTAACTATAAGTATGGAAAAAAGCCTAAAAAAGTGAGGAATAGTCAAAAGAGAGACAAAATGTTTCAGTCTGTCTATTGACAGGGTGAAGGAGCTGCTTCCTCCCAGACCCCCCTGTCTCGCAGACCTGCTGGAGCAGAGAGAGTAATCACAACACACACTTCACAATAACACAATCCGATCACCATGACGTTAGCACACTTGTCCATTCACTTTTCTGTCGACAACACCTTGTGGCCATTTGCCAGCCACTACTTCTTCCGACTTCCCCCTGCTGGTGTGCAGGAATGACGAGTTCTGACTGCAGTTGTGTCTTAGGCCATCCAGGGTTACCACAGCCAGATTGCCAGTGTGGCGGGCCAGGTTCTGGAGCAGTACAAGCAGCTGTTTGGACCTGCCTTCCTGCCCGGAGGCGAGCCACTGGATCCAAATGAACAGGAAGAGCGCAAGACTCAGCTCCTGGGAGAGCTCAACTACTCTGGGAAGTTCTTTGCTTTCAAAGAGCAGATGAAGGTGAGAGATATGGGGATATTTTTGTTAGTTTTTTCGCTCTTTTGGTCTTTCTAAGCCACCTTTAAAACGCAGGGTTTAATTATAGACTTATGTTTAAAAAGTTTTGTTGACTTATGTTTACTTGTTTGTTCATTTGTTTAGAAAGGTTTCATCATGAAAAATATTTATGTAATGAAAGAAACATAGTGGAAGCGTTTTCTCCTTTTGCTCTTACTGTTTGTGTGTCCGTGTGTGTTTCTCAGTACTCAGTGGTGAAGATCGTACGGGAGAAGATGCTGAGAACTGAGGCCTTCACTGACCCTGAGCAGCTCCAGGCATTCCTCAGCCAGCTTCATGTGTTCCTGGTGGATGAGATGCATGTGGCTCTCAACAAGGCAAAACACACCTACCACTGTCACCACTTAGATGTGTCTGGAGATTTGTCCACAGTGACAGTAGCAAACCAGCCTTGTGCCACGTCATGTTTGTAATCCATCAAGTTCTTTCTCTCTCACTTTTCTTGCACTCTTGTTTCCCCCTCTCCAGACCCTATCAGTGGATGCCCAGGAGAGCCAGCCTCGCCCGCTGCTAGACTGTGCCCAGCTGAGGCACTTTGCCAGGGAGGCTCAGCTGAGCGGAGACTACCAGTTGGCTTCTCAGTACTACCAGGAGGTGCACTACCACTGACCCTGGCATGAACACGCTGCCAACACCCTCTTCAAACCTATTCAGCATAATACCACATGGGTTTATTCACCATTATGTCCCTCAGTGAACCTACCGGTGTATCAGTGGGCATTTTCTGCCATTTTCTCACCCGAATGATGTTGTCTTCTGGGTGTTTTGCTGACTGTACAGCAGCTGACTCGAGAGCGCAATAACCCATCCCACTGGTTCGACTACGGGGCATTCTACATGCTGAGTGCTGACTACCTGAAGGCTGAGGAGTGCTTCCACTACGCTGTGTCCATAGAGCAGGCACACCTGCCCAGGTGAGCAGAGTGGAGGCCTATGGCTTTAGCAATGCTGCCACTGCTGCGGAGCTGGGAATGTTCACCCATCTGGTATTGGCTAACAGTATTTCCACCCTGCAGCTTGATGATGTGTGGGGTCCTGGCAGAGATGGGTGAGCGCCACGAGGAGGCAGAGATCTTCTTTGAGAGAGCCACGTGCGTCGACCCCACCAGTGTGGCGGCCTGGACCCTGTTTGGTGAGAGCACACATGCACGCATCCTCTGTGAAGGACAAACACACAACTCTGTGAAGCATCCACTCTTAAAAAGAAGAGGGAGAATTATTGTGTGAACACTAAAATCATAACGATTGTTCATAAAACCCTATGGTTCCACGTACATAAATACTGTAACTATTTAATCAACCAGCTAGAACCAATTTGTTCTACCTGAGACTCCACATGACACCTTTTTGGAACCTTTTTTTAATCTTTAGAGTTATTAAAAATCTTTGCTTGACTGGTTTGTGGTTTGTGTGTGTGTGTGTGTCCAGGCTTGTTCTACCTGAGCCAGGACAACCCCATCCAGGCGGAGATGGCCTTCCTAGAGGCCAGCAAGCAGCAGCGTGCCTGCCTGGTGGTGACTCCACCCTGCAGACCAGACACTGGAGAGGCAGGGCCTGTCGGGGAGGAGGAACCAGAGCAGCCTGTGCCAGAGTCCCCAAGGACCAACAGGACAGGTGAGCTAAAGAAAAAGACAGAGGCAGAGATGAGCATTCAGAACTGTAGAAGTTACTGTAGAACTATGCACTTCTGATAGGGCTGTCCCTGACTAAGATTTTCTTTGGTCGACCAAGACTCGACTAAAACGTCTGAAAATCGTCTAATCGAACTTTGAAACGCTTTTTAAAAAAAACGTTCAAACATTTTCGCGACCCCTTACAAAAAAGAAATATACTTCAAGTTTTTTTTGTAAGTATACTTAGTATAAAAAGTATACTATTATCATGTTACTTAAAGTATGCTAGCAGTGTACTTATTTATATACTATTTTTGTAAGGAGTAAACTGAATTGGCCCACCTTTTAGGTAATTTAGTACACGGGGTCTTAAAAAGCCTTAAATTCGGAACTTTAAATTCAAGGCCTTAAAACGTCTTAAAAACTGCCATATTTTCATCCAAGGTCTTAAATTTAATTTAGTCAGGTCTTAAAAATGGGTTTCTCTCGCTTATTTCCAGAAACAGCCGCAGAAAGTTATTACAAAGTAGCAAACAAAAATTGAGTCATAAAATACATAGCGGAGCTCTAGAGTCTTTGCTACAACGCTGCCCTGAGAATGTTGGTTCGGTCTGTTGTAGTTCTTTCGGTTGATATTGGTGATGGTACGTACGTGGTGATAGAGCTACAAATCCTTTGATGAATGCATTGCAATACTTGCCTGCGAAATACGTTTGCGTCTCCTCAGAGTTTGAAAAGTTTGGTTATGTGAGAAAAATGGGAAAGTGTAGTTTCAAAGAGTCATGGCTAGAGCACATCGATTTCCGCTGTTGGGTAGTAGTGGTACCCAGCTCCAGGTACGAGGCTCACTGTAAACTATGTCTAAAAAATATTAAATTAGGGACTCTGTGTGTGAAGGCTCTGGAGTCACACGCAAAAGCGGAGAAACACAAAGTAGCCATAAAATGCCTTCAGCGGACACAACCAATTAGTGAGTTTTGTGCCTCACCCCTGCCTTCCCTGTCGTCTTCCTCCTCAATACCGGGCCCCTCCGGTCTCCAGCGCAATATCGCAGCTCCCTCGAACGACCTTCGGGCTACTTTTGGATCGACTGACACGTCGAAAGCCGAGGTGCTGTGGATACTGCACACGGTGACTAAACATCACTCATTTAATAGCAACAGTGAGATTGGCGATCTTTTTCCGAGTGATGTTCCCTGATTCGTTAATCGCGAAGACGTTCTCTTGCGGGCCCAACAAGATCGCTTATGTGGCAAGATTTGGATTGGGGGAGTTCATAAAGAGGGAATTGATTTGTTCCATAACCGGGCCGTATGTCGTAATGTTCGACGAAAGTCTTAACCAGACCACCAAGACCAAGCAACTTGACGTCCACGTTTGTTTCTGGAACAATGGCATTGCAAAGTCGAGGTACCTGGGTTCACAGTTCATGGGACATGGGACAGCGCGGGACCTACTGAAACATGTCAAAGTAAGTGAAAGTTGAATGGGCTATTCTTTTACTCATCAATTTTGAGACTAAGGAAACAATACATGTAGAAAGCGATGTCTGTCTAGTGTCTACACATTTGAAGCTGTAGCCTACATAGAAAAAGTAACCTAACATTGTATATGGTTTAATTTATTTTATCAGTTTAGATGAACCTTTATTGTCTCAAACAAAAATTTGGCAATCGAGAGAGGGAATGTAGGTTCACATACAGTTTAGGCCACATTAGCAGTCATAGTTCTACAGACCTACAGTGATACATAAAGTAAGGCTTGTAGTCAAACATGGAGATAATTAAATGTACAATGACTGTGTATGTGTGTGTGTGTGCGCGCCATTGCTTTAATGATGTATATCTGTCTTTATTTCTCCTTATTTTCAATACATAAGGAGTCTTTGAATCAATTAGACTGCAGCAGGCTGATGTCAGTCTCCATGGATGGGCCTAATGTTAACTTTAAGTTTTTAGAGCTCCTCCAGCTTGACCATGGTGAGAACTACGGGGGTGCACAACTGGTGTCCGTTGGCAGCTGTGGGCTCCACACACTGCATAATGCCTTCAAGGCTGGCTTTTCGATGTGGCATGTGGACAAGCTACTAAAGGCAATGCACACATTATTCCACCATGTTCCAGCGAGGAGGGAGGACTACGTAAGAGTCACCAAGTCCACAGTGTTCCCTCGGCCATTCTGCGGCCATCGGTTGCTGGAAAACCTTCGGGTTATCGAGAGGGCTCTGGCGGTCTGGCCATCTCTCCAGCTATACCTGGATGCTGTGCACAGAAAAGAGCTGCCAAACCCCAAGACGGCATCATTTGACACCATTGAAGCAGGCCACAACGATCCTTTAACCATCACAAGGATGCACTTCTTCATGACAGTGGCCAGGACCTTTGATCCATTCATGAGGAAGTACCAAACAGACGAACCTGTGATGCCTTTCTTTGGCAAAGACTTGGCTGAGTTGCTCAAGGTAATGGTTTTGGTGGTTTTAAAAGGACTGTATAATTTGTTGGTCTTCAAAGGGTTGTGGCCACCAGGGGGCATCGATTAGAATGCAACAAGATGTTCCTTTTATGGGTCTTATTGACTAACAGATGTACATATCGATGTGTGTGGTTCTGAAACACATATAGGCATGAATCAGTAAATGATCAAATTAAATGCAGTGTTATACAAAATGATAAACAATGTTACGCAATATGCAAAACAACATAAGGCTTACAAAGCAATCTCCGCTTATATTTGACGTTCTAAACAATAGAAAACACGGGTAATGCGAGGCTCCGACTAGGGATGGGCGTGGTTAATCGAATATCCGGATATCCTAAAGTAAGTTAGTATTCGAATACTTTTTTCGAATACTTATGAGCATAGTTTGATAAAAAAAAAGGTTTTATTGAAAAACCGTCGTGTCATGTTGTGAATTCTAATAGTTGTGACGTTAGAAAATGATGAAAACCATCAAAAAAGGTAGGCTACGCCTGCGTTCTGCTGCGAGTCTCCTTTCATTTCATTTGGCGCTACAAGAAGCTTAGTGTCCTGGCTAAGCAGTACCACGCAACAACCTCAGTTCCTGCAGTCTTTTCTACGCCGGCCTGCTCGTAAATCGACTCCGTACTATAGCCTCTCCCCTGAGCATGTTTACATGCTAATGCTCCTGAATAAAAATGCGTATGGCTAATGCAGTTGTGGCTTATTTATTTTCTTACCAGTAGCCATGTAGAGCTAGCGTAATCGGCTGTTTATGTTCGCAATGTGTGGTGGCGCACCGTATCCTATAGGATTCCGGTTCCAAGTTAATATCCAAGTTAATATGCAATATTTCTCTGTGTGTCTTTCGTTTTTATGGAGGATAGCCTACCCAATGTGTTTAATTTAGTCCAATGTAGCCTACTTTTTATTTCACATAATGATAGGCTAATCGCTTTTCCGCCAAATTAAGAGCCTATGTCTGAAGACACAGCGTTTTTTCAAGTTCATTGTCTTTTCGTCATGTTAATAAATTGATCTTTCATTTGTTTTCTTTATTCAGCCCTTATTTAATCTAATAGTTTAACAGTCCCAATTATTGCCAGAATGTGTGGTGGTTCATGTGTTTACTGTATGCTTTGCGTCACGTCAGGCTAATTACATAACGGAACCACATTAATAAAATAGATTATCCGGATATTCGAATATAATTTCGGATACTATTCGAATAGTGAAATCAGTTCAAATCTCCATCCCTAGCTCCGACAATTATACAATAGCTAGAAGCAACGTGCTACAACATTCTTGCCTCAAAAGAAACACAGTAACCTTATGATGTGGTACAACCAACAACAAACAGTATAACTTACTACACAATTTCCGTAATTTGGACAGTACAGCAACACTTGGATAAATATATAAACCCTTTCAATTCAGTTATTGTTTTTGTTACTTAATTTGTCTGCTGACAGAGTCTACTGAGGCGCTTTGTTAAAAGGCCGGTCCTGCAAGACATCACTGCCCTTCAGCTTACCACACTGGACCTGTCTGACAAGAACTTGCTCCTCTTCCCACAGAAGGTTGACATCGGCTTGGGTGCTGAGGAAGCTCTCAAGGTATTGTCATGATTCTTCTTAAGCTTTTGGAAATAATGATCAATATGCAGGCAGCAAATATCATTTCGTTTAACATACTCCAAACATGTCAGCTGTAAAGTGTGCAACAGGAAGGAATTTTGCCATTAAGCTAATACACTAAGAAGTCATATTACCTCATTGCATGAAGTCTCTTTATGCCCAGTCATGTGTACTTTTTAATTTAAAATTGTTTTAATACTACTGACGTATTTTTTTATTGCACATTCCCTTGTCCAGAACAGTAAAAGTTCAGAGCTAAGGGTCCTTGAGTTTAGGAGGGATTGCATGGAGGGACTCTCAAACATTGTGAGGAAAGTTCAGGAGAAGAGCCCCTTGAAATATGCCACAGTTAGGCAGATGGAGTGTCTGGACCCGTCTCTCATGTTCAGGGACCCAGACAAAAGCAAGACTCAAATGAAACGTCTCATACAGACATTTCTGAAGGACAAGCAGCTGACAGGAGGTGTATCTGCTGGTAGGAATATATTTGGAAGGGGTTATGAACCAAAGTTTTGAGTACCATGCTCAACTATACTCTGAATTTGTATAAGACTGTTTCGAGCATTCGCTCTATGTTGCAGACATTTGGTCCCCCATTTGGCCCTTTTCTCTTTTCCTATCAGGGTATTGGCTTAGCATGGACATCTTGCTTTTGTTATTCCCTCTTCTAATGGTCCAGCACCTGTTCTGTGTGCAGTGGCTCATATGTATTTCACACAGGCTTTTTTTGTTATTGAAAACATTACATAGGTGAAGAGTCGGTTTAGGTCTTGAGTGCTGTGATTTATCTATATATGCATATTTGACTTTTCTTTTATCACTCATTTTGTTTTAGGGTATACCATTGTCCAACAGTTTGAGTCTTTCCTGTCTGTTCAGGCAAGGAACGAAGAACTTCTCAACTGCCAGCCATTTGAGAACCGACTAGACACCTTCCTGCATGAGAGGTTAAGCCGTCCCTATCCTGCTGCTTGGGATTTTTGCCAGAGGTTGCTCCTTCTTTCACATGGGCAGGCCTCCGTTGAAAGGGGATTTTCTGTTAACAAGGAGGTGGAGATCGAAAACATGCATGAGGAGACCATCGTCACAAATAGGCTGATCTGCGACCATGTAGAGATGCATGGGGGTGTGACAAAGGTTCCCATCACCAGATAGCTCCTAACATGTGTGGGTGCAGCCCGCTCAAGGTACCGCATCTTTCTTGATCAGGAGCGTACCAAGAAAGAATCGGAAATGTAGAGCCTGAAGAGAAAGCTGGCAGATGAGGGTTTAGAGCAACTAAAAAAGAAAAAGACCAGTTTAAAGGAGGTGTCCGACTGTCTTGCCAGGGAGGCAGACATGCTTGCCGAGGAAGCCGAGGGAAAGGCTGGCTCAAAGATGGCCCAGCTCCTATCCAAGTCAAATGCCCTCAGAAGGGCGTACAAAGACAAAATGGCTGAACTCAAAAACATTGAGGCTGAGATTGGTGCTAAAGGAGAGGAACTTAAGCATATGTAATCTCTCTTTCTCTTTTCCTTTCTCTCGCAGTTCAGTAAAGTTCAGAATGTTTCATTTGCATAACAGTTTGGGTTGAGCAGTATAGCCAAAGCAGTCCATATTGAAGGGACATTTGAACATATATATCATTACATAATAAGGAGTCTAATAATAAGACAAAATAGCAGTAACATGGATAGTTGGAAAGTAACATATAAATGCATGTTAAGACACTAAATGTAAAAAATGACTAAAAGTAAAGATACAGAAAGGTTTTAAGTCATACAAGGTTGATTCACTGTCCCTCAAGTTGTGACATTGACATACATATCTCTCTCACACACACACGCACTCATACACACTCTTATAAAATGATATTAAATGATTTTTTCAGAATCTCTTTGATTTGATTATTTATTTGGTCATGCGTCGTGTAGGTCTTAAATTTCAATCTTTATGGTCTTAAAAAGGTCTTAAATTTGACTTACTGAAACCTACAAGAACCCTGAGTACACTTTAAAGTGCACTTATAGTGTATTTCAAGGTTTACTTTTGAATACTGTAAAGTAGCCTGTGTAGTGCACTTTCAGTTCATCAAGTATACTTCCTGAAGTACTTCACAGTATACTTTGGAATACTCTATAGTAACCTGTGTAGTGCACTTTCAGTTCATTATACAGTTCAAGTATACTTCCTGAAAGTGCCTCAAAGTAAACTTTGCAGTACTTTAAAGTGCACTTTCAAGTACTTCAAGAAGTAAACTAAATAATTTTACTATGACTTACTAATATATTAAAATGTTCAGGGGCCCCTCAAACGCCTCTGATTTTGCGTCACTTGGCAGAACGGGGGCAAAGTTACACTGCAGTGACACTACAATGACAACCACAAAACACTACATTCTAAGCAGACACATTTAAAAAACAAAATTCATGAAGTTACATTTGTATTTCGAACAAACGGCAAACTTATCAGCAAATTTTAACACTATTGACCGCCTTGCATCATGGGAATTGACCAGCCAATGAGCCACGCTATCTTCGTTTGTTCTTCAGTCAGTTTGACAGTATAAACTTCAAATACATAATTCAACCCTTCTGTCTGCTTCTTTCTCAAGTAGCTTTTTAGTCTTTTCCATTAATACTCCAATTGATAACTAGAGGGTACAATTTCTGGGGAAATTGTAGGGTGTGCTTGCTTGCATCAGTTGCAGGTGGGTCCGTTTTCCCTTCTATTGATATTTACATGCATTTAGCCTACTCATATTGCATAATTCATTAAGAACACCCTTTGAAACAAGGAACCCCCTTTAAAACAAGCTACTGTAACAACATTGTCACTGGCAGTATTTCAGATGGAATTGCGATTCAAATAGTACCATCTGCTAACTGAAAATAAGCCCCACAAAACGTAAATAAGTTTGATATTAATTTAGGGGGACATGGCTAATTCAAAAGCAGTTTGCTAGAGGCAAGCTAGCTGCCGTTGCTATCCACACTCCACTGATTGTTTGAAAGCGCAGGAAATTAGAACGTTTCTTTTGTAAGGGATAATGTATAGTAGACCCGACAGGGCGAACAACATTTTGTTTCGCCCTGAAGGGGCTTATTTTCCCGATAATGACAGGCGTTCTATACATTATTCCGCTTATTACACGGGTACTTGCTAACAAAAATAACTTAACCCCTTCTGGATCCTGTTTAATTTTCCCAAAAACGCTCAAACAGCATACCCAAAGTAAATTGACTGCTGTTCTTAAACCATTTGGAGTACATGCATGTAAATGGACTGAAAGCTGACACTCTGAAGTTATATTTCTTGTTGTCAGGACCCCTGTCAGTCCTACTGGTGTTGACTAATAGAAGCTTGAACACAAGGAAAGTGAAAGTTTCTATTTCCGCCTAGAATTTGTGTTGAAAACAGAGGTCTGAAGAGGCCTAGAAGTGGTAGGTATTAGCTGGAAGACAGCATAGGACCACAGGTTGAAGCCTTACCCAATTCAAATCAAAAGTCAAACATAATACCACAATATATTCAGATTTTACAAAGGTTTTTATAAGAGTACATCCTTTTAAAGGTTGAACATTTTAAAGGTTGAATGGTGTCTCTAGCTGAAAGTATGCTGAAGCAGTTCAGTTTGAAAGAGGAGGAAGCTTTTTAATGATTTGAAAGGATTTACCATTACTTTTAATGGGAGAATAATTTGCACAAAAACCTTAATTCTTTAAAAAGTATAAAAGTGAGAAATACCAGAAGTCATAACCATCATCTCCTGAAGGAGCTGAACGTTATGATTCCAAAATTGTAGGAATCCGTGAAAGTATGCAGGACTAGTTAAAGGCCAAAAAACGGCGGAAGAACTAAGAAGTTGGAACTAGAAAAGGCTGTTCCTGCGAAACAGCAGTGAGAATGCTCAAAACCTGAATGGGGATAGCTGACCATGCAAAAAAAGCTGAACATTTTGAACATTTTCAGAAAGTTATAAGCTGAAGCTTCAAAGCGACCAAAAGGTATTTTAAACAGGGGCTGGAGCTGGACGAAGGCATAAAACTACAGAAAAGAGAAGAAAAATGCTAAACAAAGTGAAACAAATCAGAAAGAAGAGAAATAATGCATAAAAATTTGAACATTTAGCAAAGAAATATTTGCTGGAGTTTCAAAAGGCCTGAAATGTTTCAAAAGGCCTGAAATGTATGTTAGAAAGGACCTGCAGCAAGATTAAGGCAGAAAAGTAGAGAAAAGAGGGAAAAAATGCAAAAGTACTGGCAGTTGGAAGATACTGCTGTGAAATGTATTTTTGAAAGGACCTGGAGCAAGATGAAGGCAGAAAACAGAAGAACGTCAATATACATACCTTGTTTGGCCAATTTGGTCGATTGTGGAAAAAAAGTCGAACCGTTATTAGCCTAGTTATGGAGAGCCATCACGCTAGCTTAATTATGAGAAATGTAGCTAGAATCCACACCTCAAACAAGTTAACCTAGACGCTAAACTGTACGTCCAATCCAAAAAATAAGGATATTTCCGAGACCCAAGACTCTGCCGAAACCATTGATATCCTTTATGTGTCTGTGCGGTCAGAAATACAAGTCTTTTGGCAGTTTCCAAAACGTCACCCAATTCTGTTTTCATGGTGCGTGTCTGTTTGGTTGCCATGGTGATGGCGCAGCTGTGATCGCTAACAAGCTGGGCAGATATGGAGCTAGAAAGCTGACAAAAGTACCTGAATTTGAATATGAAAGATCTGAAATATTGGTTTGTCAAATTTCATAAAACTGAAATATTTTGCTGTTGAATATATAATATCTGAATTATTTGTATGCAGAATTTAATAAAACTGAATTATTTGTATCCAAAAATACAATTTTTTAAAATTCAGATTGCAGGAATTCAGATTCTTGAAATTCAGATTGCGGAAATTCAGATTGCTGAAATTCAGATTGCTGAAATTCAGATTGCTGAAATTCAGATTTTGTCAGAACTAGGCCAAAGGTGAAACAGCTTGCTTTCACAGGGAAAAGTAGACGATTTCAGAACAACCGAATCTAGACATTCTCTGACCGAATTTTACCTCAGAACAAAAGCTAAGAGTTGCTCGTTGGAGGAAAAGTATTGAGCAAGTGCTGATGAAACTTGTAAAAACTGGTCTTCTCCTCTGCCAAAATCTGTTACCAAGTGAGTCGAGACAGAGTCGGAGGGCAGCGGAGACCGATGGAAGACCTGGAACAACTGGCAAAGCCTATATTTATGTTCCATTGTTCTCTTTTCTGTGTTGGAGTTATTTTAAGAGCTTGATGGCATCAACATCCAGCCTGATATTAAATCATGAACTTCAATTGTGTCTCTTAATTATAATACCCACACAGAAAATCCAGGTTGAATCAAGTCACGCTAGCTAGCTACTATATTAATAGCCAATTTTGGATGGTCAAGCATATTTTTCATCTCCTATCAAAGTCATGGTTCAGCCTATAGGCTATGTGAATTTGCTAAGTGACATTACAAATCGGTTATGGATAGTGAAATATTTGCTGTCTGAGAGATCGGACATAGTATTTAACAGCATCGATATAAGGAGTTATCTATGGCTACCAGGATATATATCCTGTCTGTAGTGCGGCCGGGTGTGATTTGATTCATAGTCCACACATCGTCTGGAGGTCAGTTTCGATCAAATGCCAACGATCTCCATACTACATCTTGCCGACGTATCTTCTACACATCGGGACATATGTGTGCTATCCCAGATACTTATGTGTGATCTGGGTCTTCCTCCAACTAGCAACTCAGTTTGTTCTGAGGTAAAGTTTGGTCGTTCTGAAATCGTCTACTTTTTCCTGTGAAAGCAAGCTGTTTTACCTTTGGCCTAGTTCAGACAAAATCTGATAAAAATTTCCGCAATCTGAATTTCAAGAATCTGAATTCCTGCAATCTGAATTTGTATTTTTGGATCAAAATAATTCAGTTTTATTAAATTTGGCATACAAATAATTCAGATATGATATATTCAAAAGCAAAATATTTCAGTTTTATGAAATTCGACACAAAAATATTTCAGATCTTTCATATTCAAATTCAGATGCTTTTGTCAGCTTTCTAGCTCCATAGGCAGAGAGAATCACAAATTTAGCTGGAATCCACACCTCAAACAAGTTAACCTAGACGCAAAAGTATACATCCAATCCAAAAAATGAGGATATTGTCCGAGACCCAAGACTCTCCCGAAACCAGACATGTCCTTTATATGTCTGTGCGGTCAGAAATACGACTCTACCGGCAGTTTAAAAACACGTCTACTTTCAAAATTTTCTGACGAATTTTACCCACCTCTCCATTGAAGTTAGTGAGAGAATTTGAAAGGCTGCTCTCGCTTCAAGGCTCAAAGCTGAAAATCTGTAAATGTGAGCTCTTTAGTAGTTACATTGGCTGAAAAAGGACAAGTTTTCCTACATTTTAAGGTATAACTTGTTTCTGTAAGTTAAACTATATGAACGTCAGAGGAATTTGTGTGACAATTTAGTTGAATATCAGCAATTTTTCATGTATTTAAAACTGTCACGATTAAAAATTGGCTGAATATTTGAAAAAGCTGAATCATTTTGGAATAGCTGAATGTCTTGTGAACATTTTAAAAGTTGAATGGTGTCTCTAGCTGAAAGTATGCTGAAATAGTTACGTTTGAAAGAGGAGGAAGCTTTTTAATGATTTTAAGGATTTACCATTACTTTTAATGGGAGAATAATTTGCACAAAAACCTTAATTCTTTAAAAAGTATAAAAGTGAGAAATACCAGAAGTCATAGCCACCATCTCCTGAAGGAGCCGAACGTTTTGATACAAAAATTGTAGGAATCGGTGAAAGTATGCAGGACTTGTTAAAGGCCAAAAACGGCGGAAGAACTAAGAAGTTGGAAAAATAAAGAGAAACAGAAAAACAATAGTGAGAATGTTTAACAGCATTCTCACAATACATATATATGTGAGATAACAATGGTTTGTGCTCGCCGAAGGCAAGTACACCCCAATTATTAGTATAAGAGTATAGGGCTTCAGAATGTTTTGGCAGTATTTAAGGTTACAGCTTCAGTACCGAAAAAGATTCAATGTGTAATGCATAAAAGAGTTTCATACACATGAATAATTAGAAAGAGATGGATCAAAAAAATGTAACCTCTAATGGTGTGGATTATTGCTGTATAATAATAGAAAACATACATCCTACTCCAGAATTTTTTTATACCATTTTCTGTTTCTAAGCATAGTTCTTAAAAGTACATCAAAACTATTTTCTAAGTATACTATTTACAAAAGTGAACTATTTTCAAAGCATACTTAAAATGATATCAAAAGTGAACTGTTTTGTAAGCATACTTCTTAAAAGTATATCCAAAGTGAACTAAAGGTGTACTATCCATATTTTAGTATACTTATAGTATACTTTAATATACGTGTTTTTTGTAAGGGATCTGACAAGTGATGGGAAGGTCGGATCATTTTACTGATTCGGTTCTTTGAATCTCGTTCAGTAAAATGAACAAATCTTTTTTTGTGTCATTCGTTCATTTCAAGGGGGGGGTGGGGAGGGGGCACTGCAAACACTTATCATATGCTCATGTAGGTTAGTGCATGACATGTGCACCAGCAGATACTATTTCAAAAGAAATTCCTGCATTCAAATAATGTATTATGACAGTTTGTTTTTGATTTGGTCATTTATTATCACACTAGCATTTAATTATGACGGCAAACAATTACACTGCACTAAACTGTAAGTGTAAATGTAAAGTGAAAATAACAAAACCAGTCAGTATGTTGACTTGAGCAAATATCATTCACGTCTTACTAAAACAGCGGCCATGGGAAAGGGAATGAGCCACCAGTACAGAGCCTATGCAGGTCACGTAAAAAATGATCCAAAGACTTCTGCTGTATATTCTATATGCATTATTTGTTTGCATTATTGCATTATTATTTGATGCAACTCTGGATAAAAGCATGTTTTGAATGAATACAATGTCAAATGTTAATGCACCGTGTGTGACTGGGGCTGTTCCCCTGGCGCAGATGGAGAGAGAGATGGAGGCAGTGGGAGTGGGGTGACTGGCTCTCAGAGCAGCCAGGGAAACAGGTCTGGGGAGGACTTTAATGGAGGGGTGGACCCTGATCTGGCCACAGCCAGACTGGTAGCCATGCCCACCAGACTCAACTCCACCATCTACATGGAGACAGTCCAGTTCCTGTTGCAGAACAACACTCTACAGGTCAGCAGTCTGCGCTACCGGTCTAATTTGTCCCTTTCAAATGCAACATGGCAGAATGTATGTGACAATATAACCATCGCCAGAACATACAACATAACGTCAGATCCATTAATTGAAGTATATTTGTATGTGCATACTGTATGTGTGTATGTGTATACTGTGTGTGTGCGTGTGTCTGCACATACTGTGTGTGCAGATGGCTCAGCGGGCTCTGGCCCAGGAACTGCTGTGTCCAGAGGGAGGCCTGAGTAGCTCCTATCACCTGGCCATGGCCAGGCTGCAGTTGCAGAGGGCAGAGTATGGCAGTGCCCAGCTCAGCCTGCAGGAGGCGCTCAACGACAGCTTCCAGGTACCAATCACAAACAACCAACAGACCAGAGGCCTGTTTTATAAAGTGAGTTTAGTCTGACTAAGCCAGTCTGAATAAGCAAGGCTTATGTCAGTTCGTCAGACTCATTTCCAGTTCATTCGGTTCCATAAAGCCAGCTCAACGTAGTTCGAAGTCAGTTACTATGGCAACTTATGCTTCGAAACTAGCCTGGTCCGGGCAGGCTAACTGTCAGGCTTAGTGCGTGTTGTTGCTTAACCAGACGTTCCTGTAACCCTGACCCAACTGGAAAACGATGATTTACCACAGACATTCTCATTTTCTCATTCTCCCTCAGTTCAATATGTAGGCTACATTTTTTGAAAATCAACTTAAATACATGGGCTACAACATTTAGCCTAATGCATTAAACAATGATGAACAATTATTTGATACCCACCATAGCCTATTTAAAACGTATGGCTATATGGTAATTTTTTATTCCAAATGTTTAGGCATCAGACATAGGCATCTATCTCAATCTTAACTAGAGAGTATACCATTTCTGGGGAAATTGTGAGGGTGTGCTTGTGGCTGCCCCAGCTGCCCATAGTCTCCTGGTGTTTACATATTTCAAAAAGGAGGCCAAATGTAGCTCATGAAGATGCAGCACTCAGGAGAAAGCTTAAAGTAAATTGTAACAACTTGTTGGTTGCCCAACAAGAGGAAGACACAGCATCTGCTTCTTCAACTCCTCAGGGCACCTGTTGCACCTGGTTATGAACACCCATCTTTGCTATATTTAAAGGGTCAATTGTAGGCTATGGGACGTCTAATATCGCATTTGTCTAATTGGTGGCCAAGCCGCGAAGCCACCTGAGGGTTTGTACTTATTATTAGGGGCCAAGCAGCGAAGCTGCGAGGCACCTATTGTAATTGGTAGTATTATTAGGGGACAAGCAGCGAAGCTGCGAGGCACCTATTGTAATTGTTAGTATTATAAGGGGCCAAGCAGCAAAGCTGCGAGGCACCTATTTTAATTGGTAGTATTATTATTATTATTCTTAAGACAGGGTGTCTATGGCAGGCCCTAGAAGCGCTTGGTCGAAAGTTGTGAAATTTGGCACACTCATTAGGGACAGTCCCCTGGTCCAATTCACAAAGTTTCATGTCCCATACTTTGGCACTCTTGCGCCACCAACGGGTCAAAGTTGGAGTTGTGTTTACACACGCAACTTTTGAACCGTATGTCCCATTTTCAAAAATGAGGTACCATTGGATTCCCTGGATCAAGCCGAGTGCAATGCACACCATGGCGTCAATTTGCGGTTATATACATTTACCGCTATTTCCGGTTTTATCAAAACCCTTTAAAAGCCTACTCCTCCTACAAATTTTGTCAAATCTTCTTCTAAATTACCAGACATGATCTTCAGACCAAGCCTCACAAAAGTTATCGAAGGATATTTGATTTTCAAAACCGTTTGTCCGGTACAGCCAATCAAATTCATCAGGAAAGCCATCAAACAGGAAATGAAGTCATATCTCAGCAGTTCTTTGAAGCAGTGACACCAAAGTTGGTATGCCTACTCAGAACTTAATTTTAAGGATGTCCTCCAAAAATTGTGTCATGTGACTAAAAGGGGGCGTGGCCGGAAGCATAAACGTGTTTTGGCTAATAACTGTTGAAGTGTTTACCTTAATAAAGTAATTTCTTTGTCTGTTGATGTCTTGTGAGATACCAAGCTTGACCATCAATAATATTTCATAACAACCGAATTGACGCGTCCGCCATTTTGGATTTCATAGAAAAGTGTAAAAACCTTTTACACGCCCCAAATTTTGCCCAATATTTACTAAATTTGGCACAGATGATCGTCAGACCAAGCTTCACAAAGGTGTCAGATGGGTTTTCCATTTTCAAAACCGTTTGTTCGGTTGAGCCGATCAAAGGCGGCGGCGAAGCCGCAAAAGACACGTGAGAGCGTAACTCAGCAACCATTTGCTCACAGAAGTTATCAACGGATATTTGATTTTCAAAACCGTTTGTCCGGTACAGCCAATCAAAATCGGCAACAAAGCAACCAAACAAGAAGTTGGGTCATATCTCAGCTAATCTTTGAGAAATCAACACCAAACTTAATATGATGACTCGGAATCCTCTTCTGAGGCTGTCCAATTAATTTGGTGTCATGTGATCACTTGGCGTGGCCGCAGGAAGCAAAAATGTGTTTTGGCCAATAACTGTTGATTTGTTTGCTATTATTAAGTGATTTCTTTGTCTCATGATATGTAGGGACATCCCGTATGTGATACATGATAACTTGTGATAATAGCCGAATTGATCCGGCCGCCATTTTGAATTCATTGAAAAACGTTTTTTCTTTACTCCTCCTACACATGTTGTCCAATCTTCACCAAATTTGGCAGAGAGTATCTTCAGACCAAGCCTCACAAAAGGTTTCACATGATTTTTTGATTTTCAGAACCGTTTGCCCGGTACAGGCAGTCAAAATGTGCCTTAAGCCAGCCAACAGGAAGTTGGGTCGTATCTCAGCAAATCTTTGATGGATTCACACCAAACTTGCTGCATGCTCTCTGAACCCTGTTCTGAGGATTTCGAAAGTGTTTTAGGGGTCATTTGACTGCTTGGCCACCACATTGCTGCTTGCAGCTATATTTGGTGGCCAAGCCGCGAAGCGGCGAAGCCACTTAAGTGTTTCTACCTTTTCTTATTATTAGGATTCCTCCGTCAGGAGGAAACCTATTGTTATTGTTAGTATTATTAGGATTCCTCCGTCAGGAGGAAACCTATTGTTATTGTTAATTTTATTAGGATTCCTCCGTCAGGAGGAAACCTATTGTTAATGTTAGTTTTATTATTAGGATTCCTCCGTCAGGAGGAAACCTATTGTTATTGTTAGTTTATTAGGATTCCTCCGTAAGGAGGAAACCTATTGTTATTGGTGGTTTTATTATTTGTAATTCTTGTACCATGGGAGTCAATGGCAGCCCCTAGACCCCATCGACAACTTTTTGTGAAATTTGGCACACTCATTAAGGACAGTTTCTTCTATACCTACACCAAGTTTCATGTCTCCCATTAGACCACTCTAGCGCCACCAATGGGTCAAAGTTGGACTTGTGTTTACACACGCAACTTTTGAACCGTATGACTCATTTTCAAAAATGAGGTACCATTGGATTCCCTGGATCAAGCCGAGTTCAACGCACACCATGGCGTTAATTTCCGGTTATATAGATTTCCCGCCATTTCCGGTTTTATCAAAAACCTTTGAAAGCCTACTCCTCCTACAATTTTTGTCATATATTCTTCAAAATCACCAGAGATGATCTTCAAACCAAGCCTCACAAAAGTTATCAAAGGAATTTTGATCCTCATAACCGTCTGTCCGGTACAGCCAATCAAATTCATCAGAAAAGCCGCCAAACAGGATGTGAAGTCATGTCTCAGCAAATCTTTGAGATATCAACACTAAACTTGGTAGATCGGAGGAAGACACTACAACATATTACCATGTGCAAAGGCAAATTCATATCTCTAAAAATGATTGATATAAATCAAATTGAACTTATCGCTAACGCTAAAATAATGCTTTGCACATCAGCCAGTCAAAAACTGATACTCTGATTCAATCACAAGTTCATATGAAGACTCTTGAGAATGTTCATAACACAAATCTGTGAAAAAGTTGACTGTAAGATGAAAGGTCGATTTTTGGTGAATATTTGAAACATGCTTGCTTGGCTAATTTCTAGGCAAATTTCCAATGAATGTCTCCCCTGCTCCTCCCCGCGCGTGCTCCAAAATCTCACACACACTCAGCCTTCCCTTGACACACGCGCGGCCAAGACGCACACGCAACATTTCAGGAGAGTGTGGGCTGACCAAGCCCCCACTCATTCCTTGGTCTTTAGCAAAGGCCCATGTGGCTCTTGATGGTATTGCATTTCCGATTTTGTATGCAATGGTAAAAAGGTCTCAAATCCTGAAACATTGATAGTATAGACCAAGAGTAAATACCACACCTCAAATGGCCCACCATTACCCATAGGTGGCGCTATAGGCCACGCCCAAAAGCACAAAGATACAAGGCTTTCTGGAATGGATAGGTTCACCAAGCCCCCTCCCTTCACGTATTGGCTTGAAAAAAGGCCCATGTGGATCTTGATGGTATTGCATTTCCGATTTTGTATGCAATGGTAAAAAGGTCTCAAAATCCTGAAACATAGATAGTATAGGCAAAGAAACAGTTTAACAAAAAGCCCATGTGGATCTTGTTGGTATTGCTTTTCCGATTTTGTATACAATGGTAAAAAGTTATAAAAATCCTGAAACATTGATAGTATAGACCAAGAGTAACTACCACACCACAAATGGCCCACTATTACCCATAGGTCTTCCCTTGACACACGCGCGGGCTTGGCAAGACGCACACGCAACATTTCAGGAGAGTGTTCCTTGGTCTTTTGCAAAGGCCATGTGGATCTTGATGGTATTGCATTTCAGATTTTGTTTGCCATGGTAAAAAGTTATCCAAATCCTGAAACATTGATAGTAAAGGCCAAGAGTAACAACAACACTTTAACAAAAGCCCATGTGGATCTTGTTGGTATTGCATTTCCGATTTTGTATGCAATGGTAAAAAGTTAAAAACATCCTGAAACATTGATAGTATAGGCCAAGAGTAACTACCACACCACAAATGGCCCACCATTACCAATAGGTGTCGCTACAGGCCACGCCCTAAAGCACAAAGCACTTCACTTCTTGTGAAGATTAAAGCGCTTCACTTCTTGGCTTGAAATAAAGGCCCTTGTGGATGTTGATGTTATTGCATTTCAGATTTGGTATCCCATTGGAAATTCTGCAGCATTGATTTTTCTATACAGTTACAATTTGTCAAGAATATACATTTTTCAATGGTTCGCAATGCTTTACACGTAAGCCAGTCAAACAAGTTCATATGAAGACTCTTGAGAATGTTTAGTACACAAATCTGAGAAAAAGTTGACTCTAAGATGAAAGGTCGATTTTTGGTGAATCTTTGAAACATGCATGCTTGGCTAATTTCTAGGGAAATTTACAATGAAATGTGTCCCCTGCTCCTCCCCGCGCATGCTCCAAATTCTCAGACACTCATTCTTCCCTTGACACGCGCGGGCTTGGCAAGACACACACGCAACATATCAGGACTGTGTGGGCTGACCAAGCCCCCACTCCATTCCTTGAATATCAGCATAGGCCCTTGAGGACCTTGGTGTCATTGCATTTCCTACTTTGTATGCAATAGTAAAAAGGTCTCCAAATCCTGACACATTGACAGTACAGGCCAAGAGTAACTACCACACTTTACCCAAAGCCCATGTGGATCCTGTTGGTATTGCATTTCCGATTTTATATGCAATGGTAAAAAGTTTTTAAAATCCTGAAACATTAATAGTATAGGCCAAGAGTAACTACCACACCACAAATGGTCCACCATTACCCATAGGTGGCGCTACAGGCCACGCCTTAATGCATAAAGATACAAGGCTTTCTGGAATGGATAAGCTCACCAAGCCCCCTTCCTTCACTTACTGGCTTGAAATAAAGGCCCTTGTGGATCTTGATGGTATTGCATTTCAGATTTGGTATGCCATTGGTAATTCTGCAGCATACATTTTTCTATACAGTTACAATTTGTCAAAAATAAACATTTTTCAATGGTTCGCAGTGTTTGGAGGAATCCGCCATTACTGCTTGCAGTTATATTTTGTAATTCTTGTACCATGGGAGTCAATGGCAGCCCCTAGACCCCATCGACAACTTTTTGTGAAATTTGGCACACTCATTAAGGACAGTTTCTTCTATACCTACACCAAGTTTCATGTCTCCCATTAGACCACTCTAGCGCCACCAATGGGTCAAAGTTGGACTTGTGTTTACACACGCAACTTTTGAACCGTATGACTCATTTTCAAAAATGAGGTACCATTGGATTCCCTGGATCAAGCCGAGTTCAACGCACACCATGGCGTTAATTTCCGGTTATATAGATTTCCCGCCATTTCCGGTTTTATCAAAAACCTTTGAAAGCCTACTCCTCCTACAATTTTTGTCATATCTTCTTCAAAATCACCAGAGATGATCTTCAGACCAAGCCTCACAAAAGTTATCAAAGGAAATTTGATCCTCATAACCGTCTGTCCGGTACAGCCAATCAAATTCATCAGAAAAGCCGCAAAACAGGATGTGAAGTCATGTCTCAGCAAATCTTTGAGATATCAACACTAAACTTGGTAGATCGGAGGAAGACACTACAACATGTTACCATGTGCAAAGGCAAATTCATATCTCAAAAAATGATTGATATAAAGCAAATTGAACTTATCGCTAACGCTAAAATTATGCTTTACACATCAGCCATTCAAAAACTGATACTCTGATTCAATCACAAGTTCATATGAAAACTCTTGAGAATGTTCATAACACAAATCTGTGAAAAAGTTGACTGTAAGATGAAAGGTCGATTTTTGGTGAATATTTGAAACATGCTTGCTTGGCTAATTTCTAGGCAAATTTCCAATGAATGTCTCCCTTGCTCCTCCCCGCGCGTGCTCCAAAATCTCACACACACTCAGCCTTCCCTTGACACACGCGCGGCCAAGACGCACACGCAACATTTCAGGAGAGTGTGGGCTGACCAAGCCCCCACTCATTCCTTGGTCTTTAGCAAAGGCCCATGTGGCTCTTGATGGTATTGCATTTCCGATTTTGTATGCAATGGTAAAAAGGTCTCAAATCCTGAAACATTGATAGTGTAGGCCGAGAAACACTTTAACAAAAGCCCATGTGGATCTTGATGGTATTGCATTTCCGATTTTGTATGCAATGGTAATTCTGCAGCATACATTCTTCTATACAGTTAACATTTCTCAAGAATAAACATTGTTCAATGGTTTGCAGTGTTTGGAGGAATCCGCCATTACTGCTTGCAGTTATATTTAGGATTCCTCCATAAGGAGGAAACCTATTGTTATTGGTGGTTTTATTATTAGGATTCCTCCGTAAGGAGGAAACCTATTGTTATTGGTGGTTTTATTATTTGTAATTCTTGTACCATGGGAGTCAATGGCAGCCCCTAGACCCCATCGACAACTTTTTGTGAAATTTGGCACACTCATTAAGGACAGTTTCTTCTATACCTACACCAAGTTTCATGTCTCCCATTAGACCACTCTAGCGCCACCAATGGGTCAAAGTTGGACTTGTGTTTACACACGCAACTTTTGAACCGTATGACTCATTTTCAAAAATGAGGTACCATTGGATTCCCTGGATCAAGCCGAGTTCAACGCACACCATGGCGTTAATTTCCGGTTATATAGATTTCCCGCCATTTCCGGTTTTATCAAAAACCTTTGAAAGCCTACTCCTCCTACAATTTTTGTCATATATTCTTCAAAATCACCAGAGATGATCTTCAAACCAAGCCTCACAAAAGTTATCAAAGGAATTTTGATCCTCATAACCGTCTGTCCGGTACAGCCAATCAAATTCATCAGAAAAGCCGCCAAACAGGATGTGAAGTCATGTCTCAGCAAATCTTTGAGATATCAACACTAAACTTGGTAGATCGGAGGAAGACACTACAACATATTACCATGTGCAAAGGCAAATTCATATCTCTAAAAATGATTGATATAAATCAAATTGAACTTATCGCTAACGCTAAAATAATGCTTTGCACATCAGCCAGTCAAAAACTGATACTCTGATTCAATCACAAGTTCATATGAAGACTCTTGAGAATGTTCATAACACAAATCTGTGAAAAAGTTGACTGTAAGATGAAAGGTCGATTTTTGGTGAATATTTGAAACATGCTTGCTTGGCTAATTTCTAGGCAAATTTCCAATGAATGTCTCCCCTGCTCCTCCCCGCGCGTGCTCCAAAATCTCACACACACTCAGCCTTCCCTTGACACACGCGCGGCCAAGACGCACACGCAACATTTCAGGAGAGTGTGGGCTGACCAAGCCCCCACTCATTCCTTGGTCTTTAGCAAAGGCCCATGTGGCTCTTGATGGTATTGCATTTCCGATTTTGTATGCAATGGTAAAAAGGTCTCAAATCCTGAAACATTGATAGTATAGACCAAGAGTAAATACCACACCTCAAATGGCCCACCATTACCCATAGGTGGCGCTATAGGCCACGCCCAAAAGCACAAAGATACAAGGCTTTCTGGAATGGATAGGTTCACCAAGCCCCCTCCCTTCACGTATTGGCTTGAAAAAAGGCCCATGTGGATCTTGATGGTATTGCATTTCCGATTTTGTATGCAATGGTAAAAAGGTCTCAAAATCCTGAAACATAGATAGTATAGGCAAAGAAACAGTTTAACAAAAAGCCCATGTGGATCTTGTTGGTATTGCTTTTCCGATTTTGTATACAATGGTAAAAAGTTATAAAAATCCTGAAACATTGATAGTATAGACCAAGAGTAACTACCACACCACAAATGGCCCACTATTACCCATAGGTCTTCCCTTGACACACGCGCGGGCTTGGCAAGACGCACACGCAACATTTCAGGAGAGTGTGGGCTTACCAGAGCCCCCACTCATTCCTTGGTCTTTTGCAAAGGCCTTGTGGATCTTGATGGTATTGCATTTCAGATTTTGTTTGCCATGGTAAAAAGTTCTCCAAATCCTGAAACATTGATAGTAAAGGCCAACAGTAACAACAACACTTTAACAAAAGCCCATGTGGATATTGTTGGTATATTTTTCCGATTTTGTATGCAATGGTAAAAAGTTAAAAACATCCTGAAACATTGATAGTATAGGCCAAGAGTAACTACCACACCACAAATGGCCCACCATTACCAATAGGTGTCGCTACAGGCCACGCCTTAAAGCACAAAGCACTTCACTTCTTGTGAAGATTAAAGCACTTCACTTCTTGGCTTGAAATAAAGGCCCTTGTGGATCTTGATGTTATTGCATTTCAGATTTGGTATCCCATTGGAAATTCTGCAGCATTGATTTTTCTATACAGTTACAATTTGTCAAGAATATACATTTTTCAATGGTTCGCAATGCTTTACATGTAAGCCAGTCAAACAAGTTCATATGAAGACTCTTGAGAATGTTTAGTACACAAATCTGAGAAAAAGTTGACTCTAAGATGAAAGGTCGATTTTTGGTGAATCTTTGAAACATGCATGCTTGGCTAATTTCTAGGGAAATTTACAATGAAATGTGTCCCCTGCTCCTCCCCGCGCATGCTCCAAATTCTCACACACTCATTCTTCCCTTGACACGCGCGGGCTTGGCAAGACATACACGCAACATATCAGGACTGTGTGGGCTGACCAAGCCCCAACTCATTCCTTGAATATCAGCATAGGCCCTTGAGGACCTTGGTGTCATTGCATTTCCTACTTTGTATGCAATAGTAAAAAGGTCTCCAAATCCTGACACATTGACAGTACAGGCCAAGAGTAACTACCACACTTTACCCAAAGCCCATGTGGATCCTGTTGGTATTGCATTTTCGATTTTATATGCAGTGGTAAAAAGTTTTTAAAATCCTGAAACATTAATAGTATAGGCCAAGAGTAACTACCACACCACAAATGGCCCACCATTACCCATAGGTGGCGCTACAGGCCACGCCTTAATGCATAAAGATACAAGGCTTTCTGGAATGGATAAGCTCACCAAGCCCCCTTCCTTCACTTACTGGCTTGAAATAAAGGCCCTTGTGGATCTTGATGGTATTGCATTTCAGATTTGGTATGCCATTGGTAATTCTGCAGCATACATTCTTCTATACAGTTACAATTTGTCAAGAATAAACATTGTTCAATGGTTTGCAGTGTTTGGAGGAATCCGCCATTACTGCTTGCAGTTATATTTATTAGGATTCCTCCGTAAGGAGGAAACCTATTGTTATTGGTGGTTTTATTATTTGTAATTCTTGTACCATGGGAGTCAATGGCAGCCCCTAGACCCCATCGACAACTTTTTGTGAAATTTGGCACACTCATTAAGGACAGTTTCTTCTATACCTACACCAAGTTTCATGTCTCCCATTAGACCACTCTAGCGCCACCAATGGGTCAAAGTTGGACTTGTGTTTACACACGCAACTTTTGAACCGTATGACTCATTTTCAAAAATGAGGTACCATTGGATTCCCTGGATCAAGCCGAGTTCAACGCACACCATGGCGTTAATTTCCGGTTATATAGATTTCCCGCCATTTCCGGTTTTATCAAAAACCTTTGAAAGCCTACTCCTCCTACAATTTTTGTCATATCTTCTTCAAAATCACCAGAGATGATCTTCAGACCAAGCCTCACAAAAGTTATCAAAGGAATTTTGATCCTCATAACCGTCTGTCCGGTACAGCCAATCAAATTCATCAGAAAAGCCGCAAAACAGGATGTGAAGTCATGTCTCAGCAAATCTTTGAGATATCAACACTAAACTTGGTAGATCGGAAGAAGACACTACAACATGTTACCATGTGCAAAGGCAAATTCATATCTCAAAAAATGATTGATATAAAGCAAATTGAACTTATCGCTAACGCTAAAATTATGCTTTACACATCAGCCATTCAAAAACTGATACTCTGATTCAATCACAAGTTCATGTGAAAACTCTTGAGAATGTTCATAACACAAATCTGTGAAAAAGTTGACTGTAAGATGAAAGGTCGATTTTTGGTGAATATTTGAAACATGCTTGCTTGGCTAATTTCTAGGCAAATTTCCAATGAATGTCTCCCTTGCTCCTCCCCGCGCGTGCTCCAAAATCTCACACACACTCAGCCTTCCCTTGACACACGCGCGGCCAAGACGCACACGCAACATTTCAGGAGAGTGTGGGCTGACCAAGCCCCCACTCATTCCTTGGTCTTTAGCAAAGGCCCATGTGGCTCTTGATGGTATTGCATTTCCGATTTTGTATGCAATGGTAAAAAGGTCTCAAATCCTGAAACATTGATAGTGTAGGCCGAGAAACACTTTAACAAAAGCCCATGTGGATCTTGTTGGTATTGCATTTCCGATTTTGTATGCAATGGTAAAAAGTTATAAAAATCCTGAAACATTGATAGTATAGACCAAGAGTAACTACCACACCACAAATGGCCCACCATTACCCATAGGTGGCGCTACAGGCCACGCCAAAAAGCACAAATATACAAGGCTTTCTGGAATGGATAGGCTCACCAAGCCCCCTCCCTTCACTTATTGGCTTGAAAAAAAGGCCCATGTGGCTCTTGATGGTATTGCATTTCCGATTTTGTATGCAATGGTAAAAAGGTCTCAAAATCCTGAAACATAGATAGTATAGGCAAAGAAACACTTTAACAAAAAGCCCATGTGGATCTTGTTGGTATTGCTTTTCCGATTTTGTATACAATGGTAAAAAGTTATAAAAATCCTGAAACATTGATAGTATAGACAAAGAGTAACTACCACACCACAAATGGCCCACTATTACCCATAGGTCTTCCCTTGACACACGCGCGGGCTTGGCAAGACGCACACGCAACATTTCAGGAGAGTGTTCCTTGGTCTTTTGCAAAGGCCATGTGGATCTTGATGGTATTGCATTTCAGATTTTGTTTGCCATGGTAAAAAGTTATCCAAATCCTGAAACATTGATAGTAAAGGCCAAGAGTAACAACAACACTTTAACAAAAGCCCATGTGGATCTTGTTGGTATTGCATTTCCGATTTTGTATGCAATGGTAAAAAGTTAAAAACATCCTGAAACATTGATAGTATAGGCCAAGAGTAACTACCACACCACAAATGGCCCACCATTACCAATAGGTGTCGCTACAGGCCACGCCCTAAAGCACAAAGCACTTCACTTCTTGTGAAGATTAAAGCGCTTCACTTCTTGGCTTGAAATAAAGGCCCTTGTGGATGTTGATGTTATTGCATTTCAGATTTGGTATCCCATTGGAAATTCTGCAGCATTGATTTTTCTATACAGTTACAATTTGTCAAGAATATACATTTTTCAATGGTTCGCAATGCTTTACACGTAAGCCAGTCAAACAAGTTCATATGAAGACTCTTGAGAATGTTTAGTACACAAATCTGAGAAAAAGTTGACTCTAAGATGAAAGGTCGATTTTTGGTGAATCTTTGAAACATGCATGCTTGGCTAATTTCTAGGGAAATTTACAATGAAATGTGTCCCCTGCTCCTCCCCGCGCATGCTCCAAATTCTCAGACACTCATTCTTCCCTTGACACGCGCGGGCTTGGCAAGACACACACGCAACATATCAGGACTGTGTGGGCTGACCAAGCCCCCACTCATTCCTTGAATATCAGCATAGGCCCTTGAGGACCTTGGTGTCATTGCATTTCCTACTTTGTATGCAATAGTAAAAAGGTCTCCAAATCCTGACACATTGACAGTACAGGCCAAGAGTAACTACCACACTTTACCCAAAGCCCATGTGGATCCTGTTGGTATTGCATTTCCGATTTTATATGCAATGGTAAAAAGTTTTTAAAATCCTGAAACATTAATAGTATAGGCCAAGAGTAACTACCACACCACAAATGGTCCACCATTACCCATAGGTGGCGCTACAGGCCACGCCTTAATGCATAAAGATACAAGGCTTTCTGGAATGGATAAGCTCACCAAGCCCCCTTCCTTCACTTACTGGCTTGAAATAAAGGCCCTTGTGGATCTTGATGGTATTGCATTTCAGATTTGGTATGCCATTGGTAATTCTGCAGCATACATTTTTCTATACAGTTACAATTTGTCAAAAATAAACATTTTTCAATGGTTCGCAGTGTTTGGAGGAATCCGCCATTACTGCTTGCAGTTATATTTATTATTCTTGTTCCATGGAAGTCAATGGCAGCCCCTAGACCCCATCGACAACTTTTTGTGAAATTTGGCACACTCATTAAGGACAGTTTCTTCTATACCTACACCAAGTTTCATGTCTCCCATTAGACCACTCTAGCGCCACCAATGGGTCAAAGTTGGACTTGTGTTTACACACGCAACTTTTGAACCGTATGACTCATTTTCAAAAATTAAGTACCATTGGATTCCCTGGATCAAGCCGAGTTCAACGCACACCATGGCGTAAATTTCCGGTTATATAGATTTCCCGCCATTTCCGGTTTTATCAAAAACCTTTGAAAGCCTACTCCTCCTACAATTTTTGTCATATCTTCTTCAAAATCACCAGAGATGATCTTCAGACCAAGCCTCACAAAAGTTATTAAAGGAATTTTGATCCTCATAACCGTCTGTCCGGTACAGCCAATCAAATTCATCAGAAAAGCCGCCAAACAGGATGTGAAGTCATGTCTCAGCAAATCTTTGAGATATCAACACTAAACTTGGTAGATCAGAGGAAGACACTACAACATGTTACCATGTGCAAAGGCAAATTAATATCTCTAAAAATGATTGATATAAAGCAAATTTAACTTATCGCTAACGCTAAAATAATGCTTTACACATCAGCCAGTCAAAAACTGATACTCTGATTCAATCACAAGTTCATATGAAGACTCTTGAGAATGTTCATAACACAAATCTGTGAAAAAGTTGACTGTAAGATGAAAGGTCGATTTTTGGTGAATATTTGAAACATGCTTGCTTGGCTAATTTCTAGATAAATTTCCAATGAATGTCTCCCCTGCTCCTCCCCGCGCGTGCTCCAAAATCTCACACACACTCAGCCTTCCCTTGACACACGCGCGGCCAAGACGCACACGCAACATTTCAGGAGAGTGTGGGCTGACCAAGCCCCCACTCATTCCTTGGTCTTTAGCAAAGGCCCATGTGGCTCTTGATGGTATTGCATTTCCGATTTTGTATGCAATGGTAAAAATGTCTCAAATCCTGAAACATTGATAGTGTAGGCCGAGAAACACTTTAACAAAAGCCCATGTGGATCTTGTTGGTATTGCATTTCCGATTTTGTATGCAATGGTAAAAAGTTATAAAAATCCTGAAACATTGATAGTATAGACCAAGAGTAACTACCACACCACAAATGGCCCACCATTACCCATAAGTGGCGCTACAGGCCACGCCCAAAAGCACAAAGATACAAGGCTTTCTGGAATGGATAGGCTCACCAAGCCCCCTCCCTTCACTTATTGGCTTGAAAAAAAGGTCCATGTGGATCTTGATGGTATTGCATTTCCGATTTTGTATGCAATGGTAAAAAGGTCTCAAAATCCTGAAACATAGATAGTATAGGCAAAGAAACACTTTAACAAAAAGCCCATGTGGATCTTGTTGGTATTGCTTTTCCGATTTTGTATACAATGGTAAAAAGTAATAAAAATCCTGAAACATTGATAGTATAGACCAAGAGTAACTACCACACCACAAATGGCCCACTATTACCCATAGGTCTTCCCTTGACACACGCGCGGGCTTGGCAAGACGCACACGCAACATTTCAGGAGAGTGTGGGCTTACCAAGCCCCCACTCATTCCTTGGTCTTTTGCAAAGGCCTTGTGGATCTTGATGGTATTGCATTTCCGATTTTGTATGCAATGGTAAAAAGTTAAAAACATCCTGAAACATTGATAGTATGGCCCACCATTACCAATAGGTGTCGCTACAGGCCACGCCCTAAAGCACAAAGCACTTCACTTCTTGTGAAGATTAAAGCACTTCACTTCTTGGCTTGAAATAAAGGCCCTTGTGGATCTTGATGTTATTGCATTTCAGATTTGGTATCCCATTGGAAATTCTGCAGCATTGATTTTTCTATACAGTTACAATTTGTCAAGAATATACATTTTTCAATGGTTCGCAATGCTTTACACGTAAGCCAGTCAAACAAGTTCATATGAAGACTCTTGAGAATGTTTAGTACACAAATCTGAGAAAAAGTTGACTCTAAGATGAAAGGTCGATTTTTGGTGAATCTTTGAAACATGCATGCTTGGCTAATTTCTAGGGAAATTTACAATGAAATGTGTCCCCTGCTCCTCCCCGCGCATGCTCCAAATTCTCACACATTCATTCTTCCCTTGACACGCGCGGGCTTGGCAAGACACACACGCAACATATCAGGACTGTGTGGGCTGACCAAGCCCCCACTCATTCCTTGAATATCAGCATAGGCCCTTGAGGACCTTGGTGTCATTGCATTTCCTACTTTGTATGCAATAGTAAAAAGGTCGCCAAATCCTGACACATTGACAGTACAGGCCAAGAGTAACTACCACACTTTACCCAAAGCCCATGTGGATCCTGTTGGTATTGCATTTCCGATTTTATATGCAATGGTAAAAAGTTTTTAAAATCCTGAAACATTAATAGTATAGGCCAAGAGTAACTACCACACCACAAATGGCCCACCATTACCCATAGGTGGCGCTACAGGCCACGCCTTAATGCATAAAGATACAAGGCTTTCTGGAATGGATAAGCTCACCAAGCCCCCTTCCTTCACTTACTGGCTTGAAATAAAGGCCCTTGTGGATCTTGATGGTATTGCATTTCAGATTTGGTATGCCATTGGTAATTCTGCAGCATACATTTTTCTATACAGTTACAATTTGTCAAGAATAAACATTTTTCAATGGTTCGCAGTGTTTGGAGGAATCTGCCATTACTGCTTGCAGTTATATTTATTATTCTTGTTCCATGGAAGTCAATGGCAGCCCCTAGAACCCTTCGACAACTTTTTGTGAAATTTGGCACACATTAAGGACAGTTGATTCTATACCTACACCAAGTTTCATGTCTCCCATTAGACCACTCCAGCGTCACCAACGGGTTAAAGTTGGACTTGTGTTTACACACGCAACTTTTGAACCGTATTGCCCATTTTCAAAAATGAGGTACCATTGGATTCCCTGGATCAAGCCGAGTTCAATGCACACCATGGCGTAAATTTCCGGTTATATAGATTTCCGTTATTTCTGGTTTTATCAAAAACCTCTGAAAGCCTACTCCTCCTACAATTTTTGTCAAATCTTCTTCAGAATTACCAGAGATGATCTTCAGACCAAGCGTCACAAAAGTTATCAAAAATAATTTTGATACTCACAACCGTTAGTCCGGTACAGCCAATCAAATTCATCAGGAAAGCCACCAAACAGGAAATGAAGTCATATCTCAGCAGTTCTTTGAGGCAGTGACACCAAAGTTGGTATGCCTTCTCGGAACTTTATTCTGAGGATGTCCTCCAAAAATTGTGTCATGTGACTTAAAGGGGGCGTGGCCGGAAGCATAAACGTGTTTTGGCTAATAAATGTTGAAGTGTTTACCTTAATAAAGTAATTTATTTGCCTGTTGATGTCTTGTAAGATATCGAGCTTGACCATCGATAATATTTCATAACAACCGAATTGACGCGGCCACCATTTTGGATTTAATGGAAAAGTGTAAAAACCTTTTGCACGCCCCAAATTGTGTCCAATGTTTACTAAATTTGGCACAGATTATCTTCAGACGAAGCTTCACAAAGATGTCAGATGGATTTTCCATTTTCAAAACCGTTAGTTCGGTAGAGCTGATCAAAGGCGGCGGCAAAGCCGCCAAAGACACGTGAGAGCATAACTCAGCAACCATTTGTGCGATTGTCACCGAACTTGGGTTCCATCGTTCCCACGAGGGGCAGAGGAGGCCTGTGGTGTTATACCAGAAAAAAACCATTTTGAACACTCAGTACTTTGGAACGCAAACAGATATTTCAACCAAACTTGGTGTGTTGCAATGAGTGCAACAGGTTATTGTGACTTAATTGTTGCGCAAGTGCTATGGAGGCCATGTCCTGCTCTGGACTGCTTGGCCCCTCCATTGCTGCTTGCAGCTATATTTATTATTATTATTATTATTACACATCTGTCATGGGAGTCTATGGCAGCCCCAACCACATGGTCAGAAGTTGTCAAATTTGGCACACTCTTTGGCACCAGTCCCCTCATCAATGTCACCAAGTTTCACGTTTCCCATTCCAACCATCTAGCGCCACCAATGGGTCAAAGTTGAAGGTGTTTACACATGTTACTTTTGAACCATATGCCCCATTGTCCAAAATTAGGTATTGTTGGATGCCCTGGATCAAGACGAGTTCAACGCACTATATGACATCCTACCCAGTCCTATTGATTCTCCGCCATTTTGAATGTAAAGGAAAAGCGTTTTTTCGCTACTCCTCCTACAATTCTTGTCGAATCTTCTTCAAATTTGCCAGAGATGATCTTCAGACCAAGCCTCACAAAAGTTATGGTAGAGCATTTTGATCCATATTGAAGCCGCTAAAACAGGAAGTGAGATCATATCTCAGGAAATATTTGCTGAATCAACATCAAACTTGTTACTGGTGTTTGGGACCCTGTTCCAAAGAGGTCCACAAAATGTGTCATCTAACCGCTAGGGGGCGATCCTGTGTCTGATACATGTTAAATTGTGATACCAGCTGAATTGATGTGACCGCCATTTTGAATGAATGAATCGTTATTGGTAAATTACAAATATTCACCTAATTTGGCACAGATTATCTTCAGACCACAATCACTTTGACATGTCAAAATAGAACTGAATTACAGCTGTTCAAACTTTGGACAAATCCACATTTTTCCCAGTAACTGAAATCTGTGAGCACTGAGAATAGCTCACTAGGATGACTTGGTGTCCTGCCAATGTCAATGTCAGAGGTTTGAATCCAGACTAAGCTGACAAGCTTGTCATGTCTCTGATTCTCTGTTTAGCAAGACTGTAAGCCACAGCAAAGGAAGCCAGGTACACCGCAGTCACTAGATGTCGAAAGTTTCTTCTGAGTCATCTGACCTGCTTGGCCAACACATATATTTATGTGGAGGACCGTGTTTCTCAAGTGGAATGACATATTAGAAAAGCATCTAAATGTCAACATCAATATATTAATGTTTTCTGTTAAAAGCAAGCTCAGAGCCAATCAATGGAAAAGGCATCTTTAAACCACTCTGGTCTGTTGTAATGTGTATGTAAACTGAACATTTCACTTACTTGACTGTAAAGAATCACATTGTATTCTAGCTGACCAATAGCGCAAAGACAAGCTGACTAGACTGAAAATATTTTTATTATATAGCTATATAGCCGTAGTGGTACTGTAGACTCACGGTACGACTACGGCACTATGGTGGCTGGACGAATTGTACAGTACCTTAGCGGTCTGGAACGGACGACTAACAAGGTAGCAAATAACTTAACGTTATACCTGCCACTTCTATATTGTACAGTAGCCTACCTCCTCGAAGTGGTCTGGCTAAGGCCGAATCCCAATACTTCCTCTTCCCCTTACCCCTAGCCCTTAGTTTACCCCAAGCCCTTGGCCCTCGAAACTGAGGGGTAAGGGCTACATATCCCTAAGATATGGGACGCCACTTGGTTACAGGTACATCATCTAGCACGTATCAATATCTCCAAAGCAAGTAGTGTTATGCACTGATATTAAACTAAATTCGCTGCTAATGGAGTTTACTTAAAACTGTAGACATGCTAGTAAAAGAAATGCGGGACTGTTGTGCAATTCATCACTGTAACATTAGCGTACCAAACTAGCGATTTTTAGAAAGGTTTCAATTAGGAAAATGGTTGCAAATATATATGTTCAGGACTGTGTTTAACACAAAACAAGACTGTCATAATTTTTTTATCAATTAATTAAGCCGAAAATAATACATTTATTGGACTCTATGGATGATCTGGCCGCCATTGTTGCCGGTCGCGCAGTATTCACATAACCCTAGGTTCAAGTAAGCTCCCGATATTACTAGGTTTTAAGGGGTGTATACCCCTTAGTCTTAGCCCTACCCCTAGCTCAAAAAGAGTATTGGGACACCACTAGCTCTCACAGGAACGCGCAAAACTAAGGGGAAGGGGTAAGGGGGAGTATTGGGATTCGGCCTTACTCTTCTATGAAATAGCAGACTACTGTTTCAGAAAGTAGATCTACTAGCTTAGCTAGCCTAATACGCAGTAATATGGAATGTTAAAGAATGTTATGAGGACAACCTGTAAGGTTATGCTGGATTTTACAACGTCATGGAACGCGATTTAGCCGATCACAATCAAGGATGGGCACAACCAGTTTTAGATGTTTATTTTAACTATAGACCAATTATTTGTTTGTAAACATTCGGGATGCGCGCGCAATGTGGTTGCAGAAAACCGGGAAAGGATAGAATTTTAAATGGCACACACGGATAATACAAATATTTACATTTAAAAAGACCAAAAAGGTCGAGGAGGACAGCCTTTAAGAGAGAAAGCGATTACCCATTGATCTGTTGCATCAGAATTTTGATTTGGGTCACAAAAGTCTTGAAATTTGAGTGAGAATGTCGCCCGGTACAGACCGCACAGTCGAGCAGCAACCATGTCTTCACGTCATGTCACAAACTTCATAATTTGACAGTTTTACAGTCAATTCTACATATAAAAAGTCGAGCAGGGCAGCTTTCAAAAGATATGGGAATTCTGTTAGCCAGGCTAGTTTTGCCCGATCACTTGGTCAGGCTATTTAAGGGTATCGGGGTCAAATGACTTTTGTGCATAGACAATTGAAACGTAAATGTATTTGTCCAAAGGCCAAGAGCCTCAAAAAGTTTATATCAAGCCCTGCAATCCAATGGCCAGAGAAATGACCTGATCGACACTCCAAGTGTAATAGACCGGGAGAAGTTTGTCTTTTGCAACCGACATGCGCAGTTGAGCCTGCTTGACAGTTGTGTGACGTAAGGTGATAATTGGTCTATTGAAAATATATGTATCACAGACCACTGTCACATGTGTCGCCCGGGCAGTAGAGGCTAATGTCATGATGCTAACGCCTTAGCTACTGAGACTACTGTTTCCGAATATAGATGTACTAGCTTAATAATGTCAGCGTATATATCATATTGTACATTACATTTCATAATTTAGTTTTGCTTGTGCCGTTTTTAGTCAGCCTAGCTATCTCCCGGAAGTTAACGAGCTGTTAACTAAAGTTCTGCTAGATGTAGTCACGCGAGTTTTCGTTACGTTAGTGACGTTAGTAGCGTCAATGACTGGGGTTAGCAAGTTAGCTTCAATTTTCGCCACAAAACGTAATTTCTACTTAAACCGTGCAACAGAACGTAAATAAAAATACACACCCAATTATCCGAGTGTAATTATCATAGCTACATAATAAAATAATAATAATAATAACTTTTTTGAGCGGCCTTTATGGGACGGTCTCCGGAAAATTTACTTTTGATATTTATGCAATCTTTTTTTATAAAAAAAAAGGTGGATAGAAAAAAAAAGGTGGTCGGTGGATGATGCCTTTAACATGGCCCTCCACTTCACCCTACAGCATCTGGACTCCCCAGCATCCTACGCCAGGATCCTGTTTGTGGACTTCAGCTCTGCCTTCAACACCATCATCCCCGCCCTGCTATAGGACAAGCTCTCCCAGCTGAACGTGCCCGACTCCACCTGCAGGTGGATCACAGACTTCCTGTCTGACAGGAAGCAGTGCGTTAAGCTGGGAACACAAGTCTCTGACTCCCGGTCCATCAGCACCGGGATCTCATCCGTCTGTCAAACTCATGAAGTTTGCGGACGACACCACCCTCATTGGGCTCATCTCTGACGGGGACGAGTCTGACTACAGGTGGGAAGCTGACAACCCGGTGTAGCCAGAACAACTTAGAGCTCAATGCTCTTAAGACTTAAGTGGAGATGGTTGTGGACTTCAGGAAGAACACAGCCCGACTCACCCCCATCACCCTGAGTGACTCCCCAGTCAGCACTGTGGAGTCCTTCCACTTCCTAGGCACCATCCTCTCCCAGGACCTCAAGTGGGAACTGAACATCAGCTCCCTCACTAAAAAAGCACAACAGAGGATGTACTTCCTACGGCAGCTGAAGAAATTCAACCTGCCAAAGACAATGATGGTGCACTTCTACACAGCCATCATTGAGTCCATCCTCACTTCTTCTATCACCATCTGGTACGCTGCTGCCACTACCAAGGACAAGAGCAAACTTCAGCGTATCATCCGCACTGCTGAGAAGGTGATCGGCTGCAATCTGCCTTCCCTCGAGGATCGGCACACCTCGAGGTCCCTGAGGAGAGCGAGGAAGATTGTGGACGACCCTTCCCACCCTGGACACTCCCTATTTCAGCTACTCCCCTCCGGCAGAAGGCTGCAGTCCATCAAGACCAAAACCTCACGCCACAAGAACAGTTTCTTCCCATCCGCTGTTGGCCACTTTAATAAGGCCAAGGACTCACACTGACTTTAAATCACAAGCTGCACAATGACACCCTGCACCTGACACTATTGTATCGTTCTCTTGCACAATCTGTTTTTTTAGGTTAGATTGTAAATTATGACTACTTTTATTTATTCCCCTTAGTATTAGCTAGACCCCCTTAGTATTAGCTAGACTTTGCTCTTTTTGTATAGTTAGTCCACATATTTAAGTTTCAATCTTCCTATATGTTTAATGTATGCACCTCCCTGCCAAAGTAAATTCCTTGTTTGTGCAAACTTTCATGGCGAATAAAATCCCTTCTGATTCTGATAGATGAATAATGATCATTTTAAGTAAACCTAGACTCACCAGATATCGTGGGGGATGTCCATTCAGTGCCTGCAAGCACACTCAACTGTAATCTCTCTCCTGATGGTTCCCTTCTTTCTAGGACCCAGACGTGTGGGCTCTGTACGGTCACCTGCATTACCAAACTGGAGAACACAGGAAGGCTCAGGAGTGCTATGAGAGGACCCTGGACTTTGTGGTGGATGCCTCAGACACACATCCCATCTATCTGCGCCTTGGCTCAATATACCTTGAGGAGGCAAAGGTGAGATGGGCAGGGTCACACACAAATACACACGCCAACCAGTTAGTTAGATGGTTAAGTAACGGTAGTTACTTAGTAACTTAGTTACTTATGAGGTAGTTTGGGATAATCATCGTTTTGCTTTATCCTAATTTGTTGTTTTATCATAAGTTAAAACCATCTGTTTAAATCCATTTGTAGTATGAGATGGCAAAAAGGACATATTTACGTGCCTGCATGAGCACCCCATCTTGTCTGACCTGGCTGGGACTGGGCATTGCTTGTTACCGGGTAACAAAAACATACTTACTTATGCTTAGGTATATTCAATCACACACTTATTATCTTTGAGTGTAAACCTTATATATGTGTGTGTATGTGTGTGTGTGTGTGTGTGTGTGTGTGTATGCCTGGGTTTGTATGTGAATATGGATCCTCATAGCTAGGAGAGCTAACAGAAGCAGAGGATGCCTTGACCGAGGCTAACATTTTAAACAATGGGAACTCAGAGGTGTGGGGTTATCTGGCACTTGTCTGTCTACAGGTGAGTTCTGGGTGAAAACCTGTCATCTAGACTTAAGTGTCAACACCGTCTGCTCAATCCTCTGAGATTTGAGAAATCTGAGATTTCTCTGATTAACTATATATATCAAAAGATCACACCCTGATATCAACATTTTCTTAATGATTGACTATGATGCTTTTGTATTTCAGACTGGAAGGAGACCTGAGGCTGAGCAGTCCTATAAATATGCCGTGAAGGTATGTCCTGTCCCAACGCCCTCATAATCTTGAAGTTGTTTCCTAATTTGTACATACATACTAATAGTCAACACAAACAATTCCCCCCTCTTTCACAGCTTAAACTACCGAAAGAGTATGTTTTGCAAGAGATTAAGGAGCTACAAGCTCGAGTTGGCTTTGGAAATCCAAGTTTCTGAACAGGACCCTGCACCATAAAATGGAGACCATAAATACTATTTAATATGCCCTGGTATTGTTGTAATAGATATACTGTGGTATATATCAATTGCTGGTGGCATGCTTACGATGCTGGTGACGTACAGATGGCTTTCAGGCTGTCAAAAGGTTCAAACACTGGGTTGTTCAGGACAGAAAGTACAATGGGTATGGAGAACGAGTTTTATGCATTTGTATATTTATAAAAGAGTCAGTAATTAAAGTTATCCAGGAATGTTTTCTCAAATAGTCCCAATGATATTTTAAAGTTACATATATGTGTGAATGTATTCACATAAAATGTATCATTGATTAGTGGTGCTATGTGTTGGTCAACTCTTTAGTGGGGTGGAGGCTGTTGAAGACATGACTACAGACGAATAAACTGTGGAAAGTGATATACAGATGACATCACAGACAGCTTTAAGGTCTGTGATGTCATCAGTACTTCCCATTCTAGACCATAGAGTTAATACAGAGCCTGTTTAAGGAGAGCCTTGCCACTCCCTATTAAAGGTGACATGACATGCTGTTTTTGGATGCTTTTATATAGGCCTTAGTGGGCCCCTAATACTGTATCTGAAGTCTCTATCCAGAAATTCAGCCATGGTGCAGAATGATAGCCACTACAAGTAGTCCCACAATCAGCTTTCCTCAGAACGCGCTGTTTCTGTGTCTGTAGCTTTAAATGCTAATGAGGAGGAGAGGGGCGGCAACATGCGCTAATGTTTACAACGGATGTATCGCAATGGCTCGTAGCCCCCGTTGCTGAAAGATGCCTCGAATTTAGCCATTCTCATCTGATCACCCTGGTTTGCAGAGGTGCACACTCAGTCATTTCAATGTGGAGAAAGGCGGATATCGCGAGCCATAACACCAACAGCAGAACGGTTATCCAAATAACAAAGAAGTGTACAACACTAGCGTTACAGCGTTTGTATTCACACACACTTGATGCCATTTATCTTTACGTTAGCAACAGTAACTCAGCTGTTAGCTGCAGAGCTAATGTTACAGCCACATTCTAAGGGTAGCAAGCTAGGTAACCATATATAGTAAAGCAACAAAATGATATAGCGTTAGTTAACTTACTTGTCCAAGGTTTGTAGCTTGACCAAAGAGATTTAGTAATGATCCAGAATTTAATTTCAGCAAGGCCAGCTTTGTGTTGGCTCAAGTTGAGGAAATGTTTGGCGCAGACATACAACACTTTGGGAAGTTGTGTCAGCGCATTTCCAGTGAAAATACAATTAAGATACGGGTTGTGCAGAGGCTCGGATGAAGGAACTAAAAAAAGATGTGTGCTTGCATTTGTACATCCAACCACTGAGCAACTGTTGTGCTTCGTTTGTTTGCTCGCCATGATGTCTCCAGGAAAAACCGATATCGCACTCGCCCTTGCACGGTGGTAGCTCAGTTTCTCATGGGCGGGCCAGATGATCTGGTCGGGCAAAGCAGAGAGAGGGGAGGTAACCTTCCCCCGATCTACGTCACTCAGGGAGATTTTCAAACAGCGCAATTGAGCCTTCATTTTGTCAAAGGCGGAGAAGAACACGCAGGGCTTGGTTTACACTTATTGAAAATTCTAGCCACTGGGGGACCAAAGGCAGGCTAGGGGAACTCATATTAATGTTAAATAACCTCATATCATGAAGTTGTCATGTCACCTTTAAGCCCAATTGTACCGAATTTTGTTACAGTTCCACCAGAGTTCCACTGGGAGTGATTAAGGTCGATTGCTAAATGAATGGGAGTCTATGGAGCTAAACAACTAAATTTGTATCTTTTGCTCGTTGAGAAATCTCAGATTTGATTGTAGGTTTTGCATATTCAACATGGATTACAGGTCAAAAGTTGAATTAACGAGTAGTTATGTCCTTTCGATTTCTTACAGGGTAAGCCGTTGTTGCCCATAACACGCTAGCATTCTGCTAACGAATGCTGACTGGTTAATGAAGGACTGACTCTGACCAGAGATCTCGCTTGATGGCATCCGAAGCAGAACCAGAATGTCAGAGCATTAGCAACAATAGCAACAACATTAGCAAGCCAAACCTCTTTCTAGCATGTGTATTGACAGGGAGAGCCTAACCTGTCAGCTGTGTTGTCGATGCCTCAAGAGAAAAGTTGAAGTAACCAGAGCTTGCCGTCAAGCATCAGCCTCTGCCGGGTAGAAAGGGAATTTTTAGAAAAAATAAAAAGTTAACACCAACATTTAGTGGCAAAATCCATTGTTACGTATACAAATTATTTTAGATATGGTATAAGTTTAGCTAGCTTGCAAATACTGAGGGAGGCCTACGGAAGTTGAATTAGCCAATGTCGATGCTACAGTAGCAAACGTTAGTTAGCTCTACATTTCATTGGGTCTTGCAGCGCTGCTTGATTTACTGAAATTATTATGAAATGTTATGTAGCCATTTCCCTACTTTAGCAAGTTACAGTATCCCCTGCAGCGTCGGAAATACATGAGGGCAAAGGGCAACACTGCCCCGAAGAAATATCATTTTGCCCCTGATATCACTAGGAGGGGGCAATAGTAATTCCCCCAAAATTTCCTCTAATAATAATGATAACTTGATGATAACAATGATAAAATTGTGACCCGGTCCAGGTGCTATATAATGGTTTTGATTTTCACCTTGACTGATGTGCGTGTGCGTTAAGAACCGAACGTTCCCAAAAAATTGAGTGCTTCTTAATCAGACCTGTGAGTGACTGCGAGCGTGAGGAAAACTAAGGAAGCAGCAAACACAGTCTCAGTTACCATCTCAGGTTCCAAAGATGAAATTCACTCGCAGCGACCATCAAAAAATGGAAGCTAGATTGTCTTGGGGTGGACCCAATTTTTTTGAAAAGCATGTCGAACTTGTGGAGAACGAGTTGCCAAACTCGACATTGACAACGATGTTGTCAATCTGGCACAGGCGAATTCTTCTGCTGAATCTAGTTGAGCGAAAACATTAAGAAATACGTGGCCTTTCCTCACCAGCGACCAAGCTACACGCCATCACCTATGGTGATGACAAGTAATAATTATTTGTAAATTATTTAGTTTGCTTTAGCTAGTTTAACGTTAGTAAGCTAATGTTAGCTAGGTCTGATGCGTTAGTCACAAAGGCTTGCCTGCAAGTTAGCCTAGCTAACTTGACTAACGTTACACAGAGCGCAGTGAATGATTTCCCCCCCATCCTCATAAGTGACTGTCATCTTGTGGTTGAAAACCAATCTTCTATTAGGGTGAAGGGTGAAAAAAGTTTTAAAATGAATGTAATAATAAAGGTTATTGTGACTTAATTGTTGCGCAAGCAGCAATGGAGGGGCCAAGCAGTCCAGAGCAGGACATTGCCTCCATAGCACTTGCGCAACAATTAAGTCACAATAACCTGTTGCACTCATTGTAACACATTTACATTTACAATTTAGTCATTCAGCGGACGCACTTATCCAGAGCGACTTACAGTCAGTACAGGGATATTCCCCCCGAGGCAAGTAGGGTGAAGTGACTTGCCCAAGGACACAACGTCATTTGGCACGGCGGGGATTCGATCCCACAACCTTCAGATTACGAGCCCGATTCCCTCACCGTTGAGCCACCTGACTCCCCACTAACACACCAAGTTTGGTTGAAATATCTGTTTGCGTTCCAAAGTACTGAGTGTTCAAACTGTTTTTTTTTTCCTGGTATAACACCACAGGCCTCCTCTGCCCCTCGTGGGAACGATGGAACCCAAGTTTGGTGACAATCGCACAAATGGTTGCTGAGTTACGGTCTCACGTGTCTTTTGCGGCTTCGCTGCCGCCTTTGATCGGCTCTACCGAACAAACGGTTTTGAAAATGGAAAATCCATCTTACACCTTTTTGAAGCTTGGTCTGAAGATCATCTGTGCCAAATTTTGTAAACATCGGACAACATTTGGGGCGTGTAAAAGGTTTTTACACTTTTCCATTAAATCCAAAATGGCGGCCGCGTCAATTCGGTTGTTATGAAATATTATCAATGGTCAAGCTTGATAACTCATAAGACATCAACAGACAAAGAAATTACTTTATTAAGGTAAACACTTCAATAGTTATAGGCCAAAACACGTTTATGCTTCCGGCCACGCCCCCTTTTAGTCAAATGCCACAATATATGGAGGACATCCTCAGAATAAGGTTCCGAGTAGGCATACCAAATTTGGTGTCACTGCCTCAAAGAACTGCTGAGATATGACTTCATTTCCTGTTTGGTGGCTTTCCTAATGACTTTGATTGGCTGTCACGGACAAACGGTTGTGGGGATCAAAATGCTCTACCAAAACTTTTGTGCGGCTTAGTCTGAAGATCATCTCTGGTAATTTTTAAGAAGATTTGACAAAAATTGTAGGAGGAGTAGGCTTTCAAAGGTTTTTGATAAAACCGGAAATAGCGGAAAATCTATATAACCGGAAATTGACGCCATGGTGTGCATTGAACTCGGCTTGATCCACGGAATCCAATGGTATCTCATTTTTGAAAATGGGTCATACGGTTCAAAAGTTGCGTGTGTAAACATAAGTCCAACTTTGACCCGTTGGTGGCGCTAGAGTGCCCAAGTATGGGACATGAAACTTTGTGAATTGGACCAGGGGACTGTCCCCAATGAGTGTGCCAAATTTCAAAACTTTCGACCATGCGCTTATGGGGGCTGCCATAGACACCCAGTCCTAAGAATAATAATAATAATACTAACAATAACAATAGGTGCCTCGCAGCTTCGCTGCTTGGCCCCTAATAATAATAATAATAAATATAGCTGCAAGCAGCAATGGAGGGGCCAAGCAGTCCAGAGCAGGACATGGCCTCCATAGCACTTGCACAACAATTAAGTTACAAAAACCTGTTGCACTCATTGCAACACACCAAGTTTGGTTGAAATATCTGTTTGCGTTCAAGATAACTGAGTGTTCAAAGTGTTTTTTTCTGGTATAACACCACAGGCCTCCTCTGCTCCTCGTGGGAACGATGGAACCCAAGTTTGGTGACAATCGCACAAATGGTTGCTGAGTTATGCTCTCACGTGTCTTTGGCGGCTTTGCCGCCGCCTTTGATCAGCTCTACCGAACAAACGGTTTTGAAAATGGAAAATCCATCCGACATCTTTGTGAAGCTTCATCTGAAGATAATCTGTGCCAAATTTTGTAAACATTGGACAAAATTTGGGGCGTGCAAAAGGTTTTTACACTTTTCCATTAAATCCAAAATGGCGGCCGCGTCAATTCGGTTGTTATGAAATATTATCGATGGTCAAGCTTGATAACTCAGAAGTAATGATAAATAATAATAATAATAATAATACTAACAATAACAATAGGTGCCTCGCAGCTTTGCTGCTTGGCCCCTAATAAAACTAACAATAACAATAGGTTTCCTCCTGACGGAGGAATCCTAATAATACTACCAATTACAATAGGTGCCTCGCAGCTTCGCTGCTTGGCCCCTAATAATACTACCAATTACAATAGGTGCCTCGCAGCTTTGCTGCTTGGCCCCTAATAATACCACCAATAACAATAGGGTTCCCTCCTACCGGAGGAACCCTAAATATAGCTGCAGGCAGCAATGTCGATCTCGCCCTGCATTCTTCCCTCACTCGTGAACAAGACCCCGAAATACTTGAAGTCCTCCGCTTGGGTCAAGATTTCCTTCCCGACCCGGAGATGGCACTCCACCCTTTTCCGGTCGATAACCATGGCCTCAGATTTGGGGGTGCTGATTCGCATCCCAGCCGCTTCATATTCGGGTGCGAACCGCTCCAGTGAGAGCTGAAGGTCGCGGCCCGATAAAGCCAACAGGACCACATCATCTGCAAAAAGCAGTGACCCAATCGTGAGGCCACCAAACCGGACCCCCTCAATACCCTGGCTGCGCCTAGAAATTCTGTTCATATAAGTAATGAACAGAATCGGTGACAAAGGGCAGCCCTGGCGGACTCCAACCCTCACCGGAAACAAGTTTGACCTACTGCCGGCAATGCAGACCAAACTCTGGCACCGGTCGTACAGGGACCGGACAGCCCCGATCAGGGAATCCGGTACCCCGTACTCTTGGAGCACCCCCCACATGAGCCCCCGAGGGACACGGCTTTTCCAAATCCACAAAACATGTGTAGACTGGTTGGACGAACTCCCATGTACCCTCCAGGGTTAAAATGCCACCCTTTTGAAAGTGACAAGTTTGAAGCGTGTTCTGTAAGGCCAGCTGTGCTCTGGGCAGGCCCATTATGCAGAGATACATTCTTTAGAAGCTTTGATTGCAACAAAAACTTTATGAATGGGAAGATACACTTTAGTAAAGGACGTGTATGTAATGTAAGGACAACAATTACATTAAGGCCTATAGGTATAGTTATTTATATAAATATTTATGTATACATATTTTATACAATATAGCGAGGTAGCTGACTTCACCACTCCTGAATGTGCCGTTCATCAACCCCAAGTTTGAGTGCTACAGGTCTGTTGCTGCTTGTGAGTGCTTTCTGCACAGCTTTCTGTTTGAAAGCTAAAGTATAAGAAAGTTTTGGCATGCTACTTCAGATTTCTACACAAAGTAGAGACAGGCGCAGCTTCAATCTTACACTCAGCGTTTGTTTGACCTCCTTGTCTAGTTGTTTGTCTGCAGCGTTTAATCAAAGAAATATGGTATATGACAGCTATATTTTTTTATGTAACTGGCCTTTCTTACATCACAAGTGGCCGCAGCTTTGCCCCTATTGGTCTAGGACTTCCCCTAGCTGCATTGCAAATCAAGAATAGAGCTTTTCATTGGGCCCAGTGGCAAACTGTCTGAGGAATGCTTCTTGTCCAATAAAATAGACTTACTTGAATGGAACTAATTATTGTGCACACATTTATATTCCAGTTATAAACAAACATCAACTATATTGTACATGGACAAAGTTGCTTCCTAATTGCATTCACTCTTATTTCATAGCTTTTGTGATTTCAAAGTAGAATAACTACATATGTGTCTTCCATAAACATACATACTGAATTTTAAATCAATTGTAGTCAGTGTAGATACATGTGGTAATATGTCCATGTCATTGTTGTGTTGGAAATGTATTTGAATGCTGGGTGGTTAACTATTTCTTATTGTATGATCTGTGTGAGATGTAAGCAAGGTAAATATTATGTGAGGTGTTCAGATAGATAGCAGTTTTAGAATAAACGAATACTTTATTGGCAATGAACAAAATATACAAATTAAAGGCAAATGAATAAGTAAATTGAAGATAGGTAAAAGAACCTATGTCGAGCAGAGTCATCCTTTTTGAGGTTGTCAAATATCACCAGACATGGACTTCTGCCTAAATTGACATGCACCAACTTAAAGCAATGAGTTTCTACAACCATTAGCACAGTTATTCAATTTGTTGATTCTACTCTTACTGCAAGACTATATTTAAGTTGTTGTCTGAAATTCTTTGTCGGCAACTATTTATGGAGGAACCATCCCTCAACAAATTGCTTTGGTCATGCTTTCTTAAAAGTCTAGTCCTTAGTTTAGATGTGCCAAAGAAGATGATAACATGACCAAGCTGTGTTTGGTTGATTCAACTGTATAGTTCTGAAGAAGAAGACCTTCTGTTTCTTTTAACAGTAGAATTAGCTGTGGCCAAACTAATCACAGAATGCCTACTAGTCTAAAATGTCTACTACACTAAGGAGTGAAGGTGGGAGCTTGGTACTGTTGGAGCCATATACTGTTATGGTTTTTGAGTCAAACAACTTGCTAAATGATTAAATGTCAAATCCAACTTTAAATGTATAAAAGAGAGAAATAAACCTAGAGGTTTAAAAGGATACGTTTGTTTAAACAAACTACAGACAGGATTTGGGGAAAAAGCTCTAGATATTAGACAAGCATACATATTTTAAATTTTCACAATTAATCTACTTTTCATCTTACATTAAACTTTTTTTCAGATTTGTGGGGGTGCCGTTATAGGTTAGCTCCTCATGAGAAATAAGGCATATGTAATGAATTTCAGAATTTTGGGACAAATGGGATGCAAATGGCGTCACTTTGAAAATGGTGGGTCATTTGTGGTGTGGTAGTTATTCATGGCCTATACTATCAATGTTTCAGGATTTTGAGAACATTTTACTATTGCATACAAAATTGGAAATGCAATACCATCAAGATCCACAAGGCCTTTGCTAGAGACTAAGGAATGAGTGGGGGCTTGGTCAGCCCACACTGTCCTGAAAGGTTACGTGTGCGTCTTGTCAAGCCTGTGTGTCAAGGGAAGGCTGAGTGTGTGTGAGGATTTGGAGCACGCGCAGGCAGGAGGAGGGGAGAGAGGATTTAGCCAAAAAGTTCTGAAATAAGCCAAAAATGTATTTTTACAATATTCACTAAAAATCTCCCCCCTTGAGTCACCACCTTACCGCGGTGGTGGGGTTTGCGTGTCCTAGTGATCCTGGAAGCTATGTTGTCGGGGGCTTTATGCCCCTGGTAGGGTCTCCCAAGGCAAACAGGTTCCAGGTGAAAGACCAGACAAAGCATGGCTCAAAAAACCAACCATGAAGAAACACAACAATGGTTCTCAGTTGCCCCTGCCCGGAAGCGGGTCACCGGGGCCCCCCCTTGGAGCCAGGCCCGGGGGTGGGGCTCGATGGCCATGGGGGTCGGGTGCAGTGTGAGACGGGCGGCGGCCGAAGGCGGGGGCCTTGGCGGTCCGATCCTCGGCTGCAGAAGCTAGCTTTAGGGACGTGGAACGTCACCTCGCTGGCGGGAAAGGAGCCTGAGCTGGTGCGCGAGGTAGAGAGTTTCCGGCTAGATATAGTCGGCCTCGCCTCGACGCACAGCACAGGCTCCGGAACCAGTCTCCTTGAGAGGGGCTGGACTCTCTTCCACTCTGGAGTTGCCCTTGGTGAGAGGCGTCGAGCTGGGGTGGGAATACTTGTTTCCCCTCGGTTCGGCGCCTGTACATTGGGGTTCACCCCGGTGGATGAGAGGGTAGCCTCCCTCCGCCTTCGGGTGGGGGGACGGGTCCTCACTGTCGTTTGTGCTTATGCACCAAACGGCAGCTCAGTGTACCCACCCTTTTTGGAGTCTCTGGAGGGGGTGCTGGAAAGCGCTCCTCCCGGGGATTCCCTCGTCCTCCTGGGGGACTTCAATGCTCATGTGGGCAATGACAGTGAGACCTGGAGGGGCGTGATTGGGAGGAACGGCCCCCCCTATCTGAACCCGAGTGGTGTTCTGTTGTTGGACTTCTGTGCTAAACACGGCTTGTCCATAACGAACACCATGTTCAAGCATAAGGGTGTCCATATGTGCACCTGGCACCAGGACACCCGAGGTCTCAGTTCGATGATCGACTTCGTAGTTGTGTCGTCGGACTTGAGGCCGCATGTCTTGGACACTCGGGTGAGGAGAGGGGCAGAGCTGTCAACTGATCACCACCTGGTGGTGAGTTGGCTCCGATGGTGGGGGAGGACGCCGGTCAGGCCTGGCAGGCCCAAACGTAATGTGAGGGTCTGCTGGGAACGGCTGGCGGAACCCTCTGTCAGAAGGAGCTTCAACTCCCACCTCCGGGAGAGCTTCGATCATGTCTCGGGGGGGGGGCGGGGACATTGAGTCCGAATGGGCCATGTTCCGGGCCTCCATTGTTGAAGCGGCTGACCGGAGCTGCGGCCGCAAGGCGGTCGGTGCATGTCGCGGCGGTAACCCTCGGACCCGGTGGTGGACTCCGGAGGTGAGGGATGCCGTCAAGCTGAAGAAGGAGGCCTATCAGGCTTTATTGGCTGGTAGGACTCCTGAGGCAGCTGATGTGTACCGGCAGGCCAAGCGGAACGCGGCTTTGGCGGTCGCGGAGGCAAAAACCCGGGCATGGGAGGAGTTCGGCGAGGCCATGGAGAATGACTTCCGAACGGCTTCAAAAAGGTTCTGGACCACCATCCGGCAACTCAGGAGGGGGAAGCAGTGCTCTGTCAACACTGTATACGGTGGGGACGGTGCGCTGCTGACTTAGACGGGGGACGTCCTGGATCGGTGGAAGGAATACTTTGAAGACCTCCTTAATTCCACCAACACACTTTCCGACGTGGAGGCAGAGTCTGGGGACATCGGGGGGGGCCCTTCTATCTCTGGGGCCGAGGTCGCCGAGGTGGTTGAAAAGCTCCGCGGTGGCAGGGCCCCTGGGGTGGACGAGGTCCGCCCGGAGTTCCTTAAGGCTCTGGATGTTGTAGGGCTGTCTTGGTTGACACGACTCTGCAACATCGCGTGGACATCGGGGACAGTGCCTCTGGACTGGCAGACCGGGGTGGTGGTTCCCCTCTTAAAAAGGGGGACCGGAGGGTGTGCTCCAACTTTAGGGGGATCACACTCCTCAGCTTCCCTGGGAAAGTCTATTCAGGGGTCCTGGAGAGGAGGGTCCGCCGGATTGTCGAACCTCGGATTCAGGAGGAGCAATGTGGTTTTCGTCCTGGCCGTGGAACAGTGGACCAGCTCTATACCCTCCGCGGAGTCCTGGAGGGTACATGGGAGTTTGCCCAACCAGTCTACACATGTTTTGTGGATTTGGAAAAGGCGTTCGACCGTGTCCCTCGGGGGCTCATGTGGGGGGTGCTCCGAGAGTACGGGGTACCGGATTCCCTGATCGGGGCTGTCCGGTCCCTGTACGACCGGTGCCAGAGTTTGGTCCGCATTGCCGGTAGTAAGTCGAACTTGTTTCCGGTGAGGGTTGGACTCCGCCAGGGCTTCCCTATGTCACCGATTCTGTTCATTACCTATATGGACAGGATTTCTAGGCGCAGCCAGGGTGTTGAGGGGGTCCGGTTTGGTGACCTCAGGATCGGGTCGCTGCTTTTTGCAGATGATGTGGTCCTGTTGGCTTCATCGGGCCGTGACCTTCAGCTCTCACTAGAGCGGTTCGCAACCGAATGTGAAGCGGCTGGAATGCGAATCAGCACCTCCAAATCTGAGGCCATGGTTATCGACCGGAAAAGGGTGGAGTGCCATCTCCGGGTCGGGGAGGAGATCCTGAACCAAGTGGAGGAGTTCAAGTATCTCGGGTCTTGTTCACGAGTGAGGGAAGAATGGAGCGCGAGGTCGACAGGCGGATCGGTGCGGCGTCCGCAGTGATGCGGGCTCTGCATCGGTCCGTCGTGGTGAAGAGGGAGCTGAGTCGAAAGGCGAAGCTCTCTATTTACCAGTCGATCTACGTTCCTACCCTCACCTATGGTCACGAACTATGGGTAGTGACCGAAAGAACGAGATCGCGAATACAAGCGGCCGAAATGAGCTTTCTCCGCAGGGTGTCCGGGCTCTCCCTTAGAGATAGGGTGAGAAGCTCGGTCATCCGGGAGGGGCTCAGAGTAGAACCGCTGCTCCTCCGCGTCGAGAGGAGCCAGCTGAGGTGGCTCGGGCATCTGATTAGGATGCCTCCTGGACGCCTCCCTGGTGAGGTGTTCCGGGCACGTCCCACTGGGAAGAGGCCCCGGGGAAGACCCAGGACACGCTGGAGGGACTATGTCACTCGGCTGGCCTGGGAACGCCTCGGGGTCCCCCAGGAAGAGGTGGTGGAAGTGGCCGGGGAGAGGGAAGCCTGGGCCTCCATGCTTAGGTCGTTGCCCCCGCGACCCGATCCCCGGGCAGATGACGACGACGACGACGACTAAAAATCTACTTTTCATCTTACATTCAACTTTTTTTCAGATTTGAATACTAAACATTCTCAAGAGTCTTCATATAAACTAGTGATAGTATCAGAGTATCCGTTTTAGACCGGTGGATGTGTAAAGCATTATTTTAGCGTTAGCGATAAATTCGATATGCTTTATATTAGTCATTTTTTAAGATATTAAGTCAATGTTTCACATGGGAACATGTTGTAGTGTCTTCCACCGAAATACCAAGTTTGGTGTTGATATCTCAAAGATTTGCAGAGATTTTACCCAACTTCCTTTTTGGTTCCTTTGTTGATGATTTTGATTGGCTGTACCGGACAAACGGTTTTGAAAATCAAAAATCCTATTGAAAACTTTTGTGAGGCTCAGTCCGGAGATCCTCTCTGGCAACTTTGAAGAAAATTCAACCAAAAATGTGAGTAGCGAAAAAACATGTTTCCTTAATCTTTATTGTACAGAAAAATCCAATATGGCGGCCGTTATAGGTTATAGAGGCTTTTTTGTTCCTCATGAGAAATAAGGCAGGAATGGCAAATATCCATACTTACATTGCCACTAACCCCCTGACATCCCTTGCCCACCCCTATATGCACATAGAGTAAAATTACATTCTGAAGATCAAAATACACTGACTAATTTGTAATATTAAATTTCATTTTTTATTCCAAGACAAACTGTTATTAAACTTTCTAGCACTTCTTCTGGTTTTACTCCTTCTTCCTCTTCTTCCTGGCCACCTCTAAGGGCATTAAATGTTGATGATCCAAGCCAACTCCTTCAGCTGAGTAACAGCCTGGGAATGGCCCCTCACCACAAGATCAATGGAGGACAAGGCCTGTAGGTTCTTACTTTTGAGAGGTAGTTTGTTTTACTTGCCACAAGCTGTGTATGCCTTGGTCACCTTCCTAATAAAATCCATGACAGTAGGAGATTTCTTTAAGACGGCAAGGGAAGCTTGGTTTCCCCTAAAACAGGGGTACTCAATTAGAAACTCAAAAGGTCCACTCACCAAATTTCCATTCAGTCCAGGGTCCGGAACGGACCATGGTTTATTTTTCTGGCCCTTACTTCTCCCATTGACTCCCATTCAAAATAGACGTAGGTTTAGGAGGGCACAGTGCCCGTGCCCCTGGGCATCTGTCTCCCATTAGACCAGAGTTCTGGGGGTAATTTTGTTCAAAGTGTGTGTCATAGTGATATTTCATATTAGCTCTACCACTTTTGACAAAGGCAATCGTCTCAATGCAGATTAAACTCATCGGTTTTGTGCTCCCCACCGGCAACACAAATGCGTTCTTGTCAGTCCATTCTGTCTGAAATTTGTGATTTTCGGAATCAACTTTTCGCTGGGTTTTGTCACGCCATGATTTTTGCTAAGGAAGAAACAGGTAGGCTAGCTACCGTTAGCAAATAGATTATCCTGCGTTGTGGCGAATGACACACATAACCTGCGTGACCCACAGAGGTTGCGGCCAACGTTGAGTGAGTGGGTTGTCATGGTGATTAGAGTTATTATAGCTCCTGATTAGAGCTTTCGATTGGACACGGAAGATATAAAGCACATCTAGTAGGAAAGAAATATAGGCTATAGCACAACATCACTCACCAATTAATTGCATCTAGGACTGGAGTCAGTTTATTTAGTACCCACCGCAGACACTAAAAGATACGCAGCAAGAAGAAACACTAGTGGTTCACGCTTGCGCGCGTAGGCTACTGGTGATTTGCTTATTTCCTATTTACTTGTTTGGTGGAGGCAATCCAGAATTACTGTTGGTGCAATTATAATCAGACACCCCCTCCCCCCCTTAAAAAAAACTCTTCGGATCTGCACGATTCACGCAAGTCACCCAAACTGACGTGAAAAAAGCGGGAGGCGCCGAAAAGCGCGCTGTTTGCATCCCTGCTAACCGCTCAGCCACCTGACTCCCTCTGGATAAGAGCATCTGCTAAATGACTAAATGTTGTTTCACAAGTTTCAAAAAGTTCCCCCAATTTAAAAAAACATGCCCCTGGATGTCAGTGGGGGCAAAAATTGCCTCATCTTGGGACAAAGCCACTTTTTGTGTTTTGCTAAATGCAGAATTCAGTCAAATAAAATCGGTAAAATAGACGTAATGAGTGGCACATAAGTATATACAAGAGTATATTTCTCTTCAAGACTTGCCCTACCAAAAAATCCACTTGTCACGGACAAGCCCTGTCGAGCCCTGTAGTACAGAGGTTTTCAACCGGGGGTCCGCGGTGGCATTGCAGGGGTTCCGCGACACGAGCCTATGTTGATCAGTCCACCGCATATAAAAAAATATATATAAATTTGCTACACAGATTTTTCTAGATTTCTTTGAGTAAAAAAAAATAATATATATATATTTTATTCGTGTTCAGGATCTCACATACACATATTAAAATTTTTCAGATTCTATGTGTATTGTTTGAGGTTTTTAAGTAGATATATCTCGATTTGTTTGAGATTTTTAAATAAAAGCAACATGGAAAACCAAATGTTAAAACGTCCTTTTATCCACATGCAAGCACGCACACACACACGTAGGCACGCACACACACAAATAGGCATGCGCACGTGCAGGCACATCAGTGGGCAGCGGATTACTTTCTAGTAAGGATGGTGGTCCCTTGGACAAAACCAGTTGAAAACCCCTTAAGTCTGTGAAATAAACTGTTAAAGGGGATTTGATGATCACTACACGTCAGTGTTATTTCAACTCCCATAGTGTTAAATTTCACACTTTCCCTGAGTTTATATAATTCTCACCTGTTCAGAGTTGAAAGTGAAACACTTTGGATAGGGTTAATATTTTAACTCCATAATAGTGTTAAAAATGTAACACTCAGTGTTGTCTCTTAACACATGTAAGAGTAATTTTTACACTTAATTTGTGTTAATTCCAAACATTCAGTGTTATTTTATGATACTTGAAATAGTATTTGTAACTCTTAATCGTGTTACTCCTTTACTCTGAAAATGTTCATTTAAATCATTCAGTGTTATTATAACACTTTAAAGTATATTTGTGACAGTTGTGTTACATTCAATGTTCTAAAAATGCTTTTTCACTACAGGAAAAAATTTATGAATTCATAATTTTAAATAGACAAAAATATCCAAGCACTATACAACTGAAGTCTATGCACATTTACAGAGAAAATAATGGTAAAATATAAAGGCTATCATCTCCACCACTTTGTGCACTTCGTGCACTTTGTCATTCAAAAGGCTTATAAATGTTAAGACAGTCTGCTTTCATCACATCTTTTTCATCATTTTCAAACACTTTGTAGGCACGAAAGTGCTCACTGAAATGGTCAATCATAAGCTTGTTCACTATGAAGTAGATCACACTGTTGACTAGAAGTATTTTTTTTATTCTGCAAAACACAGACATTTCCTGTTCTATGACTCTGCAAATTACTAACCCGGCTCTGTACTCTACCCCACTGATCCTTACCCAGTTAGTAGAGAAGATGTCTTTTGGTAAAGTGGGCAGGGTTTGGGTGAACATTTCACCAGTTTCCTCATTGTCCACATTAAATGTTGTCAAAGGTCCGTACTCAACATGGTTCAATGGAGATTTTTCCCGATTGGATGCAATGGACATTTAGTTTTTTGGCAAGCGATACAGTGATGTTCTTAAAGTTTTAAGTTGAAGTTCTCCTCAGGGCTGCGTCCCATCTCCTCAGGGTTGTGTCCTTTCTCCTCTGCTCTTCTCCCTGTACACCAACAGCTGTACCTCGAGTCATCTGTCTGTCAAACTCTTGAAGTTTGCGGACGACACCACCCTCATTGGGCTCATCTCTGACGGGGACGAGTCTGACTACAGGTGGGGAGCTGACAACCTGGTGCAGCCAGAACAACTTAGAGCTCAATGCTCTTAAGACAGTGGAGATGGTTGTGGACTTCAGGAAGAACACAGCCCCTCTCACCCCCATCAACCTGAGTGACTCTCCAGTCAGCACTTTGGAGTCCTTCCGCTTCCTAGGCACCATCCTCTCCCAGGACCTCAAGTGGGAACTGAACATCAGCTCCCTCACCAAAAAAGTACAACAGAGGATATACTTCCTACGGCAGCTAAAGAAATTCAACCTGGCAAAGACAATGATGGTGCACTTCTACACAGCCATCATTGAGTCCATCCTCACTTCTTCTATCACCATCTGGTACGCTGCTGCCACTGCCAAGGACGAGAGCAGACTGCAGCGTATCATCCGCACAGCTGAAAAGGTGATCAGCTGCAATCTGCCTTACCTCGAGGTCCCTGAGGCGAGCGAGGAAGATTGTGGCCAACCCCTCCCACCCTGGACACTCCCTGTTTCAGCTACTCCCCTCCGGCAGAAGGCTGCGGTCCCTCAAGACCAAAACCTCACGCCACAATAGCAGTTTCTTCCCATTCGCTGTTGGCCACTTTAACAAGGCCAAGGACTCTCACTGACTTTTAATCACAAGCTGCACAATGAAACTCTGCACATTGCAATTTGCACTATTGTATCGTTCTGTTGCACTATCTGTTTTTTTAGGCTAGATTGTAAGTTATGACCATTTATATTTGATATATTATTTTATTCCTTGTCCACCCTTAGTATTAGCTAGACTTTGCTCCTTTTGTATAGTTAGTCCACATATTTTAGTTTCAACATTCCTATATGTTTAATGTATGCACCTCCCTGCCAAAGTAAATTCCTTGTTTGAGCAAACATTCATGGCGAATAAAATCCCTTCTGATTCTGAAGTGTGCTTTTGAAAACCCTGTGTTTTGCCTCGAATCCCATACTCCACATATGTATTAACGGTCCAATTTTTCGTATACAAGACGGGTAATGTAACATAAAATGATGTTTAGGTATCGGGTTTCTACCTGGATACAAGTGTTTGAACCAGGCATGATGTTCGATTATTAAATGCTTCAAATGCACAGTCATGCCTAGTGTAACAGATGGAGAGAAGATGATGTTAATTATCTGCAGTAAGAGCAACAGCAAAGGCCAGTTCTGGTTTCCTTCTGGCACAATGTCACCAAAAATCAAAGGAATGTTTCTGTAGAGTCTGAATAGAGTTGAGTCCTATATTATTGGGGTGTGCTTGCCTTCAACGAGCACAAACCATTGTTATCTCACATATATATTTATTATTATTTATTTTTGCCCCCCTAAGGCTCAGTCAATATTTGGACTACATACACAACGTCGGTGTCAAAAGTTTAGTCTTGGTAGCGATTGAGTTGCTTGTATTTGGATTTACGTTTCGTTGCACAGTTTAGGAGGTTACAACGTTTTTGTGGCGACAAAATGCTTTTTGTCGACGAAGGGTAATCTTTGCTAGCTAACGTCACCACGTCAACACACGTTAGCAACGAAGCATGGATACAACGTGATAGAGACTTTCTAGCTCGCAAATTGGAGCTTGGATTACGAGTGAAAAATACCACCCCCAAAAAATCACAACCATTTGGCTTTGTAGAGAAAGCGATTTAGAGTGGAACTGCAATCTCGGATTTTTGATTAAGGTCGTGAAAGTCTGTGTAATTTGAGCGAGTGCAGGTCGCCCGTGAGACCGCCTAGTCTTTTAGGCGGCAGCCATGCTAGAAAGCGTCATAGTAGTTGTTTAGACGTTAGCCTCAAAGTCACAGACTAGGCTCGCCCACTGGCAGTGTAGTAGCCTACAGTACTGTCTTCAAAGCCACAGCTATGGCTAAACTTTGTTATGTCTTATTACACGGCTGTTCTTAATGCTCTAGAATGCTCCATTCACTTGAATGGGGCTTCCCAAACGTTCTGCGGTGAACAATTTCTCATATTTGACCGCTGTCAAGGGAAATGGCCTTTTGCCTCGGATTCACGTCTTTCGCAGCACTACGCAAACAGTCCGGTAACTTTTCAACCCCAGCGTACTCTGTTGCTTAGCGACGTCAGCTGATTTGAAGCCTACATAATGTTCAAAGTCGATGAAGTTCAACGTCTTTGGCGAACTATTTCTCTGCTGATCAACAATACGAATGATAACAAATACATTTTAAAGACACACTTGCCTCGGATTCACGTCTTTCGCAGCACTACGCAAACAGTCCGGTAACTTTTCAACTCCAGCGTACTCTTTTGCTTAGCGACATCAGCTGATTTGAAGCCCTCTGTGTTAAGTTATTTTTGTTGGCAAGTAGCCGTGTAATAAGCGGGATAATTTATAGAACGCCGGTCATTATCGGGGAAATAAGCCCCTTCAGGGCGAAACAAAACCCCTTACGCTTCGTGCTGTTCGCCCTGTCGGGTCTATATCCCTTACAAAAGAAACGTTCTAATTTCCTGAGCTTTCAAACTATCAATGGTGTGGATAGCAACGGCCGCTAGCTTGCCTTTGAATTTTGAATTAGCCATATTGAACTTATTTACGTTTTGGGGGGCTTATTTTCAGTTAGCAGACAGTACTATTTGAATCGCAATTCCATCTGAAATACTGTCAGTGACAACGTTGTTACAGTAGCTTGTTTCAAAGGGGGTTGCTTGTTTCAAAGGCTGTTCTTAATAAATTATGCAATATGAGTACTAAATATGAGTAGGCTAAATGCTTGATTGAAATAAAAAAATATCACTATAAGGGAAAACGGACCCACCTGCAACTAAAGCAAGCAAGCACACCCTACAATTTCTCCAGAAATGGTACCCTCTCTAGTTATTATTTCTTTTTGCCCCCCTAAAACTTTGTCAATATTTGGACTACATAGACAACCTAGGTGTCAAACGTTTCGTCTTGGTTGCCATTGAGTTGCTTGTATTGGGATTTACGTTCTGTTGCATGGTTTAGTAGAAATTAAGGTTTAGTGGCGAAAAGTGAAGCTAACGGTGGCTAACTTGCTAGCCACAGTCACTGACGCTACTAACGTCACAAAAACTTGCATGACTATCTCTAGCTGAACATTAGTTTAGCAGCTTGTTAACTTCTGGGAGATGGCTAGGCTAACTGCTTTACTGCAAGGCAGCTGCAGAAACGTCACAAGCAAAGAGGCCTGGGTGATAACTATTTGATCATTTTACTTTGTGATATGACACACAGTTGTAATGTGTAATGTACAATACAAACTAATATTATTAATGAAGTACATTTCGGAAACAGTAATCTACTATTTCACTGAAGCATTAGCATCATGACATTAGCCTCTGTTGCCCTGGCAACATATACTACAGTGGTCTATGTTGCCTCCCCAGGAGACCTGGTAGGATCTTCCCGACGGGTAGGAGTAGATCAACTGAAGTGCAGTTTCAGTGATGCCCATCTCAGAAAGTCTAGCGAGCAGGATCTGATGGTTCACCGTATCAAAGGCTGCAGAAAGGTCCAGCAGAATGATGACGGATGACCTTGAAGCAGCTCTGGCAGACTGGAGGGAAGTAGTGACTGACAGCAGGGCAGTTTCAGTGGAGTGGAGTCTTGAAGTCTTGATTGGTTGGGGTCTAGCAGGTTGTTCTGAGAGAGAAAGTTTGACAGTTGGTCTTACAAATATTGCACAGCTTCTCAGGTGGTTTGCACAGTGGTCTTGACTGAAACGGTTAACGAATTATTATAATAATTATTAGGGGTGTGCCATTATTGGCGTTAACGTGCTGTGTTAACGTGAGAACGCAAAGCATCCCTTAGCTAATGTGGAATATGCCGGGCCAAGCACTGATGTAGAGCAGGGGAAGAGTTGTCGTCAAACTACTATGTTAGAGTGCAACCGAGACAAGCCCATCAGCACAGCTCTATCAGCCAAGCTAACTAATCTCCTTGCATACCTGGCTCGAGAAACCCGTTCTCAAAGACTTACTTTTAGTCATTATTTGGGTAGCACACATATTCTGAATGCCTTCGGCGGAATTTAAATGAGCAATTTTAATCTAGATTAATTCCAAGATTACAGTGAGATTAATCTAGATTAAAAAAATATCTATGCCCACCACTAATAATTGGGGTGTGCTTGCCTTCAGCGAGCACAAACCATTGTTATCTCACATTTATATTATTATTAATAAAGAGGGAAATATTATGACAATATGACTATTGTGAAGACAGCCAGCGGGTCAGCATATTTTTGTGATTTGTTTAAAACTTGGAATTTGAGTGTGACCGCGTCTTGTTTTGACCTCAGCCTCACAGTCAGACAGGCAGTGTATAGGAGTAGGACATTGCCATGCCACAGCTATGGCTAAACTTTATTATGTCAAAAGAAACATTAGATTACAAGTAAACGATTTGTGGGTGAAATGATCATGACCTGTGGTTTCAAACCAGTGTAGCTCACTGCAACGCTGTAGCCTACTATAGTCTAGTACTTTAGCTAGCTAACAAAAACATCTCCACAGCTGTTTACAGTAGAAAGTCAAACGAAATGGCGGCACATGTTTGGCACTACCCTTACTTAAATCAAAAGTAATTCAATTGGTGAAACTATCTACTAACCTGAACTCCATTGCCACAGCCTAAACGTTGTCAATCTGTTCATGAAAATAATTAATTTCAGCCTTGACCGTACAATGGAAGTAATGTTAAATCGAATTCAACCAACGCAATCGCTACCAAGACAGTCTAGTAGTAGTAGCCTACAATTTACCAGGGCAGCTTCTCTACACAGCAGGTCTATATCGCATTTTGCCTTGTTACTGACAATTAGGTCAATTTTTACACCGGTCTGCCAAATGTATTCGTTTTGATGCAACTATGAGGTTGCTGATCACCATTCCCTCTTGCAGGGGAAGTAACAACTTTGTTTCACAAGCATTCTTTGTTACTTCAAACTTCTGCTGGGCGTCTAGCATATGGTCTAGCTCAGCGTTTCTCAAACTTTTCCCCTGGCGACCCCCCAAAATTCCGTGGTGACGTTTGGCGACCCCCTATTCTCATGACTAGTGGAAACATGGGGGAAACCGGTGTTGTATCAGCCGATGCATGACTCTCTGGATTGGCACCCCTTCACGGGAGCGCGCACGATTCAAAGAGTGAAGGATTTCGTCTTGATATCGCATCCAAAAGAAGGGGAGACAGAAGTCTCACATTTAGGGATGGGTATCGTTAATTTTTATCGATATCAATACCAGTTTTTAGACTGCTTAACGATTCGAGTCTTTATCGATACCACTATCGATACTTTTCTATTTCTTAAGTAAAACAGATGTAAAATAGAACAAGGGGAACGTGTTGCTCTCAGGAGGAGGCTGGCTAAAAGGCGCAAATAGGCACAATGGATCTGACTCTGGCTATATCTAAATCTGTCCACAACCTGGATGTGTAACTAGACTGTGATTGGTTGGTTGACGAAGTGACATTGTCAAGCTCATCGACTTTATGAAAAGTTGAACACGTTTCAACAAAATGCACCTGATATAGCTAAATGACCAGCTAACCAAACCCAAACCTTCCTTATCTTATCCCTATTTTCTTCTGTCTCTGTTTTTGTTTAACACAATGTTTAAGCATCACACAGAGCCATGCTTGCGGTGGCTATGTTTTGAATGATCAACAGTGAGGGGGGGAGGCTTGTCTATACTCACACAATGTGCTCGTAAATAATTTTTGCAGTTCGCACACACATCAAATTTTAGGGGCATATGCGCGTGAAATAGTTGCACTGTTGAGCCCTGAATTGGCTTATTATTGTCAACGACGGAGACTCGCTACGAAGTTGTGGTGCACTCACCAGATGATTGTCCTTCAAAGGCAGCTGGAGTTTGCACCGTTGCGACTCTGAGACAGTCGAAGTACTGCTTTTTATCTTTATCTGATGCACAACGTTGAGGTGCCTTTTAATCGCAGTTGTTTCCCCCCCTTTACAAGAAATTACTTTAGAACATATATTGCACTTTGCTTCGTCTTTATCTTTGGCTTTAATAAAATGTAGCCAAGCCTTTGCCCGTTTTGTGCGTTCTGCCATTGTAGCTAGCAACAAAATGATAAATGAAGCGAGCTCGCTACCTAGGTAGCGCTTGAGGCAATAACATTGTTCTTTGTTTAGTTTAAAGGCGGTTGGCAGGCCATTCAATTGAATTTAGTCATTTTATTAGTTTATACGTTGTATGTTTGTGCATCGGCGATTTGATTTAAATAACATTACTTATTTCTCGAGACATAAGCCAACGTACATTATATTACTTAGTCTCGATAGCGGTATCGATAAGCTTATTGATATTCGGGTTTTGAGAAATTTGGAACCGGGTCCTTACAGAACCGGTTCTCGATACCCATTTCTACTCACATTATACCGTCTTTGTTGTTAAATTCAAGAGAAGGATGTCTGTTATCTGTGTAAATATCAGATGCTATTTTCAACACAAAATCCTTAAAATTCGTCATTCAAACGGTATACGCGAACCAACATTCTTGCTCCACGACATCGCATTCTGAGGAAATATACCCCAGTATGATCATGATTATTGCTATATATTGATATATTGGTTCAAAGTATTTCACATGGCATGGCTCTTCATACTAATGTATAGGTTCAAAGGCATGCGATTTTAATGCAGTTAGCCTGTGCGTAGGGTGGGTTACTCAGACAGGTCGAAAACAACAGCCTTCTGATCCAGAATCAGCTGTCCTGAAAAGGGACCAAAGGTTCACATGCCTAGCCTACAAAAGACAAGTACTAAAAACTATGTATCAACCATGTATCAACATCAAAAGAACCATCGAATCCTTTTTTAAGATAGGAAATATTATTCTTATTGTTTAAGTCAATAAAATAAATGAAAAAATTAAACATAATAATCCCTCACCTACCATGGACTATTCTGTTTTCAGACCTGTCCACCCTATACATACACATGTATTGGTATTCAATTTATGCTATTAAATGTGCATAATGCTGGCGTAGAAGGATAGAAACATATGTGGGGGAGAGCATTTCATGGCAGGTTTTCCATGGGATTTAAGTGCAATGCACCCCCTGCTAACCCTGACTAGGAAAGTGTTACATGCCTGAAACTTACTGTGTTTACTCATACTAGTGCCCTCAGTGTAGAGTAAGAATAATTTGATGCTGGGATATACAGAACAGACAATAGAGGGGGGGTGCATCTCACGACAGGCTTAATGCACCCCCTGCTAACCCTGACTAGGAAAGTGTTACATGCCTGAAACTTGCTGTGGTATATCCCAGCATCAAATGATTCTTACTGTACACTGAGGGCACTAGTATGAGTAAGCACAGTAAGTTTCACGCATGTCACACAAAATACATTTTGTGTAGCAATAATCATGATCATACTGGGGTATATTTCCTCAGAATGCGATGTCGTGGAGCAAGAATGTTGGTTCGCGTATACCGTATGAATGACGAATTTTAAGGATTTTGTGTTGAAAATAGCATCTGATATTTACACAGATAACAGACATTCTTCTCTTGAATTCAACAACAAAGACGGTATAATGTGAGACTTCTGTCTCCCCTTCTTTTGGATGCAATATCAAGACAAAATCCTTTACTCTTTGAATCGCGCGCGCTTCCGCGAGGGGGTGCCAATCCAGAGTCATGCATCGGGTGATACAACACCGGAATTCTCCTCCCCCAAAAGTAGCTAGCGCTATGGCTGGATACTCCTCTCGATAACTAAAAAACGTTCGAATTTCTTCCACAATCGACCGAATTGGCCAAACAAGGCATGTGCATTTACCTTACAGTGTACATAATCTAGCTAGTTAATGTTGTTTTTCCAAGTTTTCTAGAAATCTGCTCAAATCGAGGCTTAACAGTGCTACTACTACCGTCATAGCTGCCTGTCCTGTTGGACACGTAATTCTTTCCTAAAAAACTTGCCTCACTCCCACAAACAGATGCTTCGTAAGTACAAATTTTAGACTTTTAATTGACAATATTGACAACACATATTAAGAAATTTGTCTTTACTCATAATATCGTCTCCGATTTCAATTCGAAGCTGTAAACCTACTGTAGGCAATCTCCCATGGTATCCGCTCTGGCTCCGTCTCGGAAAACAAGGGCTGCCGTTGCTGACGATACATTTATTTCCCCCTCCCAGTAACCTCTTAACCAATGGCATGTGCTTTGAGCTCAAGCTGTCATGAGTATCTGGCAGTTTTCAGAAATAAAATCGGTGATTGGACGGCAAAGATATTAAGGCAGGAAACATGGGAATTTTATTTTCCATATTTGAATTGTCAGGCAGGAATCATCTCGTCTCCAAACATTTTTAACTACCCCCGACAACCCCCACTTTGAGAACCGCTGGTCTAGCTGACTGGTTACTAAGTAACAACTTTGTTGCAGGAGCATTGTTTGTACATTGCGAGCTAACAGTGTCCGGTAGGCTTAAATATAATCGGTATAAATAATGATGTCGCTATAAATAATGATGTAAACCGAGACCACTAAGCCCTCAAAGAAAATGTAAGGTCAAAGAAACAAAAGAAAGGTTTGAGGTTACTCTGAAAATTATAAATAAAATAGGCTAATGTAATAATAAAACTGCTAAATCCTTCTCTAACTAGGCTCCTCTATCTTGCATAATGAAACATCAAGTTTTTTAAGTAATCAATACAGGGCTCCAGACTTACTTTTTTTACTTGGAGCACAGTAGCCCTTGCCTGAAAATTTTAGGAGCGCAAGCAGAAAATTTAGGGGCACACCTTATATTGACCTAATGCATTTTAACATTAATGTAACTAGAGAGGGTACAATTCAGTTGCAATTTTAGACCCTTTATAGGAGTGCTCAAGCACCCCTACATTTATTCTCAGCACCCCTAAAATAATATATTTTAAATGTATTGTTTATTATCATTTGATGCTGGTAGTTCATGAAGAACAGGACATCCTTAGTTTTTTCATTCAATATTTTGCATAATAATACATAAATGTATTAATTGTTATCCAGTGAAATTAGGGATTTATATTAGCAAGGGGGTTTACGTTTAGCACTTTTGCAAGACACTGTATTCATGTCACATTCTCATTGGGGGCTGAGCACCCCTAAAGGTCTGATCCTAGAATCGCCCCTGGGACAATTTCTGGGGAGATTGTGGGGTGTGCCTGTGTTGGTTGCAGATGGGTCCGTTTTTTTTACTGTCATTTTTACAACTGATATACAGCGACGCACCATATAAGCTTGAGTTTAAATACATTATTTTAATGTGACATTACGTAGGCCTACTGTACATGCAAGTCTTAGCTAAATGACTTAAATGTATGATGCACTTTTCGATCAGTCCTCCGACACTACAACACAATACTTGCTGAGTATAACAGCGCAACAGCTCAAACACAGGCAGGGATGGAGTAGTAACGCTAGTGCTAAATAAGTATTTAGCTGCTAGGCTCCATGACGCCGGGTAATAAGGGCTTGTGAAACTGCTCATCAAAAGAACAAAGGGGAACCCATTTGTCTGGCAGATTAAGACGTTAGTAGGAACCTAGTGAAAAATAGCCTAAACTTTCCAAGACTTTTAGCTAGGTTTATAGGTACCTAGCAAAAAATAGCCTCAACCTTCCTAGACTTTTAGCTACGGTACTAATACAGAAGGAACACTGATATCGTTGTCATACTAGAACGTCGTATCTGTGTCGTTGCTAACATGTGCTGACATGTGCACTCAATGAATTCAAAATTTGTCGGTCGCACATGCGCGAGTGTTTGTAAAAAATGCTCGCATTGTCTCAAAAACTGGTCGCAAAATGCGACCATTTGGTCGCAGTCTGGAGCCCTGAATCAATAAGCCTGCGCTTGCCCTCATTACTCAAATGATGCCGTTCAGGGCGTTAAAATGACAAAATAGGACGCAAGTGTCTCAGAAATAATATAGAGCTATTTGTCTTCATGGCCAACCAATGAGAATATTGTGAATAAAAACAGCACAGACACAGGCGGCAAATAAACAGGTAGATGTTAGCCTTGCATTGTTTGAAAAAGAAGAAGCGGGAACCCAGCTAGTATATAAGAGGCAGATGTTGGATCATATCACACCATGAAAAACCAAAGTTGTCCCCATGTCTGGATCGTTGGCAGCTCGTTGGTATACTGGCTTGTGCGACACGCGGAGGAGGTCGGACTGTACCCCGACCTTGCACTGGAGTGCCATATTGAATGGGTAGGGGTGAGGGGCATGAGGTGGGCAGACCTTGTGCCTAAGCTCCGTGAGAAGCGTGGCATGCTTCCCAGCCCGGACATAATGGTGCTCCACGTCGGGAGAAACAACCTCAGCCAAGTGACCGGGCTAGACCTGACGAGGCGGATGAAGCGAGACCTGGGGGCCATCATGGAGATGTTCCCAAAGACTGCTGGTGTTTTTGGATATCCTGGAACGCTGCGTCTGATGGTATTAGAGGAGCACCAGCGCTTCTGGTATCGACAGGGCAAGACGTCGAGTCAACGCAGCAATGTCTAGCTTCCTGGCCGACCGTGGGATGGGGAGCATTCAACACCCCCAAATACGACACGGTTTCATGTGGATGTACCGCCACCTTGATCACGTTGGAAACAATGTGTTCTTGGGAAACATCCAAGACGGTCTCCGACGACTCCTGTGCCACAGCACACACAACGACAACTCTTTTAAGAGCCACCCAAAATGTAAAAAAAAGAATAAGTAGACCGTTCAAAGTGCCGTTGTAATTTTACAACCATGGGGTCTTACAGGGTTAAATGGTACTATCTTTACATCTTTGAAGTGTGTCATAAAAAGCGGCGTCACGTAGGCTACATTGCGAGCTCAGCTCACGGTGTCCTACTCTATATAGCGAGCAACTCTACATTCATACGTCTCTGAGCTTGCTTTAAAATAACAGAAAACATTAATATGTTTACGTTGATACATTGAGATGCTTTTATGAATCAATATGTCCTACCACTTGAGAAAAACTGTCCTACACATAATTAAAAATAAATACAAACGCAATATTGGACTTCCCATAGCCTACAACCTCATAACCAGGTGCAACAGGTGCCTCGATAGGTTTAAGGAGTTGCTATGTGTAAGTAGATGCTGTGTCTTCCTCTTGTTGGGCAACCAACAAGTTGCTTATATCTGAATACAATTTTGAATATAAGTTACCTACTGAGTGATACCATCTGAGTGATACATGTAATTTTTACAAAATGATTATCAAGGGAACAGAATGGTCTGAACTGCAGTCATACACTTAAATGCTTTTTTAAATATGTAAACACCAGAAGACTATGGGCAGCTGGGGCAGACGCAAGCACACCCTCACAATTTCCCCAGAAATTGTATGCTCTCTAGTTATATATATTTTCTCCCCTCTTTCACGATGCGCTAGCTACCGTGAGCACCACAGCAAAGTTTCCTAATAAGAACAGTGGGGCCTTGATCTGCATAGTTTTGTACACAAGAGACATGTCCTTTGTTGAGGTCAAGAGGCCATATAATGAGCCTCCTTACAGTATGGATTTAGAATAGGAATGCACTCTGTCTAAACTCTTGGGAGACAGGATGGAGGAAACATGTATAAACAGTACTTATATGAGTTACCATGCCATCACCTGTTTGTCTGTTCTACCGTATCCATGTACTGATCATGTTAGACCATGTAAGGAAACGATTCCGGACATGTCTAGCTACGGTCACATGATCTGAGCTTGTACTAAATAAATGAAGTGAACTCTTTGTCATTGTCGTGCATCCTTCTGGCCTGCCTTCTGACAGAAATATCTATCCTATCAGGCCTCCTCCGTTTTTGAAGGGTAGTGGTTTCAATCCTTAATAATAGTAAATTCTTGAAAAGTCTTGGCCTTCTCAGCATAATTATAGTTTTGACATGTTTTGGGTTTCTGATATCTTGTGTAGGGTCTTGCGTTTAGTGTTAAGGCTAATCAACAGACCAAGGAACATTACCTCCTCCTGATACCACTGTTTCACCGATACCACTGATTATTTTATGACAAGCCAAACAGGACCTAGGAAGAACAGTAACCCATGCCCCCACAGGAAAAGTTAAGTAATAAGGAAACTATTGACAAGATACTGTAGGCTGGTGTCCTGGGACATTCTGTGGCACATGAAACACCCTTATCCTTATCCAATACAAAGGTATTGGCTACTTTATGTCCTTTGTCAGGTAGGACTGTCAATTGTTCTAACAAGCCTGCTTGGCATGACTCTGGTTTTATAACAAGTTTAAAGATCATCAATTTATGTCACGAGAACAGAGTTGTTAAGCAACTCTAACCCTGTTAGATGCTGGAAAATACGGTTGAAGATGGAGGGTGAATCACAAAAAACTTATGTTAATCTATGTGTGTGTATTGTTTTCCATCATAGGTGAATGTGAGGTGATACTGTGATGCTTTTGCTAGTGGTATGGAATCGAAAACGGAATACAAACTTATAACACATATATAACTATCTTTTAACTGAAACATCATTGTGGCTGGGATGTTGACAAAGTGAGGGTAGGGTCTGCTACAATGGGATTGGACACAGGCAGGATAAGGGTGTTTCATGTGCCACAGTATGTCCCAGGACACCAGCCTTCAGTATCTTGTCAATAGTTTCCTTATTACTTAAAGGGGCAATTGACTGGGTTTTTGGGGTATTTCACACTGTTCCTTAAGGTCTCCGAATAGGGTATGTAACATTGGTTGGGTTGAAAATGGCCCGGGTGCTGTTCTATGCCCCCTGACAGATCCTCTGAAATGTTCCAGGGAAAAAACACTAGCTTTTCTCCTTTTATGGTATGCTCATTAATATTTAGTTAAGCTGCGCGCTGATTGGTTGGTTTTCAACGAGTGAAGTTGGGGAGCAAAAACGCAACACGGACAACAGCAGCACTCGCTGAAAAATCGAAGTTGGAGACTTGAAATAAAAACACGCAAATAAATCTATTGTGTCTACACAACACTGTTTTCAACAGATTGACTATATATCATTTGAAATGTTAACATGACTTGTTTCCACTTCTGTTGTTGAAGCAAACTGGATTGACTTAGGTGGGTAGAAAGTTAGGCTACAGCTTAACAGCCAAACCATATCGTGATTCTACTTGACTTCAGTTAGTTAGCTAGCTAGCTCTAGATATCTTGCTGAAAAATAACATGACAAACATCTGGACAAACATGCATCATGAATTGTAGATTTCCGTGACACAGGTTATTTATTTGAATGAAACACAGTCAGGAACATGAATCAACGTTAGCCCCATTGCCAATAAACTAGGCTAAATGATCACACATTCAACCTATGCTCTTGCGTTAGCAAGCTAAATTTGTTTACATGCCTACAGTCTAGGTGTTACTACTAGTAACAGTTACTAGCAATGCTAACGAATCCTGTATCTAGCACCTTCCTTTCTCCAGTTCTTTCAAATAGATTATCTATACAGGCGTTAGCAATAAGCCAGACTGCTGTTCGTTTTCTGGCAATTTTTCGGAAGCTTCCCTTCTAATGCCGACTACAGCTAGTCTAGCGAGAGTCTTTTGATGTGTGTAGAAAAACGTATTTAGCATTCTACCTGGTATGCTATATACAGGAAACGTTAGCATTGCTAATAACTGTTAGCACAACATCATACTGTCCTTATAGCTTGCGGTTGCAATGGACATACGGTCGGAACAGCACCTCTTTCCAGGTTCAGCTTCCTAGCAAATCCTGCTTGAAATTGTACAAGGTTGTCAAAACTGTCTTGGGTGAAATGTTCAGAGCAAATGAATGATTGAGTGTCAAACTTCGCCGGGATCTTCTCATAGACAACAGTAGCCATGCCTGTTGAATGTTTGGCTCCTTTGGAAGACTGTGAGTGTTAGCCTTCCCTGTACAGCCTGGAACACAGCATTTACGACCGTGGTCCATTTTCAATATCCTTGTTATAATTCAAAACGTTCTTCTTTGTAATTCCTTATAAGTAGCCTACACAGAGCAGCGCGCAGCTAAACTAGTATCAGAGATAGATGCTACCTCGGGCTGGTCTGGATGTAAATTCTGGGGTGTGACAAAGATACAGACCAGAGCCAATAAGAGGGCGATCACCGGTCCTATGTAGCTTTGTTGAAAACCTAGCGTTTTACAGCCAATTCTTTTCTTTTTGAGATTTGAATAGGAAAGAGGTGTCAATGGACTTTGATATTCACGGTATGTTCAGTTTACCCACCGAACTGTCGTTATTCAACTATGACAAGGTAAAATCGGTTTTGCAGTCAATTGCCCCTTTAACTTTTCCTGTGGGGGCATGGGTTACTGTTCTTCCTAGGTCCTGTTTGGCTTCTCATAAAATAATCAGTATAGGTATTGCTGATTTAATCAGACCAAAACTTTTCCTGTCTCTCCCCAACTTGGTCGAATTCAGGGGTCACCAGGGAACACACAGAGGCCTCGAGCACTACTTGTCTGGGTTTAGTGGTTACAACATGGCTCTCTGCTGTTATTTTAACATCCCTCTCAAAATGTCTCTCAGCTGTGATAGTTCCCACTGTTGGTTAAAGGGAGCTAGGTGTGATGGTGCAGTCATTTCTTACCATGGGCCCCCAAGTCTTGTTGTTCAAAAAGAGTGTTTACCCAGGGTGTCATCTATCAAAGTACTCCTCCCATTCAATGCCCCATTCAAAATCTATGGAGTCAGGGTCATAGTTTATGGTACAGTGGCAGGAGAGCCTACCTAGGCAGCCATTTTCGGCGCCAACTAGAAAAGTTACAGCATAACATGAGAAGAGAGGAGGAGAGAAAAAGGCAACCCCCAGACATTGCTCCTAGAGGAGTACAGTGTGGGAACAGGCAAAAACCTCAGCACCTAAACGGCAACGGGGAGTGGGGGGGGGGGTAGACAAGCAGCCTCTGGACCTGCAGCTATGGTAGGCGCTGGACACAGACCCGCCAGCCACCCTTGGGAAACAAGCAGGCGAAGGCGTTGGATGGGGGTGGGGGGTAGTGATATCTGTAGTAGGTGAAAGTTAATGTGTGAATAGGTCTGGGTTGGCGCCCTTGACCTAGGTCACAATCAGTCCGATTCTCCCTATAAGGAGACACCCTTGGTCATGACCCGGGTAGAGACCAAACCACAGATGTCGGTGGAGGGGGGAAGGGAAGAGCAAGATAGTCTCGCTTCAACGCTCTCCAGGGGAGTTGCTTCTTGTTTTGGAGAGTGATGGTGAGAGAGTATCTTGAGACAGACAAGATAAGACAGAGCCGAGCAGGGAAGGTCTGGGAGGGGAGGAGAGAAAAATGCGACCGCCTTCGTCTGAGCCAAAGAAGAACCCTGAATACCTCCCCTCTCTCTCCCTCTGCCCCTGAAGGGGCCTTTCCTTCCTCCTTGTAGGTATGGGGCCTGTCCCTGATAGTATGCTGATGCTAGCTTATATGGGCCATTACTAGGCTGGGGTGGTGATGGATGATGGTTGTATGAAGCTACGGGGAACACTTTGGACTTGAACTGAGACAAATTAGGATTTAAAGGCTCGGGGGTGGTATTGTTCTGGCTGTGCACATACTGTAGTGGCTAGTTTCTTTTGACAAGCTGGGAGTTAGTTTTAACCATGTTCTCCTCCTCTTTATCTATTTTAAATGTGCTGCATAGTGGTGTATAATGTGTGAAATCTTTTTGTAATGCTTAAACCATCAAAGTCAACCATCTCCCCCAGTTTAATAAGCAACCTTGTCAGGGAGTCCTCAAATGAGCTTGCATAAACTCCAAGGGAGTTATATGCATTCTTACTTTAACTTCGCTTTGCTAACATAGTTCTAAAGGTCACTACTTCACTGTCTTAAATATTTGTGGATATTTCAGGTGGGCTACGTCTTGTACCAATAATAGTTTTTACTCCCACAAGAAACGTTAACGGGGTGATTAACATAGCCTTCACAAGCACAGACAGAAGCCGCCGCATTCATGGTGCTAGATAACGTTTGCTTAGGCTTTATATAGGGCTCCTAGAATTGGCCCTGAAGTTCCATGTTCTCATGAGCTAATATAGCAGGGTATAGTTCAAACATTGTTTATTATATTCAGAGCATTCCAAACTGTATAAAATTAATAAAGTAATCATTAGTTATTGTTAATTGATCAGTGGTTAAAGACAGACCTCTTCAATAGAAACTACATTTTTAAATAATTATTCATTTGACTGTTAATCATAAATATAATACAAAATTATGTGTCAGGCAGTTATTCATGCAGTGGTTTGCAAAATCATGATCCTACTAAACATTGAAATTAGGGTACAATCATTTAACAATCAAATATTTATTTACAGTCATTTGATCGAAAACAGATCTATCAATATGTTTCGATTTTGAATGTAGCCAGAAATGTAATTAGAAAGTAGCAACAGAACTTGCCAAGGAGTATTTACCCAACTCCAACCACTGAATTCAACTAATCTGGGCAAATTACTGAGTAGGCAACAATCAGAGACAGCATCTATATTATAATGCAAGGAATCACTGTCTGTCTGTGCAAATGTCATAGTGTTTTCGGAAGGGGGGGGGGGCAATTCGCTTGGGAACCTGGCATTGTGCACATTTTGCAGGTGTCCATCTCAGGACCCAAGGATGTGCAGATCAGTGGTTGATGGCTGAGAGCTTCGCATTCTGAAAGATGTTGTGCTGCATTTGGTCCACTCTACTACACCGTAACAAATGTGTAGATGTTTGTGGGGTTAAGACTATTTATCAGAGAACCAATATATTACATTTTGATCAACAGGACATACGTAATTGATAATGCAGGACACAGCAGATTTGAGGCAACATAATAATTAGCCTTATTTAACCAGAGCATCGGCAATTCGGTCAAAAGAATACAAAAATATGATTTTATGATAGAAAGCCTAGAAAGTGTGGAGATTGAAGTACTTGAGAATCAACATTGTGGTCTGAGAGATGTAGGTACCAAAGCCACTGAGAAAAGCTTTTCTCGGGCACTGTGCCCTATATATAATTCCAGACATCTCTGTGTGTGTGTGTGTGTGTGTGTGTGTGTGTGTGTGCGCGCGCGCGCGCGCATCAACAATTTTATCACGGGAACATCAAATTCAAAAATGACAAAATACTATTTTGTATTTGAAATACATATTTGAAATGCATGTATCATAAATACTGCCCATCCCTGGTTAACATTGGTTGGTTTGGATAACAGGGTGCTCTTAAAAATATGTTTGTGTGTTTCCATGGCAGCTGAATCTAATCTGATCATAACAGCCATCTCTGAAAAGATAATCAAAGTTGCCTGCTCGACAAGAGAGAGAGGGCTGTTGACTGAGATCTAAGAGCAACATGTAGAGAAACAGGACACTGTGCTTTTAAGACCTCTGAGAACTCTCCCAGGGGACATACCACAGGGGTGGAGCTATGGAACTTCCCTCTTTTTGAGGCTACATGCCAAGACCTTTGTTTGATCTAATCCCTGCTCTCTGGTTAGATAAATGAAGCCTATGTTGATGTGGAAAGGGAATGTGAGAGAATCTATGAAGAATCAGGGAAGGTTGTCAGGAAAAGAGAGAAAAAGAGAGAATGATAGAATATGGGCAGGGGAAAGTAAGTAGTAGTCTGGATGTGAGTGTGTAGAGAACCGTGAAGTTCGAAAGGCAACATCAGCCATCTTTGTGTGGGAACAGAAGAATCTGAGGGTGGAGGGTAGCATGCAAGAGGCGGAAAAGGGAGTGTCTTTACACAGGGTCCCTCTTTGACCCTAGGGGCTTTCTTATAACGTTCTGATGGGCCGCCTATACGTATACTCAGACCCAAATGACTGCCCAGGCTGCCAGTAAGAAGCAACTTCTGGATATGAGGAGCAGGAAACACCATGAACTGGAGGGTCGTATTGACAACATGCTTTCTCGCATAGCCAGGGAGACAGAGGAGATCAAAGACCTGGAGCAGCAACTCACAGACAGTAAGTGACCAACCCAAGTGGTCAGTTTAGGGCTGGTTTGGTTGCAATTCACTATGGTCGATTATTATCATCTTAGCTTCATGGCAATCAACTAATTCTAGGCTAGTGATTGATTATCAATAGGCCTCCAGCGGTATTATAATCTATACCAATAAAATTGTTAACAACTAAGCAAGTGTACGGTTAGGGGCAAGACCGTGGGCTAGAGTATCAGAAGTGCATGTGTTAGTAATTACTTCATCATCTGCAAACCATCTATACTGGTATTCTTTGAATCGTTAACAGTGTCCTAACCACACTGTCCTCCAGATCAAATCCTGGCAAACAATGTTTTACAGAAAGACCTGGAGGGTATCATCACAGGGCTGAAGGAGTACCTGAGGGGAGTTAGAGATCAGGCATACAAGGCACAGGAAGATTGCCAGAAGTTGCAGAAGGAAAATGAAGCACTGAAGCGTCAGCTAGAGTGCAGTCAAGACAACAGCAACCAACTGGAGACCGCAGCCAAGGCCACACAGACTTGCCAGAAGGTCAGAAGAGGGGTCAGGGGAGCCCCGGTAGTTCACTTGGAAAGAATGTGTACAATTAAGACATGGGGCCTGGGTTTGAATCCAACTGAGGCCATTTCCTGCATATCTTTCACCCTCTTTCTCCTTGCTTTCCTGACTTTCTCTAACTGTCCCATGAATAAAATGAAGCTGATAAAGGCCCCCAATAGAAATAATATAAAGAAGAGGGGTAGGATGGGGCATATTTTTGAGTAAAATGTCATGACCTTTTACTGGCTGATGATATTATGTTGAGTGCTGATGTGACTTTGTGTCATGCCTTTTCTGTTTTATGCGTTATCCAGATTATCCAGATGGGAGAGCTAAATGCCCTGCTGAAGGACAATGCTGCACCGAGGGAGTCTCAGGGCAAGATTTATGCCTATGAGGCAGAGCTGGAAAGCCAGCTGCTGGAGCACCACATGCAGGCTGGCCAACTCAAAGAGGAACTAGAGAGACTCCACAGGCTCAGCCTGGTACATCACACATTATATACAAAAGCAGAATGTTATAGAGACTGCAATAGACAACAGTGTGGAGGGACAGTAGATACTGGACCAAAGTGGAATGGTAAATAACAGCCTTGATGCATTGGGACAGACTTTAAATTAAATTGGTTTGTATAGGTGAAGCAGACTGCTCTACAGCTAGAGTTAGAGAAGGAGCGCCAGGCAAAGCAGGACATCTTGGCCCAGGTGCAGCTGGATACACAGAGGGAGCAGAAGGTTGCAGACCTGCAGAAGCAGCTCTCTTCATTGAAGGTATTTCTTCCTGTCTGGATTAATGGGCCCATTACCATTATTCACTATCACAATGTAACTAACTAATGTAACATTGAATGTGGGATTCCATGTTAATTATTCATTATTCATGGTTATGTGTCCCCAGTTGTCCACAGAGTTTCAACGAGAAACACAACTACAGGGTCTGAGGGAGAAGCTTGGCAGGCTGGAGGAGGAGCTAGAGAAAGCAAACAGACTGCAGGTGGAGGTGTCACTGCAGCTAGAGCAGAGCCAAGAGGAGAGGGATTGTCTGCTGGCTGTGCTGGAGGGCCACTGCAGTCAGGTCAGAGGTCAATCACAAACAGAACTCCTAACTCCTGGGTGAAATAGTATTTGTAAATACACTGAGACAAAATACTTGTTGGGCACTGGATGCACCCAACTTCATTAAATGAAGTAGACTGACTTTTAGTGCCATGAGTTTAATCAAGTTAAGTCATTTTCCCTGTGTCCTATTCTTTGCTAACATCACAGAAGTAGATCAGCAAGTTGCCTGAAGATCAAAAGTGTTACACCCAGCAGTGACAGTATGTGTCTGTGAGCAGGCAAGGATGGCAGAGCATGAGAGCCAGCAGCACATGAGGAGTCTCAACAGGCTGCTAAGGAAGATCAAAATGGACTTGTCCTCAGCTGACAAGATAGCTGCCCAGCAGCTGACTGCTGCTACTGACCAGCTCAATTCCCTGCACAGCACTGTTTCCAGGATATACATGAAGACTCGGGTATCGTCAAAATTATTTTCAAGCAAGGCCACGCCTTGGCAACCGAGTCCACCACTGGGGAGTTATTAGTGCTCTTAGAAAACAATGACATTTTCTAAATACAAAATTCACATTATACAGTAGTTAGGTATTCTATTTAAGACAATCAATTGTATACGAGTCATTTAATCAAGCTAAAATCAGCCATTGACTGTGGTTAGATCAGCCAGCATCATAAAGAGTTTTCCAAATAAAGGTTCAGTATTTACTTGACTCTTTTACCTTCATTTTGAGGGTTAGAAGCCCAAGAGGGTTCTGAACTGTGAGCAGTCTCTTCTTCCCAATCCTTATGCAGGAACATCTAGTACCTCAGGTCTAGCACGCACAATGTATTTCATATTTTGTATAACTTCTGTTGATGTGAGACTTATAGTTGGTCCATTCAAAACCACCGATAATTGTGTGTGAAATTCAACTTATTAGATTTTATGTAGTTGATCCGACGGAATAATAAATCCACTTAAAATCAAACTTTTAATTTGTACTAGAATTACTCATTAATTAATTCTCCACATGTGCTACAGTCTCAGCCTCCGAGTCCAGCCAACACAGAGTTGCGCCAGCAAGCCTTCATCCTGTGGTACCTCAGTCCCCTCCGATGAATCTGTGGGGGAAGATGACCCAGTTATTTTAAGTTTATCTCATTATTGTTTTATTTTAATGTTTTGACAACTTGATTACGTGCTTTTCTGGTAATGACATCTATGGGTATTCACTTACCGCATTGGAAACTTTCCAACAAATGGTCCATATTTCCACGTGTTAGCTAGTTAGTAGCCACCGGTTCATTATACCTCCGTCCAGGGGCGTAATTATAGGGGTTGCAGTGCACCTGGGCCCATGGTGTGTCGGACCCGAAGACATACACGCGTCACTCGACGGGTCCCCCCTCCAAGTACCGTCGTACGGCGGCCCCTTCTTTAGTACAGCGCTGTGCTCCCTGGATATACTTCTAACCCAGAAAAACTGTCTTTTCACCGTTCTCAATTATTCCGCTGGCTACACAGGAGCCTGTACAAAATATCTTAAATAAGTAACCACTGAGTAACCATAACAACATTGACGTAGTCAAAGCCTCCATTTACAATTGTGAAAGACTTTAACAAGCTAACTTGTATTTACAATGAGTGACTTCAATATTTATTTTAACCTATTTGAAAAATGTTTCTTTTCTGAATGTAGTGTGTCAGTGTCACGTAACCGCTCATCTCACATCCCATTCGCTATTCATCTCGCTAGCCAATCTACTTCAGACAGGCTGCAGCCAACACGACAGTAGCAGCAAGTCTACACATGGCCAATTATTTTCTTCTTAAAAATCTTGATTTTATTTGGGGACAATGACATGGCTCGATAGCTGGCTAGTCTTGTTGTTAAACATACTTTCAAATTATCATCACTGTTTGGAGAAAATGTCAACTTTGATGCCATCATCTCACATCCATTTGCTATTCAACTCGCTCCACAGGCTGCGGCCATACTGTAGCCTAGTACTAGTATATGGCCGATAATGTTTGTGAAAATCTTGAGATTTATTTTGGGACAGTGACATGGCTGGTTAGCTAGCAAATCTTATTGTCAAATATACTGTAAAATTATATTTACTGTTTGTCAACCGTATGTAATGTATTCCAGTCAACGTACGTGCTTCTAGCTTCGATCATACCAACTTTATTGTGTGTGCACATGCGTCACACATACAGCACTATGGGTAAAGCATTAGTAAAACATTAGTACAGAACAGACTGTAGCCACGGGAGTAAATCAAACTCAATACGTTACATCTCCCTTTTTAACAAAATAAGGAACATGTACACAGGTGCAACTCAGAAATATTGTCAGCAGTTTAATTGTCCTGGCTTCATGTTAAATAATATCAATGTCCATTCTAGAGTTCAGTGACTTTATGAAAATAAACAAACACATAAGAACTTTACAAAACAGTGACTCTAGTCACACTACTCGGAAGGAGAAGTTACTAGCACTTCACTTCCAAAGGTGTCTTTACCACACCTTGTCCCTCGCTAACTTCATGTGCATAACTCATAGAGTCAGTCTGTCGGATGGCTTGACAGCTCTGCCTCGCCTAGTGATGTACCATTCACCTTGTTGGGCCTGAGCATGGCTCAAGGTTTCTCTGGGAGGTGAGCGAGGCTCTTTAGCAGGGGTGAGAGACAGTGGTAGCTTTTCAGCTGTCTGCTCCAGTGGCTCAGTCCACAATTCATCACGCATCCAGTGGCGTGGACGTTGGGCGGCTGGATTGCTTGCACAAAGATATTGGCTATTGCGGCGGTACTCCTTGTTTCCACTGTCCACAACATAGGATCTCGGGGAACTGTGCTGTCTGACCACAACAGCGGGTGTCCATGTGTGGCTACCGGGATGAGGCTGCATCCTGACCTCCTTTCCGGGCTCGAGAGCAACACGAGGTTCGCCTGCTCTCTTGCGGTCATGATAGTACTTTTGATAGTCCTTAGTCTGATCTAGCAGGCGCTTTACTCTCAGTGGGTCGTAGGCCTTTGGTGCAAGGAGCTCACTTGCCGTAGGCAGCATGTTGCGTAGCCTCCTTCCCATGATCAGTTGGGCTGGTGAAAGGCTTACTGACTCAAGGGGAGTAGTTCTGTAGTCCAACAGCGCAAGATGTTTGTCTGGTGCCTTGCGCCAGAGCCTCTTCACAGTTTGCACTGCACGCTCCGCTTCACCGTTGGAGTGTGGTGTGTGTGGAGAAGACGTTACGTGTTGGATGCCGTAAGCCTTGCAGAAGTCTTTGAACTCCTCTGAGGAGTACTGTGGGCCAGTTTGCATTGTCGCAGGAATGCCGTGCCTGCCAAACTGCTCCTTCAGTGTCTCTATGACAGTGCGACTGCGTGTGTCTCTCAGTCCGTCCACTTCAATGAACTTAGAGTAATAGTCTACAAGCAGCACGTACTGTTTCCCCTCAAACTCAAAGAGGTCTGATGCTACCTCCTCAAAGGGAAGTCCAGGCATTTTTGTTGGTTTGAGTGGTAGTCTTGGCAGTTTATTCTGGAAGTCAGCACACAAACTGCAGTTTCTGACTGTTTCTTCAATTTGTGCACTCATACCTGGCCAGTAGAGGGCCTCACAAGCTCGCTGCTTGCTCTTCACTATCCCCAAGTGTGATTGGTGGATGAGCTTCAACATGTGCTCACGCATGGTGGGGGGCATTACTATTCGAAGGCCTTTGAAGAATAGTAGTGCAACAGCTCCAGGTAAAATACAACAATCACAAAACACAAATGATGCAGAAACAAGACAAAGGCAAATAGCCCTCAAGAAGCAAAAATATCAGAATGATAGTTAATTTCGATAACATCACATTATGTGGCAACACAAATTATATACAACAAATGAGGAATACAGACAATCAAAGTCACAAAGTGAACTAAGGTATGCAGAAAATGTAGACTTGCAAAATAAAAAATAAATGTACAGTAAGAAACAATATAACAACGTTATTTTTCAAATGAAAGCTAAGCAGTCCAGCCAAGAGAAGTACAGAAATGAAGAGGAGTTTAATTTAAAAGTAAAACAATACAGCAAAGCAAAGTACAGAACCGATGATGACTTTCAAACCAAAGTCAAACAATACAGCAAAGCAAAGTACAGCACCGAAGATGACTTTCAAACCCAAGTCAAGCAATACAACCAAAAGAAATACAAATATGATGCAGACTTTCAAAACAGTGTAAAAGCACAAGGCATGCAAACTTTTGTTGGTAAGAAAAATCTGACATATTCCATGGATTATGTTATTGAATCCTTTAGAAAAAATGTAAAAACACGCCCGCAATGTGTTTGCTCTCTTTGTCATCGCCAGCTTTTTCGAAAGCAAGTTATTGAATGTAAACATGATCGCTACACAACTCGTCCAACCGTTGCTGCTATGGCCAAACAGTGCATTACAGATACATATTTACAGACTTGAAATGAAGAATGTGATGATAACTGCACTAAACATATTCAATCATCTAAGCTGTGGATATGTCGCACATGTCACCGTAAGATTTGTTCTGGTAGAATACCTCAAGAAAGTGTAGCCAAGTGTTTAAATTCACTTGAGCAACACTTAATAGCAAAACATATTTCTTTTATGAAACTGTTGGCATTACCAAAAGGTGGACAAAATGGTTGCCATGGACCTGTCGAGTGTGTTCCATCTAATGTCAATCAAGTAACAAACGTGCTTCCACAAAATGATGGAAATGATTTAATGCTACGAATTAAACTAAAACGCAAGTTAACATACAAAGGACATTATGAGTACAAACATGTTCATACAAATCATGTCTACAATGCATTGCAGTACTTAAAGTTAAACAACAAATGGTATGATGACATTAGTATTAACAATGAATGGGTAAACCCTTTGGAGAAAGTGACTGATGTGCTAATCAATGAAAATCAACAGGATATCATTGTTAACCCTCTCAATAACAGATATGATCATACACCTATGGAAGTTTGTAATATGAATGATTATATACAATCTCAATTAGACTCTACTGTTCAAGAGGTCGATAAGAGCAGTACAGTCTGTGATAACATTGTGACATCACAAATGTCTGCTGAACCAACGCATTAAACAAGCCTTGCTGATGAAAAATACAAACAGTGATTCTGAAAATGATTAACATGAAGAAGAGTTGACATACATTGAGCAAACGCATGGGCTGTTTCTAAATACATGTTTACAGCCAATAGATATTGCTCAAGAAGTTTTGGATCAACATTTTGACTCTGTGTTATCAGTAGCTCCTGCTGAAAATAATCATCCCATGAGACAAGAAAATGCAACTAATGAAGGTAGATGTTTTCCTGTTTTATACCCCACGGGAGCTCCTACTTTTCATGACCCTCGCAAAGAAAGAATGACCCTGGCAAGATATCTGAATACAAGTTTACTAAATGCTGATGGCAGATTTGCTCAAAACACAGACTATATATTCTATGCTCAATACATATCAGAAGTGCAACACGTTCTTTCAAATGTTTCAATAGCCCTGCGCAAAAGTTCTGGAACAGAACCAAACTACAAAGGTGATCCCAACATGCTAACTAATGCAGAATCCTTAAGACGGGTATTAAAAAATGACGAAGGTTACAAGTTCTTACGACCCATACGTGGAACACCCCCTTTTTGGCAATCTGCTCATAAAGATTTGTTTGCTATGATAAGACAACTAGGAATCCCAACATCGTTTTGTTCATTTTCCTCAGCTGACATGCGCTGGCCTGAAATGATAACAACACTCAGTCATGCACAAAATAAAAATGTGCCTATAGATGAACTGACTTGGTCAGAGAGATGTGCATTGTTAAAACAACAGTAATAAGCCCCAAGAGGCTTAATGGAATGTTAAAGAATGTTATGAGTACAACCTGTGAGGTTATGCTGGATTTTACAACGACATGGAACGCGATATAGCCAATCACAATCAAGGATGGGAACAACCAGTTTTAGAATGCTAAATTATCCCTTACAAAAGAAACGTTCTAATTTCCTGCGCTTTCAAACAATCAGTGGAGTGTGGATAGCAACGGCAGCTAGCTTGCCTCTAGCAAACTGCTTTTGAATCAACCATGTCCCCCTAAATTAATATTGAAAGTTTTTGGGGGACTTTTTTTTTCAGCTAGCAGACGGTAATCTTTGAATCGCAATTCCATCTGAAATACTGCCAGTGACAACGTTGTTATAGTGCGTTCACACTGCAGCGTTTTTTATAAATATGAGAAAATTGTTCACCCCAGAACGTTGGGAAGCCCCATTCAAGTGAATAGAGCATTCTACAGCATTAAGAACAGCTGTGTAATAAGACATAAAAGTTTAGCCATAGCTGTGGCATTGAAGACAGTACTGTAGGCTACTACACTGCCAGTGGGCGAGCCGAGTCTGTGACTTTGAGGCTAACGTCAAAAAAAGACGCGGTCTCACTCAAATTCCAAGTTTTACACAAATAACAAACTATGCTGACCCACTGGCTGTCTCCGCAATAGCCATATCTTTAAAACACTGCTGTCCATTTAGATGTAGAATTGACCCTGGAACGAAATTAAGAAAATACTCACCAGACGCAGATCGACAGTTGCAGTTTTTACAGCAATCTATATTAAAATCTCACCACCTTGCTGTTTTCACAATAGTCATATCGTCATAACATTTCCCTCTTTCAGTTTTTTCGTGTAAAATTGAACTATAAAATTAGCTACAAAAAATACTACTATGACACTTTCTAGCATGGCTGCCGCCCAAAAGACGAGGCAGTCTCAAGACTGTCACGACCTAAATAAAAAATGCGAGATTGCAGTTCCACTCGAAGTTGCTTTCTCTACAAAGCCAAATGGTTGTGATTTTTTGGGGGTGGTATTTTTCACTTGTAATCCAAGCTCCAATTTGCGAGCTAGAAAGTCTATATCACGTTGTATCCGTCGTTGCTAACGTGTGTTGACGTGGTGACGTAGCCAGCACAGGTTACCCTTCGTCGACAAAAGGCACTTTGTCCCCACAAAAACGTACCTCCTAAACTGTGCAACGGAACGTAAATCCAAATAGAAGCAACGCAATCGAGACCAAGACGAACCTTTTGACATCGACGTTGTCCATGTAGTCCAAATAATGACTGAACCTTAGGGGCGCTAAAATAAACAATAATAATAAATACAAATATATATGTGAGAACAATGGTTTGTGCTCGCCGAAGGCAAGCACACCCCAAATATGAGTAGGCTAAATGCTTGAAAATATCACTAGAAGGGAAAACGGACCCACCTGCAATTGAAGCAAGCAAGCACACCCTACAATTTCCCCAGAAATTGTACCCTCTCTTGTTGTCTTTGCTTGTTCTGGGTGGAATCAGCCCCTCAAATTGACAAAGACCCAGGGGGGTATTCGTCGTAGCTCGCTAAGAAGTTTAGCGAGCTCATTTTCAGGCTAAGATAAAACACGCCCCTCTTTTTGGTTTGTGGAAGCAAGTTTAGATAAATCACCATAGTAACATATCAATTAGCACTAACCTGCTCGAGAGCAGGCTAACGTAAGTGTAGCTGGATAAGTTTGCCACACCCCCGGAAAATAATTGGCAGCTCCCTTTTTGAGAGACCCAGTTGACCAAGGAGATATATTCTAGTTCGATTACATTTCCATACCATTACCAATAGAGTTCTTCGCGATCGCCAAGATCCTTTATTTCACACGGATGAGTTCTTGTTTGAGCGATATCGATTCAGCCAACAAGGATTATTTGCAAGACCTTCTCGGGCCGTAGGCTACATTACAAATATCACACAAAGTTTTGTGCTTTATGAGCTTTTGCTGCTGTATGTGAATATGTAACGCAATGTCTTAAGAAATGTATTATCTGTTGTGCCTGTGCTTTTTATGTTTCACTGTGGGAGAGTGGAAAAAGTCATAGATTCCTTTTTCATATCTTGACGATGTGAAGAAATTGACAACAAAGCTACTTGAAACTTTTACTGTGCTTCAGACTCTCTGCATAGCCTTGAGGTTTTTCGCGTCAGGTAGGGTGATTTCAGGTAATGTGGGACACTTTTTGGTAGAGGCTCCCGTAGACTTACAAAATAACTGTTTACTCATCCAAGTGGTGTTTCTGTAAATCGTTTTGGGGCTTAGGAACATTTTCGTGTTGGAATGAAATGGGAATACACAATATTATAGAAGCTACACACTTTCAAACATAAGATGACCCCCTCTCTCACTCAGGCAGCATTTTCAGGTAATGTGGGACAGCTTGTCTGGTAAAGTGGGACAGTCATTTTGAGATAATAAACAGGCCTCTTTACTTATTTGCAATGAATACAAAACCTTTTATTAAACAATAAACCATGTGATTCAATAAATAAATAATAGTCATGTTCATTTGGACATTTTTACAATTTCATGTAAGTAATATAGTACCCCAGCCTACAATATTTTATTTAACAATAAAAATGTAATTTCATGTGTACACATAGGAGCTATTCATTTAAAATGCTATCTTTCGTCATTGACACTATATGCTATTTAAGTTTTAACAATTTATTACCATAACAACACTATAATAATGTTAATTATTTAACATTGCATTGCATGTTAACATGTTAATCATATGATCAGTTTTTCTTTTGTTAAATCAACAATATGAAGTTAAATCAAACTAATTTCATGTAGTTATGTCAATCACTCTTGTTTGGATAAACCAGGTAAAAGAAAATGTATTTAATTGTATACGCTTTTACGTTTTAATGTTCTGGCAGTGGCTATTTTTTATTTACATCGTGAAGCATTCCTTGCAAGTATAAGATACATCGTCAAGGAGTCCGTTTTCTTCGGCACAAGACTCGTGGTACCATAGCTCGCACATGTTACATTGAATCCAGTCCTCATTTGTTTTGGGGTCTTCTTTATCCCCATAAGTCTTCTGACAGCCGGAGCATCTAGTGTTGTTGTGCGCAACCTCCTTTCCTTTTTTCTGTTTTGGGACAACTTTTCCTTTTTTGGCTCTATCCACGTAGAGGAAATGCTCCTGGCTGGTCAAATGGTAGGATGGCGGCTTGGCACGGGGCTTTCTTTTTGTCCTCTCACGTTGTGGTACCGAAATCAAATCAGAGAAGCTGACTGAGGGCCTTATAGGATTTTGGCTTGTTGTAGGTGGAGTGGAGGGATGGGCAGTTACATCCAGGCCAGTTGTAGATGGAGTGGAGGGATGGGCAGTTACATCCAGGCCAGTTGTAGATAGAGTGGAGGGATGGGCAGTTACATCCAGGCCAGTTGTAGATGAAGTGAATGGCAAATTGTTAGGCTGTAGCTCTCTAGGCTCTGGTCCACTAACAATTGTAACCTCCAGGGTATCCATACCCTGCATGCTGATGTGTTCTCTTGCGGGGGCTAGAGGCTGCTGTGCCCTCTCAGTTGTTGTACTGGGTACAAAGAAGTCAGCAGAGATGGCATTCATGTTTACAGGAAACATCCCTGTTGCCCTGAACCCAGACTGGGCATTTTCCACTGTGGCAGTTTTCTTCCAGGCTTCCGTAAACACTGAAAAAAACTTGATCTTGGGCAGCTTTAAACCACAAGACTCTCTGTTCCACCTCCGGCCCCCCTCAGACCAGTGATGCTTTAGGCTTTTGAACAGAGACCTGTCAGCTGGCTGAAGAGCATGTGTGGTGTGTGGTGGATAGCTCATCACATGAACATTGTGTTTCCTCATGTGTGTGAGGAACTCAATGTTATAGACATGGCTGCTATGCCCATCAAGGAGGAGAAGATGCGGCATTAAGTCATCTTTAGGTAGCTCCGCAACAAAGCTTTTCCCCCACTCAACGAGGAGCTCTGTATTAATCCACCCATTGTCAGATACCCTTACGAGTGCATTGCCAGGAGACCCATACGGCCACTCATTACGAACCCTTTTCCCCTTGAAAATCACCATCAATGGGGAGTACGTTCCAACAGCATTAAAGGCTGCCAGGATGGTGGTTGTCTCCCCCTTCTCACCTGCTATGACCTCATAGCAGGGCTTCACAACTTCCCCTATTGCACTGCTCGAGGTGAAGTTGTCCTGCAAACCTGACTCGTCGCAGTTCCAGAGGTGAGAGGGTAGATTTTGAAGGCCCAGTTCCTCGATCAGTGCCTCGTAGTTGCGGAACCATTTCTTCACAATTTCTGGGTTCATCCCAGCCGCCCTTGCAACGGAGAGAGATTCAGGCTTACGAATGCGCAGGATTGAGTTTTGTTTCATGAACCCCTGAAACCAATAGTACCCAGCTTTTTGTTTGGTTTCTGAGAACCCATGAATGCCATTTGCTGTGGCATACTCAAAGGCATACTTCCTTACGTCAGCCGGACGGAGAGGAAAACCTCGCTGTGACAACAAGGTCAGCATGTTGGCAAGTTCTAGCTCAGCTTCAGCGGACAGATAGGGCTTTCTACCAGAGGCATGGTTGAATCCACTTACTGACCCTCTCACTCTTCTCTGTAGAGTCGATTTTGGGACATCCCAAGCTCTGGCCAAAAAACGAATATTCGCCTTCTGTCCTGATTCCACCTGCCTTTTATGCTCATCAATTGCCCCTTTCATTCTTTCTTCAGACCACATGTCGTGTCTCATTCCTTTTCTTCCTACCTTCCTTCCTGCCTGACTATTTCTCCCTCCCTGACTTTGTCCGTCTTCCTTTCTTTTTTTCTTCCCTTTCTCTGCGTTTTTCTGCCCTGCCTTTCTTGGTGCCATTATCTGTAATGAGTCGTTTTGAAAAGGATTACAAATGTGTGTAAATCTATGTGTTATATTGGTGTTAATTTGTTTGCAGTGTTTCGCCTGGGAATTTCCAATGGTGGGGCATCTTGGCTCAGCGGCGCTATGTGTGCAGTTGTTCAGCAGTGGGGGAGGGCTTGTCTGTCAGCCTAGTCTGCTAATATCAATAATAATAGTTTATAGACTACAATGCTAGGTGCAAGGGTGTGGCAAGATTCATTTAACATTTTAATTCATTTAGTTGTGGGGTTTGACTTATACAATAGGCATATAGTGTAACTTATGTAAACCTTAGTGACCTGCAGTCTAAGTCTAAGTGCTAGCTAGCTACGAGTCTGAAAGCATTGGTTTGATGCCATTGTAAGGTGTTACTTAGTTGCGAACTTCAGTGCAGCGTGATCCATTGGTATAAAAAATGTGAGAACTGTCTAATTAAATACTTTTATAGCATAACAAAAGAATTACTAGATGTCCCACTTTACCTGAAGAATGCTGTCCCACATTACCTGACCGTGTCAGGTAATATGGGACAGTCACATAAATCGTTTTTTGTTAGCTAACAAAGAATAATTTTACACATTTTTGTGTGTGTTTCAGTCAGTGGTTAAACCCCTTCATTATGCTGCAATAGTACTTATTGTAACTTAATTTAAATTCATTTGCCAGCCTTATCATTGAGAAATAGAATGTCATATGCCGCTGAACTTACGATGCCTAGTCTGCTGGGGATGCGGAGAACCTGGCCATCTCCTCAGACAATGCCCCAAGCACTCTAACGACCAGGGAAACGGACAGGGGCCTGTATAGATGGGATGATACGGACCCCTGGCATTATGTCCCATGCTGCATCATCGAGGGAAGGAGGATCCAAACAGCACAGGCGGGGTCGAGGGGCTCCACTTCCCCCCGAAGCATAACGACAACACAGAATCCACAATGGTGGTGGGTTGGATCATGCTGGGAATTTCTGCCACGTGCCCGTCACCATATGTGGGGCCTCATGTACCATCCTTGTGGACACAGGCTCCACAGCAACACTGATGCGGCCAGATGTGGTTCCGGAGGGGACACAGTTGGAGCAGACTACAGTGCAGCTAAGGACAGTGACTGGTGAGCTGGCCCCTATGCTTGGTAGGGGGAGGGTGACGTTGAATGTGGGAGGTCAGGCAACAGACTTTACAGTGTGGGTGGCGCAGGTGCAGGACCCCTGTATCCTGGGGCTGGACTTTTTGAGGCCTGCGCGCTGCTTGCTGGACCTAGGGGAGAACACATTGACCTTTCCCAGGGGCCACGCTGTCAGGATGATACCACCCACACAGTCCTCAAAGCCACACCCCCTGGTCGGGACAGCCGTGGAGACATACTTCCACAACATGGAAAACCCAGAAGAGAGCAATGCCTTCCCTGCAGACAGAGTGGTGGAAGAGATGCAAAGAGATGGCATTATCGAACGGTCCGACAGCCCATAGGCCTCGGGAGTGGTGATGGTTTCAAAAAAGAAGACCTCCAAGATGAGATTCTGCGTGGACTACAGACCGCTGAACGACTTGACCAAAAAGGACGCATATCCATTACCCAGGATCGATGAGTCACTCGACTTGGTGTCAGGCTCCTCCTGGTTCTCTTCACTCGACCTGCGTAGCGGATACTGGCAGGTGCCACTCAGCCCTGAAGCGAGACCAAAGACTGCCTTCTGTACGGACAGAGGCCCATGGGCTGTCGGACGGTTCGATAATGCCATCTCTTTGCATCTCTTTGTGGCAGTTCCGCGTCCTGAGTTTTAGCTTGTGTAACGCCCCAGCCACCTTTGAAAGACTCATGGACCAGGTGCTGGCTGGCATCCCCCGTCAGAGATGTCTGGTGTATTTGGATGACATCCTGGCCCATGGGAGCTCCTTCCAAACAGCCTTGGAGTCGCTGAGGCTGGTGCTGCAGAGAGTGTCTGCGGCGGGCCTAAAATTACACCCACAAAAGTGCTGCTTCATGAGGAAGGAGGTGGAGTTTTTGGGTCACAGACTGGGAGGAGAAGGTATCAGCACACTGGAGGAAAAGTGCATGCAGTGAGAGACTGGCCCACACCCGCTAACCAACGGCAAATGAAGAGCTTCCTTGGCCTGGCCTCATATTATAGGAAGTTTGTGCGAGGTTTCTCCTGCACAGCCGCCCCCCTGTACCACCTGCTGCAGAAGGGGAGAAGCTTCACCTGGACATCAGTGTCAGCAAGCCTTCAACTTCCTCCAGAAGGCGCTGACAGAGGCCCCCATCCTCGCCCCCCCTGACCCCTTGTTGCCGTTTATTCTGGACACAGACGCCAGCGACGTGGGCATGGGCGCAGTGCTAGCTCAGGCGGGGCCAGAAGGAGAGAGAGTAGTGGCGTATTTCAGCAAAACCTTCAACAAGGCTGAGCGCCGCTACTGTGTCACGCGGAGGGAGCTCCTTGCCATGGTGGCGGCGATAAAACATTTCAAGTACTACTTGTGCGGCCGCCCCATCACTGTCAGGACGGATCATTCAGCGCTTCAGTGGCTGATGTCCTTCAGAGAACCAGAGGGCCAAGTTGCACGCTGGATTGAAATGCTGCAGTCCTATGTTTTCACAGTGGTACACAGGACCGGAGCCAACCACACCAACGCAGATGCCCTGTCCCGGCGCCCCTGTGCTCTGGGTGGGTGCCGTTACTGTGAGCAGAGAGAAGCGCGTGAGAGAGAGCTCCGTATTGAGGAGGAGACGTGCTCCATGCACGAGGGGGCTGGACCAGTCTGCCCAGGAACGAGGATGGTTGACGTGGATGAGTGGCAAACACAACAGGAGCAGGACAGGGACATACAACCGGTGCGACAGTGGGTTGAGGCAGGACAAAGACCACCCTGGCAAGAGGTGACGGGGAGCTCCACTGCAACAAAAGGACTGTGGGCAGTGTTTGATGCGCTGAGAGTGAGGGAGGGGGTACTGCAGAGAGCCTGGAAGGAGCCTGCCACGGGGGAAGAAAAGTGGCACGTGATAGTCCCCAGTTCACTGAGAGACGCTGTGCTGAGAACATCCCATATCACTCTCTCCTTAAATCCTTCTCTTCTCACATAACTGGTGCTAAATCCCTCTACTTTCTTAACAAAATTAACTCTGCTTCAAACCCCCACAAACTTTTCTCTACCTTCTCCACCCTTCTTAACCCACCTCCCCCACCCCCCCCCCCTCCACCCTGACAGCAGACGACTTCTCCTCCTTCTTTGAGGAAAAAGTCTCCGACATTAGCAGTCGGTTCCCTAAACCCACCTTTCTTACCCCCTCACCACTCATGACTGACCCAACTAAATGTCTAAACTCTTTCTCTCCCCTGTCCGAGTCAGAGCTCTCTGACCTCATTCTCTCTCATCGCCCCACCTCCTGCCCCCTTGATCCTGTCCCCTCCCTTCTCTTTCAAACCATCTCCCCCTCTATCATAACTTTTCTGCTCCATGTCTTAAACTCCTCTCTTACCTCTGGCACCTTCCCCTCTGCCTTCAAACAGGCCAGAGTTACCCCTCTACTCAAAAAACCCTCCCTTAACCCTGCTGTCCTCCAGAACTACAGACCGGTATCACTGCTACCCTTCTTTTCTAAAACAATTGAACGTGCTGTATCTAACCAACTGTCTAACTTTCTCTCAGAACAACCTGCTTGACCCCAACCAATCGGGCTTCAAGACCGGCCACTCCACAGAGACTGCCCTCCTTTCAGTCACCACTGCCCTCCAGTCTGCCAGAGCGGCTTCGAGGTCATCCGTCATCATTTTGCTGGACCTTTCTGCAGCGTTCGACACGGTTAACCACCAGATCCTGCTCTACAGACTTTCTGAGATGGGCATCACTGGCACTGCACTCCAGTGGATCCTACCTCTCGGGAAGATCCTACCAGGTCTCCTGGGGAGGCAAACTGTCTGACCCTCACCAGCTCTCCACCGGTGTCCCACAGGGCTCCGTCCTTGGACCCCTCCTCTTCTCTCTGTACACCACCTCACTTGGACCAATCATCACCTCCCATGGCTTCTCCTACCACTGCTACGCCGACGACACCCAGCTGCACCTGTCGTTCCCCCCGACCGATCCGGGGATCTCAGCCAGGATTGAAGCCTGCCTCGCAGACATCTCCGCCTGGATGACCGAGCACCACCTCCAGCTGAACCTCGCCAAAACTGAACTTCTCATAATCCCGGCTAAACCCTCCATCTCCCACGATCTGTCAATCACCCTGGGATCTGCGACGGTGACCCCCTCATCCTCTGCCAGGAACCTTGGGGTTACCATGAATGACGAGCTCTCCCTCACGGCCCACATCGCCGCAGTCTCCCGGTCTTGTAGATTTACCCTCTACAACATCCGGAAGATCAGGAGATACCTGTCCATGAACTCCACCCAGCTGCTTGTCCAAGCACTGGTCCTCTCCAAGTTGGACTACTGCAACTCGCTGCTCGCTGGTCTCCCAGCATGTGCAACCCGCCCTCTTCAGAGGATTCAGAACGCAGCGGCCCGCCTGATCTACAATCTACCCAGACGCTCCCATGTTACCCCGCTCCTCATCTCTCTCCACTGGCTACCCATCAACGCCCGTATCAGATTCAAGACCCTGGTACTGACCTTCCGAGCAGTGAACGGGACTGCACCCGTCTACATCAAGTCTCTCCTGCAACCTTACACCCCCACCCGTCACCTACGGTCTTCTTCAGACAACCGCCTGGTGGTCCCACCGCTCAAGACTGCCCGGTCCCAACACAAGCTCTTCTCCTGCCTGGCCCCCCAATGGTGGAACCAGCTCGCCACCTCCATCAGGGACACTGACTGTCTCCCCACCTTCAAGAAAAGGCTCAAGACGCACTTGTTCCGGGAGAACAACGGCACTTAAGAATGCTTGGCTGGACTTGTTAGTTAGTTTCCTCCAGGATCACAATGACTCTTATTAAGTGACCCATTGCTCTTTTAGGTTAGATATAACGAAGCTAAGTCTTGTAGTCGCTGTGAAATATTTTACTGTTGATTGTTCTTTTACAGGTACAGTCCTGCACTTTTGTGGTTCATGTTGTTTTAATTTGTAACTTGTATAACTGCATGCTCTTATGGGTCTTCCCTTTTGGCACTTGTTTAGCTTTTTCACAATGTATGCTTCATGTTTTGGCTACTTGCAATGTTTGGGACAATCTCGTTGTTATGATCAGTGACCTATGCTCTTTTGTAAAGCTCTCTCTTGGAAGTCGCTTTGGATAAAAGCGTCTGCTAAATGAATAAATGTAAATGTAAATCCCACGGGACCACTGGGGCGGGGCACTTTGGAGTAGCCAAAACACTCCGCCGGCTTCGTCAGGGATTTTACTGGGGGCGAGCCAGACGGGACGTGGAGGACTTTTGCCGCCACTGTGACCTCTGTGCGGCCTATAAGGCCCCCCCGGACCAGTCCCGCGCACAACTACAGCAACAGGCGGTGGGGGCTCCCATGGAAAGAGTTGCTGTGGATGTCATGGGCCCATTCCCCCACACGGACACAGGCAACCGGTACGTCTTGGTTGCCATGGACTATTTTACTAAATGGCCTGAGGCGTATGCAATCCCAAATAGGAAGCAGAGACAGTGGTTGACTCTCTGGTAGAGGGCATGTTCAGCAGGTTTGGGGCGGCAGAAACCATCCACAGTGACCAAGGGAGGAATTTCGAATCGCAGGTCTTTGCCTCCTTGTGTGAGCGTATGGGCATGCATAAGACCCGGACCACAGCGCTGCACCCCCAGAGCGACGGCCTCATCGAGAGGTTCAACAGGACCCTGGCAAAGCAACTGGCAATCCTCACTGCGGAGCATCAACGTGACTGGGACACGCACCTGCCCCTTGTCCTCATAGCCTACAGGTCTGCTGTTCAGGAGTCCACCTCATGCACGCCTGCCCTCCTCGTGTTGGGGAGGGAGTTAAGAACACCAGTGGAGGTGGCCTTTGGCAAACCCCCTGACACCCCTGCTGTTCCTCCAGGGAGAGAGTATGCCAGAAGACTCCAGGATCGGATGGAGTCCGCCCACATCTTTGCCCGAGACCAGCTGGAGAAAGCGAGCATAAGACAGAAAAGAAACTACAACATGAGGTCAAAGGGGAGACACTTCCAATCCGGAGAGCTGGTTTGGGTGCACAGCCCACGTAGGAAGAAGGGGCGGTGCCCCAAGTTGGACTGTCATTGGGTGGGGCCTTGTCAGGTGGTGGAGCGGCTGGGTGAAGTAGTCTACAGAGTCCAGCTGCCGAGAAACAGGAAGACGGTTGCACTCCACAGGGACAGATTGGCCCCGTACAGAGGAGACTCCCTCCCTTCCCAAACGCCTGTACGGAGGGGTGACGGCACTACACGCAGACACACACACACACATACTTCTCCAGAGACAGTGACTGACCCCCCTGTTCACACCCTTCCTCCCCCCTTCTCATCACACACACCTTTCACTGCACAGGGGCATGGCCCCCCCCCACCAGGCAGAGGCAGAGGCGTCTCCCACTCATCCACTGCAACGGAGACAGAGACGTCGGCTGGGCCATCTCAGAAACTTTGTGTAGGGACGAGGGACGAGGGACTTTGTTGAGGGGAGGCTGTGTAACGAGTTATTGTGTTCCTGTTCCTAGACGAATGTTTACATGTGTTTGTGTTATGCATTAATGTTATCAGCAAGGTTGATGTGGTTCTGCTGTTGAGACCTATTGGGGGGATTGTCTCGAGAGAGGGGGGAACAACCGGGGAGTTGGGGAGAGCGAAGTTCGGTTGGTGGTTGAGAAGACAACTAGAAAAATACACGGCGTGGTCACGGCCAACAGTGATCAGAATTCATCTGTTTTGCCTAAATAAATACAAGGAAGTTGCAAACCATTCCTCGCCTCCTTAATCTAACACTGCAGCATTGAGGCGAACATTACAATATGTTTAGTACTATTATTACACATCTTTATGAACGCTAGCTTTTCAACAAAGCTACCGGTCCTACGTAGGACCAGTGATCGCCCTCTTATTGGCTATGGTCTGTATCTTTGTCACGCCCCAGAATGTACATACAGACCAGCCTGAAGTAGCGTCTATCTCCGATAATAGTTTAGCTGCGCGCTGCTCTGTGTAAGCTACTTGTAAGGAATTACAAAGAAGAACGTTTTGAATTATAACAAGGATATTGAAAATGGACCACGGTCGTAAATGCTGTGTTCCAGGCTGTAGCCTACAGGGAAGGCTAACACTTACAGTCTTTCCAAGGAGCCAAACATTCAACAGGCATGGCTGCTGTTGTCTTATGAGAAGATCCCGGCGAAGTTCGACACTCAATCATTCATTTGCTCTGAACATTTCTCCCAAGACAGTTTTGACAAACTTGGACAATTGCAAGCAGGATTTGCTAGGAATATGAACCTGGAAAGAGGTGCTGTTCCGACCGTATGCTCATTGCAACCGCCTATAAGGACAGTATGATGTTGTGCTAACAGTTATTAGCAATGCTAACGTTTCCTGTATAATATAGCATACCAGGTAGAAAGCTAAATAAGTTTGTACACACATCAAATGACTCTAGCTAGGCTAGCTGTAGTCGGCATTAGAAGGGAAGCTTCCGAAAAATAGCCAGAAACCAAACAGCAGTCTGGCTTATTGCTAATGCCTGTCTAGATAATCTATTTCAAAGAACTGGAGAAAGGCAGGTGCTTGATTCAGGATACGTTAGCAACTGTAACTGTTACTAGTAACACCTAGACTAGGGTGACCTGAAGCATGACCCTGAAAAGGAGGACACTTGGGTCCAAAAAGGAGGACAAAGGGTCAAGAAGGAGGACAACCCCAAAAAAGTTGTTGGGGGGCACGTAGGCAGAGCCTGTTTAAGGAGAGCGTTGCCACTCCCTATTAAGCCCCATTGTACCGAATTTTGCTGCAGTTCCACCAAAGTTCCACTGGGGGTGATTGCGAGCGAGTGCATGTTGAATGGGAGTCTATGGAACTAAACGGATACATTTGTCTCTTTCGCCTGATTGTCGTTGAGAAATCTCCGATTTGATTGTAGTTTTTGCATGTTCAACATGGATTATAGGTCGAAAGTTGAATGGACGAGTACTTGTGTCCTTTTGATTTCTAACAGGGTGAGTCGTTGTTGCCCATAACACGCTAGCATTCTGCTAATGAATGCTGATTGGTTAGTGAAGGACTGACACGACCAGAGCTCCCGCTTGATGGCATCCGAAGCGGAATCAGAATGTCAGAGCATTAGCCACATTAGCAACAACATGAGCAAGCCAAAACTCTTTCTAGCATGTGTATTGACAGGGAGAGCCTAACCTGTCAGCTGTGTTGTCGATGCCCTGAGAGAAAAAAGTAAGTGACCAGAGCTTGCCGTAAAGCAGTAGCTCTGGTCGTACGATGTGTATGACATCAATGACATTTTCAAAAGCTTTTTAGAACAGAAAGGCAACATTAAAACAATCTAACAGCCAGCAGTGTGTATTATTTTTGCCTCCCCTTTCGAATTCAGAATTCAAATTACAAATTAAAAAATTATATCCTGAGAAAAGTGGATTTTGAGGGGTACCGCTCCATAGACCTCCATTCATTCTGCACTCGCTCGTTAGCGCCCTCACATGGAACTTCAACCAGTTCAGAACCCGGAAGTTTCCCGAGAGTGGCAGTTCTCTCTATATTAGACATTCTCTGACGTAGGTTAGAAGGAGGTCTTTCTTTTTGGCATCGGAAAACTTACGCGAGTGGTAAATTGCGACGGTGGGCAGGAAAGGTCAAAAAATAGGACAAAAGGGCGAAAAGACGGACACGCAACAGCGGTCCGGACAAAAGGCTGGAAAACCGGACTGTCTGGCCGAAATCCGGACGTCTGGTCACCCTAACCTAGACTGTACGCATGTAAACAAGTTTAGCTTGCTAACGCAAGAGCATAGGTAGAATGTGTGATAATTTAGCCTAGTTTATTGGCAATGGGGCTAACATTGATTCATGTTCCTGACTGTGTTTCATTCAAATAAATAACCTGTGTAATGTAAATCTACAATTCCAGATGCATGTTTGTCCAGATCTTGGTCATGTTATTTTTCAGCAAGTTATTTAGAGCTAGCTAGCTAACTGAAGCCAAGTAGAATCAGGATATGGTTTGGTTGCTAAGCTGTAGCCTAACATTCTACCCACCCAAGTCAATCCAGTTTCCTTCAACAACAAAAGTGGAAACAAGTAATGTTATCATTTCAAATGATATATAGTCAATCTGTTGAAAACAGTGTTGTGTAGACACAAAAGATTTATTTGCACGTTTTTATTTCAAGTCTCCAACTTCGGTGTTACAGCAAGTGCTGCTGTTGGCCGTGTTGCGTTATTGCTCCCCAGCTTCACTCGTTGAAAACCAACCAATCAGCGCGCAGCTCATTTAAATATTAATGAGCATACCATAAAAGGAGAAAAGTTAGTGTTTTTTCCCGGGAACATTTCAGAGGATCTGTCAGTGGGCATAGAACAGCACCCGGGCCATTTTCAACCCAACCAATGTTACATACCCTATTTGGAGACCTTAAGGAACAGTGTGAAATACCCCAAATAAACAGTCAAATGCCCCTTTAACTCCAGTCAACATTTACAAAACTGCAGTCAACATTTACATTTACATTTACATATCTCCCCCAATAATCTTTGTTCGATTCTCGAACCTGGCTCATACTACTAGCTTTTTCATAGAATAATTTTTCCAGATTTTTGCTAAGATTGAAACCAATCCGAAACGGGTAAACTAGCAGCCCATTTATTTGCTCAAGTCAAGAAAAGTTGCCTGCAAATGTGCCTGCGGATACTAACAGGGCACGAGCACAAAAGTTCACATTGGCCGATAGCCGATTGGCCGACAGCCGACAGCTGAATGAGCCATAGACTTATTTTGAATAAGCACAGGGAGAAATGGCTTGAGTTGCCTGCCTTGTTGTAGCAAGTCTAGCAAATCGTTGTCACACATAGGCCTACATGAAATGTTGTTAATATAGTTTATTCCCGTTATTTTCAAACAGCTTAGATTTTTCATAAAAACGTTCACGACATGATGGCAAATATATTATGTTAAGCGCGAGCATAGATTGTTGACATGTCTATCTGGAGCAAAGACGAAGATTATTACTTTAACTGTTAACCACAATAGGAAATGATATATATTTAAATAATATTAGTCTTGCCTTCAGAAGCTTTTGTCAAACACACCCATTATTCTTTTTTTGTTCGTGTCATCAAGCCAGACTGCTTTTGTGGGACAATGAAGGTCCTCAGTGACTGTTTCACCCGCACTTACTCACTGATGGAAACGTCTTGTAGCTTATGGTTCTATGAATATGCCCCTTTCAAAGGCAAATGTTCAATAAAGTATATTTTAGACACACTTCTCTGGCTTTTATTTATTACATTATTAACACGTCTTGTTAGATCACGTTATATCCATTAATAGACGTTTGGTTTTCTAGGTTGAGCATGTAAAACACAGGTCGCATTTCGGAACTGATGTGAAATTGAAGGCAGTGTGAATTTTGTGGCATTTCGTTTGAATATAAAGTTGACAGTAAGCTATGGTAAGTCTGCATTATGGAAGATTTCGGTTACCAAAATAACTATTAAGCTTTCTTTGCCTGGCGAGAACAACGACGGAGCTGTTCATGTTAACAGTTTATTTCATCCGATACAATGCGTTGGAAATCATACTCATATCACAAAGAAAAAAAGCAACATATGTGATGAGTTTCATCTAGAATAGCCCTATATTTAGCCATATAGCCTAAAAAACAAGTGAAAGGAATACTATACAGTGACAGAATACATTTCCGTTAAGTTTGCATCATGTGTCTGATTCTTATCGGACTTGTACCCCATTCTGCCCATAGATTCTGCAACTGCAATGCCCACACACTCGTAACCATATAAATCTATGCTCGCGACTGGTTGTCGCAAAGTATGACGTGTACAGCTAGTTGCAAGCGTGCACGAGGTCTCGGAGCTAGGAAAAAAAGCTAGACCGGAAGACACGGAAGTGGAAAGATGGCTGCGTCCAGTCTCGCGCTCTCGCTTGCCTCACTGCGCCACTGAGCACTTTTCATAGAAATGAATGGGGACACCATCTTGGAAGACAAAAGTAGCTTACTCTAGTTATATTAACTTTATGCTTCAGGGTCCTGAGGAGAGAGTTCCGGTTTAGAGGGGCCTGAGGAAGGAGCACTGCAATTGGACCCTATTGTGAGCTACAAGGCTAACCAGAGCCATAGAAGCCATCTTTTTCTATGGCTCTGAGGCTAACAAGCTTATATCAGAGCCAGTCGAAGCCAGTTTGAGATAATGGTTAAGATTGTGGATATGTGTGGATATAATTCATTGTTTGGACAACTTCTCGACATGGTTAGATACTTTGGACCTTTGGGAATACGCAGATGAGGTTTTGATGGGTTGTGTGCATACATGGAACATTCCGAAGTAATCGTAGGTAAGTAGTAACTTTTTTCTCTGACTTTGCTGAAGGAACGGTCACCGGACAAAAACGTTGACGGTACTTGCTGTTGCGAGTTAATCTTGAATTCAATGGACGCACAAGAATCGTAGCTTTCCAATGATGTATAACATGTGTAGCAGTCTAAAAAATATATGTGCACAAATAATGAGCGTTCATTAATGCATTAACTAATGCATGAATCATCATCAGTTAATACATAACTCAGTACTTAATTATGCACTGATCATGAGCACATCTCTTCCCGTTCCTTGGCTCGCCGGCAAGCCAGCAACGCTGCGCCCCCTCCCTCAGTGAGAACGCACTGGTGTCCTGTACTTTAAAACATGTTAAATGAACTACTAGTCTGTTTATAATGTCTTAAATCTCCAGAAACTACAAAATATATATATTTCCAAAGAAATTACGGACGTCAGCTGACAAAGTCTCTCTTGTTCATTTTTGGCCACTATACTGCGAAATACAACAGCAACGTAATTCCATAGGGAAGAAAATGAAGAAAGAAGAAAGAACAAATGGCAGGAATGGCATAACTTGCTAGATAGCCCAATTCAGAGAACAGGTAGCCCAAAAGCTGTCAAAGCTCTATCCCAGTTTGCTGTAAAGCCAGGCCACATGCTATTCTGTATAGGTTGCTGTCGGCTAGCTTGTCAAAAGTCCCATACAAGCTGTATAGTATTGCAATTTAAATGCACACTAATTCAAAATTCTAGTGTAATTCACCTAATTGTTATCTCAGGGATTATGTTAGCCACATACTGGATATTTACCATCCATAAACATGTGCCAAATGTCTGTCGGATGTTGCGCTGCTAACGGTGCGTTCACACTGCAGCGACGCGAATCGCTTGCCATCGCTCGCTTTCCCACAATTCACCACGCTCGGGGGCGTTTCAAACAGATTCATGTAGAATGTAGTTCTCTAAAGTCACTGTTGTAGTTGTAATGGCCAAGTGTGCAGACTTGTGATTACGTACTCGCAACATCGATCAAAATACAACTTGTATACAAAATACTAAACTGTTTAATAGACATACACGTTGACATGTGTAAAAAACGTTTTACTATATTCCTCAGTCTCTGCTAATCTGTCGACACAATAGGGAGTTCCAGCCGGGCTAGCTAGCTAGCTAGTTACTACAGAACAAAGTTACGTAATGTCACTCCGATTGGCCATTGTTAGCGAAAATCGCTCCTTATTTGCATAAAGTTGAGAAAATCTCAACTCTGTCGCGTCGCTACCCACAATGCACCACGCAAGCGATTCGCCTGGCTCCATTGACAATGAATAGGAAACATGTTGTCGCTCGCGTCGCTGCAGTGTGAACGCACCTTAACTCACTCATTGACGGTGTATAAGCTATAGGGAAAAGAAGACATGGGTTTCAGGAGAAATGGGTTTTGTGTAAGGCAAGTCGAATGGATTTGGGAAAGGGACTGGCCTGGATTTGATATTTTCGGAGCTGGAAAGAAAGACGTAGGCTACTAGCAGTCATGGAATTGCCCGCATATTCATACAGTATGAACAAATATTGGGGGGGACAATTTGTCCTTCTTTAAATATTGGAGGGGACGTGTCCCCCTGTCCCCCCATATAATTACGCCCTTGCCGTCAACGTCTTTGTCCGGTGACCGTTCCTTCAACAATGCCAGAGAAAAAAGTTTGACTTACCTACGATTACTTCGGAATGTTCCAGGTATGCACAAAACTCATCAGAACCTCATCTCGACTGGCTCTGAAATGAGCTAGTTATCCTTGTAGATTAGAGCTAGCTATAAATGGTGATACCCCATATGCTAAGTGTTGTGGAGCCTTCAAAATAAAAGTCGATTGCGCAATATGTCAGTGTTCTATGAGGGCCAATCCTGGGAATCAGATAAAGCACTCCAATGTGTTCATGCTTCAGTTTTTGTGTTTCAGTAATACTAATGAGGGATTTAGCTGTTTTATATGATAGTTCTAAGTACCACCTTTCATTAGAGATAGCAATTATACCTTTTTATCCTAAGAATTTGACCTTGGTTACAAGGGTCATTCTGGAGTCTCCAAAAGAAAACGCCTGGATGTACTCTTATAAAAACATTTGTCAAATCTGTCAAAAGAGTCAATTTACATGCATGTACTCCAAATGGTTCAAGAACAGCAGTCAATTTACTTTGGGTATGCTGTTTAGGCGTTTTTGGGAACATTTAACAGGATCCAAAAAGGTTAATAGGGACTCACATATGATTTACTATTAATTAAATCTGGAATTATGTAACAATTCCTATTGATATTAAAACATTAACTGATAGGTGAGTTAACTATTTCAGGTAAACGTGCGAACTAATACTGTTAGTTAACTGTGTGAACTAAAACCCTGATTTAATAGGGTAGTACCTTAATTCATGTGTTAATTACTACAATTATCACCAAATAATGATAATCACCTCAGTGTTGCTAAATAGCTTTCACCCATTTCAAGTTGATGAAATATGCTGAGTTTAGGGGATAGTGGAAAGTTAACATTCGAAGATAGAAGTACACAGTCATAAATCGGTCCAGGATCTGTTGCAGCCATGCATTTTCTACGGAAGATCTGATCGATACTTCGAGTGGACTTCATCGTCTTAAAAAAGGTGGCCTTGCATGTGTTGTTCGAGTTAAATAAAACGTTTTGCAAACGGCATGGTAGTCATCCATTTGTCAAAAAAGTTATTTTGACTGTAATGCAGGATTCCAACTCATGATAGTTTATTTAAATGTTGTGTCTCTGAAAAAACAGTAAGTATTTGTTTAGTGAATAATTAGTTAATGATTAGTGAATGTATTTCATGTTATGACTTTACTTAGGGAGGCACAGTACTATTAACAATTGATTGAGTCTCAATCCATGGATGCCGCCATTGTGGTATTTAACACATGAATTAAGGTATTACCATTAGTTTACCCTGTTAACTCAGGGTTTTAGTTCACACAGTTAACTAACAGTATTAATTCGCACATTTTAGGGTGTATTGTTGACTTGTTGTAGCACATGAACATAGAACATCTGGCACAAATCCACCTAATTGGTGGATTTGGTTGCTAATTATTAATATAGAGAACTCGGCAGTTCTCCATTGAATTGAATGATATCCCTGGTAAACCTGAAGTGCCAATACAACAGAAGTGCAAAAAGATGGAAAAAAGAGGGCTGGGCGGAATAAGGTGAATAGGGATGGTGTGGCGCACTGTCTTGTTTCAATTTCAGGAGTTCCGTTAGGCAAGCATGCCGCCATTTCTCAGACGGTGCTAGACCTTAGGCCCGGGTGCGTGCACGGTGCACGTGTAGGCCTACGTTTGTCTGCCGGTGAATACATGAAGGTATTTATAATCCACACTGGTGGATGAAGGATGCAACTTCATGGTTCTAAGCAGGGGCGAAGGAGCACTCAGCACAGACATGTTAACGGTGTGGTACAGCGCCTGTGGAGAGAATTGAGTTTGTATGGTAAACACTGGTATTGGGTATTCAATTTAATGTAAGGTGTTCGGAGCACTCAGCAAGCTGCTGATGAACGGGCAGGAGAGCAGCATTCAGAATCAAGATTACGTCTACTATCACTCTACCCATCTTGCACATAGGCCTTCGGATGGTTTAGGTTGGTTGAGGGGCAGTTCTGTGGGCGTAGGTGAGCGCTCTGTGACATTGCTTGTTTTAGGGCAATACCCTTCGAATTACTGGTGTCCAACTGAACAAGGGTACTTCCACTATTCACTATTGTGCAGTGAATGTTTACTGTGTCCTGAACATTCCAAATCTGATACTATGCAAAGGTACCTCTATTGTGATTGCTTTAACTAACTGCGTTTTGTCCACTCTCCTCTATGTCGCGGTACCTGCTAAGTCGCCCCCGGGCCACGCCTTCTGAGTCCCTGTTGACACTGAAGCCGGCAAGGCCATGACAAAATCCTGGTTCGTGCAACGATTCGCTGTGGGCTGTCCCCGGAGCTGTAAACATTGCACTGCTTCCGGATTGGGTTGTCACTTGGGAGCGCTATGTATGCCCCAATTCCCTAGACATTGTAGGAGTCCAGAGATCTATGAGCTTGATGTAAACAAGCCTTGCGGCCACATGGTCAAATTACTAATTTCAGTGTGTCAATACACAAGCCTGCATTACAGATGGTGGCTGGCTCGGCTTGTTAACCCATAACAGTTGAATTTCTTTTTAGATATCGGTTTAGGCGTAGTGATCCGCAGACGTGCTCTGATCTGGTAGCTATTAATCAGAATACATAGTGTCTGAATCGAGGTATCTCAAGAGATGCCCTGGACTCCACCACGTTTGTTTATTCATCATCACATCCCACTCCGCTTAGGTTAGAATAGGTTATAGGGTTGAAATAGGTTTTATGTGCATTTAGGGTTAGTATAGTGTATTATTTATTGTTATCTGTAATTTAGGAAGTTTTAGTATTAGGGTTAGTGTAGTCGATTATTTATTGCTATCTGTATATTTAGGAAGTTTCACTTATTTAAGCTCAGCATAGATGTAAATTATGTTCTGTGTACTTATATGTTATGTTATGCCAGGTGCTTGCGTTGTCTGGTCTTAAGAATTTCAGTGCCCAGTCTGACCTTGTGTTGTTCTGTGTACCTGACAAATATAAGACTTGAAACTTGAATCACATGGTGACATTGATGGTACATGCACATGCGCCTGCGTACATCTTTGGGGTTGCCAACGGGCGCTAAAGGAATGGGTCTCTGCCCTGAATGGATGAGAGGATACCAGATCACAATCGTGGAAGAACGTCTCTGTAGATCTTGGCTCAACACTGGTGATCCGCAGATTCGGTAGCAATCGATCAGAATCCAGCGTCCGAGTCAAGATATCTGCAGAGATACCCTGGATACCGGCCAGGGAACGGCGGGTGCTCTGCTGACACATTTGTTTGTTCATCTCACATAGTGACATTGATGGTACATGTACATGCGCCTCGCGTACATCTTGGGGTCGCCGATGGGCGCTAGAGGAATGGGTCTCTAGAGATAGCTGTAACTGCCCTGTATTGATGAGAGGTTACCAGATCACAAGCATGGTAGAATGTCTCCGTAGATCTTGGCTTAGCACTGGTGATCTGCAGACGTGCTCTGATTCGGTAGCAATCGATCAGAATCCAGCGTCCGAGTCAAGATATCTGCGGAAATGCCCTAGATTCTGGTGTCATTCTCACTAGTTAACATATCTTTGTGTTCCAGTGTATGTGCTGCCTTTGTGCACATTCTGTGGGTTCGCTGACGGGCGCAAAAAGGGGCAGCTCTCTAGAGGTAGCTATCTTCCCAATGTCAGATGAGAAGGGTACCAGGGAGCAAAGCACCGGGTCTGGACGGGATGTGCGCGTGGGACGGCTTGGTAAACTGCACATCAGATGGTATGTAACACGACGGATATGCACACAGTCTTTGTCATCGTTAATGAAAGCATGACCCACGCATCCAGAAAACACTACTCCTGGCTCAAGAGCAGCGGCGCTCCGCTCTACATATAGTCTGTCTCATTAAATCTACTAAATCAGACTAAATCTATGTCAGTTAAAGGCCGAGCGGATACGCACACACACACACTCAGCCCATTTGTTTATGATCAGTGCTGGTGCCGCCCTCCACCATCTCCTTCTCCCCGATGCTGTCTGTATGTTATATCCATCAGGGGGATTTTATCTCTATTGCTCCCTGCCTCATATGTCATGTATGTATGTGTTGCATCGAGGAGGCAGGGAGTGTTTCCCTTAGATCATCCACTCTGGATCAGAGTGAGTCACTAATTCAGTCTAAGTTCTTAAAATTGTTTCTAAAAAACTATGTTCAAAACAGCACAGAAAACGGGAGCGGAGTATGATGCAAGGCGTTTATTCAAATCTAACACAGAGGATTGATTCCAACAAACATGAGCATGGTCTCGAGATCAGACTGAAATTCTTCTCCGGACATTTGCTTTTATATTTTTCCTTCATTATTTTTGATGTTTTACCATTGGTACAGTACATGGAGTCACAGAATCAGATGCGCATTTCGCACTTGGTTGGCTCATTGTCACAGAATTTGCATAGCCTGGCCGTTCCCTAACATCGTGCCCACGTGAGGCCTAGTCGTTCAGGTTAAACTGAGTTTAAAGGCATAAATCTATCCTCTGGCACTTGTAGTTCTCTCTATCTGGGCCTTGTAGTCTTTCATGGTTGAGGCCTACACACATACGTTTTTCTCCGGCTCTCAAACTCTGCTTATCTGGACTTCCACATTTGGCTTTATTTCTTCTATGTTTAAAGTCAATTACCAATCAATCTACTCATTTGCATCTGGTTTTCAAAAATACAGAATAATATAGCTTATAAAAGTACAAAGGTGATTTAGTGGTTCAACATCAGTTATATAGTACCATGATTGTTTTTACCATCTTCATGATTACAACAGTGTGCTGATAATTCTTCATCAATGTCAAACCTTCATGTCCATGTCAGGTAACAATATATGCTCAATCTAATACGTGATTGTCTTGACTGAACTACCTTTGTACTAAATTTGCTATTACTTACTGCTTAGTTAATCTTGGTTCCATATTAGTTAATAGTATTAAGTTCGGTGTTAATGTAGTACTACCTATTACTTACGTTAACAACGGACCATTATTCTAAAGTGTTTCCATATTTTACTTGTTTTCTACGATTCTCAGTTTCATTAATTCATTTCAACAAATCATTTAATCGTACCACCTCCTATCACAACTAAACAGAGCAACAGTTACTTTATGAAACTGAGATGAGACACATTACTAAAGGAAATGGGTGTAGGTTATGAACTCTTACTGCTTGCATTCTCTCACTCAATTTTTTGGCTAATATTGCTTGGCTTGCTAGCTAGTGACCCAGCTAGAAAAAACAAGGTTCAACCCTATTTTTGTCTTTCCCCTTCTCAGATTTTTTTCCTGCGCTCCTACTGGTCTCGCTGCCAAATCATGCAGCCCTCTGTTCACGTACACCTCACGCATTCACCATGAGACTCACACATTTCAACCATTTTGCATGCTCTCATACAACACCTTGTATTTCTCATGCTGAGAAGTAAGGGATAACTTGTCCCGCTACATTAGTGATTAGAAAGCGTTTTGTAAAGAAATTAAAACAGGTCGCACCATAACGAGTATTTGCACTCACATATATTTTCCCAAATATATTTTGAGGTTGCACAGACACAATTTTGGGAGAATATGCGACCAAAATGGTTGCAATTCAAAGCCCTATTGAACTTGAATTTTGAGGAATGTAGGTACTAAAGCCACTGACCGAAACTGTCATCACCAGCTGCATCACGGGCACTGCACAATCTATAATTTCAGTGTGTGTCCCCTACTTCATCACGAGCACTGTCTATTCCTAGTTCCGGGAATCTGTATGTGTCTCACCAACAACATCTTACTCACCGACTGCATCACGGGCACTGTGCACTAGTGAAGTTAATATTACAAATGTTTCTTATATAAATATTGGACAAAGAGAAATGTTAATCTTCACTGATTATTTTATTTACTTTTTGCATATCATGCTGTATTTGCTAAGTGACAATGGTTGATTTATTAAATAAGTAAATTGTAAGTATTTTCACACTACTGAAAATGCATAATGTCTATAGTTGCCTTCACAATTTAAAGCAGCATGTGAAAAAACAGCAAGCCACTGTACAGTGTAGGCTATATGCCACTCAAAAAACTCGAGACCCATCGTGATATCCGATTACTTGATTAGTTTACCTCAGGCATTCAAAACAACAAGGGACATTTTTGAACAGCCTGTAATATTCCTCTTGAATCTAGAGAAGAGAAAAAGGAATATGTCTGAAATTAAACAGATACCATTCAAATCTACCTCAAAAAGCAGTTTAGGTATATGAACAGATACAGCTAATTAACGTTATGATTACCTTTCTAGATAAGACACAGAGGAAGATGAAGATAAACATCCCTTGGAAGGTGTTTGCAATAGTGAATAGATAGGCAGAGAGCGTGGTCTCGTTAAGAATATGGAGCACGCCAAATGTCCAGGTGGCACCAAGGACAAACAGGAGGGCAAGGGCACCACGGGCACAGGACCTAAGGTAAAATACATGCTTATGTCATCATAGGCCATATTATTGTTCTACTGCTTCCCATAAACCTCAAGACGTGATACATTTGATCTAAAAACTTTAGTGAGAATGCTACCCCTTTAGACATATTAAAGTGAGTCTCTCATCAGGGACCGAACACATCACAATATGGACAGGTCACACCCCATATGTCCCTTGTGGCTTTATACTGCATGAGTTTTACCTTATATTTTCATAATGGCTAATTTCAGGCTTTTTCACAGCAGTATGACGGAAAACTTTGTAGATAATCACTCCAAAAGCCAATAGATTCACCTTAGATAGGAGAGAATCAAAGATGCATACAGTGACAATGAAGATGAAACATAATTAGTCATACAGTAGAACTGATGATGATCTTTTGCACATTTTCAGGGCTTAAAAAGACCTTACTAGAATGATCAGGCAGGCAGGCCCAATAAAACTCCAAATGAAGTTGTTTTCCGTGCTCAGCCAACACCTTATGTGAAAAGAACATTATATTATAAGCATGGAACTATTCATAAAATATAGCTGCAAGCAGCAATGTGGTGGCCAAGCAGTCAAATGACCCATCAAACACTTTAGAAATCCTCAAAAAAGGGTTCCGAGTGCATGCAGCAAGTTTGGTGTGAATCCATCAAAGATTTGCTGAGATACGACCCAACTTCCTGTTGGCTGGATTAATGGCACATTTTGACTGCCTGTACCGGGTAAACGGTTCTGAAAATCAAAAAATCATGTGAAGCCCTTTGTGAGGCTTGGTCTGAAGATACTCTCTGCCAAATTTGGTGAAGATTGGACAACATGTGTAGGAGGAGTAAAGAAAAAACGTTTTTCAATGAATTCAAAATGGCGGCCGGATCAATTCGGCTATTATCACAAGCTATCATGTATCACATATGGGATGTCCCAACATATCATGAGACAAAGGAATCACTTAATAAAAGCAAACAAATCAACAGTTATTGGCCAAAACACATTTTTGCTTCCTGCAGCCACGCCCAGTGATCACATGACACCAAATTAATTGGACAGCCTCAGAAGAGGGTTCCGAGTCATCATATTAAGTTTGGTGTTGATTTCTCAAAGATTAGCTGAGATATGACCCAACTTCCTGTTTGGTTGCTTTGTTGCCGATTTTGATTGGCTGTACCGGACAAACGGTTTTGAAAATCGAATATCCTTTGATAACTTCTGCGAGGGTTGGTCTGATGATAATGTGTGCCAATTCTGGGGAAGATTTGAAAAAATAGAAGTAGTTGAAGCGAAAAAACGTGTTTCCTTCAAATTCAAAATGGTGGAAAATGTATATAACCGGAAATTGACGTCATAGGGTGTGTTGAACTCGTCTTGATCCAGGGAATCCAATGGTACCTCATTTTTGAAAATCGGTCATACGGTTCAAAAGTTACGTGTGTAAACACAAGTCCAATTTTGACCAGTTGGTGGCGCTAGAGTGCTCCAATGAGAGACATGAAACTTGGTGAATATAAAGAGGGGACTGTGCTTAATAAGTGTGCCAAATTTCACAACTTTTTACCATACGGTTCTAGGGGCTGCCATAGACTCCAATGACAGAAGAAGTGTAATAATAATAATAATAATAAGAAAAGGTAGAATCACTTATGTGGCTTCGCCGCTTCGCGGCTTGGCCACCAATAAGAAAAGGTAGAATCACTTATGTGGCTTCGCCGCTTTGCGGCTTGGCCACCAATAAGTATTTTCATTTACCAAATTAGCATAACTTTTTTTGTACTTACACTTTATTGGTACCATAATACTTGGAGCCGAGCGTAGCCGAAATGGCCACCACCACAGCTGGGCTTCCATAGCCAAAAATGTAGAAGTTGCGATGCAGGAACCCTTTGTTGTAAATAACACCAACCACTATAAGGTAAAGATGAATCCCCTCGATGCACATCCAGGCAAAAGCAGCTAAGAAGAAATAATGGAGGAGGCCAGCAATAATGGAACAGAAAAGCTGATACCAGAGACAAAAAGACAAAGAGAAGTCTTTAAAATAGTGTCAATAACACTTTACACATGCAATTATAAAAGACAAGGGTGATTGCCTGAATTAGGACTCAAATGCAAAAAAAACATCCACAAACCTACTCAAATATACACACAAAGATGCACACCATGCCCACATTCACAAATGGGTTTCATTGAACTCAAGTACAGGTCTTACTTTATGGGTGTTCATATTGATTCCAATCAGGAAAATGAATTCTGCCATAAAGAGGCTGCAGCACAGGTTCTTGTGAATAGTGGTTCTGGTACTCTGGATCTCAGTAAAGAACCAAAAGGTGAAGATACACATGGACAGACAGATAATAGAGATAATCATCCCCAGCTGAGTGATCCTGGTCAGCATGTTGTGGTGGGCCAACAACTGCATAGGGGATAAAGCATGAGTTTAAAAGGCTACCATAAAATAGAATTATTCTACATATACCACTTGTTTGATATTACTTTGATTTCACAAGGTCAATTTGACAAGTCAAACCCTCCAGTCATAAAACAGGCAATGCCTCTTATTGTGTGGTCTATACTCTACAGCACAGTCACTTTGCAACAGAACTTATGTTGGTGTATCAGTTGGTGGCCACTTACATTGGCACGTCCCGATGACATGAGAATTGCAAAGTGCGTGAGGTGGTTACAGGAGCATGTGGTGGTAGTGCTGTTGACATCCACATGGTCACAGCCATGTGTAGCCCAGTGCCCTTTCAAGCTGCCCGGATCATACTCCCAGAAAGCACATTTGGTTGCATCTTCGTTTGTGTTGATTGGCTTCAGTGAAAAGAAAGAATGGTATTGTGAATTAAAAAAAAAATGGTTTTAAAACCCATTCCATACACGGTAGATGCTTGACCTAGAATGTATTTTTTGGTTGAAGTGCAACAGCATGAATTAGCAGTGAATATTTTGCCAACAGACAGCATCAGATCTGCCATGGGACTTTGACTGCTAATACCATTGTGTGTCTGAGGGTGAAAGTTACACGGTCAAGCTGGTACATGTCAACAGGTTTGATAGCCACTGCTATGACTTGGGAATTGACAGTGATTCCTCCTGTTCCAGCGTAGTGTGCGTAATCCATAACACTGGGGTCAATGTTGGGTTTCATTATATCACCTATGCCGTCATACCGAACAAACACCACTGACACGCTTCCTGATATACAGAAGAAAAAGTAGAAGAATTTTGTTGTTTTTCAGTCGAAATAGGTGAATTGTGTTGAAAGCGAAGTTTGAGTTTAATTAAAAACAACTTAATGTGATCAAAATGTTAAATACACACAATTTCCAAAACATCTTACCATTATTGTCACCATCTTGGTCATCGTTTGGTGTTAAACTGATATGTTCTCCACCTATTGAAACAGATAGCTTGCTTTTCCGTGCATGGTGGGCATCCAATGTCAAAAGTTTTACTTCTGTATTTAAAAGAAAGAGAGGATTAATAAAAGTCTTTGCACATTATATTTCACATTAAAAGATTTAGTTGACGAGAGATGTCAATGTGCTGCTTACCTATTTCACTTGCTGTGATCTCCAGTTCGGTGGTAGTTTGATAGTTTCTTGCCAGTATCAATATGTTCTCCTCCACAGTGTGAAGGAGTTTGGTGATGGTGTAGTCCCGTCTATCTCCTTCAATTTTGCTCCAAGCAACCAACTCATCCTTTTTCACCAGGTTATTTACAGCCTTTACAAATTTCTGAAAAAGAATAGCAGTTTGTATTAGTACTGAGATGTATACAATTACATGTATTTAAATTAAAGAAATATACTGAAGTTGAGATAATATTCTGTAGCTGTTGTATAGATGAGATGGTGTATACAAATTGTTACAGTGAGAGTGGCCTTGGTCATGAATGGTTTAGTGGTTTGGTTTTTCCCAACTACACTCAAAAGGGAGGTGGATCGACACAAGGCCTCCACAAATGAGATCACATCGACTGGAGTCAACTCTTCTCGTGTGTGCCTGATGATCTCGTCCAACATGTTATGGGGCTCTGTAAGGTTGCCCATCTACAATTGGGAGAAATACATTTTAATGAGCTCAAACCCTTTATAAGTTGTTTTTTAATCTTAATCTTTTATCTTTATCTTAAAATGTCTTAATCCAAAACACATGAGAATGTTTGTCGCCCCAGCAGAGGGCAGCATCCTCACATATTTCCATCATATTTGCAAAATGGTTCGAGAAGTGTCTGCTTACATGTTCAAGGACTTCGTTAACAGTTTGTGCTATGCACAAGGGATGTTCGTGACAGTTTTTCTTAGGATGTTCTGAAAAAACAGTGTTTAATATATTGTATAACAAATGATAAAAACATGTTATGATCATAAAATAGAGACAGAGAAAAAATATTATTACAAAAAAATTGATATTGGCATTTATATCCAAAAGGCTCTACCATATGGTGCTCTAGCTACCTCAATTATTCAGTGTAAACCCCTCACCCAATTCAGCTCAAGAATTTCGTCCACCTCTGCTCACTACCTACTGCAGTAACCCCATCTCTACGAGGACACGGAACTCATTAAATGTGGCTGTTCTCAAATTGGAGGCACAAGGGTATAATTTGCTACTGTCATGATGACAGTGTCATAGACCATGTCTGCTGCACTGCCCTCTAGCCCATGTCAATTTTCACTATTACCCATTTCCTTTCAACATTTGTTTATTTGAGAGGTAGGAACATTGAAATAGGTTGGAAAAAAGGTGGATCTGTATGTGATCAAGTGATTAAAAAAGTTGATATTCACACACACTTACCATGACAAGGTCCACCATGTTCTGGATGGAACCGCTTAGCACCTGATACTAGGATGTAATCTCTCTCGCAGATGCAAAAAAAAGACCCATTTGTATTGTGGCAGAGAGAGAATAGTCCACAGACCTGAGAGCTCTTGCACTCATCTATATCTGAAAAACCAGTATGGAAAGATACATCACTCGATTAACAATACACCAAGTATCCAGAGAAAACGTGTATATATATATATATATATATATATATATATATATATAAAGTGAATATATAAAAAATATATTTTATGAAGAATTTTACCAGTGCACTCAGTCCCATCGTTTGGTTGGAATTGGTACAGTCCTGTTGATGTGTACCCTGACAAACAGGTGCAATGGTAGCTCCCCACTGTGTTGGTACAGTCAGTGTTGGACCCACAGATATTTGTGACATTCTGGCACTCATCATCATCTGTGGTGGTGAGAAACAAAGAGAAAGGGAACCAGAATAAATACAAGTAATAACTACAATTAAGTGGAATTATTGGGTGTTAAGGTTAGGGTTCCATACCAAGTTATTAAATACGTTTTTCCTAAACAGACATTTCAATTAGTCCTTTAAACATGATTTAGCTTCCAGTTGACCAGGTACTCCCTGACTGGTCTTTTCATAATCATCAAATATCAAATGCCCTTGAATGTATATTGCAACAGGCTTAAGCAATAGTAGTAAGTTGGAAGTGTCACAATATGACTTTCCATTGTTGTATTCGTTTCAAGGGATATGATGGACACAATACTTGTACCCTGTGTAAGAAGTCTGTCCGGGAAGGGATATCCTTTGCTTCCAGTAATGGGAGGTTACAATACTCAGCAGGAAATGTGACCATAACATTCCAGACTTTTAAACCAACATAGCACAAAAAGCAAAACAAGGATTTTATGCTGAAACTAGATTTTTGATTATTTATACTTAAACTTTATTAAAGTTTAAGTTTATTAAGTTTTATGCAACTTTATTAAAGTTTAAGTTAAGTTTGAGTGTAAATGCACAAGATGACAAACTGAAATAAACCAGTAAACACAAAATGAACTATCAATGCTTTTAGAGAATCTCAAGGTTAATAATGTTATGACTGATTGGAGGTGAGATCCCAAAGTAGTTTCTATTATATTAAGGAGTGATGGCTGAAATTGATTCAGGATGGTGAGTAGAATCAGAGAATGTAACAAGATTAGGCAACAATTTATATTAAGGTTCCAATAACCATCATACACTAGCATGACAGAAAGTAACTAATCACTACCTATGGTAAAACATTGCTAGTGTATAGGAATTGAAATGTAATTAAATGCAGGGCTCTTAAGTTTTGAAGACAGGCAATACTGACATTCCAAGAGTGACATTCCCCCCAGGATATAATGATAAAGTATGACATGATTTTAAAAGTGACATATAACATCGACTACGCAACACTATTTATATATGTCAGTCATCGTGTGATAGCGGAAATATGACTAGGCTCCGGGGCGATTCTAAGATCAGACCTTTATGGGGTGCTCAGCCCCCATTGACATGTGACATGAATACAGTGCCTTGCATAAGTGCTAAACCCCTTTGCTAATAACAGGTATGTAAACAGGTCAGGGGTGAAAAAGGTGAGAAGGATACGGCAAACCCCCGACCCTCTAGGGGGGTCCGGGGGCATGCTCCCACGGAAGAAAATGTATTAAATTTGAAAGTTAAATGCATGAATCATGTGCACTTTGAGATCTAAATTAAGAGGCTAGATCTATGCTCTGGATAAGAGCGTCTGCTAAATGACTGAATGCTAAATGACTGAATGTTATCATTTCACCGGAGCAATACCAGCCTAAAGTAATCTATACCACCTCGACGCGAAGCATGCGTAGGTCGGTGAGGGGAGTTCAAGTAGAATGCGCCAAACTACCCTCACTGAATAGCATAGGGCCCTCACTAAGTCTGCCTGTGACAAGGTGACTAGCACAGTCTCCAAATATATTGCAAAAAGCTGTTGACCGATTGATATTGATGAGGACGAGGGGTTCACCAAAGTTTTGCGAGTGGCAACGGGTGACTTGAGCATCAAGGTAGTCCTACCGCAAAATCAAAGACGCACACTTATGACAAATTCGGAAAATCGGTAATAGCCTATGTAATTAATCATGATTAATCCACCAAAACCTGTGATTAATTTGATAAAATAATTTTTGAGACATGTTAGATCCGCATCTAACTGGACAACATTCACACTCAGGGTGAACACTTCATGGACCCAAACTACAGACCATCACATTACACTTATCAAAACAGAAAAACACGACAACAAAACTCCAAACAATGAAGTTTAAACTTATCTAACTAAGTTTTAACCTTTAACTCTGTAGCTTTTCAGCTTGCCCCAGGGCATTCTGGGTAACAAGAGCGTTGCAGCTACACAACTATTTAATCAGCTTTCCTTCGTCCTACTCTGGCGTCTTTACATTTATTTATTTAGCAAACACTTTAATCAAAAGCGACTTCCAAGAGAGAGCTTTACCATAAGTGCATTGGTCAATGATCATGAACGACATAGCCCCAAAAAGACTTTTGAAGGCTTTTGTAGTCTTTGATATTGACTGGTGCATGCTGGGATTGCATGAGGTCAATTACATTTACTCATTTAGCAGACGCTCTGATCCAGAGCGACTTACAGTAAGTACAGGGACATTCCTCCCGAGGCAAGTAGGGTGAAGTACCTTGCCCAAGGACACAATGTCATTTGGCACGGCAGGGATCGATCCGGCAACCTTCTGATTATTAGCCCGACTCCCTCACCGCTCAGCCATCTGACTCCTCCAACTACCTGAGCTCAGTTCACAATTCAAGGTACCTATGTCTAAACCAAAAATTATGTTATTAAGTCATTTGTCCGTGGGATGAAAGTAAATATCTGCAAAATTAACTGTTAAAATAGCTAGTTTTGATAAAGTGAAATTATGTGTTTTAACAGAACATTTTGGTGAACATTTTATTAATATTTGTAAAAAAGTAAGTAACAACATTTGGCTGTAATTTTTGAGTAAAATGATAAATTTACAGTTTGCCATTTTCTTTCTATCTGTATTTCCTGTAATTCAGAAATACAGAAAAAAAACATGTATAATTTACAGAAAAAGTGAGGTAATAATTTTTATTTTTTTACAGTGTACTAACTGTAAAAAGTGTACTTTACAGTGTACTAACTTTAACACGAAAATGTTATGTCAAACCGTTATTCTATTTTAATTTAAATATTGTCATTGAATGTCCATGTGACAATGCAAATGCAATTTGGATTATTGCATTTTCATTTGAATACTGTCTCAATTAACACCTACATATATTGAAAATGATCATGCATTTTAGAAATTGCATTATCATTTGAATATAGTCCCCAATGGGCTTCCATAACTATACACTGATAGTATACAGTTTTTTACAATCACTTTGGCACAAATTTCAGAACTTTTTTCAAAACTCTAGACACCAAACTCACCACTGATGATCAAAATGCATTTTTCAAAACGCTAACACAATTTTAAATTGTGTTTATACAATACATATACACCTTACAACATTTACAGACATGTCTTGTCCGTTTTTACTACAGGAACCTGTTGCAGAAGGTGCAAGAATAATTAGCAGAATTTAACATGAAACCGAATTAATTGCTCATTGCGTGATATAGGCTCCCTAAGCACAGTGCGATATGCTAGACTATACTTTTTGAGAGGATAGCCTATTGTTTTTAGACCAACGCATAACTCAATCCAGCCAGTGGCGTAACTATAGGTAGTGCAGGGAGTGCTGCTGCACTAGGGCCCGTGGGGGCCCGTCCTCGATTTCATCGCAAAAGTGAGACAACCTGACCCCTTGAGGCAACCTGACCGGTCCCCTTGCTCCGCTCTAACACCGTAAGTAGTAGCCTACATATGATCCAGTGCCATCAATTCGCAAACATTTCTCAATTATGGTGTCAGTTATTCATAATTATGAGCTATCACCTGCCCAATAAACATTTTAAAAACAATCAGTCTTAACAACGGCAAATTTTTCCTCATTTGCCTTTTGCTGAATGAAACAAATCTCGTTTTAAGTAAGTAATATTGCCCTCGAAAAATAGCAAGGATGTCTGGGTAATATTGTTGTCAAAGATTCACACCCACCCACACACGATTGTTCCCATCCAGTTGTTGGAATACTACAGACAGTTGTTGTTGGGATACTACAGTTGTTTTGCATTAGCGTTTTGAAGCGAATTAGGCTACCCCATGCCATGCCCTTTAAACATAAAAGTAGCTTCAGAAAGCGGCCTATATGTGCATAAAAATGCACATAGAGGCCTAGGCTATACCAGGCAGCAGCCAGGTTATTTATTGTAAACTATGTGCAGGATGTAGTCGGAAAATTGCTAAAGCTCAATAGACTAAACGTACACTAGCATATCTAACAAACATAAAATCAAAATTCACCATTGAAGTGACTGTTTTTTTTTAGACTAGTACCCAGATAGCACAAATGACAGATTGAAACGTCATTCATAACGTCGGATAAGCATCGGCAAATGCTCATTCCATGTTGTAGGCCTATTGCAAGCATATCTAGAGCCAGAGAGTGTTTGTCTATCTGCTCATTAAATATTGTTTCTCCAAAATCGATGAAATATTGTGTTCATTGGTGTTTTCATTAAAACATATTGTAGCAACCCTTAATTGTACATCATAAGTACCCTAAAATTCCCTGCGCATTGCTAAGCTCAACACTCAATACTCAATAATTTCGCCTGACGATAGGTCGGTAAGGGGCCCGTTGGGCACTCGGGCCCGCCAAGTCATTGTTAAGCCGCTGAATCCAGCTATAATAAATATAAACAACATGGGTGTTCAAAGAACTGAATTAGTCAGATCATGATTAGCAACATGATGTCATCCTGGATGTGTCATTTGATCTCGGATGTAATAAGCAACGTACTGAGAACGGGCCCCTGATTCAAATAAATGGGCCTGTTAACAACCCATTCATTTGAATCAGGTGTGTTGGAGCAGGGAAACATCTAAAACATGCAGGGCAGGGGGTCCTGAGGACCAGGATTGAGAACCACTGGTTTAGTCCAGGGGTGGCCACTGGTTTAGTCCAGAGCTGCTATCCTGAATGTTTTAGATGTTTCCCTGCTCCAGCATACCTGTTTCAAACAAATGGGTTGTTATCAAGCTCCATCATCCCTGTGCCCAAAAAGCCAAGGCCAACAGGACATAATGACCACAGACCCGTCGCCCTGTGGTAATGAAGTCTTTTGAGCGCCTGGTGCTGGCACATCTTAAATCCATCACAGACCCTCTACTGGACCCACTGCAGTTTGCCTACAGAGCCAATAGGTCTGTGGACGACGTAGTTAACATGGCGCTCCACTTCACCCTACAGCACCTGGACTCCCCAGCATCCTACGCCATGATCCTGTTTGTGGACTTCAGCTCTCCCTTCAATACGATCATCCCCACCCTGCTTCAGGACAAGCTCCCCTAGCTGAACGTGCCTGATTCCACCTGCAGGTGGATCACAGACTTCCTGTCTGACAGGAAGCAGTGTGTTAAGCTGGGTACACAAGTCTCTGACTTTCAGTCCATCAGCACCGGATCTCCTCACGGCTGCGTCCTTTCTCCTCTGGTCTTCTCCCTGTACACCAACAGCTGCACCTCCAGTCATCCGTCTGTCAAACTCCTGAAGTTTGTGGACGACACCACCCTCATTGGGCTCATCTCTGGTGGAGACGAGTCTGATTATAGGTGGGAAGCTGACAACCTGGTAACCTGGTGCAGCCAGAACCGCTTAGAGCTCATTGCTCTCAAGACAGTGGAGATGGTTGTGGACTTCAGGAAGAATACAGCCCCACTCACCCCCATCACCCTGTGCGACTCCCCAGTCAACACTGTGGAGTCCTTCTGCTTCCTGGGCACTATCTTCTCCCAGGACCTCAAGTGGGAACTGAACATCAGCTCCCTCACCAAGAAAACACAACAGAGGATGTACTTCCTACGGCAGCTGAAGAAATTCAACCTGCCAAAGACACTGATGGTGCACTTCTACACAGCCATCATTGAGTCCATCCTCACCTCCTCCATCCCCATCTGGTATGCTGCTGCCACTGCCAAGGACAAGAGCAGGCTGCAGCGTATCATCCGCGCTGCTGAGAAGGTGATCGGCTGCAATCTGCCTACCCCTGAGGACCTGCACACCTTGAGGACCCTGAGGCAAGCAAGGAAGATTGTGGCTGACTCCTCCCACCCTGGACACACTTTGTTTCAGTCGCTCCCCTTCTGGTAGAAGGCTAAGGTCCACCAGGACCAATACCACACGCCACAAAAACAGTTTCTTCCCATCCGCCTCTTCAACAAGGCCAAAGCTTCACACTGACTTTAAATGACTCTAATGTCTAACACATTGCAATTTGCACTGCAATACACAATTTGTATCTTTTGTACCATTTGTATTTTTTGTAATATTTGTATGTTTTGTATTTTTATTTTGTAAATTATGGCAACTTTATTTTTTATTGTCTATTTTATTTTAATTCAAAGTATTGCTAGTCTATGTACCTTAGTATAGTTAGATCTCATATTTACATTTTTAAGATTCCTATATGTTTTATGTATGCATCTTCCTGCCAAAGCAAATTCCTTGTCTGTGCAAACTTTCATGGCGATAAAAAAACATTCTGATTCTGATTCTCTGTGGAAGCCGGGTAATGACCATTCATTTGAATCAGGTGTGCTGGAGCAGGGAAACATCTAAAACATGCAGGACAGCAGCTCTCGAGGACCAGGGTCGGCCACCCCTGGTTTAGTCCATCTGGTTCCTCATTTGAGATCCAGACTGAAACTTTCATGTTCTAAACTTGGAACATTGTTTGTCAGTTTCTATAAAACTATGTATTAAGAGTAATGCAACAGTTGCTTATCATTTTGAGCAGTAGTGTCAATTGACAATTAGATAATTGTAATGTAAGGAAATTACAGACATTTCAGATGTTCTGTGTGAATTGCATTTTAAAATTGCATTACTTTGATGTTAAGTTGTGTCATTTTGAACAGATGAACAGATGAGGCTGATACTGTTTCGACATTTAAAACTAGATTAAAAACGTTCCTGTTTAGTCAATCCTATGATTGTTAAATGTGTGTACTTTCTATGTAAACCTGGGGTGTGCGTTTGCCTATGTGTGTATCACATGTAACTTTTAAATTGTAATTTTTATCTTATGTTCACACTGCCCATTTAAATGTTACAAATAAAGTAAACCTGTTATTGTATATTGTTACTGTAATAGTTCCGTTGCTGTATATTTTTATTGTTATAGTTTACTAGTTGGAGACAACGGGGGGCTGGTTGTTTTCATCCTTATTCGTATAAATATAACCTATTTTAGAGTTGTTTCCCCTGGAACAGATTTCATGTTCCAACCAAGGGGGGCTGTCGCTGTCTTGGTGTGTGGGGCTGCATCACATACCCTCTTAGCTTTGTTAAATTGCTGCACTAGTCCACACTTGACCGGTGGGGATCTCATTCTATTACGACTGAAACTGTTAGCTGCTCCTGGCATTCTCTAATCCCTGTTCTCCTCTCTGTCCCCCCCACACATCCCTTGTGGTGTGGGGGGTCTGAGCTGTCAGGACCTGCCTGGTCGTCGGTCTACCAACGCTGGACCAGGTCGTCAACCGGAAACCAGCCTCCATGACGGTCAACAGCGAGTTTCCAGGTCCCATCCAACGTCTATAAAGCCGAACAATGGATTTTTGGTGTTTTAAAACCCATTGACACTGTATGACTATGTTTAGCTTGTGTTCTGCTCCTCTCTCTTGCCAACCGTCTCTGGAGGAGGGGATCCCTCTCTGAATTGCTCCTCCCAAGGTTTCTTCCATTTTTTCTCCCGTTGGGAGTTTTTCTGGGAGTTTTTCCTTGTCTTCCTTGAGGGTTTAGGTTGGTTGAGGGGCAGTTCTATGGGCGTATGTGAAGCCCTCTGTGACATGCTTGCGTGTAAAAAGGGCTATACAAATAAATTTGATTTGATATGATTGTAGTTCAATTATCAAATGATCTACGTGTATGTGTATTGTATCCAAGCAATTGAAAATCGTGTTAGCGTTTTGAATAATGTGCATTTTGATCATCCGTTGTGAGTTTTGTGTCTACATTTTTGTAAAAGGACATCAAGGTTCTGAAATTTGTGTCAAAATGATTGTAAAAAATTATGTTTAACTAATTTGTAGAGACACCTAGAATGTTTTGATTGTTTGGTGTAAGGTTTTTTGCTAAGTGTGTATAGTTAAGCAAAAATAGCCACTGTTTCCAAAGATACTGCCTTAGCAATCAGAAAAAACTATTGCGAAACATCTTAAAAAGAGTACATGGTGTAAACACAATGAGACCATTAACATTTTGTATGTTCTTATATATTTACCATTGCATGAATGAATTCCATCACCAGTATATCCATGGTTGCAATAGCAAGCATCGTCGGATCCATTCAGGGATTTGCATGTTGCAAGCTTGTGGCATGACTTACAAATGTCAGAACATGTGCATGAATCTATAACACTGTAAAGCCATGCTGTGTGAGAAAGAAAATGACGTAAATATACATTTCCTGAAATCACATGACATAAAAAGCAACACAAAAATAATTTGAAGCATACATGTGATCAAATTAACTGTTTTACTGTATTGTGTTGTGTCTGTATATTATGCTGTGTGTATAGTGTGCTAACATGTTTAACAGTTCACCAACTAAATGTACAATACAACATTTCTCACAGTCAACAATATTAAGCCTTTGCTCTGTACATACATTTACGGAAACTCCAGAGTATGATAAATAGATAACCATTATATCCAGTAAGTCTATACTAGCTACTGTCTGTCAGAGGTGAAAGGATAAGATAACTTACCTGATAAAAGTATGAGTTTCATCTGGGACTTAAGCAAAGACTCCATGCTTGCTCTGGAAAAGAACTACTTTTAGCTGAAAATGAGGTTAGTGACGTATTGTTTCCTTGAATCAGTTTTCCTGTTTTCCTAAACCTGACCCTTCCTGTCCTAATCTTTAATCAGCTTTCAGAAACAGTATATGGGGACATGTCCCCATCAGATTACAATGTGTGTCCAATCAGTGGGAGAAAACACAGTTCGATATTCCTCTCTGTTCAATATCTTGTTGTCTCTAGTATTTCTGGTTAAATATTTGTAAGGGTAACAGCAAGATATGAAGTTCCTTTAACCAACATTGTAAGTACAATACCTCTGTATGGCAGCCATTTTACAAACTACTGAGCCATTGTTCTCACCAGAATTCATACAGTACACTGTGTAAACATCTGCCAAATAACTGTGGCTTCAGTGAAGGATGACCCCCTCCCTTCCTACAACACATAAATGTGCATAAACGTTCACAGTCCAAAGTTGACTGCCCTCTGGTGTCTAAAAGGGTATAACAATTTTGAAGCTATTGCTTCAGAAATATTCTCTTTTTATTATCTTCCACTACTGTAAATAAATACTAGACAGGATTGTGATTATGGTTTGTTGGTGCTTTCTAGCAAACTGACAACAGAAAAAATATTTTGCACAAACTCCTGAAGCCTGTACTACAAATCAAGATTTGGCGTTAATGAGGTAACTTCAGGTTCAATCAAGGGTTTTCTGTATCACAACGGTGGATCACTTGTTACCGGGTTCAATTGCGAACGCCTAACCTGGTTGGGAGCAGGTTAAGTTGGAGATCAGAGATCAACCGGTAAAGCACTGACACTGACAAATTCATTTGTGATATCCAGAGATATCCAAAGTGCTCTCTGTAAAAACTTTGGACTCTAATATGTTGACCAAATTAAACAAAGATTTTCATTCTGTCTTCATCCAATGTTCTGATTTCCGTTCTGGAATTGTATGCAAGTTATATCATATTTTACAACTTAATGCATCATTTGCTCATTTAAACATACATTTACATGAAACTACCAATGAAAACAATATTTGACCTAATATTAGTTATCAACTGGGGAGGTGTCATGTTGATATGTTATCCCTATTCACTGGGGTGTCTCCTCTTAACCCCTTCTGTTGTCCTTGGGTTGTTTTGACCCATTTTCGTATCATTTCCATATCGGAAATTTGGGTTTCTTTCAACCAAAACATTTCAAACCAAAAAGAACAATGTGTATGGTACCGTACAATGCTCTTCACAAGTTAAATGATCATTTCACAACTGTCATTGACTTTGGATGTTTTCACTTTTATATCAATATATCAATATCAAACAACAAATAGGACATTGAAAGAAAGAAATGTTGAATTGTCGGAGAAATTAAGAATGTGATGTTTTATACTGAATAATACAGATGCTTAGTAGTTTGTCAGCAGATAACAGAGCCCCCCAAACTAGACTCTAGGCTGTCTTATCACCCTGGGGGAAGGGTGAGCATTTGTTCAGACTAGAAGATGTTGGGGGTTTGTTTGTTTTAAGGAGATGCTGTTTGACAAGGACTAAGATGGGGTGCAAGGTCTGGAGACCATTTGTTGACACTTATGTGAAGGAGCTTTTACGAGATCAAGAGATCCTGTTGTGTTTCAATCAGGGTTGATGTCGTAAACACGCACGCACTCTAACACGCACGCACACACGCGCGCCAGGTCTATGGAAGGAGCCAATGAAGAAGAGCAATGGAACATTTTCATGCCTTTGTCTTAACCAATGACTGTAAAGAGCGGTTCTGCTTAAATAGCTAGCTAGCGCAACATGCTAGCGGACAAACTTTGTAGTACAATGGCGTGTGATGTTTTTGTCTCCTTGTGGGCCGGCCGCAAGCAATAAAGCTTTCTTAAACTTAGGCACAAAGACTAAGGCACAACAACAAAAATCGTTGGGACAAGCCACAAAAAGGTATAAAAAGACCAAAACGTAACGTAATGTAAAAAAGTTTAACAAATACATCCTCCTCATGTGTTCTCCCTTTCCTAGGAACACATAAAAAGAATATCAGTGTAATTGTAAGGTTAGTGTCATTCATTCATACATTCAGTCATGTACTACCTTCTTATCATATTCCAGTTTTTTATTTCTAGCCTTATTTTTTTTATTAAAAGTATTTTATACTCTATACCAGGGGTCACTAAATGGTGGGCCTCGGTCCAAGTCCGGACCCAGGCGGCTTCCTATCCGGACCCGGACCTTTAGCCGATATATTATTAGCCAATGGAGTTAATTCATTTTGACGGAACGTTTCCATTTAAACTGGCACTATTTTTAAAGCCTTTACGCTATTTATTAAGTCTATGGTTTTCCTACTAGATGTGGTTTCTATCATAGATATATGTATCTATTGTTTCTATCTTCTGTGTCCAATCCAAAGATCCAATCAGGAGCTGTAATAGCTATCACCATGACAACTCACTCACTCAACGTTGGCCGCAACCTCTGTGGGTCACGCAGGTTGTGTTTGTCATTAGCAACAACGCAGGCTAATCGATTTGCTAACAGTAGCTAGCCTACCTGTTCTTCCTTGGCAAAAATAATGGCGTGACAAAACACAGCGAAAAGTTAATCGCAAATTTCAGACAGAATGGACTGACAAGAACGCATTTGTGTTGCCGGTGGGGAGCACAAAACAGATGTTTTAAAAGTGGAACTGAACTGCGATTAGACACAGTGATATTATAATAGTATATACATTTAATGAATGAAATGAAAATATATAACATACAACTCTATGCCATATTCTATAAATAATCGACATTTCTTGTGTGTAAATTATGTACTCAAAAAGAACTGGGCGCCGCCATGTTTAAATGACGTACACATCTGACGTCACGAGAATGGTTGCTCTCAATTTCAACCCGTCAAACTGCATTAAAAATTGAAGAAAGTCGACCCATCATACCCATCCCTGTTCATCCTATGGCGTATGCTTTCGAACCAATCCGTTATTATGTACCCGCAGGATCGCAGTTGTCCCATATGATGCAGAATATGTGTTTTTGTCCGATGTAAAGATAGTTAACACTCACAAGTTGAACAACACCGAGTGGTGATGTACTCGTAGCTAGCTAGGTACTAGTCGTAACTGCAGACAATGCCAAAAGACAGAATTGATCTGATCAAAGACCTGCATAACCTGGGTGTTTGGTGGTCCACAGTTCATCATTGAGCACAGGCTCTTTCCCATGCTGTGTGAGGAGAAAGACCTTTTACCGTAAATCCTCAAATAAAGACCGGGATTCAATTAGAGGCCGGGCTTCAGATAGTAGCCGGGGGCGTGGTCTATACATACAAATAAAGGCCGGGCCCCAAATACAGGCCGGGGTTTTTTTTATTTTTTTATATATATATATGTAAAAGTAATATTTCATAAATACATGTTCTCCTTATGTTTAATGTTATTGGCTAATTTCATGGACTGTTGCCAATAAAAAAAGACATTTTACCACGTAGGCCTACTAGGCGAATTTGTTATTGTTTAGCCTAAATGCACGTATCGTAGCCTACTGTTATTTATCTTTAACGTTTTAGTTGGCTAGGCTACTTTTTTCAAAGAGATAATAAAGCAGTGCACTATGGCGCCAAGGCGAAAATTCGACATACAATTCAAAGAGAAGGTTTTAAAGTTCGCAGAAGAACATTCGGGAGAAAAGGCAGCGAAGGAGTTTAATATAGACCCAAAACAAATTCGATATTGGAAGAAGCAGAAGAATGAATTCAATGCGACCAAAAAGAACAGAGCCCGACTAGCAGGTGGAGGTAGGAAAAAGGTTAGCCTGGATATGGAGACCAGCCTGATTGAATGGATTTTTTCAGTCCGCGATAGGCATTCTAGGGTAACTAGAAAGATGATACAAAATAAAGCTTTGGAAATATTTCCCTCCGTGAGTGACAGTGGAGACTGTAGCTTCGTGGCAAGCAGGGGCTGGCTCCAGAGATTTCTGGAGCGCAATGGGTTTTCAGTAAGGAGACGTACAACGGTGTCTCAGAAAGACCCAGACCAGGTGGTTGAAAAGCTGGTTTCCTACATTGACTACGTGGGAAAAGTAATCGCCTCCAAAAATATTATGGAGAGAGACATAATTGCCATGGACGAAACAGCAGTCTGGTTTGATATGCTGTCGTCCACAACGGTGGATAAGCGAGGGGCCAAAAGCGTGGCTTTAAAAACTACAGGGCATGAGAAGAGCCATCTCACAGTGATCCTGGCTGCCAAGGCCGATGGTACCAAACTTAAGCCGTACATCGTTTTCAAAGGGGCTGTGCGTGAAGTGGCTCGAATGCAACAACAGAAAGTAAGCGCTGTGATTGCAACTTCAGCGAATGGCTGGATGAACGACAGCCTGACATCAGACTGGCTACAGTCAGTCGTCGGGAAATTCAGTTTCACCCCACGGCTCCTAGCCTGGGATGCATATCGATGCCACATCAGCGCCGCCACTAAGGCTGAACTCAAATGTGGCTATAATGTCACAACTGCAGTTATCCCTGGCGGCTGCACTAAGTACATCCAAGCCCCAGATGTTATGTGGAACCAGCCGTTCAAGCAGAGTCTACACGAGGCGTATGATTTATGGATGGCCGGGGACTCAGATAAAGAATATACTGCTGGAGGTAACCTGAGAGCCCCTGCCCGCCACCTGCTCGTGAACTGGGTAGTCGCTGCCTGGGAGAAGCTGGACAAGGACATGATCCGAAAGTCCTTCAAAGTTTGTGGACTGACACTGAAAGATGACGGGAGTGAAGATGATCTCATCCATTGCTTCAAAGCGGGACAGCCATGCGCCGCTGGTAGGGATGCGCTGGCGCAGCTCCGGCAGCGGGGGGAGGAGAACCGCACGCAAGTAGCCCAGGATGAGGAGAACGACGAAGAGGAGCTGCTTAATAATGAACTTGTTGTTCTCGATGATGAGGATGGGGAAGAGGGTGTTGAGGGGGACGCCGAATAGCTGTACAAATGTTGCCTCATTACTGGTGAGCTTTGGATGTAGACCTAAGTATTATGTTTAGATGTAGGCCTATTTTGCAAGGTCTATTTAGTTCGGAGTTTGTTTGCTCCATTTGACCGTAGCTTAATGGCTATGCCCATTCAGATGTTGCTGATGAATTTGGTAGTTGCGTAATATGATAGACCTAGTCTAAGTCCTGCCCATTTGGTTTAATTTGGGTGGTCTCCTGTTCGTTCTGTGATTGTTGTCCTTTGACAGGACCAGATATTTATTGTTACGTTGACACTGCAAATAAAGCGCTATACGCGATCAACTTTTTTTTTGGCCGAGTGAAATTTTTGACTTGCTTGATTGTAATTGAGAACATTGGAAAATATCTGCAATTAACAATGTATCTTAAGACCGACACTATGGTTTATTACTGATTCATTTCTAAATGGTTAGTCTCCAGAAAGTTGATTAGCTATAGGTCTACCGGTTTCATTCTACCGGTAGCCTATCAGTAAATGGTTGCAGGAAGTGCTGAACGCATATGCAATGAATGATATTAGCCTACTGTAATTATGCCAATTATTTTATTTAAATAATACAATTCTATAAAAGAAGATACCGGTAAGTAAGAAATAAAGGCCTGCCCCTAATACAAGCCTGCCCCAAATACAGGCCGGTGCGCTGTGCAGCCTATGTAAATAAAAGCCGCGGCCACTATTTGAGGATTTACGGTATGTTAGCTTATCATATGTGTAACCTATGCTCGGTCTGACCATGTCATGACTCATGTGTTGTTCTGTGCATCTGACAATAAGTTTGGAGCGCCCTACACATAGCTGGTAGCCTAAGTTTCAGTTACTAGTAGCCCCACATGCTCACTGGTTGAGTTGATAACTTGTTCGCTGCGAAGTTAAACAAACTACAGTGTAGGAAACGTTACGTAACGGAGCTAACAATCAGATGTAAATTTAGGAGCTAGAGAGCTAGATAGCGCAGATGTCAAAAACGCCAGTGTGTGTATTAACGTAAGCGTATTTAACAGGTTTATAAATATAAACCACTTCTGTAAAGTAATCCCTGCAAACTCTGAATCCAGGGGCAGCTGGCGGGCTTTGGCGCTGTATAGATACAAGCCATTTTCGTAAAACCGGTTGCCGCTTGGGTAGGACATGATAGTGCAGCGGTCCCCAACCCCCGGGCCGCGGACCGGTACCGGTCCGTGGGTCATTTGGTACCGGTCCGCAGAGAAAGAATAAATAATTACATTTTTTCAGTTTTATAAAAAAAAAAAAAAAAAAAAAGTTTTATTTTGAAAAATGACCGGATTCCCTCTTGTTGTTACATCCGTCTATTACGTACTCTTGTAGCTTGTCTCGGTTACTCGGTACGTTGCCGCTCAAATGAAACCTACAACTTGCTAACATTGTATTTTTCATGCACTTTAAATATTTGTTTTTGTGTTGCGTCTTATTTTGAAGGCATGTTTAAATGTTACCATAGCGACCAGAGAGTGTTTGGGGCAGAGCCGCAGAGACATGGACATAATAAGGGCAGAGAGGATTCATGTTATGTTGTTGGCACAATGTCACGAGGCCGCTGCTAATAAAGTTGCATAAGGGTACACAGTGGATTCACGTTTATTATTGTATTTAGAAAATGCCACCGTTTGTATGCCGGTCGTATCATTTTATTTTATGTATTTACGCGCCATGCCTTAAAGGCCGGTCCGTGAAAATATTGCAACATTAAACCGGTCCGTGGCGCAAAAAAGGTTGGGGACCGCTGTGATAGTGAATGCCTTATGTTTGTACAACCAGCCAGTAAGATCCTACTTAACACTAGTGATGTTACGCTCGATACCGTGCTCACGAAGCGGTATCGACCATTCGAAACAATTTGTACCGATACAAACGTGTCGAGCGTATAGCTTCAAATGGCCAAAAACCACGTGATCAGAGTCGAAGTGTCGAGCATCGGACGTCACACGAGCAGCTGAGACAAACAGCGTTTATTTCTAACGCTTACAAGACATCAGACATCACTATTATTGGTAGGTTATAAAGAGGAGACATAGGCCTATTTAAGGACACTACATTCAATGACAGAACCAGAGATACAGGTAGATTGCCAGAGCTAGATAGACAGAGATAGATACAAATATGAGATAGTAGGTGTACATAAGCAGATAGCCTACATCTTTCTCTAGTTTTACCAGCCTTCAAATGTGGCCATCCCTTTCCCGGTTGCAAAAGCATGTTCCAAAACCTTACCCGCTAACTTACATTATCATCTAGTAATATATTCTTTTAGCATATACTTCTACTAAAACGGTGTGAGGGGATGCGATCTCACTACATTTGAGTGAGGGATTGCGCTCTTACCACGAAGCCATACACAGTTGAGAATTACGTGTAATTAACGTTATAAGAACCCTAAAAATAAATATCATAAACGTAAAGGAGCCTAGCAAAGACGTTACATTGTTCATAATACAACAAGATATATGATAACATATTTTTGACACTTGCAAATCGAAACAATTGTCACATAACCTTAATTTATCAAATCGTCAATGACGATTATGAGACTGACGTCTCGAGGACTTGACATCACTTGAGTCCTTCCATCGCTCGATACAGTCGCCATACCATAAACTGACCAGCAGATGTCCCTATGGAGAAGATGTATCGAACGCTTCAAAAAAGCGATACTTATTCGAGACAATTGTGTCAAATAGCTCGTTGCTTCGAAAAGCTTCGTTTCCCCCATCACTACTTAACACCTTGTTTTAGCTGGTTTGTTTAAAGCAATGTATACCTCTGTTCTCCCTGAAAATCTATCAATGTCTATCTTGATGACTGTTGTAATACGGGTGGTTTAAATCAAGCATTCTGATTGGTTGAGAGCGAGTCACGGGTGTGCTTTATTGAGCATAAAGTACTGTAAGTCCAGAGAATGCTCTGGTATGCCTTATTACATTTACATTAAAACGGGAGCGTTCCATATTAGTGCGCACTCAAAATAACTAAAATGATGAAGAAAAAGACTATCTACAAGTAACTACTGCAGCAATTTATTGGTTAGCAAGCTATACTAGCAACATTCGGTAAATTTTTGAGCAATAATATTGCATTGTCCCGTGCTATCAGTGCTAACTAGCTGGTCTAGCTACTGAAACGTTGGACGGAAGCTGAGGTCTATAGTTGCTAACTAGACTACACTTATTTAATTTGAGCTTCGTTGCCACGCAATTACATGACCTGGACTTGGCTTCTCAAAACAAAGTTTTCCACGGATGCACAATTAATGGAGATATCCAAATCAACATAAGCTAACCTTAACAACAGCCTAATGTTCGTCTATCGAGTCCCAAGTCACTCGTAACTTGTTTATAGCATATGTAGGTTAGTAGGCTAGCTAGCTACCATATCCCCAGTGCCTACGAAACATTTATGATTGATTTAGAATGTTTAGGCCTAGTGTTTAAATTAAATATTATTTTATTGAAAGTGTCCCATTGTCGTTGTTATTTTAAAGGTAGCTTTTATAAAATGAGCATTGAATGAATGAGATGGTGCGAGATCTAGCTAGGCTAACAAACGTGCAGTGCACAATGCTGTTTGTCCGTTGCATAGCAACAGCCACCGTTTACAGGGACTATTTTCTCTCGGCTACTGAAATGCGATACACAATGTTTGTTGTCTATAACTATTTTGTGCTGAAAGGCAGCTTACTATTTATTTATTATTCATAATTTCGCTGGCAACCATATTATAAAAGCAATAAGGTACTCGAGGCAGTACTTTATCGCCAATAAAGTACGTGTTCCAGGGTTTCGCTGCGCGTCGGGCCTAACAACACCCTTGAACACGTACTTTATTGGCGATAAAGTACTGCCTCTCGTACCTTATTGCTTAACTAGCAGACGGCAGTCACAGTACCTAACCATTCTCGTGACATCACAGACATGACGATTTAAAGATGGCTGCGCCCATTAAATAGTAAAGTTTAAAACGTTTTTATTAACAAATGGAACATTTTGCTCTTTTAGTTGTCAGATAACAGTTTGTGATTTTATTTTAATAATTATATGAGCCGTACTTCATAAATCAGTTCAGTTCCACTTTAAGGTCTCCAAATAGGGTATGTAACATTGGTTGGGTTGAAAATGGCCCGGGTGCTGTTCTATGCCCACTGACAGATCCTCTGAAATGTTCCCGGAAAAAAACATTAGCTTTTCTCCTTCTATGGTATGCTCATTTAGATGAGCAGCGCGCTGATTGGTTGGTTTTCAACGAGTGAAGCTGGGGAGCAAAAACGCAACACGGCCAACAGCAGCACTTGCTGAAACACCGAAGTTGGAGACTTGAAATAAAAATGTGCAAATAAATCTATTGTGTCTACACAACACTGTTTTCAACAGATTGACTATATATCATTTGAAATGATAACATTACTTGTTTCCACTTCTGTTGTTGAAGCAAACTGGATTGACTTGGGTGGGTAGAACGTTAGGCTACAGCTTAGCAACCAAACCATATCCTGATTCTACTCAGCTTCAGTCAGCTAGCTAGCTCTAAATAACTTGCTGAAAAATAACATGACGAAGATCTGGACAAACATGCATCTTGAATTGTAGATTTACATTACACAGCTTATTTATTTGAATGAAACACAGTCAGGAACATGAATCAATGTTAGCCCCATTGCCAATAAACTAGGCTAAATTATCACACATTCTTCCTATGCTCTTGCGTTAGCAAGCTAAACTTGTTTACATGCCTACAGTCTAGGGGGGTATTCGTCGTAGATCGCTAAGCAGTTTAGCGAGCTAATTTTCAGGCTAAGATAAAACACGCCCCTATTTTTGGTTCGTGGAAGCAAGTTTAGATAAATCACCATAGTAACATATCAATTAGCACTAACCTGCTCGAGAGCAGGCTAACGTAAGTGTAGCTGGATAAGCTTGCCACACCCCCGGAAAATAATTGGCAGCTCCCTTTTTGAGAGACCCAGCTGACCAAGGAGATATAGTTCGATTAACTTTCCATACGAAGAGTTCTTCACGATCGCCAAGATCCTTTATTTCACACAGATGAGTTCTTGTTTGAGCGATATCGATTCAGCCGACAAGGACTCATTTATTTGCAAGACCTTTTCGGGCCGTACATTGCAAATATCACACACCGCAGCAAGCTATGCTTTACGAGCTTATGCTGCTGTATGTGAATATGTAACGCTATGTTCTAAGAAATGTCTTATCTGTTGTGCCTGTGCTTTTTATGTTTCACTGTGGGAGAGTGGAAAACGTCATATAGATTCCTTTTTATGTCTTGACGTGAAGAAATGGACAATAAAGCTACTTGAAACTTTTACTGTGCTTCAGACTCTCTGAAAAGCCTTGAGGTTTTTCGTGTCAGGTAGGCTACATTTTTATACAGTATGGCGATGCAGAAAACATTGGCAAAGCCACAGCATGCGTTGGTGTAAGAAAAGTGTACTTGGCGCTTAACCAGCTGATGAATCAATTCATCATATTCCTGGCCATGCCCCAGTCAATGAAATCAAAGAGGGATTTACATATAGGCCTACATGCATATACACATATATAGGGTGATATCAGGTAAAATGGGCCATTTAAGGTTTGGGGGTCCCAGCCCTGACAAGTAACAGGGGATTTGATTGCTTTATGGTTGCTATGGTGGGTGGGCCAATAATTCAAACAATACTGCACCAGAAAGCTGCATGGTAAGTAGCCTGGCATACCAAATCTAATTAAACTATTATAAGGATGATAAATCTTTTTTTTTTTACATGCACGTAAAAAAACTATGCATATCTGTCTTGATGGCATCAATCACAAATAATGTTGTTAGTTTGGTATATGAACATATTTTTTGAAAAAGTTATGTTTTTCTTGGTGGTCCAATTTACCTGAACCCACTGAGGTAAAATGGGCAACATGGTTTCAGATAAAATGGGCCATCATCTGTGTCACTCACAAACACACATATACATGTGTTGGAGTGTGTGTGTGTGTGTGAGGGTGTGTGTGTGTCACACCATGACCCCCCCAACAGTAATAATGGTAGTAGATATTTTATGTACAGTGAGTATGGCGAAGGAGAAGGAAGCGAGAGGAGAGGAGAAAGGGAGAAGGAAAGAGAGAGAAAAGAGAGTAGGAGCAAGGACCAGAGAGGAAAGGATACAAAGATAAAACAGGGATGGAAAGGAAGGCCAAACAATTACAATCTGTGGAAAGAGGAGAGGATGAAGGGGGCCTTAGATGAATACATGGAGGGAGAGAAGAAAGGAATTACAGTGAGTGTGCACCTCTTATCAAGAGCATGGGGTGTGCCGCAATCAATACTGCAAAGACGCATCAGTGGAAAGGTGACTGGCAGTGAACATGTGTCAGGGCAGAAGCCCTTCCTTCCACAGGAGGCGGAAAGGGAGCTTGCTGCCACCCTCAACACATTGGCGCAGAGGGGGTTTCCCTTCACAAAACGTGATGTCCGGCAAGTGGCTTTTGATTTTGCAGCCAAGAACAACATATCTGGTTTCTCCAAGACAGCAGGGAGGGCTGGATATTACTGGTTTAAGAACTTTCTAAAGCACAACCCAGAGCTTGGGATGTGCAAGACAGAGGTCCTGTCTGCAGCACGGGCTGCTGGACTCGTCAAAGAGGTGGTTAGCCAGTGGTTTAACCAGTATGAGAGCTTTTTGGTCAAGCTGGGTATTGAGGGCACACCGTCACATATATATGGAATTGTGACAAGTCTGGGCTTCAGGATCATTTTTTTTTTATTATGGCACATATGAATATGTTTGTTTAATGCAGTTTAAATGTTTTGTGGCTGTATAAGCAACTGTGTTTTAAAATTAAAATTGATGATAAATTACTATTTCCCTTTGCAGTTTCACTGGCCCATTTTACCTGAACAGCTGGTCCATTTTACCTGAAACTGCTTGTGCCAAAAAAGTTGGCACAGCTGATGTTTCAAGAACTGTAGGGCCTAAATAATTATATTTTATTACATCATTTCAACAAAAATGATCAAAAACAGTCATTAGTAATCTTAAAAATACATGCAAAAGGCATATATGGTATTGTATTATATTCCCAAACGATTTACCAAAAAGTGGCCCATTTTACCTGATATCACCCTAGTACATGCGCTTTCAGTAGGCCTACATATATCCTCAGAAGTGTCTATGAATTCGTATCAATTATACTCTTTGGCCTTGTTTTTATACTTATTCTGAAAAAGTTGATATCATAATTTTCACTAGCAAGATCTCATTCGATGATTAATTTCCATTAAGCCTACTGCCAGCAGGCACATTTAAAGAAATGTGATCTGATTGATCGGGGTAATAAGGCACTAAAGATTAGCCATTTTACCAAAATATGCATTTAGTTTATGGCAATTTTTTTGCCAAGATGCCTGTCTTGCTTTGGCAGCGGTGGTGGTGTTTGACTTAGCCATGATAATATGCTTAATGTCTTCGTAGAGACGTATTATAATAGTTTGCTCAGATGGCGAGAATATCACCGCTCTCTCTTTCGTCTTTTCCGCCATCATACCGTTAGAAAATCATGGTTTTGGTGATCGACCTTACCTGCCTTTTGAAGTAAGACGTCCTCGGGCACTTGCCCTGATAAGTTTAGCCTGATTGAAATTAACCACATGATTTGGATGCGGATCAGCCGTCGACGAACCGATATTTGCGGCTCTCAGTTAGCTCGCTAATGTTAACGAGCTAAAGGGACAATGGATTAGCTTAGCTTCAACCCTTACGACGAACGGGCCCTAGGTGTTACTAGTAACAGTTACTAGCAATGCTACCGTATCCTGTATCAAGCACCTGCCTTTCTCCAGTTCTTTCAAATAGATTATCTAGACAGGCGTTAGCAATAAGCCAGACTGCTGTTCATTTTCTGGCTATTTTTCGGAAGCTTCCCTTCTAATGCCGACTACAGCTAGTCTAGCTAGAGTCATTTGATGTGTGTAGAAACATATTTAGCATTCTACCTGGTATGCTATATTATACAGGAAACGTTAGCATTGCTAATAACTGTTAGCACAACATCATACTGTCCTTATAGGCGGTTGCAATGAGCATACGGTCGGAACAGCACCTCTTTCCAGGTTCAGCTTCCTAGCAAATCCTGCTTGCAATTGTCCAAGGTTGTCAGAACTGTCTTGAGTGAAATGTTCAGAGCAATTGAATGATTGAGTGTCGAACTTCGCCGGGATCTTCTCAGACAACAGCAGCCATGCCTGTTGAATGTTTGGCTCCTTGGGAAGACTGTGACTCGAGTGTTAGCCTTCTCTGTAGGCTACAGCCTGGAACACAGCATTTACGACCGTGGTCCATTTTCAATATCCTTGTTATAATTCAAAACGTTCTTCTTTGTAATTCCTTATAAGTAGCTTACACAGAGCAGCGCGCAGCTAAACTAGTATCGGAGATAGACGCTACCTCGGGCTGGTCTGGATGTAAATTCTGGGGCGTGACAAAGATACAGACCAGAGCCAATAGAGGGCGATCACCAGTCCTACGTAGGACCTGTAGCTTTGTTGAAAAGCTAGCGTTTTACAGCCAATTTTTTTCTTTTTGAGATTTGAATAGGAAAGAGGTGTCAATGGACTGTAAATATTCAGGTATGTTCATTTTACCCACCGAACAGTCGTTATTCAACTATGACAAGGTAAAATCGGTTTTGCAGTCAATTGCCCCTTTATTAAAAACGAGATTTGTTTAATTCAGCAAAAGGCAAATGAGGAAAAATGGAATTATTAGCTGTTGTTAGGGAAGGGCGATATGGCCAAAATCTTCTATCACGGTATGAGTAATTTTATATCACGGTTACGGTATATATTACGGTATAGTAATTGTTCTGTAAATTCAATTAAGAAATGGTACAAAATAGCCATACCGTACCCCAGCTAACAAAATGACGTCCCCGGGACGTCCCCTGAACGTCCCCGAATGTTATCAGGACGTCGCAAAGGGACGTCCCCAGGACGTTTTTTTGTAGGGTCCCCTGAAAGTCCCGGGGACGTCGCAGACAAACGTCCCCGGGACGTCCATGTAACGTCCTCATAACATTTAGGGGACGTTCAGGGGACGTTTGTCTGCGACGTTATTGGGACGTTCCCTTGCGACGTCCTGATAACTTTCGCATACCAAATGCAGAATCCATTTTTCAACCTTAATTTATAGTCACAGTTATGCATTTAATGGATATTTTTGTATACAAAGTATAAAATGCATATTACCTAGTAAAATGTAGCCTATAGTGAAAAACTAAACTGAATGTGTACACTTAAACTCAACAATGTAATTTAACCTCTTTATTTAAAATAAATCTACTTAAAGTAACAGGCTGCTGCTAAATATTGTATATTGTAACTTATTATGTTTATGGTTATAGAAGAAAAAACACGATTCAAAGTATAAACAAACACTTTATTTAAATGTATTTTCAAGGCCTGAATTAATTCTTATATTTTGATTGTCAATCCCTCGTTCTTCCCCTCCCTCTCCCTCTCCCCCGCTTCCCCCTCCCTCTCCCCCTATTCTTCCCCCTCATCCTCCTCCTATTCCTCCACTTCATCGTCCCCCTCCTGCTCCTCCCCCTCCTCCTCTTCTTCCTCCGCGTCCTCCACAAGTTCGTCCGGAATCAACACCTGCAAAAATTAGCTACAGTTAGACAACAGAGCAATTACCTGCTTTTACCTAGTGAGAATTATAATGTAATGCATTAATATGTTAACATAAATGTTTTCTTATTGACTCTTATAGCCTATTTAAATTGTTTAAATAACCCAATTCGCAATAACAGGTTTCCATATTCTGCTTAATCGACATCAATCAACTGTTGCATTAACATTAACACAATCGAAACAATATCGGTCGCATGGCAATAGCAAAATGCATTACAATGTTGCTATATATTTGCACCAATCCACCCCCTTCAGTTGACTGATCCATACGTATGTATGAATAAGAATATATAATTTGTGTATATACCTGGTTTGTTGATCTGCGGTGGGGAGCATGTTTCAGAGTAACCGCAATGGCCTCCTCCACCCTCTGGCAGTCCACACTGGGAAACGAACGGCTGCAGGCACCTAAACAAAAATATTAATATGACTGAACTAGTAATGGTGGTAGTAAAGTGTTGGGCAATGTCCATTACTGCCCAAGGAGTTTATTTTCATTGTGGTTTGTTTGTTTGTCTGTATTTGTCAGCAGAGTTATGAAAAAACTATTATACAGTGTATTATATGAGCATTGTACCCTACAGTGAATGTTTAGTATGCGTGAGTGTGTGAGATTTAACTTACGTATCACCACATCATAAACCAATAAATGGTTGAAGGGTCTCTTCCCCTTTCTCCCCTTCAAACTAAAACCCTTCCACAAGTCATTAGTCCCTATTTTTTTAAGGATTCTCCTTACACCGTCTCCAATATTGTTGCCTCCAAGAAGGCTCAGGTATCGAATCTGAAGAAATAAAATAACAAAAAATCACCTCACAACCATTTCATTTCAAACAACACATTTGACACATTTAACAAGTTGTATATATTAATGTTCTGTTAAAGAATGTGTCACATCAATATAAAGAGAAAAATAAACTTCATTTGTAGGTCTAGTTGTCTCTTGGTCTAATTGTAACAGTTTACTGCCATTAAGAAGAGATGGTTTATTCCAAGGCATACCATTTGCTTTTTAAATGAGCGGTCTTTCACTTTTTGACAGAGGTCCTCCAAGTCTCTGACATTTTTGCATGGACACTCCAATATTTCATTTTCTGCTGCATTAGAAGGGCTCATTGGCCGGGACTCCACAGCCTCCATCACACGGCCAATGGAATTCCTGAACTCCTCCTGCATCCTTTCTATTTTAATCATGATTCTCCTCTCAACACCCTCCAGGAAACCGAAAATCTCTGTTGAAACAAGCATAATAATTAACATTACAATCAAGATTCACAAAATGCTTCCTTAGTCGTTGTAATAATCAATGGGAAGGGTTGATTATTTTAGAGATACCTTTACGAAGCTGGTTCATTGGAGCTGGTTCATCTTGATGGCTCCCTAAAACCAAATTGATTCAATAACCAAGTCATTGAAAATGTAAATGCAGGACTAAACTGTGATCAGGTACAAATAGGTTTATATAGTGAGAAAAGTAGTTATGTGTCTTTATTAATGGATGAAGTACCTTGAAAGGCCTCAGCAGATCTGGAGGTATGTGAGGATTCACATGGAGTAACTGCAGAGCAAATGCAAAGAACATTAAGTGGAAGTGTATTTTTCTGATAACGAATAATTAAATTGGAGTACAACCTAACATATTTCACAATTATTAATAATAAACATGATTTGCAGATATTTATTTTATAACAGTTGCAGATGTAAGGTAGTGACCTTAAGAAGGCCACTAGGTGGCAGTCTTTGTACCTTACGAGCCACCGTAATTTGCATTTAATGTGGGGTAGGTCGCCACGCTTTTTTAAAACGTTTGTACTGCGTTAAGGTAAGCAGTTTAATCAGTGGCGTATACTATAAAAGTGTAAATATGTGCATTGATAGCCACTCATTCAGCTCATTGGTTCACATATTGCTTATTTAAGTCTAGTGTTTGAGTTACAGTTTGTAGGGTCAAGTACTGCAAATGCGTTTTTATTTACCGTTGGACTAACATTAGCTGAGTGACGAATCAGTAAGATGAGTCGATGGTTTATTTAATAATGAAATTTTATTTGGTAAATCTTTTTGTAATAATCAGTGTCCCAGCTGGTGGGTTAGTTCATTTAAGTCTTGTGATGTAGGCTAGGTAGCCTAGCTCTGAATAATTGCCAACAAACGAGTTTTACCAACTAACAAACTTTTACTATTACGCGAAAGGTCAATTGGGGATGGAGTTTATCTTGCTTTTAATTCATGCAAGGCGTGTGAAGAAGTCTTAAGGTGCATTTGGTTTGATTGAATTACAGCCATACCTTCCAATTCGTCATCTGCCCTGACAGGTGTGGTGGACTTAGGTGGAGACGTGACTGCAAAACAAGAAAAACAAACAGTTGGCAAACAATTTAACAACTTATTAGTTTTTCAACCATAGCTACTATTGCATATACTTACAAGCAGGCCCTCTTGGCAACACTCCAGGTTTAACCATTCTCTTTTTCTTTTTCGGAATGACTTCATCCTCATCTTCAGGAGACATGAATGAAACATACAACTATTAATAACATGAGTCTTACAACATATTCAACAGAGAACTCACATATATATATATATATATATATATATATAAATGACACACAACTACCATCACTATCAGTCTCCTGGAATCTGGCAGGAACGTTGATCTTTCGAGCATTTCCCTCTGTTTCCACCTGAGAGGTGTCTTGCCCCTTTCTTGCCCTCTCCCTGGCCAAGCTGTAGCTGTCTGTTAATGGAAAGGTGTAACAATTAGAATCTAAATGTTAATTACAGATATGCTATCAGTCATAGGCGATTCTAGGTTTAAATGTTGTTATCATTAGAGCAAAACAAATCATGATAGAATACATAACTCACTGACATCATCTGAAATTCCAAAATAATGTTATTGTTCTCTTACATAAATTTGAACATGTAAATGTTTTCATCCTAAGTAGAGCGCAAATGCATGTGTGGTAAAATCGCCTATGCTATCAGTTATGTTATTAGAGCTATTGTCTCTATTTGTCATTATCGGGTGAAACACATTTTACCTGTTGTAGAAAAAACTCTGACTTCGTACTTCTTCCACTGTGCTTTATCTGGCAGAGCACAGCGTCTTGCCAGAACGCTTACATTATTCTGAGGCCAATAGCAATTCAGGACCTGTAAGATATTTGCAATTGTTGTGTATGCTTTTTTTGTATATGACACTGTCACTGAACAATTTTGAAAATATTATGCAACTTTCAATGAGTCTCCTTACCCCATTACTCCTCTCCAACCATAATGATGGTGCCACGTCTACTTCGTTTTCGTGTATAAAATGCACCACCGAAAACTGTAGACGATGAACCTGAATTAAAAAGACATTTTGATTGAGACTGTATCAGCTGCTTCCAGGTCTGTCAGTGATTGGGGCGATGCTGCTGCCAGGTCTGTCAGTGATGGAGTGAGGTGATGCTGCTGCCAGGTCTGTCAGTGATTGGGGCAATGCTGCGGCCAAGGTAGCCTCATGAAAAGGAGTGGAGAATTGTTAAGAAGACTCGTGAGCCATAATCCTCCTCAACCATGATTGCCCTTTGTTTAAGGCACTTCTCTGATATCAGTTTCATCCTTGAGTTTCTGATGTTTGTCCGACATGCTCCATAAAGGCGAGAGTCACAGGGACTCGAGATGTAGGGTTCCAGGTGGTCATACACCCTACAAAGGAACATTTGTGCGCCCTCGTCTTTCTCAGGGGTTGTTGACATCACCTCACAGCATGCTCTGTCATTTAGCATGTAAGCGTTGTTGGGATGTTTGATGCTTACTTTGTCTTCTTTTTCAGTGAGATCTCTCCTGAGTCTTCCACTCTCATTGAGTCTTTTTACAATTTGGACCAGAGGACTTCTTCCAGAGCGGACCAGTTTCTTCAGGTGGTGAAGATAATTTTCAAAAGGAAATGCACTGCAGTTGTCAAGGCAGCCAAATTCCTTGGCATCAGCAGCGAGGTGCAGCATGGAGTGGACGTTGTACACTAGGAAGCACTCCCCATACAGAAACCTTCCTTGCTGTACAAAAAATGAGAGAAGTTCATGTGCATATGAGCAGTGGGCTTGCACCAGGCTTGGAGAAATGAGCATGCACATTGCAACGCTGAAAGCCATGAAATGCTCAAACAGGTCATCTCGCAGAACTCCCCTCAGGACCAACTTGCCAGTGTAAAGAGCAAACTGACGGAACTCGGTGGCCTTCCAACGCTCAAGATGTTCCAAACCCCGTGGCTTTCTTGCAAAACTGTTTGGAATTGATGTCTTCAGTTGCTCAAGTCTCACACTCACCTCCTTAATCTGCCCTGAGGACATTCTGGTCTCAGTCTTTCCTTTTGTCCACAAAAGCAAAAGCTTCTTCATTACTCCAAGGCAACACTGGTGCATGTAGTCTACAGGAAAGGACGTGATCATGTCAATACAGAGGTTGGAGAAAGGTGATGTTTTTCCTTCCTGGTGATGTTCCAGTTGAGTTAACTCTCTGAAGGATTCGTCAGTCCTCAGTGTGAGATTTTCAACCTCTTGATAGGTCATCCGTCCATCCCAGAACCCCTTCTGTGTGCACCTGTCACAACCAAAGTACCCTGAGTACTGCTTGATACACTTGACAAGTGCCTTTGCAGGAGCATCACAGGTTATGCACCTTATCTGGACACGTATCATCTTGTCTCCCCACTCCAAGCCATTCTGCATCACGTCTTGCAGTTTGCTGACTACATCGCTGATGAAGTCGAGGGAGGTTGGTTTGGATGACACCAATGCCAGAGACAAGGGGAAAATAGATTTTGGTGACAAATTTATGCAGCAGAGAACAGGCCAAAGAGATTGGTTGGTGCTTTTAAAAAGAGGCAAGCCATCAACATTCAGGGAGATGTCTACACTGTCTAAGTCTTCAAGCACTGCTTGGGGATACTTTTTAAGATGTTCCAGAATCTGCCCTCTCACATCAAAATGAACACATTTCATTCCAGACTCAGTCTCCACATCCACTTCATTGGTGCTCTCCAACAAGGTTCTTGCAGTGGAAGGAAGCTCTGGATGACCATTTCTTTTCAGGACCTTCAATAAGGCATCTACAGCATTGTGTTTCTCTCCAAAATCAATAGCCCATTCTTTAAGTTGTTCCCTAAAGGAAGAGGCAACTGCACTGTCGTCTTCACCATCACTAGAATCCTCTGATGTCTGGATCTTTTCCAATTCAGGGACAATGTTGGTATCGTCATGCAGCTGCTCTTTGATGGTACATCCTCCACTCCCAGGGCTATCATCACTGTACATCTCCTGATCATTTGGATTCGGCTCATTTGGTTCTCCATCGTGTGTATTCTTTTTCTGTGCTCTTGACACCCTTGCCCAGATACGATTGTATTCTCGTTTCTTATCAGCTGACGACGTCTGCTCAGTGGATACAGCCCTTAAATGGTGTGTCTGGAAAATGTTTTATATTGAGCCACATTATAAAACTTTTTTTTTATTTGATTGTTTTAACTTCACTGACTAAACTCCAAGAGTGATGGTACTAACTTCAAATAACATTAGTATTATCCTACCTTTTTTTTGTACATCCTGTCAAATCTTCCAGCACTGTATGCTTTATCTTCAGAAAGTACATCCACCCGGAAATACAGAAGTTGCAAAATGAAAAAAAAGCATAGATTGTTAACCTCTTGCCATTGAGAACTATAATGTATAATGATTTCAAGCAATTAATGTGTAATGATTTCAAGCAATTAACCATAGCAATAAGCCAATATTACCATGAGTAAAGTGACACATTATTTTCTATATTTATGTATTGCCTAGTGGTTTGCATACAGAAGATCCCATATTAAAATATTTAATTGTGCATGTTGGACTTATGTAGTGCAGTTTAAATAATAAAGTATTGGACAGCTTGTGGGTAATTATGATTACATTATTTTTTTGTGTAACTTAATTATCGTAGTTAAGTGGCTGTAGGTTATGTAGCCTAGCCTATGTTAAGTGTTTCAAAGTTTCATTAAACGATGATATTACAAAAAACAGGTTTATTATCTGCTGTGGCAATTCAGATGTGTATTTCTGCCATTATTTTCCGGACGCTCCGGACGTCACGTGACTTTAATGTTTTGCCGGCGTCATTTCGCCAGGAAAGTTTTGGCAAAAATGAACGGCGCCAGCACGGATTTAAACCAGTCCGAGGTCACTGCGAACTTTATTTCAAAAGACATAGGCAGCTGTAAAGCAACACTTGATCGATGTAACATTAGTGATCCATATAATTCTCCTGGAGTTATTTTTACGACCTTAACAAGTAAAACGGAAAGCTTCCCTGACCTTTAGTATCCAGATATTTACAACTAGCACTATCTAAGCTAATCAACTTTCCTTCATCTACTCTGGAGACTCTCCGAGAGTCTTTGAAAGCCTACAAAAGCTTGCAGGGATATATGGACGCAATCAGCTGGATTTCTGATGAATATTCAGCTTTGGAGTCTACCGGCTAAAAATTGCTTTATCGTCACTGGAAGGGTAAGTTAAAGTGTAGGCTAACGTTAATGCAGTCCGTGTTAACTTGTATATCTAAAGCGTTAGCTGTAATGTTCGCAAACGGTTAGCTACTAACGTAGGCTAATGTACATTATATCAGTGCACTTTTCATCACAAAAATGCCATTACATCTTTATTACAGGCAGCATTACAATAGGAGCAACTAGCTAACTCGTAACGACTAGCGCTCCACTCTGCTCTCCACTCGGCTCCACTCTCCATTTGTACGACGTAGCAACAGTAACTAAGAGATCGTGCGCGTCTGAGTCCGTAATGAGGACAACAATGACGTAAGAAGGCAATGGCAGCTGTCATTCTGATACTTTTCTCTCTAGGTTGTACAGTAGCTCTAGCTGTCAAAAAGTAGTTTCTGTAAAGCTAGACGAGAGCAGTAGCCTTCACCTGTCCAAAAGTGGCCAATTCAGCTGTATTTTCTGTATCCTTAAAGAGACGACAACACTAGTGTGTGGGCATTCCTATTTTGCTATCGATAATATTGTTACTGTATACAAATTAAGACGATACGACGTCTCAATTTAGCCGACTTCACAGTTTGAGCTAGTTTAGAGTACTGTACAGTACCAGTACTGGCCAGAAATTAATATACATTAATTTTCGATATTCCTAGCTATTTCACATTGGATAAACATACAAATAGCTATACATAGTACATACAGGTACAGTAGGGTTAAAGTTTGTATTAAAATATATTTACCTCAAATTCTGTCCTTCGGGTGTCTGTCCTTCCCACCTTCACAGAAGTACGCTAAATTACAGTCTAAACTAGCTAACTACACCAAACACTATTAAAAAACACAATAACAAAGAACTATACTATGAACACTAAAACTTAAGTTAGATATATTTACACGAATTGACTATTTATTTTATAAGGGAAGGATGCGGGATCAAAAAGTCTTGCTGTCTCTCTCAACGACGTCTTCACTCAACAGCAGGGTTCACGAGCGTTGACAGGGGACCCAACCAAGTAACCAGGCAGGTCCGCGAGAGATGTGCTGTAATAGGCTAGTATGGACATTTTTTAGAGACGCAGCTGGTGCTTGGATAGGCTGGATCCAGCTTAGATGTTTTGTTTCAGTGATGGTACATCCCCAAAGTATTTATGACTATAATGTATTACTTCGCTCAAATGCAAGTTTTTAGTACCATACATAAACAATTGATTTAATAAGTGTACAGTACAGTGTACAGTTTCCAGAGTGACAGTAGGCTATAGCTCGAGCAATTTCACATCACAGAATGACACACAAACGAAAATATCAGTTCGGAATTTAGATGGTTACGTTATGACCAACGAATGACGTTCTGGAACCCCCCGAAAGTTTTAAACATAATGTCATATCATAACCAACAAGGGACGTTCCTGGGACGTTCTTGGAACGTCCCGAATGTCCCACGATTTTTTTTTAACAATGTCGTATCATAACCAACCAGGGATGTTCCTGGAACGTCCCGAATGTCCCCCGAAAGTTTTAAACATAATGTCATATCATAACCAACCAGGGACGTTCCTAGGACGTCCCTGAAACGTCCCGAATGTCCCCGATTTTTTTTTACATAACGTCGTATCATAACCAACCAGGGACGTTCCTGGAACGTCCCCTGAAAGTTTAAAAATACATGTCTAAATTGTGACCTTTTAGGAACTTTAATAACGTCCTAAGGACGTCCTGGGGACGTCCTAAGGATAACGTCACGGTATAACCTATAGGGGACCAAAGAGGAACGTCACCGAACGTCCCCAGGACGTCCCTTGTTAGCTGGGACTTCATCATCGCACTCGCATTATTTATTCCAAACAAAAACAACTGCCTCACATGAGACAACACTTAAAAACAAAAGAATCAAAACATTTATGAGTACGAGCGTTACGATTGGCTGATGCGCAGTCATGCCATCCGCGTGGTGACCTACTCACAGCTAAATGCGGATCCGTAATGCCATCCGACGAACGTTTCAAAATGAGCGAAAGCGATCAGTCTGAGTTTTACTATCCATTAACTTGGGTTTCGGCGTATCAACCTCGTTAAAGCTCAGTCGATACGTTAAAGCCTCAGTTTGATATTTCCCGGCTTGACCTCACTCTCAGTTAGTAAGTAGTTAGCCTTCACTACTCATCCTAGATCAAGAATGCCAGCAACGCCACCAGTGTAATTTTACAACAATAATTTTACAGTACGAGAATGAATGAATGACAGTATGAATGTGGTCCGCTTGGACAAAATACACTCCACATCGAAAATTCCATCAGACCAACGCAAATGTGCTTCAAGGTCAAATGACAATAGCAAATCAAATAAAAGTTGAACTACAATTCTAAATATCGCAAGAATGCGATTTATATGATGGCTTATATACAATACAACAACCAGACATTTAATTGACACGTGTAATGCAAAAATATAGTATAAGAGTATACCGCGGTTGAAACGGTATAACCAAATCTCTCCCGGTAGAGACATTTCTACCGTCGCACGGTATATACCGTCATACCGCCCAGCCCTAGCTGTTGTTAAAACTGACTGTTTTTAAAATGTTTATTGGGCAGGTGGTAGCTCATAATTATGAACAACTGACACCATAATTGAGAAATGTTTGCGAATTGATGGGACTGGATCATTTGTAAGCTTTAACTTTGGTGTTACAGTGTGTTCACACTGCAGCGACGCGATGCGAGCAACAACATGTCTTCCATTCATTTTCAATGGAGCCAGGCGAATCGCTTGTGTGGTGCATTGTGGGTAGCGACGCGACAGAGTTGAGATTTTCTCAACTTTATGCAAATGAGGAGCGATTTTCGCTTGCGATGGCCAATCGGAGTGTTTTCTTGTTTCTTGTAACATAGCAACCATGGTAAACATTTCTACCTTTCTAGGTTTCAAGGTGGAGGAGAAACTAATCGTTTGTGTGGCTGTTTACCAAGTCCTGTACGATACATGGCTGTATTTGTACAGAGATGTTAATTTAAAAAAACAAAGCATGGCGCAAGGTTGCCGAAGTTGTTGGTGATTGTACTTTCTAATTCAGTCTAGTGACATTATGTGACTTCGTTCTGTGGTAACTACTGTAGCTAGCCCGGCTGGAACTCCCTATCGTATCGACAGATTAGCAGAGACTTTGAGTAATATAATAAAACGTTTTATACACATGTCAACGTTTATGTCTATTAAACAGTTTTGTATTTTGTATACAAGTTGTATTTTGATCGATGTTGCGAGTACGTAAACCCAAGTCTGCACACTTGGCCATTACAACTACAACAGTGACTTTAGAGAACTACATTCTAAATGAATCTGTTTGAAACGCCCCCGAGCGTGGTGAACTGTGGGAAGGCGAGCGATAGCAAGCGATTCGCGTCGCTGCGGTGTGAACGTAGGGTTAGAGCGGAGCAAGGGGCCCGGTCAGGTTGCGCCCCCTTTCGCCACGGGCCCTAGTGAAGCTGCACTCCCTGCACTCCCTATAGTTATGCCACTGCTGCTGTGTAAAATCATTTATGTTGTTAAATGAACATTCTGATCCGTCTACTATGTAGGCTACTCATATGAATCTTCCCTAGGAGCACTGTTGAAATATTTTGGAGCTGGGCCACAACCAACGCCTCCTGCCCAGACGTGCCAGTGCTACAGTTGATGATACAGCAGGTCCGTTTTCAACAATCCCAGATCAGTATATATTGTAGGTATTTAATTTAATATCAGTTTTGTAAAGAAATAAGAAAATACTGTATCTTTAATTCATTTGGAGTTGAACGTTTTGCACTTTTGCACATTGCTAGTGTTACCGCTGTCCTCCGTCCTCCAACTCAACCACTCGTCACACGCAGTTGGGGATGACAAACTGTTTATTTCTGCAACGGGATAATGCACGTGTCGGGGTTTCACTGGGAAACGGTTTATAAACTGACAGACCTTCTCCCCAATTCTGTTGTAACAGTCCCTGTGATCGTATAGTGGTTTTTATTACACAATACAAACTCTCAAAGAAAAAGGATAACACTGAATTACCTGCAACGGGATAATGCACCTGTCGGGGTTTCACTTGGAAATGGTTATAAACCGACAGACATTCTCCCCAATTCTGTGGTAACAGTCCCAGAATTCCACAGTTTTGCTGCCGGCTGCATTACTCCGGTAATTACAACAAAAGGCCAGTAGATGGCGCGAACTCCCAACATTATGCAGTAATTTAACTACATATTCACATCGTTACACTAGTTTAAACCATAAGCTATTAAAGTGGTTAACTTGTGTACAATAGATGCATCGTCTGGTTTATTTAGCTACTTTTCAGTACACCACATTAGGTGCAGCACTTAGACTGAATACTTAAAGTTGAAATCATCACATGACCAATCTGGGTTTGCTTCTGTTGAACTGTTTAAGGGCGAAATAAATCAATGTTATCATGTAAGTAACACAACTAATAACATTGTTAATTAGTGCATTAGATGAATAGTGTGCGAATAATCAAGCATTACAATTAATCAATAATATTTGCGTCACAGGGGGTCCCTAAATCAATTCTGCTTAAGGCCCCATAAAGGCTTGGGCCGGCCCTGGTCAAACGAGAGAGACCCTCTGCCTTAGTAATCAACACTCTACCTCTCAATGATAAATCTCTTAACAGCCATTGATTAGATATTTTTTTAGATTTTTTAATGACAGGAGAAAAATTGGAATGACTCTTATGTTGGTCTTTGGTAACTAAAATACCCAAATAGAGAACTTCATCTTTAATTGGAATATTGTAAAGAGAAGAGGAAGTGCACTCATTAATAGACAGAAGTTCACACTTATTAACATTCAAATGTAGACCAGATGCCTCTGAAAATTCTTTAATTGCTTTTATAGCAGCAGGAATTTGAAACTGATTCTTCAGAAATAGTGTGGTATTGTCTGCCAGCTGTGTCAATAGTAATTCACTGCCAAGTAGAGAAATACCTTTCACAGCATTAGCTTTAATATGGTCAGCCAACAGTTGAGCTACTAAAAGGAAGAGATAGGGGGAGGTAGGGCATCCCTGCCGTATACCTCTAGACACCTCGAATCTAGGGGATGTGCCGCCTGTTAACTGAATAGAACTATTACTATGCATATACAAAGTTTTAATAGCCCTAGAAAAATAATTACCAAATCCAAACTTTCTCAGAGAATGCAAAATAAACTGATGCTCCACAGTATCGAAGGCCTTGTAAAAATCCCAAAACAAAATAAAACCATTATCATTAATCACGTTAGCCTGGCTGCCAGCCCAACTTCTCCCCGCCCACAAAAACATTTGGTCGGGAAGTTGGGTCTGGAGGGTCTCGTATTGGGGAACAACTACAGAAAACCAGAATCTGGGCGTACCAATGAAATTGCCAGGGCGGGCTTTATACAATGATGGACACATGATCAACAGTAACGTAATCACCCACGTCACAAAACAGCGCTTAAGTTGAATTAGTTTTGAACAAACAACATATTACGTTGCTCTGATTGGTTGTAGGTCTATCCAATTGAGCGAAGAGGCATTTGTTTTCCAGGCTCGTTTGAAACACGCCCCGTAGTCAAAGCCCAACAGAGAGTTCTCAGACTCATATTCTGACTAGAATTATGAGTATGACAACGTCAGGCCACAATCACGTCTGAATAATCCAAAATGTCCAAAACCAGCCTAATATTATTTGTTATGTCTTTTTGCCATGAAACCAGATTGTGTTTCATCAATAATAGAAGTCAACACCATCTTGAGTCTTTTAGCCAAAAGTATCGCTATAATTTTATAATCATTGTTAAGTAGGCAAATTGGGCGCCAATTAGCAGTTTGTCTTTGTTGGGTTTGGGAATTAAAACAGTCACCCCTTGAGTCATAGTAGTTGGGAGGCAATTTTTCTTTAAGGATTCCGTAAAGACCTCCAATAAAAACGGAGCTAGTTCATCGGCAAATGCCTTGTAAAATTCTGACGTCAGCCCATCAGTACCAGGTGATTTGTTGTTTTTTAGCAGATCCAAATTATTCTTAATCTCCTGTAGAGAGATAATCTTATCTCACATCTCTATTTGGCTCTTAACAATAGTTTTAACATTCAGAGAGTCCAGGTAATTATCCGCAGTTCTATGGCTAAACTTAGAGCTATATCTTTTTTTTTTATTATTGCTACAATAATTGGATATCACTTTGAATTCATCTGTAATAACCCCATCAATATTCAACCTATTAATACTCTGGTTATTGGAATGAGCTCTTTCCAAATTAAACGAATAGTGTGAATTTTGTTCCCCCTCTTCCAACCATTTAGCTCTCGACCTACTATAAGCACCCCTTGCCTTCTGATTATACAAGTCATCTAATTTAGCTTGTAGATTAACTAACTCAATTTTTTCCTCGTCTAATTAAGTATTTGGGCTTTTATTTGACAAAAAGGTCATCCTTGTTATTACCCTTAATTCTGCAGATCTTTGAGATTTGGACTTCATAGAGCCATATTTTCTAAAATAAGTTCCCACCTCAAATTTAGATAGCTCCCAATTACTGCTAAATCGTTCTTCTTCTTTAGCTTTTGACCAATAATAAGAAATTAGATGTAAAACTTCTGTTCTGACATCATCATCTTGTAATAGAGGGCAATTTGACAAGTGCGACACATGTTCCATTCAAGATCACGTCACAAAACGTTTCGAAACACTTTGTCACGTGACCGGAAGTGTTTTTAAAACCCGTCTCGAAACGTTCGGATGCAGTGAGTGTTGAATGTGTCGAGACAGTATCGACACCATAGTACCGAGCCAGGGCCAGTGTTTGCTATAGGCGAACGAGCAGCCGCCTCAGGCACCATGAAGAGGGGGGCGCCAAATTCCGAAGTGCCTCGATTAATTAACCGTCCCGCACCACCAGCAGAGGGCGCCGAGGTGGGGTGGCGTCTTGGGGGGGTGCTGTTGAAACATCTTGCCAAGAGCGGCAAAGGTGCTTGCGCCGGCCCTGTATCGAGCTGTCCATCACTAACAACAGTACTTAGGAATGATTTGCTGCACCTGATGCTAGTTTCCTCCAGGATCACTATGACTCTTATTGAGAGACTTGCTCTTGTTGGTTAGTTGTTGTAACGGATTTAAATTTCTACTCGCTGTGAAATATTTTACTGTTGATTGCTTTTCTACAGTACACTCTTGCACTTTTTGAGGTTCATGTTGTTTAATTGTAACTTGTTTCACTACATGCTCTTAAGGTTCTTCCCTTTGGCACTTATTTGTTTTTTCACAATATATGCTTCCTGTTTTGGCTGGCCGCAATATTTGGGGCTACACTTTTGTAAAGTTCTCTTGGAAGTCACTTTAAGTAAAAGCGTCTGCTAAATGAATAAATGTAAATAGATTAGGAAGAGCCGCACCGACACGGCAGCGGCAGGGCTAATAGGGCCTACAAAAATAATACTTAAAAAAAACCAAATTGGGTTAAGGTATCGCAACACAACGGTGGGTCACAATGACCCGAAGGTAGCACGAGGGTTAAAGAAGAACGTTTATTTCAAACAATCTTAAACATCAAAAAGGCTTATAAATTCAAAAATAATAATATATTTGTGTGAATAAATGACACTATTTTAGCAGCCACTTGTGGAAACGGGTCGCCATCTTTCATAAGGTTTAAAGTGGATTTTTCGCGAGCTTCCAGCTTTGTTTCTCTGTGGACACTTTCGGGGAGTTTTTTAAAGTTTGAATTGATGCTTTTTGCAGTAGATAGTATTTTGTTGGGGCGCAGTTTGCAGTTCACTTCAATGTTTTTTCTTATATCTTCACCCCGAAAACTGGCATGTTCTGCGGCCATGATTGCTGTTGTGTTTGCCTACGGCGTGAATCAAAGGCAAACAGTAAGCTACTGTGCCCAGGAAGAGTCATTTAGGCAACAATCTGTATTTAAAAGGCTATTGAATCCATGCAGTAACTTGGACAATTAACATTGTCTGTGTTAACATTGTTTACTTACAGTAAATAAGAAACTGTAATAATATTACCCAATGTCATGCGTTATATTACTTTGTTACTCACTTAAGTAATAATATTATGTCACCACCAGTGTTGGGTATAACACGTAACCCCCAACACTGGTGGTGACTTAATTTAGATTTCAATATACATTAAATCTAGAAAGACACATTTCTGGGATATAGAAGAGTCAATTAAGAGACAAGAGTCAATACAACACAACTCAATAATTCTCATGCCTAATATTTGGAGTTTAAAAATAAAACGTATTTTCCAGGCTTGTTGTGGGATTGCAATTGACTGCTTACATTATGCATGCTTCCATCACATGAATCATTATTTCCAACCCCACACGGTTTAAATAAATAAATGAAATTACCACACTTTTTCTGTAAATTATACGTGTTTTTTTCTGTATTTCTAAATTATAGGAAATACAGATAGAAAGACGATAGCAAACTTTCAATTTATAATTTTACATAAAATTACATCCAAACATTTTTTTACAAATATTAATAACATTTTCACCAAAATCACCCCACAGACAAATAACTTAACAGAATGTTTGGTTTAGACACAGGAACCTTGAATTGTGAACTGAGCTCGGGTAATTGACATCATGCAATCCCAGCATGCACCATTAAATATCAAAGACTACAAAAGCCTGCAAAAGCCTTTTTGGGGCTATCTTGTTTATGATCATTGACCAATGCACTTGCAGTAAAGTTCTCTCTTGGAAGTCGCTTTGGATAGAAGTGTCTGCTAAATGAATACGTGTAAAGACTCCAGAGTAGGACGAACAAAAGTTGATTAGGTATTTGTGTAGCGGCAACGCTCCTGTAACCGAGAATGCCCCTCGGCAAGCTGGAAAGCTACTCAGTTAATGGTTTAAGCTTAGTTAGATAAGCATTCTTTGGAGATTGTTGTTGTGTTCGTTCTGTTTAGATATGTGTAATGTGATGGTCTGTAGTTTGGATACATTAATTGTTCACCATGAGTGTGAATGTTGTCCATTTAGATGGCAGTCTAACCTGTCGACTGGTTTAATGTGTGGCGTTCAATATTTCTCTCTAATTCACACAGCAAGCCGGCGCTACAGTTGTAAGCTGAAGCGCCAGTAATATCTGCAGTATCTGGAGACTGATTACAGTATGTTGTGCACATGATTTGTTATGAATGAACATGTTAAATCATTATCTCTTGTTTTGGCTGTATTGAATATTTTTATTGATTAAAAATGTAGGTTTTTTACAGAGAAGTTCTATTAATAAAATTCAAATTTACCGGCAAAGAACAGCCTGTAAAGTAATAGTACAGATATATCTTGTAAATTTGGTACAGGAAAATTACAATTATTTTACAGTCAATTCATGTTAATGAAAAAAACTAATTTAATGGGTTTAATCTGGCGTACAAGCTGCCAGATTGTTCCTGTTTTATTTACAATGTTTTTGTTTACAGTGCACCTGTTTAGACAGTAGCCTACTTTAGTATACTGAAGACCAATAAGCCCCCACACTACAACATTTAGTTGAAAGAAGCACACATGGTCTTTCAAATTCTAATGATATTGTGATATTACATTTGTAATTTTTTGGGAAAAACTAGCAAATTGAAAAATAATAATTAGTCTAGTTTATATATCTAGTTTCTAACAGTCTGGCTGTGTCTGATATGTGTCTTATACACTGCTACATCACAGTCGTGTTTGTGTTTGTTGGGTGGTATGTCAAAAAGACTATGGTATGTATTTTAAATACCAATATACCAAAGTATTCTGAATTAATTATTTTTTGTTTACAATGACCTGCCCTTTATAATGAATGATGAATAAGCTGACATTAACGTGCAATTAATGATTTCACACCACAAACCACAAAAATGAAGTAAACGATTGTATATGAAGACTGAATAAGGAAAATGTATGTACTGTGCCCTGTACACACTGTACACTAAATGGCCCAAGAGACAATCTATAATGCTTGGGGGAAAGGTAATAGGAATAGCATTAGGATTTCTGCTTGATGTGATAACCTGCCACTCCAATTCTTTCAAAATTACAGACAGTACCATGCTGTATCAGGCTTTCTCATTAGTGCCAGAAAGTGAATGAGGAAGGATTGGGATGGAGAGGAACCATTCACCACTCTCTTCTGCTCTACTGGAGCATGGCTGTGAAATTGGTGAGATTGCAATGGAATTTAATAATCCCTGTTGTTGCCTTGCATATAGTTAGTCAAAAGTAGTTCCTCCAAGGGCACATTTTCTCCACATATCTGGTTCTTGGCTTTCATATTGTGATTCCTTAACTCATAGATGTTAAAGATGGGTAATGTTTGTCCCGGTAGATGTCATCATTTTTTGTGTTTTTTGGCATTTCATGAGGTACTTATAAACGTGTACTTAACACTCAAAATCTTGTGTGAAAACTTTCTACACTTAAAATAACTGGAATATGTGATGAAAAGGTTGTTTATTTAAACAAGACCCTGTATTTGTCATTTTACATCATAATTTACTTTGAATGACATGCCCTCTTCTGGTATGTCAGTTTGACACTGGTAGTGGTCACAGTGGACTGACTAATGAAGTGGACACACTTTTCTGCAACCTTCGACCCCTTGTCCTCGATGTGTATTTACTTTATGGCTGACTGCTGCCAAATCAGAGTTGACCACAACTTCAGGCTCCTCACATGTTGTCTGATTGTAAATCAAGTGAAGTATTTAAAGAAATCAGTTGAACAACCCTCTTCCACTCTTGGATTTCACCATGCGTTGGTTCCTGCTCTCTCTTTGTGTAGCCCTTGCAAGTATGTTTCATTCATAAAGTAAAATGTCATTCATTTAGCACAACATATTAATATTAACTACTTTAATATTTTTTTTTTACTTCTAATTTTCAGTCTGTGAAAACTATGGTGAGTATTACCATAGTTAGTAATTGGTTATTTTGATGAAGATCAAGTGAGCCTGTTAAACCTTATCATGTGTCTAATTTGTTCCACAGAACCAGGCCTTAACCCCCAAAAAACTTATGAATACAAATATGAGGGAACTGTGAATATTGGACGAGGCATGCCAGAAATGGCAGAGTCTGGTGTGAAACTAATGTGTACAGTTACAATCATTGGTGTGTCAGATCAAACTTTTCTTCTACAGGTAAAAATATAATTACAATGAGTATGCAAGACAATCATATTCTTTACAATCATGAGTAATATATGTCTACTAATAAAATATTAAAAGAGTAGAACTTATTTGATTGTATACATTGTTGTAAATATATACAAATGTGAAAAAGATTTGTCTAAGCAGTTGACAAATTATTTGAAGGTTTCTAACGTGGATTTTGAAGAATTCAATGGCATCCAGGGGAAGAACACATTCAACGCCTCCCCTAAACTCACTAAACGGATGGCTGCAGAGCTTGCCAAACCCTTCATGTTTGAGTATGCCAAGGGACGAGTTGGTGACATTCATGCCCCTGCTGGGATCCCTGATGCCATTGTCAATATTGTGAGAGGCATCATTGGATTCTTTCAAGTCACGGTCAAGACCACCCAGAGAGTCTATGAGCTTGAGGAGGTAATCCATCTTAAACTGAATATACAATCAGTGTCCATCCACCTTAATACGTTTTGCGAGCCAACAATATAACCTGGTCTCTTAGTAATATTTGTACCTGTACCTGCTATTTGTAACAGGCTGGTATTCATGGATTGTGTCAGAGTATCTATGCTATTGTGGAGGATGTTAAATCTAAAGATTTGACCATTACCCAAACTGTTGACATCAATAACTGTCAGGAAAAAGCAGCACTCTACAGAGGAATGGCTCTTGCGGTTGAAGACAAGATGTCAAAAGAGGTTTGCCACTAACATGACTATTTGAGGAGTATGAGCTGTCTACTTTACACAAATTCAAAAATGCTTGATTACATATTCTAACATATTGTGTATACTATATGGAAAATGTGTGTCCCTGTAAAATCTGTGTTTTCTGTTCCACTTGGATGTAGAGAGGTGATTCCATATTTTCCACAGTGAGATACATCTATAATGTGAAATCAACTACTGACGGAGGTCTAATTACCAATGCTAATGCCTTGGAGCGACAACATTTCTCTCCTTTCAACGTGAAGGGTGGCAACTCCAAACTGCAAGCCAGGTATGACAATTACACAGGATCTTTTGTACAATACACTCCAATAAATTGTTATTTTGCAAATCTGTTAAACCTTACAAGAGAAACGTCCAAAAATCTATTGTTGAACACTTTGGAATGGGCTTCGGCAGTGGCATTTTTGTACTGGCATTGTTCAGAGGCAATATACTGTAAATAGACTGATGCCCATTATCAGACTATTTTCTTTTTCTAGTTTCAAATGGTTATCCTTATACTAAACCTAATCTTTTAACTTAGATATCTAAACTTTGGTTAAAACGCCCCGTATTTCATATTTTGGCTAATGTTCTGGTACCTAAGCAACAATATGAGGTATATTTGTGTACCCAGAAATCTGAAAATATTGTGAATTGAAATGACTGAACTGAAATGAAGTTTAAGTGTGCAATAAGGTTGCTTTTGTGTATTTTCCTCAAGAAAGGAACTGGTGCTGCTGGGGGTGAAAGACACAGGAGAAGCCCCTAGTGTTGTTCCCATGCAGAACAGAGGGAGTTTGGTTTACAAGTTTGTAAATGAGCTTGCTCAAATCCCCATTCTGTTGAAAAATCTGGATAAACCCATTCCAAAGGTAAGGGCTGTGCACTTTTTACATAATCATCTAGTTAAAGATTACATGGTTGAAATGATTGGGTTATAATGTGATGGTATAATAACATTTTCAATAATATCTACAGATTGTAGAAATGATCAAGCGCTTGGCCAAAGCCAATATCTATCAGATTGACAATTTAACAAGTGAGGAAGTTGTAGATGTGTACCAACTTCTGCGTGTTATCACTCTTGAAAACATGGAGGAATTGTGGAAACAGTTCTCAGGAAATGATGAACACAGGTGTGCAGTTTTATTTATTAAAAAATGTATTAGCCCTAACCCTAACTTGAGTGTCAGGTTATGTGTAGATTAATGTTTACTAATGTTTATCCCTTTCAGGCGATGGTTTTTGGACATGATCGTTGAGATGAGTGACGCAAAAGTCCTCAAGTTTTTAATAAACAGATTCAAAGCTGGTGATATATCTGCCAATGAAGCAGGACAAACACTCCTCGTTACTTTCAATCATCTGAAATCAGAGGCTGAGTTAGTTGAGACAGCGAAAGTGGGTTTTCTTACTTAAGTCATGATATTTGCATATTTAGTTGCATACATTATATACATAAATATCTTCTTTACAGGAATTTCTATCAATGTCCTTCAGCAAGTCCCATCCTATGCTGTGGAACACTATAGTGTTAGCCTATGGCTCACTGGTGTACAAGCACTGTGCCTATACAACACCTTGCTCAGTGACTGCTGTTCAGGTAAATTTTACATTTGCTGGTAAATCTCTTTCGATATCATAGTTAATTAAATACATGCAAATTTGTATCTGTTTGCTAATGTCTTTGGTTAAATTCTTCTGATGTCTGTTTGCAATAGCCTTTGTTAGACTTGGCTGATGAAAGCCTGAAGACAGCCAATGAGATGGACATGATCATGTCGCTGAAGGCCTTGGGGAATGCAGGCCACCCCTCCAGCATCAAGACCATAATGCGCTTTCTGCCTGGCGTCGCTGCTACCCCTGTGGACCTCCCAGCCCCTGTGCTAAGTGCAGCCGTGCAGTCGATGAGACACCTGGCTATTAGAGATCCTCACAGTGTAAGGAAACATTGTCAGTCTCTGATTCTGATTGTTCAGCACCTATTTCAAGGCAGTATTGTGAATAAGTGAATTGATGTTCAGTATATCTTAAAACACTCAAACATATTCTAGAATGACTTCATGTTAGCCTGGCTGCTAGCCCAACTTCTCCCCGCCCACAAACAAATTTGGTCGGGAAGTTGGGTCTGGAGGGTCTCGTATTGGGAACAACTACATAAAACCAGGATCTGGGCGGACCAATGAAATTGTCAGGGCGGGCTTTATTCGATGATGGACAGATGATCAACAGTAACGTAATAAACAACGTCACCAAAGAGCCCTTGGGTTGAATTCGTTTTAAACAAACAACATATTACATTGCTCTGATTGGTTGTAGGTCTATCCAATTGAGCGAAGAGGCATTTGTTTTACGAGTTCGGTTGAAACAGGCCCCATAGTCACAGCCCAACATAGAGTTTTCAGACTAATATTCTGACTAGAATTATGAGTATGACAACGTCAGGCTAACTTCATCTGCTTGTAGGACTTGAAAGGTTATATGAAAATGAATCTGCCTGGCAGAGTGGCACAAATTATTTTGTGTCAAAGCTCCCATATGTTGCATAACTATTTGTCTGTTTGTGGTTCCAGGTGCAGGACATCACACTAACCTTGTTTGTGCAGAGGGAACTTCCTATTGAGATACGCATGCTGGCCGTTATGATCCTGTTTGAAACTAAGCCACCACTGGCTATGGTGTCAACAGTGACTACATTTCTATTAGAGGAGACTGACTTGGATGTTACCAGCTTTACTTATTCCCTCATGAAGAGTATTGCTACATCCAGGACTCCAGACAACCACTTCCTGTGAGTATTTCTTAGCACAAGGTACACAATAATCATCTGTGTTATGTGAATTCAGTGCTTCTAATTTCATAAAACCTTAAGAATCTTATCACCAAACTGAGCTGATATTAGTTATGGGGTTTAGTTAGCCTGACGTTGTCATACTCATAATTCTAATCAGAATATGAGTCTGATCACTCTCCGTTGGGCTGTGAGTATGGGGCAAACAAATGCCTCTTCACTCAATTGGATAGACCTACAACCAATCAGAGCAACGTAATGTGTTGTTTGTTGAAAACAAATTCAACCCAAGCGCTCTTTGGTGACGTGGTTGATTACGTTACTGTTCATCATCTGTCCATCATCGTATAAAGCCCGCCCTGACAATTTCATTAGTCCGAACAGCTCCTGTTCGGACATAGTTTTTCCCCAAATGAGCCACCCCAGACCCAACTTCCCGACCATTTTTTTTGTGGGCGGGGATAAGTTGGGCTGGCAGCCAGGCTAGGGTTTAGTGCCATTGGGGACAACATGTTTAGGTATGTAGGGAAGATGAAGGGAAAGAGACTAACCAAAGCTATCTGGTGGACTTGAGCACAAGCAGACACCTCCCAGGTAAAAAAAAAAATGCTAAGTATACTAAATCTTAGCATACTTGAGTATACTTTAAGAGTGATTAATCATCAGTATACTTCAAGTTATTGAATGATTAGTTAATTTGAAGTGTGCTATTTTGGAACAACTTATTTTGTACTCAATATATTTAAGTTGTAATTAAATTGTACTAAAGCACAATTTAAAGTATATTAAGTGCACTTTTACGTGCTAAAGTGGAACAACTTCAAGTATACTTAGTACACTTTAAGTATACGGCTATGTCCATATACTTAAAGTGTACTAAGTATACTTGAAGTTGTTCCACTTTAGAACGTAAAAGTACACTTAATATACTTTAAATTGTGCTTTAGTACAATTTAATTACAATTTAAATATATTTAATACAAAATAAGTTGTTCCAAAATAGCACACTTCAAATTAATTAACCATTCAATAACTTTAAGCATACTGATGACCAATCAGTCTTCAAGTATTCTCAAGTATGCTATGGATAAGTATACTTAACATATACTTTTTTTAACCTGAACCCCCAGAGGGTCATTTCGTACAAATCGCACTTTCAATGCTAACGTACCATTGCGCCGCCAACGATGAGCGACGCTATTAACGATGGAGTGAATGTAAGTTCAGTACTCCATTTGATAGCTTGGAGAACTATCTAACTAGACAACCTTCCCAATCAGAGTGAACACTCAAATTATCTAAACTATAGACCATAGCATTACACATATCAAAACAAAACGAACACAAAAATAGAACTCCAAACAATGCTTATTTAACCAAGCTAACGCCCTTAACTTAGTAGCTTTTCAGCTTGCCGCAGGGCATTCTGGGTACCAAGAGCAATGAACGCGTATAGGCGATCTTACAGCATTGTGTAACACACTTCGGTTGTGGATACTAGTATCTCCAGAAATAAAGCCAAGTCACTCATTTAGTGTCAGAATCCATTGTTATGTCTACGAAATTATTTTTGTATACGTTTAGTTAACCTTGCAAATCATGAGGATAGCCTATTTTAGCAGACCTTTCGATGTGACAAAGGACAAGGGTGTGTAGTCCCTCGGGAGTTGCTTTAGGCTTGATGCTGAAACCATTAGTTTACGTGAAATCAGTGAGGGCTGTTCGAATGGCTATGTCAAGAAGAGCAGTGGTAGAATACAAGTTTTGAAAAGATACCACGTCCGTGTCTCATGGTCCACACAATCATATACAATTATATCTAAAACGAGCTTACAAAGAGCTTGTTTACACTACCAAAGTTGAATTAGTAACGTTAGCGATGCTAGCGTTAGCTTGCTAGCTAGCCTATAACATTTCACTGGATCTTGCAGCTGTTTGATTAAAATTATTATGAAATGTTATGTTCTACTAGCCATTTGCCTACTTTAGCAAGTCACTGTATTTCCAAGCCCTGATAGTGCAACTGAGGCGATACCGAAAATAATTCCTCAAGTAATAAGTCCACGTTCAAGTGTTGAGCATTAAATAGAGATCTTGAAAGAAGCCACTTTTTTGTTCTAAAACCGGACTATAAGCCGCTTAGAAATAGAAGCCGTACAAGCACAAGAAAACTGTAAAAAAGAAAAAGAAAAAAAAGAGGTACTTTACTACACACTACAGTACAGCAAATATATACCAGTACACTGAAGGCTGAATTGATGAAGGGACATCGAAATTAACTTAAAATATCCTAACATTTCAGCATATTAAAATGTTTATTTTTAAAGTAAGTTTTAAGTGCATTGTTACATAACATCATTTTTAGCATGCATTCTAAAATATACAAATAATGTTTAAACACAAAGTTCCAGTTGTACACTTTAGAAATTACATATACGTTTTACATTAAGTATATTTTTTGATAATATATTTACTAAAAGTGTACTGTAGTACAATTTTTAAAAAGTGTGTTCAACATATTAACTTTAAAATTGGTAAAAGCATAATGGTAGTATACTTGTTATATATTTTCAGATAGTACACTTTTTCTTAGTATATTTAAAATGTACTATTGAAAATGTGAATATGCTTGAAATACTCTTAAGTATACTTTTTTTTCACCTGGGCTAGACTAGAGCAATGTTGTGAAGTGCCTATTCAGTGGGATTTAGATTGTCAGAGCATAGATCAATATTTTGTTAAGCATGTGGCTGAATGTTGGAATTATTGCTTAACATTGTTCCATGTCAGTGTCACTTACTGTGTTTGTAATGAATGTGATTGTGTGACAGGGGAAAGCATGAACAGTTCATGCATTTCTTTGACCAATAGATGCTGCTGAAACCATCTGGCCTGTCCTGTGCCCTGACTTTACTTTTCTGCTGTACTGTATGATGCATTGCTTCTACGATAAAACACAGATCGTTTCTTGGCACTAACCACTGTAATACTGTTGGAACTTTGCACTTCTAGTCCTTGTTTATCGACTGCAATTACTTTAAGCTATTTGAACATCACTGTGGTTAAAAGCATGTGCTAAATTAGTAATTATGTATATAACTGTAACTATAATGTAAATATTGCCCATTGAAAGTAAAATATAAATATGTGCTGCTGTAGGTTGAATAAGTTAAAAAGTACACACAGAGCAGCCATAACATTATGACCACCTGCCTAATATTGCGTAGATCCCCCTCTTGCCGCCAAAACAACCTGTCGACAATATTAGGCAGGTAGTCAAATTGTTATGGTTGATGGGTGTGCAGGTCAATTAAGTAGATATTACTAACTTCCACTGATACATTAACATGCAACTCTAGCTGTGACTGAATAATGAACATAAGCAAATTCTCTATGTGTAAGCCGGTGACAATGCCATACGTCTCTACAATTCAGAATTTAGATATTTTTGTTTTTGTTTTATATAGATCGACAGCATGTAATGTGGCTGTGAAAATCCTGGCCCCTAAATATGGTCGTCTTAGTTTCCGCTACAGCAGAACTATGCGCCTGGATTGGTTTAATGGTAGGTTCAAATAAACTGCATGGAGGAAAAGTAAGCCCTGAAGATTTAAGTAAATGGTATTTCTTGGCATACATCTTCTAGTTTCTTTCTCTAGTCTTCACAGATCCTTTAAAGTTGTTGGGGCCAGTTTGTATTCCTTTGTCAGTATGAAAGGCCTTGACAAATGCCTCTTTGATTTCCAGATGACTTACTCATTGGCACAGCAATGGAGGTATTCATGTTGAAAACAGCTTCAACCTTCTTCCCAACAGCCATCATGGCTAAAGGAAAATTCCATTTCATCGGCAGAATATTGCAACTTTTGGAGGTAGATTATTTACATAAGCTTATAATTTGTTTCATGACAAAAATTCCTTCACAGCTTTCACACTTGTTTATGTCCTACAGTTTGGTGTCCGTACTGAAGGAATCAAAGAATTGTTTGAAAATATTCCTGCCTTCAAAGGAGACCTCAGTCGCAATGACATTGAGATCATCCTCAATGTGGTGAGTTTTTGGCTGTCCTTTCAAAACATATTTCATACTCTGCTTAGTCCTTTCATTTGATTTGGTTAAATCAAATGAAACTAACAACATTAACTCCTATATTTTGTCTCTTTTTGTAATTTTGTAACTATATTTGTATGTATCCTGCTGCCTGTCTTGGCCAGGTCTCCCTTGAAAAGGAGATTCTTAATCTCAATGGGTCTCCCCTGGTTAAATAAAGGTTATAATAATAATAAATGTTTAATTAAATAAAAAGTATGTCATTTCTAGATGAAAAACTGGGAAGAATTGCCTACTGACAAGCCTTTGCTGTCTGCCTATTCACGACTCTTTGGTCAAGAGTGGTTCTATGCTGCTGTAAAGACAGATTTTCTTCAGAAAATAATTATGGTAAGATTTCTAGTCATTAAACTTCCAAGGAACTCACAGCTTCAGGACCTTTTCATCGGGTATTGTGACAAGACCCTATCATATGTCACCATGAAGTGTCTCATCTTTGTCTTGTCCTTGCAGGCTTTTAGTTCCTCAGCAGGTAAAGAGAGCCCAGTCTGGACCATGATGGAAACTCTTCAGAAGGGGATGTCATGGCATTGGACAAAACCCTTTCTTATGTTCGAAACACGCTACATCCAAGCCACCACTCTTGGTTTACCACTTGAAATAAGCAAATATTACAGCTCACTAACAGCAATTACTCTAAATGGTGAGCATATAATACCTATGATATGGCATATGGGTGCAGAATTGCATTCAATTACCAAATTATCACACATTTGTTGACAATTATGCAGCAAAGGCTGGAATCAGTCCACCACTGACAGATCAGTTGGGACAGCTGCTGACCTCCAATATTTCCCTGGAAACAGATGGCTTTGTTGGGTAAAGTATTGTCTATACAGTAGAGCAGCTACATTAACTATGTATTTATGCTGGGGTCAAATCTTAGTCTAGTATGATGTGCAACGGAACTGAGTGCGTCTAATTTGTCTTTTCAGAAGTACCAAGGATAACTTTGTCTTTCATGGAATCAACACAGACATATTCCAGTGTGGAACGGAACTAAAGAGTAAAATGATTTCTTCCATGCCGTGGAAATTTAATTCCAAAATAAATGTTAAAAGAATGAAGTTTGAATTTGATCTTCCTACTTTGAAAAAGGACACAGAGTTATTTTCCATCAAGTATGTACATGGAAAACCTAATAATACATATCCACCAATTTTACAATTAACATAATGAACTCAAACAAGTATCATTGGATTTAAATGAAACAATATTTTACTATCAAATTTTATGAAATAGCTTCAACATATATGCAGTCTCAAGAAATATCGAGGATCCAACTTTGAACAAAATGACCCCAATGATGTCAGACTCTTTTGACTCAGTAGAGGAAGTGCAGTCGGTGAAGGAGCCACTAAACTCTTCAGACCAACAGAAAATTGTACAGTAAAATTATTTATGCTTAAATTACAAGGTCATTCTGAACAATGGAATTCTTCTGACATTGCAAGCAATAGATGCAGGTGAGTGAGGAAACAAAACTAAGATCACTGAATATACTTTATTCCTCTGAACAGATTGTCAAATCAGATATCTACCAATCAAGGTCAAATGTGTGTGCTGAGGCTAAACTCTATGGGGCAGCTCTCTGTCTTGAGTCTGAGGTGAAGAGAGCACACTTCATTGATGAGTACCCTCTTTACTACTTATTGGGATTCAGTCACCTTGCATACACACTTCGAACAGGTAACAACAAAAGGCCTTAGAATTTCAAATATTATTTCTGCATCTCTTGTAGTTTGATGATAAGAATGGCATGTGAAGATAACATTTAACTAAAAACCTTATCTGTCTTCTCTCAGTCCAAGCAAACAAACCTGTTGACAAGATTCATATTGAGATCAATCCTGGACGAGACAAGTACCCAGTAAGTGCATGGCAATACCCTGAGGCGGTTTTCCCAAGACTCACACATTAAATACTTTACTTATATTCATGTTTGTGTCTACAGGAAGCAGCCAGGCTCTCCTCTGGCTCCTCAAGCAGCAGACATAGTCGCAATGAGCCTGTTAATGCCAAGGTAATAATAAAAAACTGTTAAAAGCACAATACAAAAATGTGTGTTTTTCTTACTTGTAATCTTAATTACATTTGTGATTTGATGAAATGGGGCATTTGAAACTACATTGTTTGCCACACTTTCTTTCCAGGTTTGGGATGCTACTCCTGAGCCAGTGCTTAGCATCAAAGCTGTGGCCATGGATAGCAAGGATAAGCCTGACGGTTACGAAGCAGTTTTTTACCATACCCCCACAACTCTGATGGCCAACACTGAGGTGATTGTGTCGCAGGTTGGGGAGGAGGCCAACTGGAAGATGTGCACTGATGTCAGCATGGACACCATTCATGGAGATGCCAAGGTAACACCGAAATGAGTTTGCAGAAATACTCTAATCGACACTGGTGTCAATGTCTAACCAGAGCCTGACAATAACTGACATCAAGGTTTTGATAAAACAATAACAATTCTACAGTAAGCGATGTAAATCGAGTAGTCTGTAAGATGTAATTTCATTGTCTATTTGAACAGATGCACCTTAGATGGGGTGCTGAGTGTCAGTCCTATGAAATGTCAATGAACGCCGCCACTGCGCACTTGCCTGGATTGAACCCAACACTAAAGGTCAAGATGCACTGGAACAATATTCCAGAATACATGAAAACGTTAGGCAAAAGGTGAGCCCAGAGGGCTACAGGTTCAAATGCTGCTCTGATAAGCACTAACCATCTACCATTCCAAAAGCAAAATTCTATTTATTTTATATAGGGTACAAATTCCCATCTATATGTGAGGCCATTTCTAGATGATATTGTCACTGAGAAATATATATACAAATTTTGCTTTAAAATATATATTTCTTTCAAGATTATACTAGCTGTGCCAACATGCTCTGAGCTAGATGATATGTAAGATTCAGCTGTGCCACTAAAGAACTTGTACTAAACAAATACAACTCAACTCCACAAGGACTAGTCAGGAGTCAAAATGCTTTCTGATTTTGTTCTAAGAAATCATGTATAAATTCCTCCCTCAGAGTTGAAGAGTACATCCCTGGAATAGCATTTTTTGTTGGGTTTTACCAAAAACATGAATTAAATATCAAACATGAAATGTCAATATCCGCTGTGGCCACCTCTGCTGATTGTATGGATATGAAGATTAAGTTTCCAGAGGTAAGAAAGGAACTTTTATTCTATGCACATTTCATTTACTACTTTTTATGACGTATTCTATTTTCTTTCATCTCTTCAGTTGACAGTGTATCAACAAGCAATACCTCTTCCATTCCAAGTGCCAGTCTATACAGGCAACGTAACTTTGGACATGCATTAAGAGGAATGAGGTGAGTTTTATTTCTAGGGGGAGTTATTTTTGGAACTTTCCTTGCTTAAAAACTTGTATGATATGTGCATATTTATCTATAATATGTATTGCAGAAATTCACCATTTCTGAGGACCAACTCAAACCTGAAACAAATTGGAGAAATTTACCCACCCTAAACAGATTGTATTCATATTAAGTTTTTCTTTTAACATTTGACCAGTTTGTTGGGTCTTCCATAATCTGATTTACATCTGAGATGTTGTTTAATGGAAATTGTTTCTTTGGAAAATTATAGTCCATTGAACCACAATACCTGAATATATTTGTCTTTCTTTAAGGTGTGTTCACAACTATGATTTATGTGATCAAGAAACAAATATCCACGGTTTACTTTTTTTTCCATTATTAAAATTCAACCATTGGAAAAACAAAACGGAGCATTAATTTTCTTGAGGTTTCCTGTATTGTATCCATTGGACAGTGTAGCTTGTGCTTATAGCAGATTTACATTTCACATGGCATAACATCCTGCATTGATCCTGCTTCATCGCACCTTCTGCTCAAACTCTCGCTGGAGGATAACCGACAGATCTGATTGATTTCTGTTCCTGTCACTGTTGTTTTTCAGACTGTGAACTAGGCAAAGCTGAATTTAATTTTGAATCCTCGATTTTTAAGATGATAGACATTAGGAAATTAAATAATCTTTTAATCATAAAGCCTATATGCAATATGATGGCATAGTGGCACAGTGCAAGACTGCAAATTTGAAGGTTGCAACTTTAAATCTGTCATAATGCTTTAATACCAAACTCATTCTTCTGAATAATATGTACTTCAAAAATGAATATGCGTACATGGATTTGCTGAATTCATTTTACACAATTAAATGATTTGAGTAGTAAGATGATGATTATATTTGATTCAAACCTAAGGAAATTTATAATTACATTGCTTAAAATTCATAAAAAATGTTTAACACAAATGTATGCTTTGAATTGCATTGTTTTAGGAGTTTTATTATGATAATTTAGTTTCTGATGATTTTCAGAATTTGTTTTAATTGCCATGTAAGTTTTCAAAAACACAGAATTTACTGTAGCAAGAAACATATATGGATCTTAAATAAAATACAAAAGTTGAATGTATAGTAATACTAAGGAGCTAAACAATAACTAAAGAGCTAAACAGTACTGTTTAGCTCTTTAGTTATTGTTTAGCTCCTTAGTATTAAACTTTTTTTATTTTACTATACACTCAGCTTTTTTATTTTATTTAAGATCCATATATGTCCATATATATATTTATATTAGGAAGATATAAAATAGATATAACAGGGCAGCAAAATGGGCAGCATAGTACAAATAGTGCAAAGTAGGTGGTGGATGGACTTATACAGTATTTCACAATTGTTAACACACGTTTCTCAAAACAATAACAGCTTTCTCAAAACTGCACACACAAAACTGAAAACCTCACACACAAAATGCTAAACCTGACACTCCCTTTGCATGAGGACTCTTTGCCATCAAATCTCTTACCTGTTCACAAAATGGAACTCGTGTTCTCATTTGGTACACAGCCATATTTTCAAATGACACACACATACCATTCATAACAGTACACACAAAAAGCATTTGCTGCACACTACCAAGCATTCACATCACACAGTAGTGCAAAATTGAAAACACTTCTCAAAATGGAGCACACCATATGAATGACAATGACTCTGGAGAATGAGCCATTTAAACTTTTGTAAAATGTCTCAGTGTAGGTCACATTTTTTATAGTCAAACATAAAACAGCACACATATGCAGCAAAAAAAGTTTTATTTTTTGAACAGTACAGTACAGTCAATGGGCCTGCTCAACCCATTGCAGCATACAAAGTGATGTTCCCACCACACTCGGCAGGGACCTCAACAATGGTGCGCTGGCCAATGACATTTCTGCCTCGGCGCCTCCTCTTCACCAGGTTGAATCCAACCTCATCAATGAATATGTATTCATGTATTCATATAGATCATTAGCTGTGTCATGATCCTGGATCTGTTGGAACAGACAGCATGATAATGCAAGTTCCTGTATAGTATGGACACAGATGGGTCAACACAGTGGGCTACAGTGAGACACATTACAGGTGCAATACATGCATGTGTCAGTGCTGAATGTATGGGACTTACAAACTCTTGCCGTAACACCTTGATGTGTTCCGGTCGAATAGGACCCTGTACACTTGTTTCATCCGCAAGGCATTCCTGCGGAGAACACGCTACAGTGTAGAGAGGGTAACGGTCTGGATGTTTCTGAATGTGGCATGGTCGTGGTTCTCTTTCAGTCCTGCAAAATACAAATACAGTGAGCACACTGTATTATATTGATATGCAATATTTCAGTACACAAGGCAAACATAATTCATACCTGTTCTTCATTCTAAAGTTTCTAATGATGGCAGCAACTGTGAAGCGGCTGAGATTTGGTTGGACCCTCATGGCTAGATAAAGCTTAGGGGCACTGTCTGCTCTGAGCTACGCATGTCCTGGATAACATGGATAGATAAAGCTTAGGGGCACTGTCTGCTCCGAGCCACACTTACTCCATGTAGCATAGCAATTCTCACTCACTCGCGTCACTCACACACACACACACACACAGATACAGCTCGGGACGCGTCTGCAGAGCACACCTGTGATGATAAGTTGGCAAGCGTTTCTCTCATCAGACACATTTTAGCTCCTTATGAGCTCCGCATACACGCAGCAGTCTCATTGTCTCGTCTGGCATGTGATTGGTTGGGGAATGCGTCGCTGCTCTCTGCCGGGGTGTCTCAGTTGGGTGTGGCAGGGAGCCGCTGCGAGCACAACCATACGCCAAATCAAATATTACAATAATGTATTGTAACCTGTGTGTAAGTATCAAGTACCATAACATTACTGAGTCCTCCTGCCTGAACCTATCGAGATAAAATCGCGCCATCCGGATAGAGTGAATTTGATTGTGGTTGGATGAGAAGTACAAACATTGTCAAGTTCCTCCTAATATTTTGTGCTACCCCACTTGAAAGGGATTTGATGCCTCCACCCCGAAATAAAGGACTGTTTTTAATTTGGTTTTCAGTTCGGTTCAGTTCAGGTGAAAAACATTTTACCACAAATACACATATTTAAATACACATTTTATTAAAAAAAAACATTTTTAAACCCAATATAAACAACTAATTACACTAACACCATATATCAAGAGCATCAAAAGCATTACAGACTCGCTCATCTTAGTACTCTTAAAGTTTACCAAACACTCGTTCCTTAAACAGCGGTAAGCGGACGAATTTCCCTGGCAACACTGGGTTCAGTGACGTCAGTCAATCGTCTGCCAACTATGTGGCTACATCAGCGAGGAGGTTTCAGAGCTTAGTTTCCTTACCGGCTGTCATTCAGGCATTTGTAGGGCAACTGTTGCTGGCGACCGGCAGACCAGTCTCTCTCTTCCTCTCGACTCGTCTCTTCCTTTTGTTCGTCAACTAATGTTTACTTCCGACGTCTCCTTTTTAAAGCCCCGGGCGCATTTTGGCTCTGCCCACTTTACTAATTGTCTCCACTTCAGTTTGACTACTAATTGTCTCCACTTCAGTTCGACTACTAATTGTTTCCACTTCAGTTTGACTTCACAAACATATACGTGGCTTTCAAATACTTGCTGTCCAATTTGAATAAATGTTATTGATAACATGCCTCTGAAGTTTGACTTTTTGCACCATTACAATACTTATAGGCAACTAACCTAGTCATCATATATTCCGCTCCATGAAACACATGTTAATGCTAAGTAGTAAACATATATGGTTCTTTAATATATTTGCATTGTACTAAAATGCGTTCATTTTCAATGGGTATAAAAAGGTGCAGCCCAAATTGTTCAACATTAACATTTCAATATAACATTATAGTCAGTATGGCCATTAGAAAAAAAATTGGGGGAGGTCGGGTCTTGCATTATAGGCCCCTGTGGCGTGGCCTAAGCTTTTATCCTTCATGGCATTTTTTCCCCTTACATTCCTACTTTTACTTTTATACTTTAAGTAGTTTTGAAACCAGTACATACTTTTAATTGAGTAAAAAGCTTGAGTTGATACTTCAACTTTTACAAAAGTATTTTTAAACCGTAGTATCTATACTTCTACTTGAGTAATGAATGTGAATACTTTTGACACCTCTGGATCTGCCATAACCAATCGCTAGCGTTCGCCTTAGCCAATTCCTTCACCACTACTGTAACAGAGCTAGCTGCCGTAGCTGGAAAATCAAACTGTTCCCGAACCCCGTGGGGAGGAGGGCCACAACATCATGGCCACCAGAAAAACTTGTTCTTGCTCTGGCTTTAGCTTGTGGATTTCGGCAGCGTTGCCCCAACGGACCAAATGTGGCTTTGCTCGCATCTTTCTCCGCCGCCATTACGGAACTACAACACAAACTAGCTCACAACATCAACGTAATCGTTCTCAGCCACTCCCTCTGTTCGCTGATTGGACAGGTAGAAAGTTAACCTGAGACATCTGACTTGCGTACCTCATGCCCAGAAAGCCTAAATTGAGGCTACCGGTTTGGCTACTCGCAATGTTTTTGGGGCTATCTTGTTGTTATTATCAGTGACCTATGCACTTTGTAAAGCTCTCTCTTGGAAGTCGCTTTGGATAAAAGTGTCTGCTAAATGAAAAAATTTAAATGTACCGGTTTCCCCCATCATCATAAAGACATGCATCATATGAATGTGAATGAATGTTGGTAATGAATGTTTGTGGTGGTCGGAGGGGCCGTAGGCGCTGATTGGCAGCCACGCTTCTGTACCACCTTGACTGTGTCTGAATGAATGCTGGACTCTGTAAAGTGACCTCGAGTACTCTGAGTAGTAGAAAGCGCTATATAAGATCAAAGATAATAATATTAAAGATGTCAGTGTGTGACCCAAAATGCTGTTTTGGGATGGGATTGGATTGTTAATGCATCAGAACTGCCAAGGAAATTGTGAAATTTGGTTTGTGCATGCACTCACATTCGTTAAGCATAGGTTGATGGGAGAAAATATAGTCTATGTATGGGGCCATTATTGTAGCAAAACTATTTACAAATTTGTACCATGATCCACAAATGTACCACAATCCACAAATGCATACCTTGAATCACAAATGTGTTGTCTTATTTGTGACAGAACACCTGGATCCCTGTACATTCTTTCCACAAAAAAAGGCATTGCACCAATCTAATGCCTGGGACACACTGGCTGCGAAGCACTGCGATTAACTGCAAAGCGCCACCTTTTTTCTTTTGGCGCCCATGTTATCAAATTGGACCGGCCACACAGGCTGCGGAGCACTGCGAAGCACTGCAAAGCGATGGCCTGGGACCTGCAGCGATCGTTTCGGCAGCTGGTCGAATTTCTTCGCGAGACGCTTGTGAAATCGGATGCAGGATGATAAAATACACCATAATAGTTGATATATTTGAATAAAAATATGTCATTAAGATTTTCCTAAGATTTTCTGAATATTTTTGTAAATATTACTTTGGAGGCCTACGTACATACTTTACCAATATTCCCCCTATATAAAACCTAGCTACACAATGTTGGTAATGAATGGCTATCTCCATGTGGTTACCCTGATAGAAACGAATGAAAATAAACCGATTGATCTGTTGAGCCAGCATGCCCATAGTTATTTTGTTTGTTTGAGAGAAACGAGTCGCCACTAGTGTTGCTTTCGTCAACGAAAATTCTGATCAAATATTGTTGTCAACGAACCTTCATCACGTGACTAAAACAAGACGAGACGCAATGTAAATGCTGCTCATGTGACGATGACTATAATTAAAACTATAATGCAATATGTTTACGAATAAAAACAAGACTAAATGTGGGATACAAAAAAAACTGCTAAAATGTCTAATTTTCGTTGACCAAAAACAAGACAAAATGTTAAAACGTTATTTTGTCTCGTTTAGTCGCATTATTATTATTAGCCAACTCATGAGGCTGTGGTTAATTTGTCTAATTTTAACGTTAGCTTTAGACGTTAGCTTTAAATGTTAGCCAGTTAGCCTGGAGCTGAAAACGATTGAGACAAACATGTGCCCAGCTAACACAGTTACGTTGCCCTTACGTTGCCGCAACGTCACTCGTTGACCAAACATACGTTACCGCAACGTCTTTGGCGACGTTGCGGGACCATGCATCTGTGGGGCGACAGTAGGTTGCCGCAACGTCATCTTGTGACGTTGCCAGTCCGTAACCGCAACGTCGTGGCAACGTTATTTTCCGACGTTGCCAGTCCGTAACCGCAACCTCCTAGCAACGTAACCTTCTGACGTTGCCAGTCCGTAACCGCGACGTCATCGCAACGTTATTTTCCGACGTTGCCAGTCCGTAACCGCAACCTCCTAGCAACGTAATTTTCCGACGTTGCCAGTCCGTAACGGCGACGTTAATCACTAACCTATATTTCTCAATTCTATTGCTTATATTGGGGCGGTTCATATGCAGACCTAATTTGCCCCAAATGCTACTTGTTCTTGTATTATAGGCTACATAGCCAACTTCAGGAGGACTATGTGTGTGTGGTGTGTTGCCTAACTCAAGCTAATCATAAACAAGGCAGCATTTCCATGTAACATTCAGTCATTTTATTTCAAACAAAGTGCCAGTGAATACAGTGAATGAAACAGTGAATGAAAATCTTCTGCCAGTCCCCGCTACAGGTCCTGTCTGTTGGCCCTGACAATGAAGCACAAAATAAGTTAGTGTCCTATCAACGTAATTGCACGTATGAAAGGGGCTATACAAGTCATTAAAAAATCACATCTAGAATAATATACATCATCAAAAAAATATTATGGGATTCTAGTTTTTGGTCAAATAACCATGTGAAAGGTTGGATTGGGAAGCTGCCATCATTATTCATTCACCTGGCTTGTTTTGAATGGGCTGCCGGGGCTTGTTTGAGTGTCTACGCTGTGAGGAGCTCCACAGCCTTCTCTCCTAGTCCCGTCTTCCACTTCATCACAGCATCTGCAATTAGAAGTCATGAACTTATTGTTAGCACCAATTTGAACATTGAACACTGCGTATAAGCCATAAAATAACGTAACCAGCTGACCAAGGTACAATGTCGCGGCAACGTTGCCCACGGACCGAAAAATGACGTTTCCAGCCGACCAAGGTACGACGTCGCGGCACCTGAATTCAAATCTATTTTTTGTCTATTTTTCAAAACAGAAGTAGTCTAAGCAGTAGTCTCGGGAGGCATGTGAATGCCAATACCATTTGTTTAAATGTATGTATTGGTCTAGGATAAGGTATTCAAGTCATGTTGTTGATGCCAAATTCAGTTCAGTGTGATTACTATGTGAAAACCAGCTACAGTATATGGCCCCCCCGGGATGCTTAGTACCAATGGAGTCAGTCAGTCAGGTAAGAACTAAGAACCCACTTTACATTCTCTCACACAAACAAATACACACACACACACACACTAGTCACACATGTTAACCCACTTTACGCTCTCACAAACAAATAAACACACACACACTAGTCACACCCAGCTAACACATGACGTTGCGGCAACGTTGCCCACAGGTCTAAAAATAACGTAACCTGCCGACCAAGGTACGACGTCGTGGCAACGTTGTCCATGGGACCAACTGGCAACATCCCCTTTATAACGTTGCTACGACGTTGCCAGAAGGTAACGTCGCGGGTTACCAACTGAGCACCTACTTGCAACGTTGCCGCAACGTCATGTGTTAGCTGGGTGTGACTAGTGTGTGTGTGTTTATTTGTTTGTGAGAGCGTAAAGTGGGTTAACATGTGTGACTAGTGTGTGTGTGTGTGTATTTGTTTGTGTGAGAGAATGTAAAGTGGGTTCTTAGTTCTTACCTGACAAAGTTAACAATCACTGCCACAACTACGTCTTCCCAGGTGGTATGTTGGCTATCACCGGTCTCGAAGTCGGCAACTGTGGGCCAACTGGCTGGCTGGCCGACTAGCTAGCTGGCAAAATAATAAAAGGACGACATCAGTGTGGCCATTTCAGCTAGAGCTAGCTACTGTAGAGCTAGTAGTGTTGTGATGTATTGGCACAGACCTGAACAGCCAATCCCGTTTTGTCACTGAATGGTCATTAAAACGAGTCTTATGGTAATGGTTTAATTTAATATTGAATAGTTCCATAAATTATAATATCTGGGTTTGGGTATTGTGTACCGTGTTGAATGTGTCTTGGTCTGGACACGTCTTGGTTAGTTGCAACTTTAAATTGCCAATAATACCAAAGCGTTAAAAAAACTTGACTTCAATTTGAAGCAGTACTGTAAATCCAAAGGTATGGGTAATGTCTGGAATGGTCTGGCTTCACTTCAGGTCTCATCTCACTAAATGGTAATACCGGCATGGCATAATGGTGAGGCTAGATAGTTATAGCTAGGTGCCTTATCGGCTGAGCTATCCACATAATAGCAGAGCAATGTAGCGATGGCAGTGATTGTCTTCTTTGTTAGGCATAGCGACGGTTGCTAGCTGTGTTAGCTAACATTACCTGGCACTAATCACCCCCCACTACCTGTACATCTTGCACACGAACAGTGCTCGATAAGTCTCAAAACGATTTAAGACTTCAATATCTATGTTCTGTGTAGAGCACTTATCCGGCCAAGTACCTCCACAAAATGTACTATGTGTGCCAAAATAATATATCCTGACAAGCCATGCTGATCAATTTGATCTATAAGGCCAGCATGCTATCTCTGACATGACTAATGTCTTCCGTTATCTACCAAATCTAGGGGTCCCAATCTGCCTTCAATCTTGTGTGCAGCTGCGTTGGTCTGAAGATAACCACGCCCCTCTCGTTTGCATGTGAGATCGGAAATAAATACAGCACAGAAATAAATGTGGTGTGGAAATATATGTGGAAATAAATGTGGTATTAGGAAATCAAAGTCCCATGAAATTAATTAATGTTTCTACAAAAACGTAATTTGGATATAAATAAATGTATTTATTTATTGATGTCAGTAAATGGATTCAGCTATATAATTATATAATACAATATTTATATATTTATTGCCATCTTTTTTTAATTTCAGAATTTTTTCATAGCCATATATATGTATGTATTTATCTACCCATTTATGTATTTATTTATTTAATTTTGACTAACTCGGCCTTCCATATCCCTGACCAGTATCTGTGGAAGAGGTATAGGTTCAGCAGGCCCAGCGTAGTTTTTCTAGATAGATTTTTTCATCCTTAAAAAATATATATATCGAAAAACACTTAAGCAACTCATAAGGATGACAATGAACACATAAGAGTAGCCTACCGTCCTTAGTAAAAATTGTACAAAAAGAGGGTAGTATCAGGGCTGCCAACTTTTTCAAAAACTTTGGCGTGAGATTTGGTGCAAGTCCACCCCCCCCCCCCCCCCCCCCCCGGGCGACCTTGCGCTAACTTCACCCCCCCCCCCCCCCCCCCTTCAATGTAACTCTCGCCATGGAGTTGGGGGAGAGACAAGGCGAGTTTACACGGCTGTTTGCACGTCAATGTTGCTTCACTCCGTTACCCTGCACGTTGTCCGTTACTGTTTACAATGTTAGATTGGCTACTCGTTTGGCGTTGCCGTGAGAGTTGGCAGCTCTGTAGTATGTAGGTAGGCCTAGACTATGTAAGGGGGGGGGGAGGGGGGGACTGTGTCTTTGTATTGGGGCGAAGTGAGTAAGTCATCCTATTTGGGGGGAGTTGACTCGTATTTGGGGGAAGTGTTTTCATTTTGGGGGATGCACTCATATTAGTGGGTGTGTTTTACACTTCAGGGCCACCGTAGAATACAGTTAATTTGTATTCCGTTACTCCCCAACACTGTGTGCGATAGACTAATGCGTTCTGTTGAGAACCTATTCCGTTCCAACTTTTGGAACGTAAGGGAGAAAACTGGACAGAGTAAGACGGCGGATATCGCTATAAAAAAAAATGTATAAATACAGTGGCAGATCTAAGGGGTGGCAAGGGGTGGCAGCTGCGACCCCAATAAAAAATACTGCCACCCCAATTATTATTATACATTTTTTTATTTGAGTGACTTCCAAGAGAGAGCTTTACAAAAGTGCATAGGTCTCTGATCATAACAACAAGATAGCCCCAAACATTGCGGGTAGCCAAAACATGAAGCATACATTGTGAAAAAACAGTCCCAAAGGGAAGAACCATAAGAGCATGTAGTGAAAACAAGTTACAATTAAACAACATGAACTTCAATCTTCCCATGGAAAAATATTTTTTTTACATTTCAATCAATAATATTAATGTTACTGTTTAATTTAAACTACAATGTTCTAGCCTAATAATTTACCATAGGGAGTACTGTACCCCCCTACTTTGGGTTTGATTCGCCTCCAGAAGGCCATCCAACAACTTCCTTCTGCCACCCCATTGCCACTCCGAATGAAAATCTCTAGATCCTCCCCTGTATATTTATTTTACTACGTAGTTAAGGCGGCAGGCGTGTGTTGCTTAGGGGGGCAGGGTTCCCGCGGAGTCTTAAATTCGGAACTTTAAATTGAAGGCCTTAAAACGTCTTAAAAACGTCCATATTTTCATCCGAGGTCTTAAATTTCATTTAGTCAGGTTTTAAAAAGGTTTTACCCTCGTTAATTTCCAGAAATGCAGGCTGCAGAAAGTTATTACATGGTAACAAAAAAGTATTGAGTAGTAGCCTACAAAGCGAGTCTTTGCTACAAACAAAACCAGCAGAACGCTGCCCTCAGAACGTTGGTTCGGTGTGTTGTATTTCTTTCTGGAGGATAGCCTATTGGTGTTGGTACATACGCGGTGATAAAACTACACCTATGGCTAGATCACAGTGATTTCCGCTATTGTTTAAGCAGTACCCAGCTCCAGGTACGAGGCTCGCTGCAAACTTTGCCCCCAAAATATTCAATTTGGTTACTAATGTGATTGCTTTATCTGTAAATTAAATGTATGCTTTAAATTAAATGAATTCCATTCATAGAAATTACATGTTTTTTTCTGAATGTCTTTTGATTTAAATATTTTTTGGGTAATGCGTTGTGTAGGTCTTAAATTGCAATCTTTATGGTCTTAAAATGTCTTAAAAAGGTCTTAAATTTGACTTACTGAAACCTGCAAGAACCCTGGGGGGGGCCGCCTTAACTGAAAAGTGCTGTGGGAAACCCTGTAGTCTGCTGGAATCACACATCAAGAAGCAAACTCACTGTAGCCAAGCCTTGACCACTGTTCAGTCTGTCTACATCTCTGTGTCTTTGCATGTGGGACATTTTTGTACAGGGTTGGTGACTCAAAGGTTTAGCAAAGGCAACTATGCCAGGAAATAAGAAGTGTATACCTTGCTCCAAAACGGTACCTGATTATTTTCATCAATCTTCCAGGTCACCTTAAAACACAAATTATCAAGGAGACTTTTTATTAAATTGCATAATGTATTTTCATCAGGGCTGTCCCCACTCAGTCGACTAGTCGATTTTCTGGTCGATATGCTCTTGGTCAACGAAGCTGCCGTATGGCAGTGTGAGATCTGATTTCAGCGTGTCTTCATTACTGAATTAACAAAATGTTCTACAGAAATTGTAGATTATATTACTTAAGACAAATGAAGCAACTCTAAAAATATATTATTTAAAAGAAAAGGTGTTAGAAAGAATGGGTAGACATAGTAGAAGAAATCTATGTAATGGAGAAACTGACACACCGCCTAAGACTACAACAAGCACAGCTTGAAGAAAAGTGGGAGAAATGGACAATATTCAGAACCAAAACCGGCGACGAGGAATATGGACAGACACAAATTACTTAGATGAAGACATGAAGAGAAAAGAAGTACTGCGAGAAATGTAACTCCCAAGCCAAATTTTTTCTGTTTGGTTTTTGTTTTGTTTTTTGTTTATCGTATTATTTTTGATTGTGAACTGTGAATTTTGAAATAAAAAATTAAGTGAAAAAAAAAAAAAAAGAAAAGGTGTTACTGTTTTGGTTTGGTATATGGCAGACGGCACGAGCACAATTGGCTGCAGAACAAGAATCTCTGCCATAGCCTACTTTGTCGGTGTTATTAGTCAAAATGGCAACGACATCTGTGGTATGGCAGCATTTCATTACAGTTTTTCTCCATTGCTTTGGTTCTATTCTTGAAACAGAAATTACATTCTCAAAGCTCCACGTGCATTTTGCAAAATAGCCTATATGGTTCAGCACAACTACATTGATCACCTTCAAAAGGTCATATCTCACCCAAAACAGTTAACTCATGTTTCAAAACCAAATCATTTTCTCATATAAATTGTCAGTGCCCCCAAAATGAAAAGTTCCTTCTCGATTGCTTTGGCTCATTTCTTGAGAAAAAAGAGAACATTCTCAAACCTTTAAATACATTTGCCAAAATAACCCAGATGGTTCAGCAAAACACCATGGAACACCTGCAAAGGGTCATCTCTTTCCTAAAACAGACAACTTATCAGTCAAAACTAAATCCTTTTCTCATCCAAATAATCAGTGCCCCCAAAATGAAAAGTCCCTTTGGCATTGTGTAAACACTGCAGGTCAAAATGTTTAGATGTTTTGTCAGTATGGCAATGAACCTTAGAAATATCCCTTATGTGCACTGTGCTACAGTTACTGTAGTAGATGTTTTGTTTCCAGAATACAATGTGTCTCAATCTACATTTACATTTATTCATTTAGCAGATTCTTTTATCCAAAGCGACTTCCAAGAGAGCTTTACAAGAGTGCAAAGGTCACTGATCACAACAACGCAATAGCCCCAAACATTTCGGGTAACCAAAACATATGCATACATTGTGAAAAACCCAAATACAGTAAGTGCCAAAGAGAAGAACCATAACAGCATGTAGCCAAATAAGTTACAACTAAACAACATGAACCTCAAAAGTGCAAAACTGTACCTGTAGAAAAGCAAGCAACAATACTTTAATGTATGCTTCATGTTTTGGCTAAGCACAATGTTATCTTGTTGTTTAGAATCATTGACCTATGCACTTTTGTAAAGCTCTCTCTTGGAAGTCGCTTTGGATAAAAGCTAAATGAATACATGTAAAATGTAAATGTGTATCAAACAGAAAAAAGATTACAGTAATTCAAAAGTAGCCTACAAGGTTTCACATCACATATTGCACTACTGCAATGGAAAGTGTTACTGTAATTGCCATACATCATGGTTACTGTAACAGGAAATGTGTACAGCACAATATACTGTCATACAATAAGCACATCAAAACTAACATTATTTATAACCTACACTAGTAGTATGAGTAACCACAGTAAGTTTCAGACAAGTGACACTTTCCTAGTCAAAGTTAGCAGGGGGGTGCATTACAGTGAACATGGCATGAAATGCACCTCCAGTATTGTCTGTTCTGTATATCCCAGCATCAAATGATTCCTATTGTACACTGAAGGGACTAGTATGAGTAACCATGGTTCTTTTCAGGCATGTGACCCCTTCCTAGTCAGAGTTGCAGAGGGTGCATTTCATGGCAAGAAGGAAACACATACAGTAAGAAAGTAAAGCAAAGCTGGAGTTTCACTAGGTGTCGTCCTCACTCTCCTGCTCATCCTCGACAAATGTAGGCCCTACCAAACCTCTCTCATGTAAAGGGATAAGATCGGAGTGCAGGCGGTCCAAGGACACCAGGAGTGTCTGGGTATTGTATGGGCAGAGACTGGGAATGTGGGTGACTACACCATTCTCTGAAATGGCAGCACAAACAGTGATGTTTCCCCCGAGCTGGCCTGGGACAAGCTCTATATATTTGATGGAAGCATTTATACTGCTGCATTGCTCCTGTCAGCTAACTAAACTTACTGTGTGATTGGTGATCACACAATGACTGAGCAGATGATCCAAGAGATCCATATTACAGTATATACCATTATGTTTTTTCATGGTATTATGTGCCTGAAAGATTTTGACAGTGGAGTGAACTATTGTGCAGGTGATGATGTACACAAGGAAATTATGCCAATATGTTTTGCAGAGAACAACCACTTGACTGAGAAACAACAGTCAGTTTAGACCAGCAAGATATTTTCAATTGATAGTTGGCCTAATTGAAGGCAATTATACCTAATCATTTCAAAGATGTGCTAAATAATTTGAAATGTGTGCAAACTGTAGGCAATTGCACTTGTCATTTACAAGGATGTGCTAATACAATTGCAATTTGATTAAAGGAATGAAAAATTCCAATCTGTTGTGAACAAGTGTCCAGCGGTTTGGAGGTTTGCACGTGTTGTTTTGAGAATGTCATTTCTGTTTTGTGAAATGAGCCAAAGCAATGGACAAAAACTGTAAAGTACATTTACAAAGTTCCGGGTGACTCGAAAAGCTTTGAATGCAAACTCTGCCAACAACGGTTAATTTTTCATAGTCCAACGTCAAATGTGATGTAGCCTACCACCTGAAAAACGTAAGTTGGCCTAGCCCTACTTCGGTCATGCTAACGTGCTGGGTTGAAAAATGCCTATTATAAGAATAGACATGATCTTTTCCGGCCAAGACAACAAAATATTTCTCTGTTGCACCGTTCCCCACTCAGCTTCTACGTAAGTTGATTTGCATGTTAAACAAACAATATTTTTAATTTGTAGTACATTGTAAGAAATACTAAATACCATTGGCATTCGGTTACAACAGGACTGGTGATACGAGTCTCATTGTTAGTAGGCTATTAGCGGCTGAATCTGCAATGTCCAGCAGCCATTGAGTCAGATTGCGAAAATGTTTGTACGTTTTTTTTTTTTTTTACTTTAGATTAGGCGATTTTCAGACGTTTTAGTAGAGTCTTGATCAACCAATGAAAATCTTAGTTGGGGACAGCCCTAATTTTCATTGTTTAAAGTATAGCCTATATGTCGACAAGCCTCTATATTACTTCATCCTCTCCTTCTGGCTTCCACAATGTTATAGGTGCAATATACGGTCCTCATGGGTGTATCCAGGCCCACTGGAAGACTCATGGGGTGACTGCCTGGTGCACCCAGGGTTGAAAAAGTGTTTCTAAAATGACCCTGAGTGGCAAAAATTAGACCAAGTGCCCTACTGTCTGCCATTCACATTGGGAAATATGCTCGACTGCCCAGGATCAACCTTCACGCAATATGATGTGAGCCCTCAATAAAGAATGCATAATAACTAGGGCTGTCAAGGTTAACGCAATCTCACTTTAACGTGACAAAAAAAATTGTGCCGTTAACGCAGGCTTCTTTTTGACCCTGGGAATCACCTGTCGTCATATGACTTTGACTGCCGACGGTAGCTGAATGATGGGGAGAGAGCTTTTAGATGCAACATTTTTGGTCGTACTGGGGTCTTAGAATTAGGTTGCTTACCTAACAAAGGATGCCTCTGCAAGACATACTGATAAGCGAGAAGGCAGATGGATGGTAATCATTCAAGACCTTGAAGTGGAACTGTCCAATAGGGAAACAATTCTTCGGTTGATTGAGGTAACATGAAACACACATAGCAAGAATTAGGAGTCAGTATTCTAACCCTACTCTTGAGAGCGCTGTACCATAGATTACATTCAAAAGGATGATCCTTATTGACTGGCATATTCTCATCTGTATATTTTACCTCATAATTTTCATTAAAGGTCCCAGATAGTTCATTAGGTGAAATTTCTGACCATGTTGTGGGAATTGGACCTTTCCCAAATACTGTACTAGGTGGTATCCAATAAGGAGCACATCTACCTCTCCAATTGGAAGTGAAAGATAAGTGTAAATGTTGTTATCACAAAGCCAAATCATAAGATCAGTAGCAGGCCATGTGTTGGAGCCAAACCCCCCTTTTCCTAAGCCACCGTGTTAGATCCCTTATAAGGGGACATACAAGACCCAGTGGTACTTAGGAAGAACCGACCGAGTACTACCAAAGAGTACAGACAGAGCAAGCTGCTCAAGAGCCCCAGAAGCAGTTTTGCTACCATGATGTCAGAGGTGCCAGCTGGCTCACCTAACAAGGAAAGACGCCCAGAAGGAGGATAGATGCATGTTCTGTGAAGAAGAGCACTCCGTGGGTGCATGCTCACGCCTCAAAGCCCAGCCGCATGAAGAGAAGGTTAAGTTTGTAAAGTCATTTGGCTTATGCTTTGGATGTTTGACCAAGGGACACCTTAGTAAGCATTGTAATCAACGACAAACATGTCAGCTCTGCCAAAGACGACACCCAACCATTCTGCATATAGAAAACAATAATCCATCAGATGACATAAGGAAGGACAGACAGAAAGGAGCCGTAGTCGCGCTGGTTATGACGGCCAGAGATGATACTGGGGCTTGTAATGAGTGCATCCTGGCTGTGGTGCCAGTACAGGTGAAACTCAGTAAAGGTGACAAGATCGTAACAGCATATGCATTTTTGGATCCTGGCAGCTCTGCAACATTCTGCACAGAGGAACTCATGAAGCAGTTGCATGCAGAAGGTAAGAGCACACACATCCTCTTACATACTATGGGCCAGGAGAAGTTGGTTCGGTGCCACGAGCTAACTGGACTGGAAGTATGCAGCCTTGACGGCAACACGTTCCTTCCACTTCCAAAGGTGTATACTCAGAAGAGGATACCTGTCATAAGAGCAAATATATTGACTCCTGAAGATATCTAGAGGTGGTCATACCTGAAACCAGTCAGTGTGAGAAAAATCGACGCCGATGTGGGTCTTTTGATTGGTGTAAATATGCCAAGAGCTACAGAGCCCTTGGCAGATAATAAACAGCCAGGATAATGGGCCATATGCGATCAAAACCCTGTTAGGGTGGGTGGTCAACGGACCACTCCGTGGTTGCACCTCTACTGATGAGGCAGACCATCAAAGGGTAACGGCAAATCGGATCTGTTGCTAGTCTGGAAGAGGTTCTGGTGCAGCAATATAATCATGACTTCATGACAGAAAAACACTGACAAAAGCGAGTTATCTGAGGAAGATCATAAGTTCCTAAAGATCGTCACTGTGTAGATAGGATGATTGATTACTAATTTCATTTATGAGTCAAATAATGCAGCCACATTCTTAAAATGAAAATGGATTTCTGGAAATGCATTTTCATTTGAATTTTGGTCACGATTTGCTTCCATAGCATCCAACCCTTCCTTTATCCAATGGAAATAATGCTCAAAGCGTCCAATATTGCTGCGAATGGGTTTAAATCGGAGTCAGTTGAAACTACTGACACGAAAGGGTACCCTGTGCGTCCGCATCTGACACCAAGGGTCGTGACAAAGCGTCGGTATTTGAAAACTTGGGAATGAGAACTGGTTGGCCCATGCGTGGCAAAATCCATTGTTCTGTCTACAAAATTATTTTAAATATTGTGTAAGTTTAGCTAGCTTGCAAATCCTGAGGACAGCCTACCAAACTTGAATTAGCCAATGTCGTTAGCAATGCTAGCTAATGTTGGTTTGCTAGCTATAACTTTTTACTGGGTCTTGCAGCTGTTTGATTTACTGAAAGTATTATGAAATGTTATGTTCTAGCCATTTGCCTACTTTAGCAAGTCACTGTATTTCCAAGCCCTGATAGTGTAACTGAGAAGACACAGTAAATAATTAAATCTAGATAGCATTCCCATTACTGTTTTTGCTGTGATTCGTTATTATGCCTCTCTAAGAGACTCCATACATTATCAAAAAAGCTGATCAAATTGCTAATACAGAAAAATGAGAATTCCCTCAACAACTTCAGGAAACAAAACGTTTCAATATGCATCATTATTCAAACTTCAATGTTGTTTTAAACAAAATCACTGTTCACAGGCACTGTTAAGATCTTGGAGAATCAATCCTTAAACTGAAGTGGGTGAATTACAAAGTCATGTTTATTGAACAGCATAACCATTACACAACATAATCATTTTCGACACACAAACATCAGACAAAAACAAAAAACCACCTGGTCGTGAATCAGATGAGATCAGAAGTAGCGCATGCCCAAACAGCGTCTCACATGTTCTGATCTCCATACCGCTCCATCCAACGTAACACAAAGACAAGATCAACCATAAAGCTCCATCTAGTATTCTAGATTGGAACCAGAGAATTCAGTAGACATCAGCACTACCCAGCTGATGGCCCTGAACTCCCAACATCCTCGACAATTTCATACAGCTCCATCTAGCATTCCAGAGTGGAACAGGAAATCCAGTAGACACCAGCACTACTCAGCTGATGGCCCTGGACTTCCAAGAACCTCCTTCAACAAACCATGTTATAGCACACAGTTCTCAAAGGGCATTGGTCCATCCACAATGTCATATAGCAGCCTCAGGCTTCTTCCCTACAAAATCACTTGTTGAATCTATCGATCCCCCCAAGACTTGTGACTCCAAGCTTCCTCCTCAGGCCAAAACTACTCTCTTAAAGGTCAACTACCCTTTGTCAGCTTCTTTAATGAGACAGATAAACCCACTCTCCTACCATGTCTAACATCCTTTACAACCTCTTGACCTATCTCCTTTCCTGCAAGCTGCTGCTGCAACTTGTGACAAGATGTCCCTCATCAATGTACCTAGAAACCTTACAAAGTAAATCACACCACATTAATTTTACAAACAGCCTAAAATTCTAATACAGGCACTCATCACTGATAACCAAGGACTTGGTCATTTAACATTTAACAGACACTTCTGAGGATGTCACAGCATAGACTGTGTCACCTCAGATGAGGACATTTAGAGTTTCCCCAGATACTCTGTAATCTCTACATATGCACCATTGAGAGAATCCTGAAATAGAACATCACTGTGCTATGGGAGTAGCCTCATGCAGGAAGGCAAGGCCCTGCAGAGAGTGGTATGGTCAGTTGAATGTATCACAGGAGGAGCACTCCCACACTTCCAAGAGATTGACAGCAGACGGTGCAAGACTAAGGCCTAAAGAATCATTAAGGATCCCAGTCACCCGGATAACAACCTCTTCTATCTGCTGCAGTCGGGTAGAATCCACAAGGCCAACTCTGAGACTCAGGATAAGCTTCTATCCATAGGCTATCCAGACCCTGCATGAGTACATTGCCTAGGAGTAATTTTTTTTGTTTTTCCCAATCAGTATGCCCCCCCCCCCCCCCCCCCCCCACACACACACACACACACACACACTGGCACACCTGGGACTAACACTGTGCATCTCAGAACAGCAGCACCTTATATTTGTTACAGCAACTCTCACACAGACATTCATTTGTGAATAATACAAACATATTTATTTTGTTTATTGTCTTCACATATCATCATCGTCATTGCACTGTAATTATAAACTAATGAACAGAAAGGTTTAGGGTATTAGTTTTGTATTTAAAGTAATTTCAATATTGAAACCTCAAAAAGACAAAAAAAGAGAATAAAGTCTGTCTTTAAGATGAAATCTATTGCTAAAAATTTCTAATTTCCAAATAGTAATTTATGGTGTAAAGTTAAGTATTCAACTGTTGGCTACTTTAGTGTACCCTCATTTTCATCTTTGTTTCATCTTCTTTGTAAATGTATTATGCTAATCTGAAGGAGTTTTGTTAACCATGGGACAATGGGGTATTGGCTTAACCAGTCATGTCTCAGCATGTAAACCCCTTGAATGAGAGATATCAAGGAGTCATCTATGAGAAATATGTAATTTCCATGGTTACAACTGTGCTAACTCATGTGGTGAGCATGTTTATGTATGACAGGGGACACAGAGGACAAATGTGAAGGATAATTGTCTGCATATACATTATATAAACAATATTAAGCATCAATATTTGTACAGCATGTCAAATAATCCTACACAAAACCATTTAAGAACATTTAAGAATTTCTCACTTAACGTTCCATTTTAAATGTTTTAATTCCTCTCAGAATAAACATTTCCGAATCGATTTAAGATGATCCCCTGATCAAATTATGTGGATTGCTTCTGGGTTTTGGGTGGTTGTATCACTGGATACCAGATTTTATGATCTATCACGAACCACGGGAACAGGTTGCCCGGGAAACGGCCGCATGGCAACAGGATCAGAGCCTGGGGGTTGTCTGCTGCTAGGTCTGCTCCCATTTTACATCACAGTTTCACTAGATGGTGTGCACGCCACTGAAGGGTACACTTTCTTGTACAGTGGGCTACGTATCAACAAAACTAACCAGGAAAACTATACGGTGTGCCATTTTTTTATGGGTTGTAAAAAGGACCGCGTGGAAATCTGATTTGTGTTGAGGTTATTCTTTGTAGAAGACTTGGGAAATAAACAACCCAGCTGTGATGGACATAATGTTTGCGGTGCAGGATGCCTGTGTCTCTGGTCAATGGCTTACTGCAATAATTCTCAGTCTGTGCTGCTTTCTGCCGTCTTGCTTGCCCGCGGGACAAACTGTGGACTATTCTTCGATTGAAAGTGTGGTGAGCAGACAAGGCGACACGGCTCTTCTGAGGTAAGAAAACATGCAAAACAACTGAGCCTCTGGTCTGCATCGACGAAACCCGAGTTACAGCGCCATGCTTATGAAGGACCGTAACAGCAATAATACATATTAAATACTCCCCCGATTTATATAAAGATATAGGCGGCAGTAGTAAAGTGGGTCATCTTCACCGCGCGACTTACGTGGGGCGGGTGTTTATCTCCACCAATTGAGTTCTTGTTTTAGCTTTTGAAGGATACTTACACAGTAAGCTATAGCAGTGGACTGCGTACAGCAGCAAACCCTAGCGCCGTCTTTTCCACCATTCAATGTCGAGGAAGATGATGTATCCGTGCTTTGTATTTGGCTATTCATGAATGTGGGTTGTAGGCTATGTTGTTCTGAATACGCACATACATGGGTAACCGTTAAATTTGGATTGCATGCGATGCGTGTAACCTTTGTGTTGTTAACCTACAAATGATTGCCCAACCCTCCGTAGTGTATTGTAATCGAATTTATGTGATAGCTTTCACATCCCTGAATCAAACAATGTTTGTCATTTGAGTTGAATTTTCTTGTGTTTCTATTGATTTCTTATGTTAGTTTTATAGTTTTAAATAAAGCTAGTGCTACATATGGTAAACTTGGCGTGGTGTACCATGACGATTAAACGACAATTCATAGCTTTGTATATCAAACGTCCAGTGCTTTCCAAACAGATCAGGTTGTAATGGGCGTGTCTTGAAGACGCATTGAAGCCCATTGAGGAAATTATGTATTTTTGCTTTGTCCAAATTATTTGTGACTTCAAGTGTGACTAGACATTTCGAATCCAGAAGATTATCCAATCTTTTTTCCTATTCCCCCCCAAAAAGAACAAATATAAGGGTTAGGGTTAACCCCTAACCCATATTTCGCCATAAAATATCTTGTAGCTCTCAGACAGATACATATTTTTTAGATTTTTTTGTTGTTGCAATTTTGACTTTTCTTGTGCTCGACTCGGCCATAAAGAGGCAGTAGGCCAGAAACCTTTTGTCTTCAGCCTATATTTGAGCTGTAAAGTCAACCAATCAGTCTATAGCCATATGAAAGGCTCAACCGGGGGAGTAGCCTACAAGCATCAGTGCGGAAGAAATCTCTTAAAAATTAGCAATTTTATCATGGAAAAATACCAACAAGGAATCGTAATACGCTTCGTGATAAAATTAGGAACCGAAATAAGGAATTGAAATGTCGACATAGAAATGGAAATTGGGAACCGGTTATGAAATTGAACCAGTTTTTGATATCCAACCCTATTCATGACCAATGGCTATGTTCATCTAGCCTGGCTCTGCCCTCCTAGCCTGGTCCTAACCAGACTCGTACATTTCATTTGTACAGAGGGTCTGGGATCGCCCCATTGACAAGCGTTAACTTCCTTGAAGGCGGGTCCTCTGATCTGCCCAGAGCCACTCTGATCTGCCATAGCCAATCGCAAGCGTTCGTCTTAGCCAACTCCTTCACCACTACTGTGACGGAGCTAGCTGCCGTAGCTGGAAAATCAAACTTTTCCCGAACCCCGCGGGGAGGAGGGCTACAACATCATGGCCACCTACAAAACTCAGCAAGAAATGTTCTTGCTCCGGCTTTAACTTATGGATATTCGGCAGCATTGCCACAACCGCAGAATAACTTTGCTCGCATCTTTCTCCGCCGCCATTACTGAACTACTCAAACTAGTGCACGACATTAACGTCATGGTTCTCAGCCACTCCCTCTGTTTGCTGATTGGACCTACACATTTTTTTTCTTCTGAAAACCGACTTCAAAGTCAAACTCCCAGACCTAGTACAGAAGCAAAATCCAAATTGAGCGGAAGTACGTAGGAGGGCAGAGCCAAGCTCCTTTCATTTAGTCGGTTTTTGCGAACCACATTTTTGGTGGTCCAATTGGCGAACAGAGGGAGTGGCTGAGAAAGATGAAGTTGCTGTCGTGCGCTTGTTTGAGTTGTAGTTCAGTAATGGCGGCGGATAAAGATGCGAGCGAACCCTTTTGGCCTGTTGTGGCAACGCTGCAGAATATCTATAAGTTAAAGCCGGAGCAAGAACAAGTTTTGTTGGTGGCTATGATGTTGTGGCCCTCCTCCCCACAGGGTTCGGGAAAAGTTAGATTTTCCCACTATGGCAGCTAGCTCCGTTATAGTAGCGGTGAAGGAGTTGGCTAAGGTTAACGCTAGCGAATCGTTATGGCAGATCAGAATGGCTCTGGGGACATCCAATTATTTTAAACTTCAACAGAGTACCCGCCTTCAAGGAAGTTAACCCTTGTCAATGGAGCGATCCCAGACCCTCTGTACAAATGAAATGTGCGAGGGTGTGGTTAGGACCAGGCTAATGTTCATCTAATTTATGACTCAAACAGCCTCTCTTTAGAGTAATAAAATTCACTGGTGTCAATCTGAAATGCTTCATTTCAGAGACAGAAGCTATGTCTGAATTCTTATGGTTCATTGGGCCAGAGATCATCTCTGTGGTTTGAATCACTACAACAAACAAGTGCAGCTGCCAGCAGGGGCAATTCTCAAACCTTTAGGGGGCCTCAGCCGCCAATGAGAATGTGAAATGGATACAGTGTCTTGTAAAAGTGTTCAACCCCCTTGCCAATAAAGCACTAATTTCACTGGATAAGCATTATTAGATGTATTTATTATTATGCAAAAATTGAATGAATGAAAAAACTAAGAATCTTCAAATTAAGAACTATCAAATTAAGCTATAATGATGTGTCAACAATAAATAAACATTGTTTTAACACGTTAGAGCACAAAAACCTATTTAAGATAATAATAATTCATAATAATTCAATTATTTTAATTGTTTATTATTATTATTTTTAGGGGTGCTGAGATTAAATTTTGGTATGCTCTAAAAAGAGTCTAAAATCGCCACTGGCTGCCAGAGAGGGCAGTATTCCACAACAGGATCATTGCTTCAGTGCAGCCAGAACTAAGAAGGAAGCAAATGATTTCAATAGTATGAACCTGCAGAGCCGGAGACCCCGGAAGCCCCGGAGAGTCGGAGAGCTGCAGTTTCAGGACCGCGGTTTCAAGTCCGCAGTTCTAGGACCCTGACAGCGCCACCTAGCGAATTGAAAAGCAGTGTCACTAGATCGCAACAAGATATTTGAATGGTTTGCGAGGCAAGATGTGATGTTTGATGACACAATTATATAGAAAAGGTATAATATTTGAAAATATGTTCTAATAATAAATATTGGATAATTAAAGAAATTAAAATCACATAAAAATTAAGTAAGCAAATTAAGGAAGATAAAATAGGTGGAAAATATATCAATGTGATAAAATGAAGTAGGCCCCAAGCTAATTAAGGAAGCTAAAATAGCTTAAAGAAAAGGTGGAAAATATAAAATCAATATGGACAGATGTGTGATGTCTGGAGTGGCCTTAAAAGTTTTCTGGGACTACAGAGAACCAATGTACACCCTGCAACATGAGCCTTAAGGATTGTGGCACCTTTGCAGATACTCTGAACTCGTTCTAGAGGGCTTAACTTCACCAAATAGCCAAAGTCAACAAGCATTATGTCCTGATAACATCAGCAATAACAAGCTCCTGGAGACCTGCTATAAACAACTGGCCCTGTTTTCTGTGAACTGTTCAACTGGTCCTTGAAGGAGCTGGAACACACAGTTCCAACTCTTTGGAAGACCTCTGCCATCTGCCTTGTTCCAAAGAAGAGCAGACCCACGCTTCCCAATTACTTCCAACATGTAGCTCTTACATCAGTGGTGATTAAGAGTTTTGAACGTCTGATACTTTTGTAACTACAAGAGACAATCCAGAACCTGGCAGATCAACTCCAGTTAGCCTACATGAAGTTTAGAAGTCTCGATGATGCTGCCCTTACTTTCCTGCGTCATGCACTCCTATCTGGAAAAACTAAAAGCACATGCTCGGCTTGTGTTTGTGGAATATCTCTAGTGCCTTTAACAGAATGTAACCACATCTGTTGGGAATACAACTACTAAATATGAGTAAGTCCTTGATTCATACTGCAGATAATTAAATTCCACACACACACACAGGGTTCTGTCAAAATACTTATGCAATGTACGTATTCTGTGATTCGTTTTATTATTTTATTCTATGCTCTATTATACATAAATATCAAAGTGATCTGAGGAAATACAAGTTTAACTCTAATCTGTTATACTTTAATTTATTTAATATCATCATCATCATCATCATCATCATCATCATCAACAAAAAAAAAGATTTTTCTTTGAGTGATGTGGGATGGTGGTGCTGCGGAGGATCCACCGCTTGATCCTCTACGGTGGATGGGCTGCATGAGGATGCTTCCTTTGGTGTGGATGGGCATGCTCGATGATGTTTTGTATTGGACGGACATGACTCAAAACATTGACCACATCAGTGGATCAGATCATCTTTCATATACCTGTAAATACTGCACATGCCTGTGCATGCTACATTTTGTATGTGTCTGACACCACAAAGTTCTGGAAAAGTGAAGTTATTAGGGTTCCTCCCTCAGGAGGACTAACAACGCTTACCACGGGAGAAACAGCTTACTTTTTAATACAGTAACTAAACATGACAATATTCAACATTGAGAATAGCTCAATGGGCTGGGATGGTGACCTGTAAAGTATAAGGTAGTAGGTTGGAATCCAGCCCTTATCTTTTGGCCTGTCATCATTTTGATTATCTGTTTAGTTCAATAGGATGACATCATTCTGAAATACCATGCACAATTTCACGCAATTTCACCTTGAAATGTCAACCGTTTCTTAACCTTTATCCCAAAGCTGACCAAAGCTAATACTCTGCCCTTTCTATTCATATAATTTCAACAGTTGGTGTGTAGCAGAGAGGATAGAGAGACTGACTTGTAACCTTATGCTCATGAGTTCAAATCCCCATTCAGCTTGTTGTTGGCCAAACATGAAGTAGTTTTGCTCTTTTGTTGTCCAACTCTCGATCTTCTAAAGTGTACATGTTTATAATATTTTGCCATTTTGTGGAGGAACCCGCATCGCTGCTTGCAGCTATATTTAGGTTCCTCCGGTAGGAGGGAACCTAGTGTTATTGTTGGTATTCTTATTATTTTTCTTCTCCTTGCGCCCCAATATCTCAAAAAGTCCTTGGTCATAAATTTTCTAATTTGGCACATTGATACTACATCCAAGTGGGTACCCCCACACCAAATATGGGCCACATCGGACCATAGGGGGCGCCACAGGCCACGCCCAAAAGTCCGATTTTCAAAGTGATGGCATTTCCACCCCATTGCTCCAATTCTTCTGAAACTTGTTGTGCATGCCTAATTTCTCATGAGGAACAAAAAAGCCTCAAGGACCCATAAGGTCCGCCATGATGGATTTTCCTGTACTGTGATAATTTGGGAAAACCTTCAAAATTCCTCTTCTCTTGAACCAAAGGTGAAATTGACTTGAAATTTGGTACAGATATGTATCATTGACGTATTTAAAAACGTTACTTAAGGCAATTGAATCAAGTACAAAATGGCTGAAATGGGTGTATTTATGTAAATGTCCACATTGCCTCAATATGTTTGTGTCACTAAATCAAATGTATTTTTGAAGGATGGTTCAAACCTAATAAGCTTTAAGGTGATATGCTTCTGAAGTACCATGCAAAGTTTCACCTTGATATGTCAAAACATGACTGAATTACAGCTGTTTGAACTTGGACCAAATCTGACAATGCTCGCCATTGGAGAAACAGCTTTTTTAAATTATCCAGTTATTGAACTTTGTGTATTCCATGCCTGGGAATGGCTCAATTGGCTGAGATGTTGTGCTGGTAATCAAGGTTCAATACCAGTCAGAGGCATAGTTTTTTATTTTTTATTCTGACAAAACCATGACGGTCAACAGCGAGTTTCCAGGTCCCATCCAACGTCTATAAAGCCGAACAATGGATTTTTGGTGTTTTAAAACCCATTGACACTGTATGACTATGTTTAGCTTGTGTTCTGCTCCTCTCTCTTGCCAACCGTCTCTGGAGGAGGGGATCCCTCTCTGAATTGCTCCTCCCAAGGTTTCTTCCATTTTTTCTCCCGTTGGGAGTTTTTCTGGGAGTTTTTCCTTGTCTTCCTTGAGGGTTTAGGTTGGTTGAGGGGCAGTTCTATGGGCGTATGTGAAGCCCTCTGTGACATGCTTGCGTGTAAAAAGGGCTATACAAATAAATTTGATTTGATTTGATTTGAAAACGGTTTCTAGTCTTCCGATAAATCCTCCGGTTATAAAACATAGCAATACGTGTTTATTTGAGCCCATCATAACACTCCAATCATCTGTTTAGCGAGACTGTGTGAACCACTGCAAAACAAGCCAGGTTCACCACAGTAGCTAGCTACTTGCAGTCTACGCATGGAGATAACGCTAATGGTTATCTCTAATGAAGTAAATCTATTTTTCAGGTGGATCCCTTGTCTGTTGCACAAATTCATTTCAGTAACCTAAGCCAGGACACATCCCCACTGAAGATAGGCATGATAAGTTATGGCACTCCAAACAACCTTTAAAAAAGTAAATTATTCTTTGCAGCAGCAACCCAGTCATCCCGTTGTCCCATTTTCATAGGAAATGTACAAGCAGTTTCAACTTTGGCTGAATCTAACAATGCTTACCACAGGAGAAACAGCTTACTTTTTAATACAGTTACTGAAAATGACACTATTCAACACTGACAATAGCTCAATGGGCTGGGATGGTGACCTGTAAAGTATAAGGTAGTAGATTGGAATCCAGCCATTATCTTTTGGCCTGTCATAATTTTGATTACTTGTTTAGTCAAACAGGCAGACATCCTTCTGAAATACCATGTGCAATTTCATGCAATTTCACCTGGAAATGTCAACTGTTTCTTAACCCTTGTCCCAAAGCTGACCAAAAACGAATTCTTATATCACGCCGTCGGAGCACAGCTAGATAATCAGCGTCAGCACCCTTGGGTACCCAGCATGCAGTGCGGCATGTCAAAAAACGCAAAGACTTGTGGAAAATAGTTTGGTTACAAAAGCCTTTGAGGGATTTCAGTTGTTGTGTTTGTTCAGTTAGAAGTTTGTAATGTTATTGTTGGTTAGTTAATATAATCTTGTTGGTCACCCTGATTGTGTATGTTGTGGAGTTTAATGGGACCAGAGAGTCGGCTGCTAAACTGTCACAGGCTATTCTTGCAAGGAGCTGAATATGAACGCTGCCCAAGCCCAGTTGCCCACATGACTTTAGTTAGTTGTGCATTGACTGAGAGTCTGGAATTGTTTTTGGCCAAACATGAAGTCGTTTTGCTCTCTTGTTGTCCTAATGTTGATCTTCTGCAGTGTACATGTTTATAATATTTTGCAATTTTGAGGAGGAACCCGCATTGCTGCTTGCAGCTATATTATTCAATTTGCTATGGCTTTTGCAGTCACTCAATCTCAACCACAAATTTGTAATGTTAGAGAGGCAAGACACAAGGTTGACTCTCAGGGCAGATTCAAGATACATTGTCATTGTTTGACAATTATTCAAAATAAACAATCACCCCTCCATATCACTCCATCCCCTCCATATCACTCCACCTAGACCTCCATGTCGACTTCCATACAACTTCATCCTTCAATGAGAGATAGAAGCAAGAAAAACAAATATAAAAAAAAAAACATTATGGATATTTGACTTTTCCTGACCTTTCAATATTCAAACCCCATATTGTGAAGTCGGTAACAGCACTACTTACTAGTTGAATGGCCTCCCTTCAGTGCGCAATTGTTTATATATCCCCCTATCAAACTCCTCCACTTCACTGAAATAGTACAGACAATATTACTTTTAGGTAAGCATAAATATCAGTTACCCTAACAAAGTAGTGTACATTAATCAGTATTACTTAAGTGGTTGATAATAAAGGTATTAATCGTAGATTATAAAGTTGTATGGCATTGTGCAGAAAATGTACATTCTCTACTTACCTCCGATGATAAACTGGTCCAGAGATGAAGACCTTTTCTGCATCCTGCAGGGACAGATTCCTTAGCATACTCAGGCCGTAGCCTATATGATGGCCTACAAAAATCATATGGTTAATTTTTAAGACAGTAGGCTGCAGATTTAGTTTAGCTGACAGATCGAATCCACTTGCTTTTAACCTATCAAGTTTTATTAATGTGCTGGCTTTATCATAAGACACCAACAGTAGTTGGGCTTGCCAAAATTGCACTATGGTTTCAATAAAACAAAACAAATAGTCTAAAAGTTTGTATTTCATAAAATTATCATAAGTGAACAGATAATTGTACCAGAATTGTTTAGAACGTTTAGTTAACCCTTGTGTTATCTTCGGGTCATTCTGAATTTACATAAGCTACATAAGCTACGTTGCGCTACTGTTTCATTAAACAAATAAACAGAGTAACAATTTACAGTTTTTTTATAAGGAAGCTATGTGTGTAGAGCTAGCTAGCTAGTGCTATAAGTACTGAATGCTAGCTCTAGCAAATCAAGTAGTTTGTTTGACGTTGAAAACCACTCCAGTGTCTTTTGACAGCAAAGTTGAAGTTAGCTAGCTAACGTTGTCCAATTCAAGACACCAGAATAGTTTTATACATAACCATACGCGATTCACATTAGCTACTTACACTCTCTCACTCACATTCTAGTCCATCTTGTTCTGAGCCGTAATCCTACAATATTCACTACTACTGGAAAATATCATCTTGTTCCGGCCCATGTTTATCCCATTCGCTACGTGGCGCTGTCAGATAAGACGAGGGTCCTAGAACTGCGGTCCTGAAACTGCAGTCCTGAAACTGCGTCTCTTCAGCTCTCCGGGGTCTCCGGCTCTGCAGGTACCCCCTACTCAATTATTTGGGGAATTGTTTTGGGGGTGTTTTCCCAAGGTTTTCAAAGTTAAAGTGGCTGTAAAGCAGGACTGAAAATGAGTTTTAAGTCCATTACACCACAGAACAATATGTTGTTAACTACCCATCCAAATTCTGATGAAAAAACAAACAATTATGTTAAATTAGCCTTTGAAATTGTGAGAAAATCAACAGTCTTCTCTGCTTGATACTGGGGGGGCGTGTCCCCTGAAGGAGCTGAAGCTCCGCCCCCTCGAATTTATTACATTTAGCAACAACAGCAACAACTAACTAAATCAATTGCAGATATCAGAACAGACCAACCTGCAGTCTCTGCGTGTTTTATTTGTTAATTACTTTGTCTATGCATCGTACCAGCTGAGTAACAGAATGCAGGTTTAACCGTCTGTGATCTGATGTTGATAGGTGGCTGTGATGTAGATAGGTTGGGTTTTGCCCCGCCTGTACAAAACCTGAGCTGTAAACGGGTGAGAAACTGTTCAACAGTCTAACTCCACATTTCAGGAGGAACACCCGCTCTGTCATGTGTCCATTATTTCATTAGCCTCTTAAATTCTTAATGCTGTGTTACAGTGGCCGTGTGTGTTCCCCTTGCCTGCCGGATTGATATACACATAGGTCCATATTTCAAACCAATAAAGGGCTATCAATTAAAAGGGCTAGGGTTTTTTGGAAGGAACATACATTATCCACATGTGTAGCAATGTTTCCAGTTTTCCATTGGCACCTATTTTAGTAATTAACAAAAGCCCCTGTATTGTGAACAAGAAACATTTGGTTTTTCTATTATGTTTTGCATGACTGAACACTTGTTGCGTCCATGAGATGTTTTTACAAGTACCAAGGGTCCCTGAGCTACAATGAGGGTGAAAATTATAGAGAAGGTTGTACTTTTCAGCACCCCCTCTCTCACTCGTGTAAATAACTGTTGTGATGTCATTGAGTTAAAGATAAATACAAGTGCGTTGTTAATACAGTGTACCCACGGTCATCGAAAATCTGGAAAAGTGAGGGAATAAAAAAGCTGATATGCTGTCCTGAAAAAAGAAATGAAGAAAGCTCTAAATGCCTTGGAAAGGTCCATAGTAATTTATTAAACAAATTCTGGCCATCAAAACCATTGGTTCACTTCACACAAAAAGGGAAATTCAAGTCATGGTAACCCATCCAAGTTGTGGGAACTGTCAAACTGTCTACTGTCAAAAACCCCCAAAGTGATAGCAGGGATACAGTTATTGTGTGGGCTATAGAACTGAAAAACTATTGGTCATTTACATTGTAATCATTACCAATGGTAGGGCTATTGGCTCTGTTGTAGTTAGGTGGCCTTAAGTCTCGAATGACTGGCTTTCTTGACCTTCTTTCTACAATAGTGCTATGAAATGACCTAGCTTACATTTTTAGACCTAAGACATTTTAGACTTGTAATGATTCTGTAACATCAGAGAAACCAGAGAAAGATGTAATATCAAAGGATATTACATAATTGGCCATTGTAAATTGCACTGTTCTATGCATAGTTTTGTGTACCAACCTATACAACTAAACCGGAATAAAATGTCATATCAATTTAAACAAGGTTGTAGCCACAATTATTGTTATCTAGTGGCATTGACTTAAAGTAAACTGTTACCCAACCTGTCTTACAGTAGAAGATACAGCAATTTTGAAAATTATGTGACTATCAGTGCAGTTCATTGAAATAGCAAGATGGCACTTTTCAGGACTAGTGTAGTGCGCTGTAAAGATAGGATAACAGGGTGTGACCAAAATTTGTAAGGGTGCGACTAAAAATGTTCCTAGGTCGCACCGGTGCACCTAACGTCCTCGCATTCGCTGCCTCTCCACAAACTAAGCGTTTGTTCTCCTTTGATGGAACTCACACTCATGGCTGGATCATATCGTGGACAAAACCAATCAGAGACAGAGATGGGGCGCGTCTTTGCCTCTGATTGGGTGTGGTCCAGATATTCCTGTAGGCCTACACTGCTCCGTGCTGTGTGATTGAAATTGTGACCTGTACTCTGCTGGCAAAAAAAAGGTATAGCGGTTGTGGTCGTGCCACCCGTTTTGTGTACCATGTTGGGGCGGCCGGCGGGGTTGGGGGCGGCACAAGATTTCTTCGTCCCGGGGGGCGGGGGTGTAAGTGAAAACTCGACCGGGGAGCCAAATGTGCTAGGACCGCCACTGGATGTGCTAGATAGCTCTTTGAAAGTCTCAACATTTACCGTTGGAGCTAATGCCAGCCACTGCATCTACAGCTTGTGTACAATGAAGGCAAGCCAGGTATTAGTGTAGGCCTATGTCTGTCTTTGTTTGTCTGCAACTTGATGTGTAATACAGTATATTCCATATACTTACCAAATAGAAATGCAAATCAAATAGTAGTTTGCTCATCTGCTCCTCGCTGCCCCCAACCAGGGACCCTATGCAGTTTGCATTCCGGTCCAACAGGTCTACAGACGATGCCACCGCTCTGACTATGCACACCGCTCTCTCCCACCTGGACAAGGGGAATACGTATGTGAGGATGCTGTTCATTGACTACAGCTCAGCATTCAACACCATCATCCCCTCCAGACTGGTCTCCAAGCTTGTGGACCTGGGACTAAGCACCTCCCTCTGCAAGTGGATCATCCACTTCCTGACGGGGAAACCACAGGTGGTGAGAATCGGTGACTGCACCTCATCTGTACTGATCACCAACACAGGTACCCCCCAGGGCTTTGTGCTCAGCCCTCTCCTGTTCTCCTTGTTCATTCACGACTGTGCGGCAACGCACAGCTCCAACCTCCTTGTTAAGATTGCTGACAACACAACCATCGTGGGCCTCATCTCTGAGAGTGATGAGTCAGCTCACAGAGAGGAGGTTGACACACTGACATCATGGTGTCAGGACAATAACTTCTCTCTCAACATCAGCAAGACCAAGGAGATGATTGTGGACTATAGGAGGCAGCAGGAGGAGGAGCATGCACCCCTACTCATCAATGGATCTGAAGTGGAGAAGGTCCAAGTTCCTCGGGGTGAACATTAGCAACGACCTCACCTGGTCTGTTCACAGGGACAAGGTGGTCAAATCGGCCCGTAAGCGCCTCTTCTTCCTGAGGAAACTGAAGAAGTTTGGTATGGACTCAGTCATCCTCACTTACTTTTACAGATGCACTATAGAGAGCATTCTGACTGGTTGTATCACAGTGTGGTATGGGAGCTGCACAGACAGGGACCGCAAGGCCCTACGAAGTGTGGTCCGTTCTGCTGAGTTCATCATCGGCAGGAAGTCCCCAGCCCTACAGGACACCTACCACATACGTTGCCTAAGGAAAGCCGGCAGGATTCTAAGAGACTGTTCCCACCCATCCTTCAGTCTCTTTACCCCGTTGCCTTCTGGCAAGCGTTACCGGAGCATCCAGTCGCGCAAACGCAGACTGGACAACAGTTTCTACCCAAGGGCCATCAGGCTTCTGAATGGACACTGATATGGACATTGATTTACTGCACAATAGTCACTTATACACTGTCACTTTCAGTTACTGGTTGCACTATCAGTAACACTGCACTACTGTACCTCACTGTACCTCGCCACCAGGCTCCTGTATGGTCATTGACATAGTCACTGATCTGCAATTTTGCACCATTGTACTGTACTCCACTTAGGTTAGAATAGGTTATAGGGTTGAAATAGGTTTTATCTGCATTTAGGATTAGTATAGTGTATTATTTATTGTTATCTGTCATTTAGGAAGTTTTAGTATTAGTCTTAGTATAATCGATTATTTATTGCTATCTGTATATTTAGGAAGTTTCACTAATTTAAGCTCAGCATAGATGTAAATTATGTTCTGTGCACTTATATGTTATGTTATGCCAGGTGCTTGCGTTGTCTTGTCTTCAGAATTTCAGTGCCCAGTCTGTCCTGTTTACCTGACAAATAAAAGACTTGAACTTAAACTTGAGGTTTTTTTTTACCTGCATGTTGGCTTTAAAGGGGTCATTGATTGCAAAACCGAATTTACGTTTTGACAGTTCACGACAGTTCAGTGGGTAAAATCGACATACAGTGAACATCAAAGTCCATTGACACCTCTTTCCTATGCAAATCTCACAATAAAAAAATGTAGCTGTAAACGGTCCGTTTTGAAATCCACCTTTTTTGGCTATGGTCGGTACCTTTGTCACGCCGCAAAATTTGCTGCACACTGCTCTGTGTACTTCCACAGAATTACAAAGATTTTTTTTTTTTCTAGCATATTGAAAATGGACTACAGGAGTAAATGCAGTGTTCCAGACTGTACAGGGAATGCTGACACTGTTTAGAGTCTTCCTAAGGAACCAAACACTCAATGGGCTGTGTCATGTAGCACTAATTGTCTAGGCTATATGAGAAGATCTGTGCAGTTCGACCCTCAATTACACATTTGCCCGAACCATTTCACCGGGACACTTTTGAATGAAAACCTTGGACAATTTAAAGAAGGATTTGCTAAGCCACTGTTGGAGGTGCTGTTCCAACTGTATGCTCATCACAAACACAAGCTGTCAGTATGATTTTGTCGCTAACAGTTAGCCTATTAGCAATGCTAACGTCTCCTGTATCTAGCATAGGTAGAATGCAAAATATGTGTCTAAACACATGAACATATACCTTACTTAGCAAATGACTCTAACTTAACTAGCTGTATTCGGCATTAGAAGGGAAGCTTCCAAAAAAATAGCCAGAAAACAAATAGCATTCTAGACTATTGCTAACGCCTGTTCTATTTGAAAGAACTGGAGAAAGGCAGATGCTAGATACAGGATACGTTAGCATTGCTAATAACTGTACCGACAAAGTCATCCTACAGCTTGCGGTTGTGATGAACATAATTAAGGTTGGAACGCACCTCTTCTCAGCAACAGTGAACTGTCATTACTCAACTGTGACAAGGTAAATTCGGTTCTGCAATCAATCGCCCCTTTAAGGAACAGTGTGAAATTCCCTAAAAACCCAGTCAATGACCCCTTTAAGAATTGTGTACTGTACATTATAAGAACAGTGACATGTACAGAGGTCTTACAGAATATGACACTTTGCAGTGTTAACAAACATGTTTCTACTTTTACCTTGCATATCACATCTGGGGGCAAACCTGAGATAATACCTATACAAAAATAATTGTAGTTACATGTTATTTATATTAAAACTATGTATAATTAAAAGATAATAATTGTTATATAATAATTGACCTATTTGATATTACCCAATTGCTGTGAAACTACCAAGTCAATTAACACAATTTCAAGACAAAATCAACATATTTCTTACATACATAAGGTGCAGGTGTGTAATGAAGGGCAGTTAAATAGAATCACAATATGGGAGGTTTTACTCCCATAAGTAATGTTTGGGGGTGACATCAACACAACCTTCGCAAGCAGACAGAAGACGCCGCATTCATGGTGCTAGATAGCGTTTGTTTAGGCTTTAAATAGGCCTCCTTGAAATGTCCCTGGCGTTGTTCATTTGTTCTCATGAGCTAATATAGCAGGTATAGTTCAAAGTGTTTATTATATTCAGAGCATTCCAAACAGTATAAACGTAATAAAGTAATCATTAATTGATCAGTGGTTAAAGACAGACCTCTTTAAAAAGTAATACGGCACAGTGTCTGGGAGTAGTGTAAGACGTAATTTACCTCTGGAAAGTTGCCATCACCCCCTACTGCTATGTAGTTGTAGGGTACTTAATGTAACCTTAACAAAGTGTTGCCCCTTTAAAAGTATATCTACCTTCAGGACACATTATTTTTTCTTAAATGAAATGGCAATTTAATGTAATCAATTTTATTCTAAATCAAAATGCACTCTGACCCCAACAGCACATCTCACTAAATGGATCTAGTTAATTTTGCTTAATATTTACAGAAACATACATTTACTCAAGTTCATCTAGTAATATTAACTTGATTATTGTGTATTTGTAACGTAGTCAATGTTTGAGTTCAATTTAATTTAACATGTGCTTAATTCCATAGAGGAATAGAGTAACACTTTCTCAAAAAGTCAGGGGCATATGTTTGTTTTCAAATGTAAGTGGGACGGCTTTTGTATCTGTGTTAAAAAAGCTTTTCTTGATAAAATATATGGGGACAGATTTGAAATTTTGAAAAAGTGAAATATTTTGAAATAGTAATCAAACACCTAACATATGAGTTGTGTGAGCTTAGTCAATTTAAGGACTACGAATTTATCTGAGTTTTCCAACTCACTTGGTTTAAGGCAATCAGCTTGCTTAAATTAAGAACTTTAAACAACCAAGGCAAAAATACTTTAATTGGTTTTCTAAGCCAGCACTATGATCTAACTAAAATTATTTTGAGTTCAACAAGTTTAGCCTCTGGTTCTAAGAAAGTTTGATCCAATCAAATCTTTACTACTCAAAGCAGGTTTTGTTTTTCCAACAGTAGCTCAACAATATAAAGTTTAATGAGTGAATGCATGCAGTAGTTCCAACTACATATTTGCTCCCTTTTCTAATAATGAGCTTTAAAAATGCCCACATTGCATTGTGATGAAAAAAGGCTATTTGAAAAATCTAAAAATTACAAAAAAGCTTGTGCTGCTATAATTTGCTTCAGAAAGGTGTCATGCACATTTAGCCATCTTCAGTTTTACAAAATGTTCATTAAATAGGTCCTTATTGGCTTTTAGTCTCATCTGGAAGGAAACTTGTGAATTACACTAAATAATCTCCTTATGAATATCAATTTTGGACAATGATAACTCCTTCCTAAAGGCAACTAAAAGCATTTCCTAGTGAGACATCCACTGTTTTGTCTACTAAGTCTCCATCTTGTATGAATACTCTGAATCTGAAAATTTTCTGAAATCCAAATCCATTATCTAGCCTAATGTCACCCAATGGAAGATGACATCCATTTATTTTGGCTATACAGTTGATATTGTTGTTAAGCCAGTGTTGAGATCTTTTGTCAAGACACTGCAGAACCAGTGTTCCTGGGTTTACACAGAGTTAATCGATTGCTATTTGGCAGGATGCTGAAAGTATTTTGACCTCCTTCAGACGACAATTTGACATGTTGCTGTTTGAAATCTAAATTACCAGGAGGTGCACCAGAGTCAATCTTAGAAATCCAGGACTGATTTAATTGATCTGAGGTCAAATGTACAGTATGTAAAGCTGATTAAATTCAGATGTATTTGGGTTAGATGTATTATTACTAGTGCCAAACACTGTTGTTTGAGTCAGCTTTTTAATATGATACTCATTTCCTCTACAGGGATGCCTTTTTATCAAGTAGTGCTTCGGTTTAAAGAAGCACTCTTTTATGCTATCCCAGATAACACCAGGTTGAATAGGAGTTGCAGCTGTAGCTTTTAGTTATAAGCTATATGCAAAGCAACTGCGTGTAGTCATCATTAATTGGTGCTGATAGCCATTGAAAACTCAAATAGCACATAGAAAACTAGACATCTAGACATCTGCAGACCTCATTTGCCATCACATAGACATCTGCAGACCTCATTTGCCATTTAAGATAGTTCATTGATCTTTAATAAAATTGATTAATTATTTCTATCACTAGTTGTACAATGTTAAATTAATTGTGTGTATTTTAGAAAAAATCTATTTGCAAGTTTAGACTTAAGAAGTGCAGGAACTGCAACTGCAAAAACAGTTCACCGTTAAATTGTATTTACCGATGATTGAATATGGCTCCAGCCCATATGCTAGGTTTAAACTCAGATGAGTGACTGAATTACAGAATTTAAAGTTTACAGAAAGTAAATCTATCTTTATGAAAGTTTTGTCAGTATTCTTATTCTAAATAAGTTTCCTCAGTGATCGTGTGAGGTTGTTGTGGTAAAGAGACAGCTCCCTTTCATAAGGATTCTCAAAAATGGAGACTGAGACAGAATATCTTTCAAGGCTACGTGGCTTGGTGGTTTATTCAGTGAGGCAGATTCTGCATACACAAGGTTCAAAAAGCAATCATATTTCCTTGGACATCTTATTATATAGATAGATATGAGGTACAATCCCCTGCCTTGCCTGATACTATTTCACAACCTTCTCGAAGGTTTTAGAACAGCCTACGTAACCCCTGGCTCCTAAAGTACATTTAGTCATTTAGCAGACGCTCTTATCCAGAGCGACTTACAGTACAAGTACAAGTACAGGGACATTCTCCCCGAGGCAAGTAGGGTGAAGTGCCTTGCGCAAGGACACGTCATTTGGCTCAAACCGACAACCTTCTGATTAATAGCCCGACTCCCTAACCGCTCAGCCATATGACCCCCCTCCTAAAGTATTGACAAACTCTCTTCTCCTCAAAAAACCCCTCTACCCCCACTCGATATGTCCTCTTCCTCTCAACTCCAGTTTACATTAACAGCGCTGGCAGGCCGACGACCAGGCAGGTGCTGACAGCTCAAACCCCCCACACCACAGGGGATGTGTGGAGGGGGGACAGAAAGGGGAGAGCAGGGATTAGAGAATGCCAGGAGCAGCTAACAGTTACAGTAATATTAGACTGAGTTCCCCACCGGTCAAGTGTGGACTAGTGCAGCAATTTAGCAGAGCAAAAAAGGGTATTTGATGCAGCCCTAGACATTAAGACAGCACCAGCCCCCCTCGGTTGGAACATGAAATTGGTTCCAGGGGAGAGAACTCTAAAATAAGTTATATTCAAAGAATAATGATGTCACCAACTAGTAACAGAAACTATAACAACTAGAGAGGGTACAATTTCTGGGTAAATTGTAGGGTGTGCTTGCTTACGTCGGTTGCAGAGGGGTCTATTTTTTAATGAAATTTGTACGATGAGATTTGAACGATTGAAAACAGATGCATCATAGACCGCTGTAGTATGTGTTGCCCTGGCATTACATTTACATTTAGTCATGTAGTAAACGCTCTTATCCAGAGCGACTTACAGTAAGTACAGGGACATTCCCCCCGAGGCAAGAAGGGTGAAGTGCCTTGCCCAAGGACACAACGTCATTTGGCACAGGGGGAATCAATCCAGCAACCTTCTGATTACTAGCCCGACTCCAGGCTACTGTTTCCGAAAGTAGATGTACTTCCTTAATAATATCAGCTTATATTGTACATTACACTTCACAATTGTGTTTCATATCACAAAGTCAAATGTGTAAATAGTTATCACCCTGGCCTAAGGTGACCAGATTTCTGACACAAAATCCGGGGACATTTTCAGTTCAGACACGTAAACACCTCCAAAACATGTAATGTTTTAATCTTTGTAAACAAAAAACGGGGACACTGACACTGGCTAAGCCCTTATTCATACAGTAGTTTCTTCCCCTTGTTCTTGTAAATCGCAAAGGGAGTGTCAAACAAGTGTCAAACATCTCTAATGTTAATTAGTTAGCAAGTACAGCTGTGGCTGACACCTGACAGATACATTGTTGACACGCACATTGTTGCAAATTGTACATACATATTATCTATATAATAATTATAGGTTAAATAATATATGACAAAGATGATAAGCAATGATAGTTAAAAGAAACACTGTTAGTCAACCGCCTATCGCAATGCAATCTTGTCTTGTACTCCATTTGTCAAAGCTAGCTGGCTGAATGAATGAATAAAAGGACGCAATCTCTCGCGCTGCATATTCAATAGCCAATCAAAATACTACAAAGACGGGCATTCTAGAACATCTTTGAGCTCTGAGCTCATTTGCCGCCCTGGCTGCTGGCTTGCTTGCTGGAGCCCGTGGCGTGTAGGCTACGCAACTAAACGTTTGGTCAATATTTTTGTTCTCTCTTTTTTAAATTTGTGTTCTGGGTCTGTTGTTGGTCACAGTGAAAACCGGGGACATTTCCAGGGACAGCTCCAGCCGGTGACAGGCCACCAAAAATGGGGACTGTCCCCGGAAACCGGGGACGTCTGGTCACCTTCCCCTGGCCTCTTTGCTTGTGGCATTTCTGCAGCTGCCTTGCATTAAAGCTATAGTTAGCCTAGCTATCTCCCAGAAGTTAACAAGCTGCTAAACTAATGTTCTGCTACCCTATTTCCATTTATTCATTTAGCAGATGCTTTATCCAAAGCGATTTCCAAGAGAGAGCTTTACAAAAGTGCATAGGTCAATGATGATAAACTACGCGATCACCCCAAAAACATTGCGGGTAACATGAAGCATACATTGTGAAAAGCAAATGCCGCATTTTCTATTAACGGCTCCCCACCAGAATGGGAGCTTTGTTTGTAAATATGGGTATAAACCGCACTGGAATATATGCCGCACTTGATACGGGAACAATGATACCAAGCAATGCATAGGCAGTTGGGATGCACTATTCTGACTTTTTCAGTCCCGATACCGATGCATGGGCTTTGTGTATCTGTCGATACCCAATACCGATCCAATACCGTTGTTGAATTAATAATAAACTGTATACCTCCCACCTTTTACCTTCTTTCCACCATGTGAAAGAGACTAAAGGCACCAGACTTTCCTAAGTAAGACAAAATAACAGATGTAATGTACTGCATTCTTATTTATTTGTTATTTAAAAAACAATTGTTCATTCAAAATGCGAAAATAGAATGTAATCCAACGTAGGGCCTATTAAAATAAATAAAATGTAGCAGTAGAAACAAAATAGTGTATTGGTCAAACATACAATAGTAATCAAACAGTACCAAATATTGTAAACATATTATTATTATTTATTTGTTGTCGCTGGTGTGTGAACCATGGAAGTTTTTAGCTTGAAGCATAGCACCGTGCGGTGTACAGCTCGTTTCCAACCAGTGGACAGAAACTTAAAAGCAACATGGAGCGAGCAAGAGTTGGCTGTGGAGATAGTTCACGCTTGCCGTGCCAATTAGTTCGTTGGCTGTTTGCAATGTCTGCAAAGTAGCTAAATGTTTTGAGGGGTGGTGGTAGTACTGCAAAGTACAATGCTATCAATTTAATCAAGCACATCCAAAAGCACAATGCTAGGAGCACGCCAAATTCCTGCAGCTCAACAACTCTTCTACACTGTAGACTCTACAGTGTAGATTAATACTACAAGTAGTCGCACAAATATGCGTTTGAATGCGGGTCTCAAAGCGTAACGTCGCATATATATGATTTTGAAAATTCCATCTGAATATTTTCCGATAGACAAAAACTATGCGACAAACGCTGTATGGCTTCAATATGTACTAATGAAAAGGCTAACAGGTAACACTAGCATGCTAGTAGCATTGCTACAAGTATTATGCGTGCTGTGGGGACTGTTGGAAATATTTAGAACTCACGCATCTAAAGGTTCGGTTAACTCATCCTGCTGACAAATGGCATGTGCTGCGGAAAAAAATGGATGGATAGGCCAGTGGATCTATAAATTTTTCAGATCCCCGATCCAGCTTTTTTGTCAATCTCGGGCCGATATCCGATCTTAATATCGGATCGGTGCACCCCTAATAGGCAGTACAGCATGCCGCCGTGTAACATACTTCGAAAATGAAAGTAAGTGCGTAAGGAATGTTTTCTATTGCCCGGGATTGAACTAATACTGTGTATCTATTCGATTAAACGCTGCCCTCAAATAAATGCTGCACCCAAAAAAATCAAAATGGTTATTTAATTGGTGAAATTAAAACACAGTAGGCTATTTATAACACAAGTAAATCACAAGTGTATTACAATTCCCTCGAAGCACTGGCAGACATAAGTGGCTTTCTTGCTACAGGTTTGAAGCTTCTTCTCCAAATCCACAAAATCCATTAAATATTAGTGCTGTCAGTTTAACGCGTTATTAACGGCGTTAACGCAAACCCATTTTAACGGCGTCAATTTTTTTATCGCGCAATTTACTTTCTTTTTGGCCAAGCAAACTTTGTAGTTTTGTCACATACTGTTGCAGGAACTACTGACAAACTACTAACTACTGAACTACTAAAAACTACAAGACCACACTAGATCTAGCTAGACCGGAAACAATACAATAGGCACACCGCACACACTTGTTTGGGGTGAGACGCCGAAATGGCTTTGTCTTTGGCTCTCGACGAAGGCGGGCGCATTTCTCTCCTCCCCTCCCTGACCTTCCCTGCTTGGCTGTGTCTTGTCTTGTCTGTCTCAAGATACTCTCTCATCATCACTCTCCTAAACTAGAAGCATGGAATTAATAAGCTGGTCTCTCAATGCAATTGACACAATTTTCTCGAAGAGAAGCTCAGGTTCAGGGGAACCCAACTGTCCTGACGGGACGTTCGCAGCTGGCTACATGATGGACGCGTGGGCGAATTGACGTGTCGTGTGTCTAGCCGCGCTTTCCGTAGAGGAGAGGTGGAGACCTTCCTGAAGGGTGGACGTGAAAATTTAGTCGCGGCTACTCGTCAAAACAACTACCCCAATCTTATCTACTTTCAGCCCCGTAACCAGCACAGGGATCCCCCCCCCCCCCACATGTTGATAAGAGCATCAAAATGAGAAAAAATTATGGGACAAAAAGAAATCAATGGACATTTAGAGTAGATAAAAATTTGCGATTAATTGCAAGTTAACTATGACATGAATGCGATTAATTGCGATAAAAATGTTTTAATTGTTTGACAGTACTAATAAGTATATATATTAATATAGCTGCAAGCCGCGATGCGGGTTCCTCCAAAATGGCAAAATATTATAAACATGTACACTGTAGAACAGTGTTTCCCAAAGACTGGGTTGCGACCCTCAGGTGGGTCGCAAGATATTTTTTTGGAGTCACCTTGTCACAATCTGCATCTCTGCCAGTGGCGATTTCTTAAACAAATTAATAGTCAAATATTTACTATTGTGTTAACATTTTAAATGCGATACAACACGTTCATATCGAAGACGAGTTCATTCAGAATCAGCTACATATATTAACAGGTCGATTGACTGATTTCCTTCTCATTCATTCCCGTAGCGCAGGGGTGGGGACCCTTTTTTCTGCAAAGGGCCATTTGGATATTTATAAGGGGTCCGTACAGAATGATCAACTTAAAAATGTGCCTGCTATATTTGGTAAAACATTTATTTAACTCACTCCTAATGAGATGGCTGGAACTGCCTCTCTTTGGTGAGGTTTGAGATGTTAGCTGGCACGGATGCAGCCTGCTTTGACTAGGGGTGCAGGGAACATTTCTGGGGGGTATCATGATTACAGAAAGGGATGGCATTATTTTTTATATTGCTACCATTTTTGAGGAATTCCACAGTTAATGCGAGCTAAATCTTTTGGTACATTGGTACGCAACGTTGCGCGCCTCCAGTGTCCTCTTCCACATACTGCTGCTGCCAACAAATAATGCACCTAATAATATGGTTCCTGCAGTGCCATGGGGGGGCTGGACAAAATGATGAACGTCCGCGGGCCGGACATTCCCCACCCCTGCCGTAGCGCCACATTGCATTTCCATGTTGAAGCTCAGCTTTCATGGACTTCAATGGGGCAGTTTTTAACTGTTTTTTTTTCAGTGCCTCGAAACTGCGATTATGTCCCGCCCATGGACGCTCAGCGCCTCTGGGGGTGAATGGAGGAGTGGGCTGGCCTGGACGCTGGGCTGCCGCGTGATGATTGGAGGGTCTGTCGAAAGACTGCATCGCCTTTTGATTAATACTAATTTTGTACAATAAAAAGTCACCAAAGCTATTCAAGTTCAGTCCCATTGTGGATTCTGTAAGTGTAGTCAAAGACAAACTGCTGCAACCTTTCTTGGTATTTGCTTGGGAAAGTTGCTAGCAAATTTTCATCATACATTTCAAACAATTAGCTACACCACATGCCTTTTTTCAGTTTAACCTTATTCCCACATTTTCTTTGAGTTTAATATTGTTTTGTTGATCGTTCCTGGATTCATTCATAGCGATTCATGTTGTTTAATTGTAACTTGTTTAACTACATGCTCTTATGGTTCTTCCCTTTAGCACTTATTTCGGTTGTTCACAATGTGTGCTTCATGTTTTGGCTACCCGCAATGCTTTGGGGCTATCTTGTTGTTTTTATGAGTGACCTATGCACTTTGTAAAGCTCTCTCTTGGAAGTCGCTTTGGATAAAAGCGTCTGCTAAATGAATAAATGTAAATATACAGTAGACTAGGCTGGTGTTGTAGGTGTGAACTAGCCAGTGAACTAGAAAATGTATGTGAAATATTTATGATTTAGGCCGAAAGTGAGCTTTCCCTATTTGAAAGACCAGCAACCGTCTGCGTGTATTCAAACTCATGTCGTTGCGCCTATTGAGAACTTTGATCACTATTTTCCAACAGAGACGTATGCCATTCTGAATGATAAAAGTAGGATGCAAAATCGAATTTTAGAGTCCTGATACTTTGCTTGAGTTGACGCTTAATCCTGCAGAAGAAACCGAGTTGTTGCAGCTCAGCTGCGATCGCACTGACTCTATGGATCTGTGACCTTATCGTCATTCTGGATGAGCATTTTGTCAGAATATCCTGTCCTCAGTGGGGCCAGTATTTCTATGCTTATTCCTTTCACTACCACGTACATGTGCGAATTAGGATTTTCTGTGCTCACAAAAATGAAGACAAAGCACAAAAACAGACTGAATTCTGCGCCTGATATTCGTGTTGCACTTTCCTACTGCACCGCGGACTGGAACGCGCTACAAAAACGCAGACAGGCCTACCTACCCCATTAGTAATGTTGAAATGGTACAACATGTTTTGTATAATTTGTATTCATTTTGTAATTATTACATATTTTTTTCCAATATTTCTGGTTCAATTGAATGTTGAAAATAAGAAGAAATGGGATAAATGTTTTTTTAATAGCCTATATTTAATATGTTATATATTGTCCAATTAGGCACTTATTGGATAACGTCTTTAAATATTGCTGGTGTAATTGTTCAGCGTGAAGTTATCACTCAGTCTGAGATAGCTTATTAACAATGGCAGTAGGCCTACAAGTTCTGAAATAACAATAAAATAACAATAGAATATCCTCATTATTAACTACTTACTAACCGAGAATGAGGTCATGCCTGGAAATATCAAACTGAGGCTGGAACGTTTCGATACAGCAAAGCTGAGGTTTGATATTCCCCGGCATGACCGAACGGTCGGGGTTAGTAAGTAGTTTATTATATGGAATTTTTTACTTTTCATTTAAAAAAATAAAATAAATGGTACCTCTAGGCTAATTGTAGCTAGCTCTCAAGTCTACTCACGGTGTGTTTCATGTGTTGCCTAGCAACTCACTACTTTTGATAGAAAGCGGACAACATGGTTCTGCTAAAAGGGCTTAAATTTCAACACAAAATAACGAGTCATCCTCACTTTCGATGCCAAATTTTTTCAGCATCATCTGGATAGTAAAACTCAGCAGCTGACTCGTCGATATCGGTCATTTTGAAGATGACGTCAGAGGGCAATAAGAATACTTAATACAATATTAAGTATCAAGGTCAATACGCGGTTGGCATGACTACCCATTAGCCAATCAGAAAGCTTGTACCGTCGTTGCCATATAATAATGTTCAATAATGGTCAAATCCACCTTAATTTTGTGATTTACGAATAATGTCTATTGGCTTGGTTCGCGAAGGCTTGTGACTTTTGAAATATGGGTCCCCAGAAAAAAAGTTTGGGAAACACTGCTGTAGAAGATTGAGACTTGGACAACAAGAGAGCAAAACTACTTCATGTTTGGCCAACAACAATAGGCTGAACGGGGATTTGAACTCATGACCATAAGGTTATCTAGCCTCTCTGCTACACACTGTCCGTTGAGATTTTATGATTAGTAAGCGCTGATTATTAACTTTTTATATGATATTGAAACTTTTCTTGAGTTGATCTCTTTCCAGACTCTCAGTCAATCCATAACTAACAATATTCATGTGGGCAACTGGGCTAGGACAGAGCTCATATTCAACTCCTTGCGAGAATAGCCTGTGACAGCAGCCGACTCTCTGGTCAGATGAAACTACACAACATGCACAATCAGGGTGACCAACAAGATTATATTAACTAACCAACAATAACATTACAAACATCTAACTGAACGAACACAACAACTGAAATCCCTCGCACGGCTGTTGTAACCACACTATTTTCCACAAGTCTTTGCCTATTTGACATACCGCACTGCATGCTGGGTACCCAAGGGGCCCTGACGCTGATTATCTAGCTGTGCTCCGACTGTGATTTAAGTATTATCTTTGGTCAGCTTTGGGACAAAGGTTAAGAAACGGTTGACATTTCAAGGTGAAATTGCACATGGTATATCAGAATGATGTCATCCTGTTTAACTTAACAGACAATCAAAATGATGACAGGCCAAAAGACTTTGGCTGGATATGAACCTGTGACCTTGCTCCTTGCAGTGCACTGTCTTAGCCTACTGAGCTATTCTTAGTGTTGAGAACCATTGTCGTCAGTTACTGCATAGAAAAGTAAGCTATTTGTCCTGTGGCAAGCATTATTTGGCTGAAGTTTAAACAGTTGTAATTCAGTGATCTTTTGAGATATCAAGGCAGGGGCAGGCAGTAGGCCTGTCGCGATAGTCAATATATCGACTTATCACACGGTATATGGAAATGAGCGCAATAATTTTGGGTGCTGCGATATATTGCAACTGATCATTTTTATAATAATAAATAATGATTATATTAATTTTTACATAAGAAGGAATGTCACCAACATTTTAGTCAATCCCGCTACCTCAGTCATCTTGTCTGCTTTCTGTGTCGAAAGCGTAGGCGGGACTAGCATCTCCACACACGGAGCGGACACCGACAGGTGAAGGCGTGAACTCACTGTGTTATAAAGTGTTCTGTTACGTGACATCTACAGCTAGTTAGGAAGAACAAGTAAAAATTGACTTGGTTTCAAAGCCGCAATCTTCAGCTCCGGTGTGGGAACATTTTGTCTTTAAGCCGAATGAGATGAGAGCCAATGTAACGTGAACGAGCCGGTATGTCAACTTTGTTTAAAACAAGTTGAAACGAAAAGAGGCAACTAGCTAACCTAACTTCTCACCGAGCAATACATAACTTTCTGACCCAGTTTTTCAACCTGTGAACAACAACTGCAGCTGGAGCTGGAAAGGGGTCTTCCATACAGTTCTGTTACAGATGCCTTTTCCCGACAGTGCAAATATAAACGTGACAGCGCGAAATGGCGCACACTCACGGATAGCGTAACTCGCTATATAGCCAAAGAGATGCAGCCATTAAACACAGTAAAAAAAACAGCATTTACAAATATGCTGCAAACTTTTGACAAACACAGGGCTGCCAACTCTCATGCATTGGCCGTGAGACACATGCATTTCAATAATTTCACACACTCTCATGCCATACCTTGTATATCTCAAACTGAAAAGGCAACACCAACCAAGTAGCCCTGTTAACATTGTAAACAATAAGGGATGATGGAGTGAAGCGACAAACAGCCATGAAAGCTCGCCGGGGGGGGGGGGGGGGGGGAATTACAATTGACGTGTGTGCAATAATATCGTTTATCGCAATCAATTTTGGTGCAATATATCGCACAAGCAAAAGTAGTTATCGTGACAGCCCTAGCAGGCAGGCAGGGCAGGCCAGCTGGATGAAGCTGTCTTGGGGGCAGGGCTGAAGAGAAGCTGTCCAGGTAGAGAGGGGTAGTCCAGCAAGGGGTCTGTGTTGCTCCAGCATCCTCTGTTGCATCCTCTGTTACACTTAGCATACTCTCTTGTTGCTCTCATTATGCTCTGTTGCACTCTGTTAAGCAGGCCTCTGCATGACCTGTAAAAGTGAAGGGTCCATGTCAGTGGTAAAAAACGAAGCTTTTTCCATCTACACTTGATACAAACTTCAGTTCAGTCAAGACACTCACGTGATTGATTTCACCATTTATTCAAACATATGACAAATGGTTTAACATTGGCGGAATGGATGTACATGGGGAAGCGCTCCCTGCCTTCACTGCAGCATGCATGACATGAGGCAGGGAGCAACAAGTTAAATCCCCCACAGGGAGAACAGACAGACCACATGGGGGCGAAGGGGATAGAGGTGGGTGGCAGCAGCGCAGAACACAAGGGTAATCGAGGACGCGTGTGCGTGCATGTGTGCGACTTTATAGCGCCACCTATCAAGCTAAGCCTATGGGCTGAGAACACGGCGATGGGTGATATGGCGCACGCTGCCCGAGTTCCATGCCTGAACTAGCTCCGCTTATTTCTGACTGTGAAATGCAGTGGCAATACTTGAACTTGAATCCAAATGTGTTGGAAACCCATGCAAAGTCACTCAAAACACAGGCTCTAACATGAGTATTTAACTGGTCAATATATGCACATCTGACAAAAGACCAACTCGACCTTTGATTTGATCAGTGATTCTGACTGTCAGAGACCTTTAAATAGGCTGACCGAGTGAAACTAGCCTGGCTAACGTAGGTCGCTTATCAGGCAAATGACAAATGAAATATGCTTGTTTTGAAAGATCCTATATACTGGCTATCTTCAGCAGGCGCTTGTCTACAATAAGCAGCCCTCCCTGACGTTTTAGGAGTAGAATTGAGTGAACTACAATATTGTTTACACACTGCCAGTGAGCGAGCCGAGTCTGTCTCTGAGGCTAAGTCAAAACAATGTACCCCCGGGACGCAGTCTCACTCCACTTGCAAGTTTTCCACAAATCACAATAATAATCGGAGCATCTGGCTAAAAGCACAATTCCCACACCTCCTAATGGCTGCCCTCCTCGAGGTTTGGCAACAAACACATTTTTGGTTCCGACCGATCTGCAAAATGGTGAACTTATGAACATGACGCGACCAAAACGTGGCTGCCGCCTAAGCCTATGTGGTTTCTCTGGCGCACAGGCTTGTTACAAAGACTTTCACGACCCAAATCTAAATTCTTAGCCAACAGGTCTTTGAGGAATCGCTTGTTCTCTTAAAAGCTGCTCTCCTCTACCTTTTTGATGAATTCGCCAAGATGCTACATGATTCACTAATTACACAGAGGGAAAAACTTCTACTTTTCAAGTTCGGTTTTCCGTCACTTCAAACACACGATCTAAAGGGCTCAAAGTGCTCAAACCTTCACCATAATTCAAGAGTAGTGTACTTTCACGAACCCAATCATTGATTTAGCTTAAAATGTGTAAAAATGGGACTTACCGAACGTGGCTGCCTCCAAACCGGCTATCAGGCAATTCCAGTTGAAAACAACAATGGCCGACAAAAAATTATTTATATTTGTAACGGCGAGCTGCGATTGGAAGCGAAAATGAAACAGGAGCTAAAGACCAAGGGTGGGGGCTTGGTCAGCACACCATTTCCAGAAAGGATGTGTGTGCGTCTCGCCAAACTCGCATGTGTGTCAAGTAGGTTGACCACAAGTGGGACAGGTGGTCACCTTAGTGTCAAGGAGCAGGATGAGCCTGTGAGAATTTGGAGCGCGCCCTGGGGAGCAATTCAATTGAATTCAATCATATATAGACATACCAAGGTGAAATTGTTTATGGTACTTCAGAGTGATGTCGTCTCGAACCTTATTAGGTTTGAAAAACCATCAGTAAAAATTATAGTCGATTTATTGACACAAAGATATTGAGGCAATGTGGACATTTACATAAATGCACGCCTTTCAGCCATTTTGTATTGCATTTCTTATTCCAAGTCACCCTATGTAAAGACATGTATTCTACACATCTGTAACACATTTCAAGTCGATTGGATCTATGGTTCATAAGGAGAAGGGTTCTGAAGGTTGGACCAAATTTGGACAGTACAAGAAAATTCATAAGTCTGACAATATGGTTCCTTGAGGCTTTTTTGTTCCCCATGAGAAATAAGGCATGTATACCAATTTACAGGCATTTTAGACTAATGGGGCGCTGGGGAAATTACGTAGACTTTGGGCGTGTTTTATAGCGCCACCTATGGGCGCACATGGGCAACTAGCCGTGTGGGAGTAGTGAGGGACCTGTTGTATCATTGGGCCAAATTGAAAAAGTCCAGGACTTTTTGAGCTATTGGGCCATTTAGCGGAGAAGAAGAAAAATAATAAGAAGAAGAATTCTAACAAAAACAATAGGTTTCCTCCTACCGGAGGAACCCTAATAATAATAATACTAACAAATACAATAGGTTCCCTCCTATTAGAAAATTATGATTTGACCCGATTGTTTTGTTACATGAAAATCACTGCTTGCATATTCGATAACACGCCATCTGCTTTGCAGGAAGGCAATAATTCTGTTGAACCACAAGGACCATTGCATTATCGTAGTGGAATTAGCTATAAGACTGTTGTGTATGCCATAGTCATAGCTGCCAGAAGATGTCACTGTTGAGTAAAAGTTTCGAGCGTTTAAAAGGCCCCGACTCAAATGTTTCAATTGTCTTTGTGTTTCGGAAAGCCTCGGTTTGCCCATCCCTACACTGTAAAAAAAACATTATTTTCCCTTAAATTATACGTGTTTTTTCTGTATTTCTGAATTACAGGAAGTACAGAAAGACGATGGAAAACTGTAAATTTATAATTTTACATAAGAATTACAGCCAAATGTTGTTACTTAAAAATATGCAATGCACATTTTACCGATATGCAAACAAAAGTATACTGAAATCAGAGTGTATCTGTTTAACTGAAACATGGCTGCAACTAAATATTCAGATTGTTCCTATTTTTTTACACTGTTTTTTTTTACAGTGTACATAATACTCGTAGCAATGCAACTACCATGCTAGCGGACATCCCTATCTGCAAAAACTAATATCAGGGAGGTGGCTTCACCGGCTACGCATACATGCAATGTTACGCTTTGAGACCCGCATTCGAACGATCATATATGTCTGACGCTACTCCTTAAAAATTCACGAAAAAAGTGTTTAGTATAAAAACTTTCTATGAGCCGCTTCGAAATATAAACTGCACCACCACAAGAAATATGTAAAATCAGGTTATAAACCAATATAAAATACAGTAAGTGCCAATGGGATGAAACATAAGAGCATGTAGTTCAACAAATTACAATTAAACAACATGAACCTCAAAAGTGCAAGGGTGAACATGTAGGAAAGCAAGCAACAATAATATGAATCACAGCGAGTACAAGTAGTTAAATCAGTTACAACTAACCAACAAGTCCCTCAATGAATGTCATTGTATTCCTGGAGGAAATAAGCATCTGAACCAACAAATCTTAAGTACCGTTGTATTCCCGGAACAAGTGCGTCTTTAGCCTTTTCTTGAAGGTGGGGAGACAGTCAGTGTCTCTGATGGAGGTTAGGAGATGATTCCACCATTGGGGGACCAGACAGGAGAAGAGTTTGGGTTGGGAGCTGGCGCTCTTGAGAGCTGAGACCATCAGATGGTTGGCAGAAGAAGAACGAAGGTGGCGGGTGGGGGTGTAAGGCTGGAGGAGAGACTATGTAGTCGGGTGCAGTCCCGTACACTGCTCGGAAGGTGGAGTCAGGTGGCTGAGCGGTTAGGGAATCAGGCTAGTAATCTGAAGGTCGCCAGTTCGATACCCGGCTGAGTCCCTGTACTTACTGTAAGTCGCTGTGGATAAGAGAGTCTGCTAATTGACTAAATGTAAGGTCAGTACCAGGGTCTTAAATCTGATGCGGGCTGTGATGGGTAGCCAGTGGAGGGAGCGGGACAAGCAATGTTTTGGTGCTACTTAAGAACCGCTTTCCCTGGTTCGGAGCCGGTTCTTCGGCTGTCGAAAGAGAAAGAACTGGTTCGAGATTAAGCGCTGGCACCGAACCAGCACCCAAAATTCGTTGGTGGAAATGGGGTAATAGTGGTAAGAACTGTGGCCCGGAGGGAAAAATGCAGAATTCATTAGGCTACACCTAACAAAGGCTTCCCTTATGGTTTCAAATTACACTGTTCATAAAGATTTATTCATAAATCCTCACTTTTTTCATTCACTTGAAGTCCAATTAATTAAGTCAGCGTTCCAAAAGAATCAATAATGAGAATAAATCCTGAGATTAGTGATGTAGAGCTTTAAGATTTTTTGGAATGCAAATTACTTTTAGTTTTGCCTATTGCCATAAGACATGCCTTGACATATGTTCCAATTAAAGTTAACGGCCTGTGAAGTAGTGTGCGAAATGTGAAGGTTCTGATTCTAACATGAAAAGGGGAAACAACATGAAAGTAGTTTAACTATTAATATTAATTCTTCATGAAGATTTCTGTTTCCCTCTTTCTTCTCTCATTGGTGTGCTGATTACATAACCCGGGACTTGAGATTTGGCTACTCTTTGGAATATAGGTTTTATTTCATCCAATCCAAGTTCAACTGTATGTTGTCTATATAAAATACAGACAAACTAGCATGTGGAAAAATATGTTTGGAGGTGACAGTTGTTTAAAGTCAAGATAAGACTATAAGGTATATTATAACTTTCTAGCAATGTAAACACAAATGGGCTGTCTCAATTTTCTGTATAGTTAGATGATGTTGGATGTTATGTGAGTGTTGGACTGTAGCAGATTATGGCTGAAAGGCTTTAGACAAGCCACAGTCAATAGGATTATGGCAGAGATTAAGAGCCTGGTGCTCTGTACCTCTGCTGTATAGCATCATGTTGTCATTCTCTGTTGTCCTCCCTGTCACACTCGCTCATTACTGAAATGGGAAACCAGCCCTTCTACACTTTAGCAAAAAATGTATATTTTTTAATCTATGCCATCTTCATAAATAATAAGTATGCATACTTAATATACAGAAATATCAGTTGTAAAATTTCAGTAAAACAAACGGACCCATCTGCAACCGACGCAAGCACAAAAGCTGGAGCGAGAGAAGTTGTAATAATGGCGTGCGCAAAAGTCAGGCAAGTCAATGCAGAAAGTGAAGCTTTCAAAGAGAAGTGGACCAATATATCTTTATTCTTCCTGCAGCGGGTATCAGTATTTGTATTATTTATCTCACGCATTCACTGTGAGACTCCAGACACCAGTGGCAGACTCAGGCTATCTGAGGGGCAGGGGCAAAAAAAATAAAAAGGTCACCAGCTGCATATGGTGGGGCACTGGAGTGTAGCAAGACATAAAGCTCTACAGGGGCACAGGCCCCTCATTAGAGCTACTCATCCCTTTTTTGTTTTTCTTCCAAGCTTGCAACAAGAAGTTTGCAATATAATGCACTTTACAAACTTCCCTTGCTTAACCCACTATTTGCTTAGTTCAGGGACATTTTGCACGTTTGATATCAGCTTAGGCAGGGACATCAATAGTAAATGTGAGCGTGCATAGTGCACAAGCAAATTATTTTCGCAATGATTTGCTCCCAAAAAGCTTAGTGTAATATAATACGTTGGACTATGAGAGTCAAAATGTAAATGTAATTGCAAAATAACATGCATGTTTTCTCCACTGGTAGGGCACCCTAAAGGGCACTGCATCATGTTTTCTCCACTGGTAGGGCACCCTAGACGGCACTGCATCACATCTTTCCACAAGTAGGGCACCCTAGAAGGGACTTCTATCACGTTTTCTTGCACACTGGGTCACCGTACAGGACCCTTTATCATGTTAAATCTACCATAATGGCATCCAAGAGGGCACTTTTGCAAGCGTGGGGGCAACCCGCATATCCCCACAGTTCACCACTGCACCACAACTTGTATTTCTCACATTGAAAAGTACAGGATAACTTGTCCGGCAATATAAAATGCCACCTACCAGCCAATCTGGAACAGCAGCACCCCCCTTACCCTTAAAACAGCTCAGATAAGAGTCAGGTGGCTGAGCGGTTAGGGAATCGGGCTAGTGATCTGAAGATCACCAGTTCACAAGTAGCGCAGTTTGCGCTAAAATGACGTTGTGTCCTTGGGCAAGGCACTTCACCCTACTTGCCTCGGGGGGAATGTCCCTGTACTTACTGTAAGTCGCTCTGGATAAGAGCTTCTGCTAAATTACTAAAACGTAAATATAGATAGAAATATAGTAACTGTCTGGGGTGTCGATTACATAAGTATAACACAACATATCTCAGAGTTCAGAGCAACCCATGGACACATTTTTCCTGTAAAATGTGCAGATAGGCTTAATGCAAATTATGTAACTGTGTAACTCTTCTGAAAACCTAGAAACATTTGTGTGACTCGTTAAATTGAAAAGCAAATAAGAATTCAGGTCACAACGATGTGCAATTTTTAATTATGGCATCCTACCAAGGTGCCTAAATTAGTTTGGTTAAAAAGATTACAATCTGCTTCACTTAATAAGTGGCATACTGGACTGAATAGATGCTTTTCATCATTCTACTTCCTCACGAGGTGCTTAAAGATGGTCATTCTTGTTCATGTTGGAATGTTAGCAGCTCATTTGAGATCTGTACTTACATTTAGTCATTTAGCAGACATTCTTATCCAAAGTAAGTACAGGGACATTCCCCTGAGGGAAGTAGGGTGAAGTGCCAGGACACAACGTCATTTTGCACGGCTGGGAATTGAACTGGCAACCTTCTGATTAATAGCCCAATTCCCTAACCGCTCAGCCATCTGACTCCCTACTACCGTAGCTCTGCAACTGAATGTCCAAAGTGTGTCAAATGATGAGTCACTTGTGGGCGATGTGTGTGTCTGATGGACATTTTCTTGGCGCAGATGGAGAGGGTACTTCATGAGGTGCTGATTTTTCATGGTGGCTTTATTTCTTGAGCTGGCATACTTGGTGGCATGAGGATAATAGCTATATAATAGTTGTACAGGGCATTTTCTACTCAATGTTTCTGTAAAAAAAGTATATGTTTAATTAATGAAAATAAGATGATGAAAACCATGGTACTCAAGCATTCATATACTCATTTTCTCTTAACAGCTATAAATACTAAGGCTGTGAAATTATTATTTTTTATCAAATTAATCACTTATTTCTGTGGATTAATCATGATTAATCACATTAGCGATTTTCTCTGTATATTTTTGTGCAAACAAAAAAAACGATATACATTGAACATTTTCTTTTTTTATTCATAAAAACAAACAAACAATGGTGCTGCAGCTCAGCAGTTCTTTAGCATTTCTCTTTGCTATTCCACATAGAACATTAACAATCTTCGTCCTGAACAGAATTCAGGCTTCTTAGCCATTGTAACTGGGGGGACGTAACAGGTTAAATAAAATAAAAATATTTTCTTTTTAAATCAAACAAAATTATTTGGGCTTCTTAGCCATTGTTTTTATAGGATGGTTGAACACTTTTCTCTTTTTCTTCTTCCAAACATCCATTAACCACACCATGACTCTTAGCTAGTCTTCCTTTAGCCAGTTGGTGAGGCAAACTAACTTGTTCACATTCTCTGACAGTAAAGCTGAACGCTTTTTTTTGCATAATGTGCCCTGCGACTGAGAACAGTCTTTCACACGGAACCATGGGTGCAGGAGTGGCTAGATATTTGCGAGCTAGTGAGGCCAACTTCTCACAGGCTCCTGAATGAGATGACCACCACTCCAAGGGACAGTCCTCCATACCAATGCTGGACTCTGCTCTGTCCCTGTGTAGGGTTCTGTGAGGCTGCTGCACCTCTTCATCCGATTCAGAATCTGAGCCCATTACCAGAAAGCTAATTTTCTTCTTAGGTGGCCCTTCTTCAGCAGCTTGTGGAGCCCTCCTGGCCCTGGGTAACTGTTCCTGGAGCAATCTTTCAAGTGTGGCCCACACCTCTGGTCTGTCACTCTTGGGTAGGCTCTTCAGGTCTTTAAAATGTGGATCCAGCGCTGTTGCAATTTTGAGCCATTCATTGTTGGTATTTTCTTGACGGGAGGCTAGGTCTGTCTTGAATGCCGTCTTAAATTTCACTACATATGCAGGGTCATCTTCGGTGACTTCCATTACATGACGCAGGTGGCAGAGTGCAGGCAGTACCACAGAGCAGGAGACAGAGGCCTCCCCACCCAGAATTTCTGTTACATACCTTCAGTGGAAACACACACACACACACACACACACACACACACACACACACACACACACACACACACACACACACACACACAGGGAGAGACAGAGGAAGATGGAGGAGGTGAGAGAGAATTCAGTTATTAGAACAGGTACACAAATATAATGTGAATTTAATCAATTCAACTTGATGTTAGCCTGATCATCACATTATCATGGATTGCTTACTTGCAGGGCTCTAGAAGAGACTCCAGTCTCTGCAGTTTGTCCCATTCCTGATGTGTCAGCATCACTAGTTTGTGGTTCTGCTGGTCCAGGGCTGCTGTCACTGCATCCTTATTGCGGATCAGACGCTTAACCATGTCCAGCGTTGAGTTCCAGCGTGTTGGGACGTCTTGAATCAGTGGCTGCTGCACCTGCATGCGGTTCTCTTGTTCTGCGTTTAGCTCCGACGTGTTTGCGGGGCTGTGTTTGAAGTGGCCGACAATTTTGCGACATTTGGACAACGCATTCACAAATCCGCTGTCGCGAGGCTCACGGTAATGCTTCTCTGCAAGATGTGAGCGATGCACGGCATGTGTTCATATGACAGTAGTCTAGCCGCGGCTATCATATTACGTGCACTGTCTGTCCATATAGTGGTTGTTTTGTCTTCAATTGCCCAGTTGCTTGCAACAGTTTGGAACTGTTCTGCACATGCCTCAGCAAAGTGGCGCTCTTCTGTTTTCATGCACGTTAGTGTAAAAGACTTTAACTTCCATTTCTCGGTGATTAGATTTGCAGTTACACCCAGGTAGTTATTGGTTACTCGCGGAGGTCCAGTGATCCCCTGACAGCGCCACATGTTTCGTAGCAGCCAAGTCATTTTCCTTTTTTTTCTTTTCATCTTCATACAGCTTGTAGATTTTTGTCATTATTGTGCGTCTTTGCGGTGCTTTGACGCTCGAGTCCCCCGTTGCCACTCGCAAAACTTACATTTATATTTAGCAGACGCTCTTATCCAGCGCGACTTACAGTAAGTACAGGGACATTCCCCCTGAGGCAAGTAGGTGAAGTGCCTTGCCCAAAGACACAACATCAGTTGGCACGGCCGGGAATCGATCTGACAACCTTCTGATTACTAGCCCGATTCCCTAACCACTCAGCCACCTGACTCCCTTTGGTGAACCCCTCGTCCTCAACAATATTAATGGGTCTACAGCTTTTTGCAATCCATTTGGCAACTGTGTTGGTCAACTTGTCACAGGCAGACTTAGTGAGGGGCCTGCGCTGTTCAGTGAGGGTGGTTTGGCGCATTCCACTTGAACTCCCCTCGCCGACCAACGCATGCTTCGTGTTGAGGTGGTACTTTAGGCTAGTATTGCTTCGGTGAAACGATAACATCTTTCCGCAGAGTGTGCATATTACTTTGTTTTTATTGAATGTTCCATCTTTGTTTTTTTGGAACACAAACTTCCTATCCAGAAGGTCCCCATGTTTATAACAATTATCCATGTTGTTAGTTTGGATAGCAGCTGCCGTCTGACTGCATTAAAGCGCGACTAGTGCAGATTGGATGGAATTGTGGGTATATGACGTTAAATGCGTAGAAAAAACCCAACTAATCCTGTAATTGAATCATAACGCGTTAACGCATTATTTTTCACAGCTCTAATAAATACACTGTTTGCTCAGCAGGGATACTAGATTTTGAACTGCCATTTGGCAAAAATAATTACTGCATTGTAATCTATATATTTGTAGTTTACAACCTTGGAGCACACATTACAGTATGAATGAGGATGTACCTCCCTGTATACAGCGTTACCTGGTTTAAATGTTTCCACTCCAGTAGCATCCACCTTTTTTATGTATTACTTGTATTTCAACATTCAGTCCATACGTCAAGGAGATGAAGGTGTCCTGTCCTGTGTTTTTTATTTATCAACTTTTCATCTTGATGTAATTATACAACTCTAATACAAGGATTGCTCTTGATGTTCTCCTTGCTTTCTTTGTCCTCCTAGATGTTACCTATTGGATGGGATCTCAAAAGGAGCTTGGCTGAACCGGTCCAGCATCATATTTGCAGGGAATGACAAATGGTCTGTGGACCCACGTGTCTCCATTGTATCAAGTGTGGGGGACAAACACGAGTACAGTTTGCAGATACAGAAGGTGGATGTAACAGACGATGGCTTGTACACTTGTTCCATTCAGAGTGAACGCAACCCACGACCAAAGCACCTCCATCTAATTGTAAAAGGTATGTGTACATTGTGTAGTTATTTTGTGTAGGATACAGTTGGTAATTCTTTCTCCTTTGTGTATGTGTTTTTGTATGTTTCTATAATTTGGATCCTATTACAGATCTTCTAGCCTACATACATTTTGATCTAAAATCTCTGACAACATCCAGTATATTATTTATTATATACTGGGTAGCTAATGGTTACACTTAGGAGAACCATTTGTCATTTATGTTCACTCTCAGAGAACCAGTTTGATACATTTCATTTTAAGTGAAGGTTATCTTTGAACAAAGATATCACAATCATGTTCTGTCATGTACACCATGTTTTGGGGGTTATCAATAAACTACAAAGATGTTATCATTCCCATAACGTAGATTGTGCAAGTATGATTTAATTTAAGATCATAGCATCAGTTGTATTAAAAAAATCGTAGGGCTGCAACAACGAATCAATAAAATTCCATGAGAGTTGGCAACAAATTTCATTATCGATTTGTTGTGTCGCGTGACGATTACGCCACTCAATAAGTCGCGGAGAAGTTTGAGGGTTTTTTTTAAAGTTAAGTTGAGCGCAGAGCTAAAAAAAAAAAAGAGCGGAGCGGAGGTACTGGAAAGACCATCGGAGAGATCCGTAACGTTGTTCTAAAACACATGGTGGAGGCAAAGAAATCAGTACGACCAAGTCATCCAAGGTGTGGGAGCATTTCACACTAAACACAAGAAGGTTAAATTTCTGGGGAATTGTGGGGTGTGCTCCTGTATTTTTGTCTGCCCTTCGACTGGTTAGGTGCTGCGAGTCCCAAACAACATAAGTGTAGTAGTGAGCTAGCTGTACAATTTAGCGGGGCTAGGTCTGACTCTTGGTGTCACGGCTCACGCACAGAGGTAGACCCAGATGCAGACTCAGACACAGTAGGTAGCTTCGAAGAATAGGGTTTATTTAAGGCAGAGTAGTCGGGGACAGGCAGGTGATCGGTGCACAGGCAGGCGGCGAAGGTACAATACGGGTATCTGGTAGAGTAGTCGTGGACAGGCCAATCGAGGTCTAAGCATGGGAAATCTGAGCACAAGGTAGGAACAGAACCGGTAACAGGTATGTGTGAACGCTCGGTAGAAACACACAAGACGAACTGGCACAGGACAAACATAACCCAACGGACTAAATACCCCACTAACGAGCAGACAAGAAGAGAAACACTTGGAGGGGACGGGCCAACCAAAACAGGGGAACACGCACACAGACACTAGGAGCAAAATGGAGCACAGCTGCAGGTATATGCAGGTAGCAACGCAAGTAGCCTACTAAATAAGTATTTAGCTGGTCGGCTCCATGGCGCCAAAGTTTCCTTGACTTTTAACTAGGGATGGGTATCGTTAATTTTAATCGATATCTATACCATTTTTGAGACTGCTTAACGATTCGAGTCTTTATCGATACCACTATTGATACTTTTCTATTTCTTAAGTAAAACAGATGTAAAATAGAACAAGGGGAACGTGTTGCTCTCAGGAGGAGGCTGGCTAAAAGGCGCAAATAGGCACAATGGATCTGACTCTGGCTATATCTAAATCTGTCCACAACCTGGATGAGTAACTAGACTGTGATTGGTTGGTTGACGAAGTGACATTGTCTAGCTCATCGACTTTATGAAAAGTTGAACACGTTTCAACAAAATGCACCTGATATAGCTAAATGACCATTTAACCAAACCCAAACCTTCCTTATCTTATCCCTATTTTCTTATGTCTCTGTTTTTGTTTAACACAATGTTTAAGCATCACACAGAGCCATGCTTGCGGTGGGTATGTTTTGAATGATCAACAGTGAGGGGGGGGGGGGGGGGGCCTTGTCTACACTCACACAATGTGCTCGTAAATAATTTTTGCAGTTCGCGCACACATCAAATTTTAGGGGCATATGCGCGTGAAATAGTTGCACTGTTGAGCCCTGAATTGGCTTATTATTGTCAACGACGGAGACTCGCTACGAAGTTGTGGTGCGCTCACCAGATGATTGTTCTGCAAAGGCAGCTGGAGTTTGCACCGTTGCGACTCTGAGACAGTCAAAGTACTGCTTTTTATCTTTATCTGATGCACAACGTTGAGGTGCCTTTTAATCGCAGTTGTTTCCCCCCCTTTACAAGAAATTACTTTAGAACATATATTGCACTTTGCTTCGTCTTTTGGCTTTAATAAAATGTAGCCAAGCCTTTGACCGTTTTGTGCGTTCTGCCATTGTAGCTAGCAACAAAATGATAAATGAAGCGAGCTCGCTACCTAGGTAGCGCTTGAGGCAATAACATTGTTCTTTGTTTAGTTTAAAGGCGGGTTGGCAGGCCATTCAATTGAATTTAGTCATTTTATACGTTGTATGTTTGTGCACCAGCGATTTGATTTAAATAACATTACTTATTTCTCGAGACATAAGCCAACGTTACATTATATTACTTGGTCTCGATAAGCTTGGACCTTATTGATATTCGGGTTTTGAGAAATTTGGAACCGGTTCTCGATACCCATCCATACTTTTAACTAAGTTTCTAATACTGAGTGCTGGCTGTTATAGCTGTCTGTCTTACTAAAACAGCATATCTATGCGTTGTTGCTAACGTGTGCTAAAATTATGCTAGGCTAGCACTGAGGTCCCTTCTGCCAGACAAGGCACTTTTCGCCACTAAAACATAATTTCAGCCTAAACCGTGCCATGGAACTTATACAAGCAACGCAATCGGGACCAAGACAAACATTTTGACACGTTGTCTATGTAATCCAAATATTGAGGCTTCAATTAGCCTAAATGAAAGGTGCAATATACAAATTAATATTCAAACAAGGCAAGTGCTTCAGCATAGTGAACATGATTTTAAATGACAAAAAGGCAGTTTTTACGGCTTTTGTGCCATTTTGGTCTTGCTTGTGCATTTGATGAGAGGTGGCGTGTTCTCTTTAAACACCCTTCGGATAGAATCTATAAAATCCATGTCGTCTTTTCCTAGCAAGTCCTCCAGCTTTGAGTCATCCTGAGACCCAAGGTGTGTTTGTGCTTGTTCTTCTGGGGTTTTTGTATAACTTTCAGGCTGTTCATCACAGAAAGTTATAGAAATTGCACGACTTCCTCTAGCTGTCACATCAGCCATGTCATTCTGCATTAGGTGTGCGATAATTCTCTCTTCCTTATCCAGAATGTCCTTTTTAGTGACTAGTGAACGAATCAAGTCATTGTTCATTGTGTACTCAACTGGGTTTTGATTCATCTTCAATGACAATTTTACCCATAACTACATAAGTAAGTTTGGTGTTTTTACAAAACGCCCTACAATCGTCACATTTTGTCATCAAGGTAGACATGTTGACATTGGCGTCGTGGACAAAGGTAGCTAAATGTCACTGCTACTTGTAGAATGGTTCCTTGAAGTTGTGTGGTGTCATTGTCTGCAGCTGGTAAAGCTTCTCCTTCATTGTCCACAATTGTGAACGTGGTGTCCATTGAAAAACCTCACTGAGACATTTATGAACTGGTACCACTCGTTGATTTTCAGTGACTCGTCATCCCAAACGGTTATTCAAATTGAGCCAGTTTTGTCTGAGGTGGCATACGATGTCCTGTTCATCGGTTTATTTGCTCTTGTAATGCTGCTCCCTTTTCCCCTCTTTATAACATTATTTTCACCACCACATTTACCTTAAAAGGCAAACAATGAAACAAGATTAATACTTTGCATGACAGGTCCCTGAATTCTTAATGCTTAGCATTGGCTAACAAGCAGCATTATTTGAAAACCGCAACAGGGCCAAAACAGATATCAAAACTTTTCCATTTCAAACATTGTTTTACTGTTAAAGGTCACATGACATGAAAACTTCACTTTAAGGAGGTTATTCAACATTGATATGAGTTCCCCTAGCCTGCCTTTGGTCCCCCAATGGCTAGAATTTTCAATAGATGTAAACCAAGCCCTGGGTGTTCTTCTCCGCCTTTGAGTAAATGAAGACTCAATTACTCTGTTTGAAAATCTCCTCCTTGTGACGTCACAAGAAGGAAGGTTACCTCCCCTCTCTCTGCTTTGTCCACCCAGATAATCTGGCCCGCCCATGAGAAACTGAAATACGAACGTGCAAGGGCGAGTGCGTTATCGTTTTTTCCTGGAGAGACATCAAGGCGGGCAAACGAATGAAGAATACGTTTTTTTTTTTTTTTTCTTCATCTGAGCCTCTGCACAACCAGTATCTGAATTTTCTTTTCGCTGAAAATGCGCCAACACAACCCAAAGTTTTCGCCAAATATTTCAGCCCCCACTGTTTCCTTAACTTGAGCCAATACAGAGTTGGCCTTGCTGACTGTCTGAAATTAAATTCTGGAACAGTACTAACCCTCTTATGTCCAGCTACAAACCTCGGACAAGTAAGTCAACTAACGCCATATAACCGTTCTGCTGTTGGTGTTATGGCGCGCGCGATATCCGCCTTTCCCCACATTGAAATGACTGAGTGTGCAGCTCTGCAAACCAGGGTTATCAGATGAGAAAGGGCAAATTTGATGCATCTTACAGCAAAGGGTCTACGAGCCATTGCGATACATCGACTGTAAACATAAGCGCATGGTGTTGCCTCTCTCCTCCTCATTAGCATTTAAACCTACAGAAACAGCGCGTTCTGAGGAAAGGTCATTGTGGGACTACTCGTAGTGGCTGTGGTGAAGCACACCATTAGTCACCAAGTTACTGTTTGAGAAATTTCAAGAAAACAATTGTTGTGAAGCAAACATGAAATGGATAACAGTTACAATACACATAAGCCTACTGAAAAATTCAGGATCAAATCATTTATCACAGCATCAGTTCATTTGTAATGCGTTTTCCCAATTTTAAATAGTAAACTAAGCTATTATTTCAGTCAATGGCCAGCTAAAATAACCTCTATAGGCCTAAGCCTATATTTCGCGCATGCAGCAGCCGCTTGCAATTTGGACGGTTAGGTAGGCTACATTAATATTGGTTTTCAATAGTAACTAGAAGGTGGTCAGTTAAAATCAATGGTCAGTTGGTCAATCACATTTTGCCATATCAGGCTATTAAATGGTGTAATGGACCTTAGTAGATCCGTGATATGTAGCCCACGGATCACACCCCACGGTTCAGCACACATGTCAACTGCGGATCTATTGCAACGTTAACCACAAGTGTGAATACAGTTTTACTGTCATGCGACATATTGCTATACCCGCTAATTACCTAAAATGACACTCAGTGTAATTACTTTCTAGCAATAGAGATATAATCTCCCTGATGGATGGAACACAGACAACAAGAGGGAGGATGGGATGGTGGATGGCGGCAGCAGCACTGATCATGCAACCGGAGTGAGTGTATGCGTATCCGCGGGGCCTTTTAATACCGTCTTATCGGACGTGGCCTGGCAGGGACGGCCCAAGGCATAAACGAACTAAGCGGCTGCTTAGGGCCCCCGTGGCCACCAGAGGGCCCCCAAAGGCACATTAAATTACAGTTCAATGCAGTGTTAATTTCGTCATTGTTTTCGTTGACGAAATTAACACTGCATTGAAATCAAATTTTTCATTAACAACCTTTTTCCCATGACTAAAACGAGACTAAGACATGACAAACGGATCTTTGAAAATAAAAACTATGACTAAATATATTATAACTTTCGTTACCGAGACGAGACAAATGTTGGTGGTTGACAAAGTCACAATACTTTTTTTTCCAATAATTTTATATTTAGATTCCTCAAGCGCGCTCTCATCTCTACTGCTGTCAGCGGCAGATTCTCCTCAAGTCTCTCGGCCAAGTTTCGTACGAGTTAGAGGCGTGTTCGGGCGAGTGTTATCAACCCATGCAATTGGCAAGATATGTCGGGTGCTGCTATAACGTACACAGGCAGCACGGCTAATTTAGGTAGTTATCTGAAGTGGCTACATGGTATTTGTGTGGAGTCTGCCTCCCCCTTGGATTCAGCTATGGCTACAGTCGGTGGCTAGCTCCAGCAAGAATAGGAATTCTATATTCTCAGAGAAACAAATCCCTGTTGTGTACGACAAAGTAAGACGAGAGATAGCAGAGTCATTGAGAAAAACCTTAAAGTAGGACATGAGTTCAATTTAGTGTGTGGTGTTAAATGAGTGTTTACAGCAGCTTGTGACTGCCAGTAATAGTTTAGCATTTTTTACATTCAGAGAACACATAGCCTACATCAGGAAAGAAGGACTAGTTTAAGGCAAGGTCCAGGCCTGATGTTATGTCTTTTGTCAGAGACTTTGTTTAATATGTGAAGTAAAACTCACTTGTTAATTGATGATTAATTGATGATTTGCTGTCTGACAAAGAAATACATCATTATGTAGGCTACCATATTAAATAGCATAGCATCATATTCTTTTGCATCGCATCTCATTGAATCACATCTTGTCAAATCGCACTGCATCGCAATAGGGGTGAATCGTATCACATTAGTAGTTGCTTTTATGTATCGGATCGTTGGCAGTACATCGAGTTGTGTATTGCATCGTCCTCAGTGATGGATATGCACATCCCTACTGAGAAAGGAAGAAAAGGAGTCTAATATGGCTATTAAATGTGACTAAAACTAGACTAAAATGGAATTAGTATTCGTTGACTAAAACTAGACTAAAACTAAGGATTAAAAAGACTAAGTGTGACTAAAACTAATAAGCATTTTTGTCTAAAGACTAATACTAAGACTAAATAAAAAATAACTGCCAAAATTTACACTGGTTCAATGTAATTAATTTTTAAAGCTACTCAGAGGGGCCCCCAAATCAATTCTGCTTAGGGCCCCATAAAGGCTTGGGCCGACCCTGTGGCCTGGGCTTGTGCTGCAGCGGTGTGGTAATGAGCCGATGACGCTCGCTTCTGGAGTGCCATGCCTGCCACTCAATTAACTATTCTACTCTTATTAAATGCTATTCAATGTCAAAGAACACGTATTTCATCACCAACCACATGTTTATGCCTAGGCTACTTAATACGGTCCCAACTAATTAATATTGCAGAGTGCCGAAAGTTTCATAAGTCTTAATTGTCATCAGCGATAACACGAGTTAACAGTAAATTGTTAAGTAGAGTATAAGGGCGACAGTAAATTGTTTAGCCTACATGTCAACAACAAATCAATTCAAGTATAACCACATACAAGTATAACCACAGTTTAACCACCACTTGTTAAACAAAAGGACATTTGAAATCACACACATTTTATTACCTCTACGTTGCTTACTTACTAGTATAATGTTGTGCAACAACTGGAAATTGCATCAGGCAAGTCTTCTGCCGAATTAAACATAGGCTACATTGTCTTGCTTGTCTCGGGTGAATTAAACATACGTTTGTCTTGCTTGTGTCCTGTGTATTAACACTGTGGCACTATATCATGCTGCCAAGACACAGAATGTCTTCGTATGATTGGCTGACAGGGATTCAAATCAATTATATTAATTTGTTTTCATTGAGTCCAGGTGGCCACAGACTAATTTGATGCTTGTAATTTCAGTTGTTGATGTTGTAATCAGTTGCCAGTGTCTTTGTGGACGTTTTCTGCATTGTTGTGAATATTAGTAAATAAAAAATATTTGGTATATTCAATAATATTTAAGGTACACCCTATGGCAAGGGAATATATTTTAAAGTTCCAAGTAAAAATAATAAAGTATATATTTATCAAAATGTAAGAAATCGGTTGGTTAGTATCAGGCAGGTTGAAGCTGACAATCGTAGTTGTAGTATTGGGTGTTTGCAAAAAGGCAAAGGAAATTTAAAAGCAAGTTTCACCCTGCTTGAACTTCAAACCATCGGGCTACAAATACTACGCTCATGGGTGTTGTTAAACCCTTTTTACTGGGGTACGTGCCCCAGTATAAATCTGCTGAGCCCCAGTAAAATCTATAGTTTGAATTCTAACATTTTAGTTTATTAGTCAGTGCATTAATTTAGATTTATAATTCTGGAAAAAATAAACGCAGTATCCAAATCAACGCTTGTAAAAGTGTTTAACCGAAAACACAAACCGATGCACGCAGAATTCCATGTCAGAGCGCTCTTCTGAACTTGCCAAATAGCCACTGCCGCACGCACACAGAAGTCCCAACCCCAGATGTTGAATTTGGCACACAAGTCAGAATTGAGGTAGGCTAAGAAAACATTACAAACCTAAAGATGGTTTCGAAATGAGACCTACCGATCATCTTAATTTGACTAAAACATAAAATCATTATTACATGAAGCTAAAAAAAACACTATTTGTGCTCAAATGAATACGACAAAAATGTGCACGCTCGCAGTAACTATTGATGTCCCTGCCAAAGCTGATATCAAACTTGCGTCCCTGAACTGTTGTATAGAGGGTTAAGCAAGGGGAGTTTCAATAGCCTAGTAGTGCATTGTGCGCAGCAAGCTTGAAAGAAAAAAAGGATCTGACTAGGGGCCTCTGCCCCAGCAGAGTTTTATGTCAAACAAGACGCTCTACAAATATGAACATGAATGATAAATAACAGTATAAATATTAAATTATGTTTCTTTCAGCAAATCTGAATCAGAATTTGGTTTATTTGCCATGTAGGTTTACACAAACACAATTAACTGTGGCAGGAAGGTGCACACACTAAACATATACTGATCTTAAATTAAAAGTTTAAAAAGTACAATAACTAATTGTAAGATCTAGACATAGCAAAACATTTAAACTATTTAAAATATATATACAAATAAGGATACAAATATGAATGGGCAGGATAGTACAAATGAGATCAAGGTGGCTTGTGCGTAGTGCAATCGGTGTCGGATGGACTATAATAGATAACATTTAAATGTCAGTTGGAGTCCTTGGCCTTGTTGAAGAGGCCAGTAGGAGAAACTGTTCTTATGGCATGAGGTTTTGTTCCTGATGGACCGCAGCCTTCTGCCAGAGGGGAGCAGCTGGAACAGAGTGTCCAGGGTGGGAGGGATCGGACACGATCCTCTTCGCTTGCCTCAGGCCACGTTTACACATACCTGGGTATTTACAGAAACAAATATTTCTGCCCCTCCGTTTTCAAAAATAACGTTGTACACACAAGTACGTTTAAATTTTTTTTTCTGTTTACATTAACCCGCATATACGGCCCCGACCGCCATCATAACTATGCCAAACCTGAGAAAGCCATTGGCTGCTTCAAGTCAGCCGGGCTGCAGGCGGCTGCAGGTTACACCGCTGCTGCATGAAGTCGAACGCACCTATTACTACAAACAGGACGCTCACATGACGTGATGCAAATTTAGTCCCATACTGTGACGTTTGAGAACCTAAAACTCCGTTTAACCTAGTGCACACGCAAACACAAAAACTGAGTTTTCAGAAATCTCCACTTTCGCCGGAGTTTTTAGAAATGATTGTTTTCCGTGATAAAACCTCAGTTTTTGTGTAAATGAAAGGCAAAACCGCATGATAATATATGCGTTTTTCTTCCGTGTAAACGGGGTTCAGGGTCCTCGAGGTGTGCAGGTCCTTGAGGGTAGGCAGATTGCACCCGATCACCTTCTCACCAGTGCGAATTATATGCTGCAGTCTGCTCTTGTCCTTGGCAGTGGCAGCAGCTTACCTGATGGTGATGGAGGAGGTGAGGATGGACTCAATCAAATCAAATCAAATCAAATGTATTTGTATAGCCCTTTTTACACGCAAGCATGTCACAGAGGGCTTCACATACGCCCATAGAACTGCCCCTCAACCAACCTAAACCCTCAAGGAAGACAAGGAAAAACTCCCAGAAAAACTCCCAACGGGAGAAAAAATGGAAGAAACCTTGGGAGGAGCAATTCAGAGAGGGATCCCCTCCTCCAGAGACGGTTGGCAAGAGAGAGGAGCAGAACACAAGCTAAACATAGTCATACAGTGTCAATGGGTTTTAAAACACCAAAAATCCATTGTTCGGCTTTATAGACGTTGGATGGGACCTGGAAACTCGCTGTTGACCGTCATGTGTGTTGGCTGTGTAGAAGTGCACCATCATTGTCTTTGGAAGGTTGAATTTCTTCAGCTGCCATAGGAAGTACATCCTCTGTTGTGCTTTCTTGGTGAAGGAGCTGATGTTCAGTTCCCACTTGAGGTCCTAGGAGAGGATAGTGCCCAGTACGCGGAAGGACTCCATAGTGTTGTTCGAGGAGTCTCACAGGGTGATGGGGGTGAGTGGGGCTGTATTATTCCTGAAGTCCACAACCATCACCACTTTCTTAAGTGAGCTCAATACATTTATTGTTATGTATACGGTTAACAAAGTTAGTCCATACAATGAAATTCTTATAGTGCAATGTCAACCTTCCACTTAATTACAATAAAAAGAAAAATATAGCTGCAAGCAGCAATGAGGTGTCCTAGCCGGCAAAGCAGGTCAAATGAATGAAAAACATTTTAGACATCCTCAGAACAGGATTCTGAGTAAATGTAGCTTTGAATCCATCAAAGATTTGCTGAGATACAACCCAACTTCCTGTTTGCCAGCTTTGCTGCAGATTTTGATTGGCTGTACTGCTCAAACCATTTCGAAAATCTAAAATAATTGTGATAGTTTGTGTGAGGATTAGGGATGAGATAAGATTTTAACAATTACGATTCCTTATCAATTTCTGCTTATCAATTTGATTACTTATTGATTCTCTTATCGATTCTTATTGGGCAAAGGGGGGGAAAAAAGAGCACAAACGGGTTTATTGTTGGAATACTGCTTCAGCATTCCAAGTATTGTTCTTTGAATCTTTATTCAACTTCTTCTATTTCTTCCGTGACACCCTTCAGCGCCTTCAAATCTTCAGCTATTAAAACCGTCTCGTCTCTCGTCTCGTCATCTTCCGCTTGTCCAGGGATCGGGTCGCGGGGGCAACGACCTAAGCAGGGAGGCCCAGGCTTCCCTCTCCCCGGCCACTTCCACCACCTCTTCCTGGGGGACCCCGAGGCGTTCCCAGGCCAGCCGAGTGACATAGTCCCTCCAGCGTGTCCTGGGTCTTCCCCGGGGCCTCTTCCCAGTGGGACGTGCCCGGAACACCTCACCAGGGAGGCGTCCAGGAGGCATCCTAATTAGATGCCCGAGCCACCTCAGCTGGCTCCTCTCGACGCGGAGGAGCAGCGGTTCTACTCTGAGCCCCTCCCGGATGACCAAGCTTCTCACCCTATCTCTAAGGGAGAGCCCGGACACCCTGCAGAGAAAGCTCATTTCGGTCGCTTGTATTCGCGATCTCGTTCTTTCGGTCACTACCCATAGTTCGTGACCATAGGTGAGGGTAGGAACGTAGATCGACTGGTAAATAGAGAGCTTCGCCTTTCGACTCAGCTCCTTCTTCACCACGACGGACCAATGCAGAGCCCGCATCACTGCGGACGCCGCACCGATCCGCCTGTTGACCTCGCGCTCCATTCTTCCCTCACTCGTGAACAAGACCCCGAGATACTTGAACTCCTCCACTAGTCCTATTAAAACCGTTCAACTATCAAAAAATTCTGCAGTTTCAGGCTGAGTGCTATGACTTTTCAGCTTTATCTTCAACTTCAACTTCTCATCTCTTATGTTTGAATTAATATAAATCAATATTCATAATATTTTACATGGTTTTCCAATTGAGTTCTTTTTTCAAATCTTCACAATCTTCCTAAACTTCTTCAACTTTCAAATCCTTATTCATCCTCAATATTTTAGCTACAGCCACCATTTAAACTTTAAAATGTTGACAAAACCCTCAACTATTTTTTTTGTAATTCAGCTTTTTGAAATCTAGTCAACTTTTTTCAATATCTTTGATTATGTTCCATTAGTTTTTCAAATCGTTTCTGAGATTTACATGGGTGTGTATGTGGAGAGCCTAGAGTGCTGACTGAAACACTTAGAGCTTCGAAATCTGTTTCACAAAAGTATTTCTAGTTTGCCAGCATTGCAACAATTTTCCCTCATCATGCTTAATTTTTGGATCAATAGATAGCTTATTTGGTGTTGGTCGTAGCAGTGGCGAAAATCTGCTAACAACTTGGGGGGGACAATTATATGACATTTTCACAAGAGCAATTTCTGAGGGGGACACTAAAATTATTGCTGTAATACAGCCTACATTGTAATATGCTAAGTGTATATTGAGGAACCATAATTAACACTCCTGGATAATTTATAGGTAGTAACTGAAGGGTTGTCTCAACTTGTTCAAATGTAGTTAGAGCAGTGTTTATTATCAGTCAAGTATGAATTCAGGTGTACAGTATTTACAACCAGCAATACCAAGAAAGGCCAGTATGTACTGTACACTGTATGGGTGCAGTTTATGTAATTACAATGGGCATGGTGCTGTCTCATCTAAAATAATCTCAATTGAACCATCATAAAGTCGGGGAAAATCGTGTCAACACTTTGTTGGCAAGAGTCCGCGGTTCTATAAATTGTGGGTGTGGCTGATATGGTTCTGTGCCACCACTGAGGTGACTAGACAGTACTGTGCCAGTGTTTCCTGCTGGCAAAAAGGTTGATCCCCGGTCCTGCCATGGCTGTGACACTGTCATCTGAAGTCTCTCCATGGCTTTTTCCCTTTCACCACCCTCACTGACTCACAGTCTGTCTCCTAGAAAAGACATAAGGTGTTTGCCATCCTTCTAACTACCAGTACCAAATACTACATAATTAATCACAACAACAAAACCATTGCCTCAAACTAATGTTGGTTCAGTCACCAGTTTAAGTAGAGAGTGAGGGTATCATGGGCGTAGATTTAGGGGGGGACGCTAGGTACTTGTCCCCACCAACATTTGAAAATGACAAAATTGTCCCCACCAATATTGTAGCGAATTGTGCTGCTATTTGGATCGATTCCGACGGCCAGGATGCGACAGTACAAGAAACGCCATTATTTGATTGGCTGAAAACCCAAAGGGGGAGGGTTATCTGACACGCGACACGCACGGGAAGAAGCACATGCTACTTTGCTTGCACTGGCAGTCGCAGACAAGCTAGCGGGTGTTGGCGACAACGGTACGGTGCAGCTAACTTACCAGGTCTGTCTTCCAACAATACATACATTAAAGGAGTAACACTTTTTAATATTCCCTTTGGCCTTCAGCATGTACATGTTTGCCCCTTTTTGAGCTTTGTAGATCAGATATGCATCCACCCAAGAAGAAGAAAGGGGACATACAAAGCTTTTTCAAAAAGCAAATTGTTGCGCACATGGGCCACTAGCCGTGTGGGAGTAGTGAGGGACCTGTTGTATCATTGGGCCAAATTAGAAAAAATCGGGTCCAGGACTTTTTGAGCTATTGGGCCATTTAGCGGAGAAGAAAAATAATAATAATAAGAAGAAGAAGAATACTAACAAAAACAATAGGTTTCCAATGATACCTCAATTAAGAAAAATGGTCTCAAGGTTCAAAAGTTGTGGGCGTAAACGCACCTCCAACTTTGACGCCTTGGTGGCGCTATAAAGCTTCAGGGATCGACATGAAACTCTGCTGACGATAATCAGGAGACCGTTCCAAATCAGTGTGCCAAATTTCAAAACTTCACACCAATCTGTTGTGTGGGCTGCCATAGACTCCTTGTCCTAAATATAAATATAAATCCCCTGACAATTAAACATTATCATTCATGCTTGACAACTGTGGCTGGATTCGATCCTACTACCTTGCATTTCAAAGGAGCACGTCTTATCCCAGTGAGATATTCTCGCTGCTGGGAAATGCTATGGTCGGTTACTTTATAAAAAAAGGAAGCCGTTTCTCCCGTGGTGAGCTTTGTCAGATTTGACCCAAGTATAAACTGCTGTAATTCAGTAATATTTTTGATGATCAGTTACGATTTTCATGAAAATTGGAGCAACGGCCTCAGACAAGTTCGAAAAAGTAGAAATTTCTTAAAATACAAATGACGGAAACGCCTTCGGGACGACAATGACGCCATAGGGTTCATTTGAATCGTCTGCATCTACGGAATCCAATGAAACCTCACTTAACCTTTAGAGGAGTGAGTTCTAAGTATTACCGACGCTGCCACCAGAGTGAGTTATTTTTTCAAAACGAAAGCTAGCTAGCTTTAGTTAGCTTCCGTTACCTAGCATAATACTTGTAGCAATGCTACTACCTGCTAGTGTTACTTGTTAGCCTCCAAATTGTAAATTTTGAAGCCATACTATAGCGTTTGTCATATAGTTTTTGTTTATCGGAAAATAGTCGGTTGGAATGTTCAGAATCACATATGTGTGATGGTACTCTGTGGGGCCCGCTTTCGAACGATCACATATACGTGACGCTACTAATTAACGGGTTAAGAAAAACGGTCTCATGGTTCAACAGTTATGGGCTTAAACGCACTTCCAACTTTGACCCCTAATAATAATACCACCAATAACAATAGGCTTCCCTTCTACCGGAAGAACCCTAATAAAATTGTATTCAAATGCTTAGAAAGACATCAGAAATCACTAATATTTGTAGGATATAGAGGAGACATAGGCCTATTTACGGACGCTATAGAGTACATTATTTGACAGAGTCAGAGATACAGATAGATTGCCAGAGCTAGATAGACAAAGAAAGATACGGATGTTTTTTTTTTTTTTCTCTCGTTTTTTACCAGCCTTCAAATGTGGCCCTCCCTTTCCCGGTTGCAAAAGCATACCCAAAACCTTAACCGCTAGCTTACATTATCATAAAATAACGTATTAATTTAGCATATACTTCCACTAAAACGCGATGCCCGGATGCGATCTCTATTGCTATCCGTGTAATTAATATTATAAGAATCTAAAAATAAATGTTGTGAACGTAAAGTAGCAAAAACGTTATGTTGTTTACAATACAACAAGATATGATAACATATTTTTCACATTTGCAAATCAAAACATTTTTCACATAACCTTTATTTATCAAGTTGTCAATGACGATTGTGAGACTGACGTCTCGAGGACTTGACGTCACTTGATTCCTTCCATTGCTCGATATAGTCGCCATACCATAAACTGACCAGCAGATTTCCCTATGGAGAAGATGTATCAAACGCTTCAAAAAAGCAACACTTTTTTGACACAATGGTGTTAAATATCTTGTTGCTCGGAAAGCTTTGTTACCGTACCGTCGTTGCCACATAATAATAGGTCTTAAACCTATACAATAACCAGTACAAATATATAGACTAGTTTGTTTTCCTAATTATGAATAAGCAAGAATACTTTCAAGTGGCGCAACGTAGGGCCCAGATGCAAGATATTATGACGGTCCCACCCCCACCCCCTAGTGCAGTGGTTCTCAACCGGGTGGTACGCGTACCCCTGGGGGTACATGAAGGCAGTCCAGGGGGTAGGTGAGATTTTTAAAGATTAGCATCCATTCAAAAATCCTTTAAAAATAGTTATTATACGGCTCTTCAGAATGTTCCAAAAAACTGTTGATTTGTATGGGCCATATGTAGGTTAAATGTCTGCGTTTGCAGGTCAATTTTTTGATATTTATTGCTGCGAAAAGTTTATGACCGCTGTCATTGGCAACGGGTTTTGTGCTTCTAATTCACATCTTTCATATCATTCTGCAAGTAGTCCGGTCATTTAACGTAACGGAAAGTCATTGAAACTTGAAGTCAGATGGAGGGTTGCTACGTACAAAGTTTTACCAATTGAAAAATGGCTTTGTTTATTTTACACAAAGCTCAAAAAATATGCTCACATAAAGGCAAAAAAAAATTTGGATTGCGCGCTACGCGTGCTTGCATTAACTATTGATCTTCCGAACTAGCATCACATCTAACTCAGAATGTGCATGAATTAGCAGCGCAGGGCAGCTGTGGTGGCGTATACGGGGGCCAGTTCTGGTGGGCAGGTCTGGATAAAAGTCCAGGGCCTATTTTTTATCCCACGTATACGTAAACCACCTACGTGGATGAGGGGGTCGCGAGTCACTGGCACCATTATTTTAGGGGTTGTGGGCTGAAATGTTTGAGAACCCCTGCTCTAGGTGGCACCATGGCCGCGGGAACTAGGGGTTCTGCAGCACCCCCTGACAGCATGAGCATTTAAATTGATATTACTTAAAAATCCACCACCGTGGCACAGCTCCGCAATAGCGGACTGGCCATCGGGAGCACCAGGAGAAGAATAATGATGGAAAACCAGGCTAAGAAACGTAGGGTGGGGCTGTAAAATGAAGAGACAAAGAAATCACCTCCACTAGACAAGGTTTTACCAATTGAAAAGCGGTTATGTTTATTTTACATAAAGCTCAACTATTTTGCGCTCAAATAAAGTGTGCGCTATGCATGCTCACATTAAGGATAGAACTCCCAAACTTGCATCACATCGAACACTGAATATGCTTGCATTAGCAGGGCAGCTGTGCGTATATGGGGGTCAGTTCTGGTGGGCCGGTCTGGATCAAAGTCGAGGGCCTATTTTTACTCCCAGTACGTCCCTGCCGCCCCGCAACATTAAGCCCCCTTGATAAAATATGTTCCCGCGGCTATGGGTGGCACTGTTATCTCCTCTGGATATAGTTTTTCGTGATGTTAGCATTAATTTGCTAAATGTGTTCTGGTCAAATTTGAATAGCTCTTGGCTAGTAGTGTGCATTGGATATGTGATGTAATGTTGAATGAACACTACATTTTGTATTGCTTGAGGGAAGTTGAGGTGCAAAGAGAAAAAATAAGATGGCAATTTGTTGTTTCATTGTCTTCTGCAGGAGCAAATACATCTAAAAACCCACCCATGAGTTGTGCCTGTTCATGACCTGAATCAAAAATGCTCCGCGCTGGTTAGGGGGTACTTGGCTGAAAAAATATTTCACAAGGGGTACATCACTGAAAAAAGGTTGAGAACCACTGCCCTAGTGAACGCAAAAAAATAGTCCCCATTGGAATAGATGGGGAAACACTTCCGTTACATTTGGCTCCCCTCCCCCTGCTAGGAATAGCCTCCCTAGCACCCTGCTAGGCTATTGGCTAGCTTAACATAATCATTTGCTATCTAGTAGTGACCACCTAGTAGTGACCACTATTCAGCCAACTTGTATCCTAGTTATCCTGCCCGACCATTATGTATGTAGGCTATAACTTGGCTTGAAATGTATATCTACCACAATAGCCGTAGGTTACCTGTCTGAGGGCAGCGATACTGATCCCAGCTGAACTGCTGCACTGCTGCTAGCAGGCGGGACGTCCGTGGCGGACGGTGAGCTGGCGACTGGTTGATGGTCTAGTTAAAAAATAATCGAATTTCGGCTGCCTTCTCATCTTGTTCTTTTTTCTCTTGCCTTTTCCTGCTTCCACTCTTCCATGCTTAGAAGGCATTGCTACACATTCAGTTGTGCTGTGCTCAATGAAATGCGATGTCGTGACCTTCGAATTGGTGTAACTATAGCATATTTTATCGTCACATGATCAAAAAGAGACTTGACATTGGACAACAACATACATATTACCCCGCAATCATCATTGCTAATCACAAAAATAATCCCCAAAATACGAACTTTTTTGATAGGTTCTATAGTACATGTAGGATAAGCATATGATTTTGGTATAAATTGCTACTTTTCCCCCAAAAATGATAACAACCATAACTGAGATAAGTTTGCCTTTTTAGGTGTATAAATAGCATTTTGCACTACCGTTAGAACATTAACAGCGAGTATTTGAACATATGAATATCCAGGGAGTACAGCGCTATACTGAGGGAGGGCCCGTCGTGCGACGGTACTTGGATGGGGGGCCCGTCGATTGATGTGTGTACAGTGCCTTGCGAAAGTATTGGCCCCCCTTGAACTTTTTGACCTTTTGCCACATTTCAGGCTTCAAACATGAAGATATATATTTTTTTTTATCATCAACAAGTGGGACACAATCATGAAGTGGAACGAAATTTATTGGATATTTCAAACTTTTTTAACAAATCAAAAACTGAAAAATTGGGCGAGCAAAAGTATTTGGCCCCCTTAACTTAATACTTTGTAGCGCCACCTTTTGCTGCGATTACAGCTGTAAGTCGCTTGGGGTATGTCTCTATCTGCTGTGCACATCGAGAGACTGACATTTTTCCCCATTCCTCCTTGCAAAACAGCTCAGTGAGGTTGGATGGAGAGCGTTCGTGAACAGCAGTTTACAGTTCTTTCCACAGATTCTCGATTGGATTCAGGTCTGGACTTTAACTTGGCCATTCTAACACCTGGATATGTTTATTTGTGAACCATTCCATGGTAGATTTTGCTTTATGTTTTGGATCATTGTCTTGTTGGAAGACAAATCTCCGTCCCAGTCTCAGGTCTTTTGCAGACTCTATCAGGTTTTCTTCCAGAATGGTCCTGTATTTGGCTCCATCCATCTTCCCATCAATGTTAACCATCTTCCCTGTCCCTGCTGAAGAAAAGCAGGCCCAAACCATGATGCTGCCACCACCACGTTTGACAATGGGGATGGTGTGTTCAGGGTGATGAGCTGTGTTGCTTTTACGCCAAACATAACGTTTTGCATTGTTGCCAAAAAGTTCGATTTTGGATTCATCTGACCAGAGCACCTTCTTCCACATGTTCGGTGTGTCTCCCAGGTGGCTTTTGGCAAACTTTAAATGACACTTTATGGATATCTTTAAGAAATGTCTTTCTTCTTGCCACTCTTCCATAAAGGCCAGATTTGTGCAGTATACGACTGATTGTTGTCCTATGGATAGAGTCTCCCACCTCAGCTGTAGATCTCTGCAGTTCATCCAGAGTGATCATGGGCCTCTTGGCTGCATCTCTGATCAGTCTTCTCCTTGTATGAGCTGAAAGTTTAGAGGGACGGCCAGGTCTTCGTAGATTTGCAGTGGTCTGATACAACTTCCATTTCAATATTATCACTTGCACAGTGCTCCTTGGGATGTTTGAAGCTTGGGAAATCTTTTTGTATCCAAATACGGCTTTAAACTTCTTCACAACAGTATCTCGGACCTGCCTGGTGTGTTCCTTGTTCTTTATGATGCTCTCTGCGCTTTAAACGGACCTCTGAGACTATCACACAGCAGGTGCATTTATACGGAGACTTGATTACACAGAGGTGGATTCATTAGTCATTTAGGTCAACATTGGATCATTCAGAGATCCTCACTGAACTTCTGGAGAGTGTTTGCTGCACGAAAGTAAAGGGGTCAAATACTTTTGCACACCCAATTTTTCAGTTTTTGATTTGTTAAAAAAGTTTGAAATATCCAATAAATTTCATTCCACTTCATGATTGTGTCCCACTTGTTGTTGATAAAAAATAAAGTGTTTTATATCTTTATGTTTGAAGCCTGAAATGTGGCAAAAGGTCAAAATGTTCAAGGGGGGGCAATACTTTCGCAAGGCACTGTATGTTTTTGGGCCCGGCTACGGGCCCCGACACCCCATGAGCCCAGGCGCAGCCGCACCTGCTGCACCCCCTATAGTTACGCCCCTGATACTTTCTTTTTCCAAACAAAAATTGGGACTGATAAACCTACCTAATTTCTCGATTTCTTTTCTGTGGTGTTCTTGAACTACTTCTTCATTTGACGTTGCCAGATGTTGAAAAAGGTGATGCACCACCTACTGTTTGCAGTGTTGCACAAAAAACACAAACTAGGCCGTTGATATAAATGTTAAATGATAAGGAAAAAAAATAATTTACTCCAATTAATGTTAATTAATTCTTAAGTTTCTTCTGAAAAGTTTCTTACGGGCTTCGAAAAAACTACGTAAGAAAAACACATCTGCCAAATTCATGAACGCTTCAAAATGTGTTCCTACGCAGCAAAGGTTTTCTGAGCTGTGCTCCTCGGGAAGAGTTTTCTTAAGTTGAAAGCGTGTCGTCGTGCCCCTGAATTTGCAAACATACACGCCCCGACAGCTCCTTATAAGGGCACGCAACAGCAGTGACGTGTGCAGTCAAAATCGACACAGGAAAGCAACAGGAACGCAAGTTATGTCCAAACGAAAAGCAACCGGTGCACAGGTGTGCAACATCATACCAGTAAGATGAGCAGTGGAATTGTTTTCCACTGGATTTAACAGTGTGCATACTAAGCAAGGTTTTCCGAGGATGTCTGTTATGGCAAGCCGTTTTATCATTTAACCAATGAATTCTTGATATCCAAAATTGTAATCAAGAATTCATTGGTTAAATGATAAAACGGCTTACCATAGTCTGTAGAGTTGAACACAATCATCAACGATTTCTCATAACTTCATTAACACTTCAAACACAGAGTTTTCATAAATGCGAATCCTCTGATCCTTGTGGTTTTTTTAAGGAATCGTTTTTGAGACAACTGGCCGATTTACAACTGCTATTTTGAGTTCGGAAAGTCTTCTGAAGTTCAGAACAAATCCCAGATGAGAAAACTTTCATGAATGCAAAACATTTTCCTAAATCCAATTCAGAAGAAATTCCTTCTTAAATTCTTCTTAACTGCATTCGAGAATGAGGCCCATTATCTTCTTAATTTTCTCCTTCAAACAAAACGTCATTATTCAATTGCAACATAGACCAAATTCACAATAGACAGCTACAGACCGTGACAGCAAATAGGCTACTTTGATAGCCTATAGAACGATTGTCAGCTAAATGTAACCGGCAATGTGTAACACTTAACATCACCTCAACCAGTCTAACACTCAGCACTGGTGCCCCACAGGGTTGTGTGTTATACTCCCTGTTCACCTATGATTGTGCCGCCACTAACAGCTCCAACACCATTACATTTACATTTATGCATTTCGCAGACGCTTTTATCCAAAGCGACTTCCAAGAGAGAGCTTTACAAAAGAGCATAGGTCACTGATCATAACAATGAGGTAGTCCCAAACTTTGCAAGCAGCCAAAACATGAAGCATACATTGTGAAAAAACGTAACAAGTGCCAAAGGGAAGACCCATAAGAGCATGCAGTTATACAAGTTACAAATTAAAACAACATGAACCCCAAAAAGTGCAAGACTGTACCTGTAGAAGAACAATCAACAGTAAAATATTTCAAAGCGAGTACAAGAGTTCAGGAGTTAACTTTGTTATGACTAACCTACAAGAGCAACAGTCTCTCAATAAGAGTCATTGTGAACTAACATCAGGTCCAGCCAAGCATTCCTAAGTGCCGTTGTACTCCAGGAACAAGTGTGGGAAGACAGTGGGAAGACAGTCAGTGTCCCTGATGGAGGTGGGGAGCGGTCTTGAGCGGTGGGACCACCAGGCGGTTGTCTGAAGAAGACCGTAGGTGACGGGTGGGGGTGTAAGGCTGCAGGAGAGACTTGATGTAGTTAGGGGCAGTCCCGCTCACTGCTTGGAAGGTCAGTACCAGGGTCTTGAATCTGATACAGGCGTTGATGTGTAGCCAGTGGAGAGAGATGAGGAGCGTGATGAGGAACATTAAGTTTGCTGATGACACTACCATTATCGGCTGCATCAAGAATGGTGATGAGTCTGCCTACAGAGCAGACGTGGCAACAATGACATCCTGGTGTCAGGATAACAGCCAGCTGCTCAATGTAGCAAAAACCAAGGAGTGGATAGTGGAGTCAAAAGTTTCAGATTTCTTGGTATCAACATCAGCGAGGATCTGAGCTGGACACACCATATTGGTGTGATTAAAAGACAGCAAAATAGAGGCTCTGCATAGCATATTACAAAGACTGCATTACCATCCATTCAAGACCTTTACAGTCAGCGCTGCAGGAGAAAGGCCAAGCAGATCATTTCTGACCCTAGTCATCCCTGCCACAGTCTTTTCTCCCTCCTGCGTTCTGGAAGGCGATACAATCGGAATCAGAAGGGATTTCATTCGCCATGAATGTTTGCACAAACAAGGAATTTATTTTGGCAGGGAGGTGCATACATTAAACATATAGGAATATTGAAACTTAAATATGTGGACTAACTATACAAAAGAAGCAAAGTCTAGCTAATACTAAGGGCGGTCTAGCTAATACTAAGGGGAATAAAATAAAAAATAAAATATAAGTGGTCATAATTTACAATCTAACCTAAAAAAAACAGAGTGCAAGAGAACGATACAATAGTGCAAATTGCAATGTGCAGGGTGTCATTGTGCAACTTGTGATTTAAAGTCAGTGTGAGTCCCTGGCCTTAAAGTGGCCAACAGCGGATGGGAAGAAACTGTTCTTGTGGCGTGAGGTTTTGGTATTGATGGACTGCAGCCTTCTGCCGGAGGGGAGTAGTTGAAACAGGGAGTGTCCAGGGTGGGAGGGGTCGGCCACAATCTTGCTCGCTCACCTTAGGGACCTCGAGGTGTGCAGATCCTCGAGGGAAGGCAGATTGCAGCCGATCACCTTCTCAGCAGTGCGGATCAAAAAGAGCGTAAGGTCCCATACCAGCGGATACAGGGATAGTTTTTACCCACATGCCATAAGGATACTGAACGATCCTTGAAATATCTTTTTGCACTAAATTTTTTTAAATTCTTTTTTGATACCCTTCTCCATTCTCCAGAATTTAAATTATTTATTCTCTAAGCTGAATGGACATTGAGCAGAAACAATTTCATTACTGATAAATGCTGTTTATGAGCATATAAACTTGAAACCTGAAAACTTGAACTTGGAATTTGTATAGAATGCCTATAGACCTTTTTTTGATGAACATTCTAGAATGTTGGTTTGTTTGTTATTTTCGTTTTGGCCCTTAAAAAATTATTATTATTATTAGGGACCAAGCAGCAAAGCTATTTCTATTATTATTATTATTCCACCATGGGTGTCTATGGCAACCCCCAGAAGCACTATGTCGAAAATTTTGAAATTTGGCACACTCATTGGGGGACAGTGCCCTGGTCCAATTCAAGTTTCATGTCCAATAATTCGGCACTCAAGCGCCACCAACAGGTCAAAATTTGAGTTGCGTATACACAAGTAACTTTTGAACCGCATGTCTGATTTTCAAAGATGAGATACCGTTGGATTCCTTGGGTCAAGCCGAGTTCAACACATACCATGGCGTCAATTTCCAGTTATATAAATCTTCCGCCATTTCCGGTTTTATCAAAAACCTTTGAAAGCCTACTCCTCCTACAATGTTGGTCAAATCCTCTTCAAAATTACCAGATATGCTCTTCAGACCATTGGATTTTCACATTTCAAAACCGTTTCTTCGGTAGAGCCGATCAAAAGCGGTGGCAAAGCTGCCAAAATAGACGCAAGGGCATATCTCAGCAACCATTTGTTTGATTGTCACCAAACTTGGATTCAATTGTTCCCATGAGGAGCAGAGAAGGCCTGCAGTGTTATGCCAGAAAAAAACTTTGAACTCTCAGTACTCTTGAGCACAAACATATATTTCAACCAAACTTGGTGTGTTGCATGAGTGCAACAGGTTGTTACGACTTAATTGTGCTAATAGCTCAAAAAGTCCTGGGGCCTCATGTATAAACGTTGCGTACGCACAAAAAGCTTCTGTACGCTGGTTTTCACGCACACTTTGTGATGTATAAAGATTTACTTGACGTGAGAATGTGCGGGCCGTCACGGAAACTTTTAAGCAGACATGAATGTGTAGACTGTCCATAAAGACTTGTCTGGCTCTGTAACGTGGCAAATTCGAACAAGTGCCGAAACACACCAAATATTACAGAATAAAGTTTCCACTACTACGTTTATGACGTTGACTATTCAAAAAACATACAAATAAAAGATTTATCATTAATGTGAATGATCACATCAAAATGCCAAAACCCAAAACGGGAAATGCTTTAGGGGCCTATAGCCTTCTGTTTAATCCACCACCACTTAATAACTTCTGTTAAATTTGAGGGTGTCAAACAAATGACAAAATCACTAAGGAAATGCATGTCATGCTAACCCTATAGCTGCCATGCTGTTACGATGCGCCACCACTCGTTTCTTCATTTAAAGTTTTACATCGGACCATTTCTTCTTAATTTTAGCCATGGTCCGGTTCACTGAACCCACAGCATTTATGGCCCTATAATAATAATAATTTTATTTGTAATGCACTTTACATTTAGCTGAATCTCAAAGTGATACAGGTTAAAAACAAGAAAGGGTGCAAATAGTGACAGTTTTCCACTCCGCTGACTTTCTTTTGTCGCTAATACCTGATGACAGGCCGCCAAACAGGACACATTTTCTCGCGTCCACACTCGGTTGTCAGAACCTCGATCTCACAGTCACTGTATTTCTTCAAATACGCAGCAGAGTTTAACGTTCATTTTTGGTGAGGCGTTTATTTGAGGGCAGCGTTTATTTGAAGAAATACGGTAATTCAGACAAAGAAATGACCTCAGGAGTGCATTTACAGGCATCTGCATATTCATTTATGGGAGGAGGCAAGGCGGGGTCAGTGGCTCGTTCATGTGCGGTCAATCTCACGTTGATTGTGATTTATAAAGGAAAGGTGCGCAGCACCTGGCGTACGACCGGTTTTATACATGTGAATATTTCTGTGCGTAGGTACTTTTTGAGTTTTGGCCGTATGCCCTCTTCTGGTATGAAAGCTGCGCAATCCTTTATACATGAGGCCCCTGGACCCGATTTTTTCCAATTTGGCCCAATGATACAACTGGTCCCTCACTACTCCCACACGGCTAGTGGCCCATGTGCGTCCATAGGTGGCGCTATAAGCCACGCCCAAAGTATACGTGATTTCCCCTGCACCCCACTACTCCAAAATGCCTGAAAATTTGTGTACATGCCTTATTTCTCATGGGGAACAAAAAAGCCTCAAGAACCCATAAGGTCCGCCATGATATATTTTGCTGTACTGTCCAAATTACCATAAACAATTTCACCTTGGTATGTCTATATATGATTGAATTCAATTCAATCTCCACAGCACACGCGCTCCAAATTCTCACAGTCTTATCCTGCTCCTTGACACAAGGGTGACCACCTGTCTCGCTTTGCGTTGTGTCGCACAGCATTTTCACCCCTTGTTACGCACGTTGCATATCGAGGTGGTCACCCTACCTGACACATGCACGAGCTTGGCGAGACGCACACACATTCTTTCTGGAAATGGTGTGCTGACCAAGCCCCCACCCTTGGTCTTTATGGAGTCAAATTAGGGTCAATAATAATTTGCAGGAGTAGAAAACGATTTGCAAGAGCAGAAATAGTTTTGCATCCATAAAAAAGTGTTATATTATGCACATTTTTGACAAACACTTTTTTTACGGATGCAAATCTTTTTCTGCTCCTACAAATCTTGTTCTGCTCCTACAAATCTTGTTCTGCTCCTGCAAATCTTTTTCTGCTCCTGCAAATCATTTTCTGCTCCGACAAATTGTTTTCTGCTCCTGCTAATCGTTTTTTGCTCTGGCTAATCGTGTTCTGCTCCTGCAAATCGTTTGCCATGTCAAAATCGGGTCAAAAAGGTGTCCTATCATCACGTTGCTTGTTGAGTTGCCAATCAGAATGCTGATCACCGACCGCAGCAGATATGGACACACAAAGGTTGACTATACGCTTCGAGATCTTCCTCACACTAACAACATTTGTAAGATTGTCGAAAATCATTCTCAATGTTACCCACAGTCAAACATGCAGCCTAATTTCATAATCTAAATTTGCTTTCAAGAATGTACTGAGTTTATATTTTAAATTGTACACACAAACCTGTAAAACTGTGCATTTCATGTTGGAAAATGAACGTATTGATGGCTAACAGTAACAGGGTACCTAGAGGTCTCACCAAAAAAGCGTAGTGAAATTCATAATGTAAAAAAATGCTAGAACACCAACAGGTAAAGATGCCTTTTTATTTTGATGTGATACTGTGTTGTGATATAGCCTAATATTGTTTTGTACATTAGTATCTGAGTTGGTAGAGTCACTGTCAGGGCGCAGTGTTACTTGTCCATGAAGTACACACATTTTGCAGATTACTGTACCTGTTCAGGATGGACAGGAGTAGTGCTGCTTTCGTCAACGAAAATTATGACTAAATATTGTCATCAACCTTTATCAGGTGACGCGAACGAGACGATACGCAACATAAATGCTGGTGATGTGACGATGACTATAATTAAATGTATCATGCAATATCGTTGACGAATAAAAACAAGACATTTTTTGTTTAGTTGCGTTATTATTATTAGTGAACTCATGAGGCTGTGCTTAATGTGTCTCATTTTAACGTTAGCTTTAGATGTTAACTTTAAACGTTAGCCACTGGAGCTGAAACAGACTGAAAGTCTGAGACGAAAGTGTGTGAGTAGCGTGTGTGTTTGTGAGAGAGTGTAAAGTGGGTTACCATGTGTGACTAGTGTGTGTAGCTACTGTGTGTGTGCGTGTGTATTTGTGCGGGTCTAAAGTGGGTTCTTCCTACCTGACTGACTGCATGTGTACTAAGCATCCCTTGTTGGCCACATACTGTAGCTAGTTTTGTCATTCACATAGCAATAACAGTGAACTGAATTTGGCATCAACTACATGACTTTGAATACCTTATTCTAGACGAATAGGCCTACATGAAACAAATGGATTTGGCATTGACATGCTTATCGAGACTACTGCTTAGACGACTTCTGTTTTGATGAAAAAAAGACTAAAATACAATTTTTATTGACTTAAACTAGACTAAACTAGACGAAAATGTCATCAGTTTTTGTTGACTAAACTAGACAAAAATAGTCATCGATAAGTCTGACTAAAATAAGACAAAAATGCTCAGACTTTTAGTCGACTGAAACTTGACTAGACTAAAAAGAGTATGAATGTGACTAAAACTAATAAAAACTAAAATGACAGCTTGACACAAAGACTAGACTAAAACTAAAATTAAAACAGGCGGCCAATAATAACACTAGACAGGAGACAAAGCTGTGGTACGGAACGGTGTGGTAATTGGTGGTATGGTTGTAGCAGGCATAGTAGCCGAACCGCAGCTTTGGTGCTGCTTAGTGGCTTGTGTGAGCACTATATGGGAATTGTTGCCACACTAACTTAAGTAATGATTGATGTACATCTATTTAAATCTTAAAATAAAGTGCATTATTTTCATACCCCGTCTCCTTCCTCATTCATTTAATTGAATAACCCATAGTGGGGAATACTGAGTCCATGACCCCTTTGTCCTAGCTACCTCTGATTCTTAACCAAGCTTCTGTCTATTCTAGGTTACATCAATAAGATCAAACGTTTGATTTGAGAAACTTATTTTGTCAATTCATAACCTTCACATTGCTCTTGTGCTCTGAGAGTGTGTTTGTGTGAGTAATACGTTTCTCCTCTTACATACTAGTTATGCAGCATGGATATTGCAAACAATTTCACATAATGCTAACCGTACTGTATCAAGTAAGAGTTGCCCATTAAATGTACGGCCTAGCCTGCAATGTTTAGAATGAGACTAACTACTTACTAACTGAGAGTGAGGTCATGCCGGGAAATATCAAACTGAGGCTGGAACAAAGCATATATGGCATTTTTAGCTTCTTTTCATTTTGTAAACGAAAATAAATGGTACCTCTAGGCTAATTGTAGCTAGTGTTAGCTCTCAAGTCTTCTCACGGTGTTTCATGTGTTGCCTAGCAACTCATTACTTTTGATAGAAAGCTGACAACATGGTTTTGCTAAAATGGCTTTAATTTCAACACAAAATAACGACAAAAGTGATTCAAAGAGTCTAGTCTTCATACTCGCTTTCGATGACAAATCTTTTCAGCATCATCTGGATTGTAAAACTCAGCAGCTGACTCGTTGTCGATATTGCTCATTTTGAAGCAATACGGATCCGTATTGACCAGCGAGGAGGGCAATACGCGGCTGGCATGACTACCCATTAGCCAATCAGAAAGCTCGTACCGTCGTTGCCATATAATAATAGAGATTAATATTGCACCATCTTAAAAAGAGGATTAGTATTATGTAGTATATAGTATAGTGATTAGTACTTTTATTTCAGTGATTGACCAAATGTTTTTGTCTACTGTTGTTCAAGTTCAAGTCTTTTATTGTCAGATGCACAGAACAACACAGGGTCAGACCGGGCACTGATATTCTTAGGACAAGACAACCTGGCATAACATAACATGAGTACTCAGAACATAGATTACACCTATGATAAGCCAAAATATAAAATAAACCTCCTAATATACAAAATAATATACAAAACAGTATACTAAACCTCTAATTTACATACAATATACATCTAATGTACAACCTAAGCTAACCTAAGACAAATGTTACCTACAAGTAGTGCAATATTGCAGATGCAACCCGTAGCTGAAAGAACAACAAGTGGCTGAAAGTGACAGTGTGTAAAGTGACTAGTGAGAAGTGTTGACAGTGTATATTGGTCCATACCAATGTTCATTCAAAAGCCTGATGGCCCTTGTTATAAGTTATCAGTGTTGGGGGTGGCACAATTCAGCACCAAAAAAAAAAACAATATTTACAGCTATATTTACTTAAAAGGAAAACATGGTTAGGTAAACATGCTCATCCTTTATTGTCTAAAAATGGGTTAGTTTAAAGGGTTGTCTATATCTGCAATACTATGGTATTATCAAGCCACATGACCATGAAATCTACCTCAAGAGGTTATCAGTCATTTCACTTGAACAAATGAACTCCAAATAGTCCAGATCCATGGGCTGTGGTTGAGAGGCCTGCTCCAATCTCAACTGCAGTCGGTTGAGAAGATGACATCCCACCCGACAAAGTTGTAAAGAAAATACATTAATTTTATTATACCATGAACAATTTCTGTATAATATCCAGCCTACATCCTCCGCAAATTATAAAACTCTTAAAAGCTCTGTGTATGCATTGCCACCACCAGTGTTACATTCACAGTAAAGTCAATTTTTGAGCCCACAAACTCCACTAGGATAGTTTGTTTAATGATTGTATAAAGTAGCCCACGTTACCTTATTTTCTAACTGGTTACCACTTATAGCTATTCCGATGAACCTAGTCAACCTTCAGCTAGCCTACCTTTTTCTTCCCATATTAGTAGGATAAGTGTTGACATTAGCAGCGACAACATAATCCAAATATGAAACTCTGGAATAAACGCTAAGGTGTCTTACATGTATGTAGTTAGCTCTAAAACTTCATTGGCATGTTCCGAGATGTAATTAACCTGTAATTAACCCACCTGTGTCACTGATGCATTCGCCTCAGGTTCCACCATGTTGAATGACTCCAGAGAACTTGGAGCCCCATTATGGGATGGTCGGTGATCAGCATTCTGATACTCAACAAGCAACGTGCTGATAGGACACCTTTTTGACCCGATTTTGACATGGCAAAAGATTTGCAGGAGTAGAAAACGATTAGCAGGAGCAGAACAAGATTTGTCGTTTTCTGCTCCTGCAAATCGTTTTCTACTCCTGCTAATCGTTTTCTGCAACTGCAAATCTTTTTCTGCGACTGCAAATTATTATTGACCCTAATTGACCGTTCCCCAGAGCCACGCCCCCTTAGTTACTGTTGCTACATCCGACATAATTCCCAGAACTGTCAACCCAAAAGCCATGGCGAGTTCGGGGATAAGCGCTATAGCTGTCAGTGTGAGTGAGGATTTTTGAAGTAATACCTCTGCGATATCTTCCAGATCCAGGCAGATGGGACTGCAATATGCAGTGGAGGGATATATTCAAAATATTAAAACTAGCAACGAAGGAGAAACAACAAAAATCGAGGCCAAAGCATACAGGTCTCAAGTAGCCTTGTCTGGCCAGGCACTTGAACAGCAAGCACAGGGTTGGGATACCAAGGAATAGGTCGCCCACTCACAAACTTCTACGAAGATTAAAATAAAATAAGTTTATAATGGCTTGTTGGGACGTTTTGTTCAACATTGATACCGTTTTTCATGCTCCTGGCAACTTGCTGGCGTTCGTTGGCTAGCTCAGCTTGCAATTTTACAGACGTTAACATTTTGATTTTAACATTAACAAATGTGTTGGAGTGACTAGTTATGCACCAGTAGTGGCAATAATACTAGTTTACATGAACCATAACTGTTTGGGGATGTTCTCTCAACTAACATCTTAGATATCGTTCGCTAGCAGCTTAATGCTAGCTTCCTTGGAGCAGACATATGCTATGTGTGTGGTGATGTTCTCTAAATTAAGTTGGGAGTGGGGTCTCCCACACTGTTTTATCCACCGCCGGCACCTTCCCTCTTGAGTTTTCGGCTTTGCAAATGGGAAAAAATACCACACCTCCCTCTAAACTTTTGGGAAGCCTGGTGTCAGATCGACCCATAGTTACACCGTTAAACCATGTTGCTTCTGAGTCAAAGCTTGACGGACCTTCTTCTCTTAGAAGCGGTTGCTAAGGTACGATTGGACGAGGGACGTTCTAGGGAGGAGTTTTGGGAACAGTCAATTTGACTCCATAGATCTTTAGCTCCTGTTTAATTTCGCAGCTCATTGTTGTTTTCAACTGGAATCGCCTGATAGCTGTGTTGGAGGCAGCCACGTTCGGTAAGTTCTATTTTTACACATTTTAAGCTAGAATCAATTATTTGGTTCGTGAAAGTACACTACTCTTGAATTATGGTGAAGGTTTGAGCACTTTGAGACCTTTAGATCGTGAGTTTGAAGTGACGGAAAACCGAACTCGAAAAGTAGCTAGCTTTTTCCCTCTGTGTAATCAGTAAATCATTAAGCATCTCGGCGAATTAATCGAAAAGGTAGAGGAGGGCAGCTTTTAGGAGAACAAGGGATTCCCCACAGACCTGTCAGCTCAGAATTTTGATTTGGGTCGTGAAAGTCTTTGTAATAAGCCTATGCGCCAGGGAGACCGCATAGGCTTAGGCGGCAGCCAGGTTTTGGTCACGTCATGTTCATAAGTTCACCATTTTACTGTTTGGTCGTCACCAAACATGTCGAGGAGGGCAGCCTTAAGGAGATTTGGGAATTGTGCTTTTAGCCAGATGCTCCGATTATTATTGTGATTTGTGGAAAACTTGCAAGTGGAGTGAGACTGCGTCCCGGGGGTACATAGTTTTGACTTTAGCCTCAGAGACAGACTCGGCTCGCTCACTGGCAGTGTGTAAACAATATTGTTTTTCACTCAATTCTACTCGTAAAACGTCAGGGCGGGCTGCTTTTTGTAGACAAGAGCCTGCTGAAGATAGCCAGGATATAGGATCTTTCAAAACAAGCCTATCCCATTCGTGATTTGCCTGAGAAAGCGACCTACGTTAGCCAGGCTAGTTTCACTCGGTCAGCCTATCTAAAGGTCTCTGACAGTCAGAATCACTGTTTACAGGCAAAGGTTGAGCTGGTCTTTTGTCAGGTGTATACATTGACCAGTTTAGAGATTAATACTCTTGCCAGAGCCTGGAATCGAACCCATGTTTTGAGTGAGTTTACATGGCCGGGTCTCAACACATTTGGATTCCAGTTCAAGTAATGCCACTGCATTTCACAGTCAACTGTAGTTTATGTCAAGTGTAGATTTTAAAAGCTTAATTTTTCACAACTGACATGGATCCTTTCTTCACTTTTACAGGTCTGGAGGGTCATGCAGAGGCCTGCTCAACAGAGTTCAACAGAGGATGCTAAATTACCTGAACTTGCTGGACTACCCGCCCCCCCCCCCCCTCTAGCTGGAGAGCTTCTCTTTAGCCCTGACTCCAGGACAGCTTCATCCAGCAGGCCTGCCCTGACTGCCTGCCTGCAGTCCCTGCTTGCCTGCCCTCCAGAGACAGTCACTCCACAGACACAGTAGCTCTGCAGACTGCTTTTTTGAGGACATTGATGCAAAAGGACAAACTAGAATTTTTTACTTTGATGAAAGTCTAAATGTTTGTGTGTCATAAGTACTTAAACTAGTTCAAGTTATAGACTTTTGACCTGAATCCAATGATTAGTCATCTAAATAAAAACCACTCGAGAAGTACTGCTTCTTGGATGATTTGTGCTCCACAGCAGTTCATCTCACACATGAGATTCATGGAATTGCTAGTTTCTGCTCCACCATTGTGTAAAAAATTATCTAATTTATGACCGCAATTACATTTGTGTTATCCTTCGCATTACACACATTTAGTTAATGTTCTTAAACTCAACCGATTGTTGTCATTTTGTCATTGGTTTTTAATTTCATTTGGAAGTGGTATTAAAAAAGTCTTAAATTGAACTTGTTTACAGCTGTTGACACCCTGTGAAGCCCCCACCCACCACTCCAGAGACAGTTGGTGACAGAGAGGTGCAGACATTAAGTTAAACATAGTTATGCCTTAAGAGTAGAGTAAGAAATAGACTAAATGTGTAAATGGATGTTGAAACTCAGTTCTCTGAGTTGGTGCATGTCAGTTTAGGCAAAGGTTGTCTTTTAAACCTCTAGGTTTAAAAATAATTGAGATTTGATTGGAACTCTCTTTTATAAATTTATAGTTGGATTTGACATTTAACAGACATTTAATTCATTAAGCAAGTTGTTTAACTCAAACAACCATAACACAGTACTTATGGTATACAAAGCTGCAGTTAGATTTGGCGAAATTAGCTTGGATGTTATCTTGACATATACATGGGGTCTTGATGATGCGCACGCAGCTTCAAGGCAGAAAGATTCGTTCCATTTCACTTTTACTCTACCCTACACTTTGAATGTTCCTGCTATCCCCCACTTTCTGAATAATGTTCGACGGATCTGATTTGTTGATTTCTGTTGCTATGAAAACCAGTTTAGCCAAGCTAATTAACACCCATAAAGTCCGCCATGATGGATTTTCCTGTACAGTGAAAACGTGGGAAAATCTTCAAAATTCCACTTCTGTTGAACCAAAGGTCTAATTGAGTTGAAATTCTGCACAGGTATGTATCATGGACGTATTTAAAAACGTTACTTACTTAAGCAAGGTACTCGAAGCTGTACTTTATCGTCAATAGTGGACGGGTTCCAGGGTGTTGTTAGGCCCGACGCGCAGCGAAGGGTCAATGCGGTCAATCTCACGTTGATTGTGATTTATAAAGGAAAGGTGCGCAGGACCTGGCGTACGACCGGTTTTATACATGTGAATATTTCTGTGCGTAGGTATTTTTCGAGTTTTGGCCGTACGCCATCTTCTGGTATGAAAGCTGCGCAATCCTTTATACATGAGGCCCCAGATCTGGGAATAGCTCAACTGGCTGAGATGTTGGGCTGGTAAGTGAACGGTAGTACGTTCAAAAGTCTAAGGCATGTTTTTTTTGGAGTAGCCCATTCTCTATTTTCTACAAGACTACAGACTATTTTCTTTAGTAGTTTGTCTAACTGCTTGTCAACAGCTGCACTCAAAGCATACGATACTGACCTCGTCTTACAGAATTTCAGCTTAGCTTTCTCCATGTCTCGCAGTTTTGCTTTTACCCCTGAGATAACACGTTGATCAGCATTGAACACTTGACAGTATTTCTCACGTAATTCTGTCAGTGGATCTGCTACTGGTACATGGTTCACTCTTGACCAGTCTGTGTAAGTACTGAATCCAATTCCTACCCATTATAATTGGACCGCTTCCCTTTGACACAAACAAAGTTAGCCTTTCTGTCAGATTTCTACATTGTGCTGTCACTTGGAATTCACACAATTGGCTCTGAAGAGAATGTTTTCAGACTAACGTCACATGGTTGCAGCTTACACTCAGGGCCGGCCCAAGCCTTTATGGGGCCTTAAGCAGAATTGATTTAAGGGCCCCCCTGTGACGCAAATATTATTGATTAATTGTAATACTTGATTATTCGCACACTATTAATCTAATGCACTAATTAGCAATGTTATTAGTTGTGTTACTTACATGATAAAATTGATTTATTTCGCCCTTAAACAGTTTTTGATTTTAACAGAAGCAAATCCAGATTGGTCATGTGATGATTTGAACATTAAGTATTCAGTCTTACAGTACCAAGTGCTGTACCTAATGTGGTGTACTGAAAAGTAGTAAAATAAACCAGACAATGCATCTATTGTACACAAGTTAACCGCTTTAATAGCTTATGGTTTAAACTAGCAATGTGCAAAAGTGCAAAACATTCAACTCCAAATAAATTAAAGATACAGTATTTTCTTATTTCTTACAAAACTGATATTAAATTAAATACCTACAATTAGTGCTGTCAAACGATTAAAATATTTAATTGCGATTAATCGCATTAATGTCATAGTTAACTCGCGATTAATCACAATTAATAGCACATTTTTATTTAGGGGGCAGAGAATTTGCATCAGCTGTGTGCTTGGCCATCAAGTGGTATTTCAGACTGGACGTGCTGCGATGATAGCTCAGTTTATAAGGGCGAAACACACAGATCACTTTGGTCTTGTCAATGGAACCATTTGGCAACTTTTTAAAATTAAACTTTCCATTCAGAATCTTATTGGCATCCATTTCGACACCTCGCACTCGCCATCCACTCAAAACGTAACGTTAGCCTACTACCAGAGTCTGATATCCGTAAACGGGCTATGCCACCACTCTTTAGCCGGCTCGCAAGCCAAACAAGTGTGTGTGGCGTGCCTGTTGTTTTGTTTCCGGTCTAGCTAGATCCGGCGTGGTGTTGTAGTTTTTCTAACGTCGGTAGTTGTTGCAACAACATGTGACAAAAACGACAAAGTTTGCTAGGCCAAAGAGCGTTAATCACGCAAAGATAAAAAATTGACGCCGTTAATTTGGGTTTACGTTAACGCCGTTACTAACGCGTTAAACTGACAGCACTACCTACAATATATACTGATCTGGGATTGTTGAAAACGGACCTGCTGTATCATCAACTGTAGCACTGGCACGTCTGGGCAGGAGGCGTTGGTTGTGGCCCAGCCCCAAAATATTTCAACCGTGCTCCAAGGGAAGATTCATATGAGTAGCCTACAAAGTAGACGGATCAGAATGTTCATTTAACAACATAAATGATTTTACACAGCAGTAAGCCATCTGTACTTGAAAGCACAACTCTTAATCTATAACTAGCTAATTGAGGCATAATGATATTGAAATATTATAACAACTAGAGAGGGTACAATTTCTGGGGAAATTGTAGGGTGTGCTTGCTTGTGTTGGTTGCAGGGGTCCGTATTTAAATTACAGTGCGTTCACACTGCAGCGACGCGATGCAAGCGACAACATGTTCTCCATTAATTTTCTATGGAGCCAGGCGAATCGCTTGTGTGGTGCATTGTGGGTAGCGACGCGACAGAGTTTAGATTTTCTCAACGTTATGCAAATGAGGAGCGATTTTCGCTAGCGATGGTCAATCGCTGTGTTTTCTTGTTTCTCGTAACGTAGCAACCATGGTAAACATTTCTAGCTTTCAGTTTTTAAGATGGAGAAGCTAATCGCCTGTGTGGCTACATATCCAGTCCTGTACGATACGTCCCTGTATTTGTACAGAGACATTAATAAAAAGAATGAGGCCTGGCACAGGTTTGCCGACGTTGTTGGTGCTCCTGGTGGGTTTTCTGTACTTTCAAATTCAGTCTCTCGTCACAGTACGTAACTTTGTTCTAGCTTGTTACTGTACAGTAGTAGCCCGGCTGGAACTCCCTGGTCGTATCGACAGATTAGCAGAGACTTTGAGTAATATAATAAAACGTTTTTACACATGTCAACGTGTATGTTTATGAAACAGTTTTGTATTTTGAGTATAAGTTGTACTTTGATCGATGTTGCGAGTACGTAAACCCAAGTCTGCACAATTGGCCATGACAACTACAACTGTGATTTTAGAGAACTACATTCTACATAATCAGTTTGAAATGTCCCCCCAGCGTGATGAACTGTGGGAAGGCGAGCGATGGCAAGCGATTCGCGTCGCTGCAGTGTGAACGCGGGGTTTACAACTGATATTTCTGTATATTTAATATAAAAATGCATAGCCTACTTATTTATAAAGATTACATATATTTAAAAGCATATTTATTGCTGCTCATTTACAACTCAAAATACTAAGAGTGAAGAGTAGAATGAAATAGTTGTCTTTTCATTTCCCCTGCTAGAGGGAATGGTGATCAGCAACCTCATAGTTGAATCAAAACTAATACATTTGGTAGACCGGTGAGAAAATTGACCTAATCTCTATGACTTAAACGTTATTGTAAGTTTTTCCCTTCTCGTGATATTTTCAGGCATTTAGCCTACGCATTCATTCATGAGTAAAAAAAAACCTTTTGAAGCTTATTTTAACAACCACGTTACCAGCAGTAGCTATCTCAGACGGAATCGCGATTCAAATAGTACTGGGCTAACTGAAAAAAATGCCCCCAAAAACGTAAATAAGCATGACATTTATTTATGTCAGTGGTAGCAATCATTGTCAGTAACAAGGCAAAATGCGATATAGCCTTGCTGTGTGGAGAAGGTGCCCCTGTAAATTGTAGGCTACTACTACTACTAGACTGTCTCGGTAGCAATTGCGTTGATTGAATTCGATTTAACGTTACTTCCGTACGGTCTAGGCTGAAATGAATTATTTTCATGAACAGATTGACAAAGATTAGGCTGTGGCAATGGAGTTCAGGTTAGTAGACACTACAGTAGTACTGTAAACAGCTGTGGAGATCTATTTGTTAGCTACTAGACTAGGCTACAGCGTTGCAGTGAGCTACACTGGTTTGAAACCACAGGTAATGATAATTTCACCCACAAATCGTTTACTTGTAATCTAATGTCATAATAAATCCTACAACGAAAATGTATTTGTGAGGAATGTTAATTTTAACGATTGAAAACAGATGCATCATAGACCGCTGTAGTGTTGCCCGGGCACCACAGGCTAATGTCATGATGCTATCGCTTCAGTGAAATAGTAGACTACTGTTTCCGAAAGTAGATGTACTTCCTTAATAATATTAGCTTATATTGTACATTACATACGCCAGTTTTCGTGATGTTAGTGGCGTCAGTGACTGTGGCTAGCAAGTTAGCCACCGTTAGCTTCACTTTTCGCCACAAAAACGTAATTTCTACTTAAACCACTTAACGGAACGTAAATCCCAATACAAGCAACTCAATCGCTACCAAGACGAAACGTTTGACACCTAGGTTGTCTATGTAGTCCAAATATTAACAAAGTTTTAGGGGGGCAAAAAGAACTAGAAAAGGCTGTTCCTGCGAAACAGCAGTGAGAATGCTGAAAAACTGAATGGGGATAGCTGACAATGCTAAAAAAGCTGAACATTTTGAAAATTTTCAGAAAGTTATAAGCTGAAGCTTCAAAGTGACCGAAAGGTATTTTAAATAGGGGCTGGAGCTGGACGAAGGCATAAAACTACAGAAAAAAGAAAAATGCAAAAAGATAAATCATTTAGAAGAATTTGACAATTTAGTAGAAAGTCATTTGCTCAGGTTTCAATAGGCCTGAAATGTTTGTTAGAAAGGACCTGCAGCAAGATGAAGGCAGAAAAGTACAGAAAAGAGAAGAAAAATGCAAAACAAAAAGTGAAAAAAATCTGAAAGAAGAGTAACAATGCATAAAAATGTGAACATTTAGCAGAAAATTATTTACTTGAGTTTCAAAAGGCCTGAATGTATGTTAGAAAGGACCTGCAGCAAGATGAAGGCAGAAAAGTACAGAAAAGAGAAGAAAAATGCAAAAGTACTGGCAGTTGGAAGGTACCACTGTGAAAGGTATTTTTGAAAGGACCTGGAGCAAGTTGAAGGCAGAAAACTGAAGAAAAATGCTAAACAAAATGGGGAAAATTTCTGAAAGATGAGCTGCAGGAAAATGTGAACATTTTGCAGAAACCCAGTTGCTGAAGTCTGGGTTGAACGAATTTAAAGGTAAAAGGACAACACTGGAATGACTTGAACTTGCCGGAAAAACATAGCAACCGTTGGTAATTAGCAGTAACATTTCTAACCTACAATCTAGGTTTCAGGTTCAAGACGGAGGAGAAACTAATCATGCGTGCCTGCACAACCAGTCCTGTTCAATCACTTAATTTTAGATTACATCAGAATAACAATTCATAGTGCAGTGTTGCCGATGTTGTCGTTGTCCCTGGTGAGTTTTTTATACGTAAATAACAAGATCATGCTACATCTAACCAGCGGATCATTTCTTGCAAGTGTGTCAAAGTGGTATGCATTAACACCGTAGGCTTGAATAATAACCTAAGGCGTGAACCCAGAGAGAGGATGCAATGGAAGATTTCCTACATAAGTAGATCTACTACTTCAAATCGAAAACGAAGATATTTAGAGTAAACACAAGTTACTTTACATACAGTAAAAACGTCCAGTTACGAAGCGTTTGTTCGTAGGATTAACGCCAGCTGCAGCAAACACCCAAGCCCTGGTTTGGCTGTTTGTGACAGTCAGCTATGACAGTCGAGCCTCGATGTTTGCAGATTTCTGTAAAACTTGCTAAAATAAAAACGATCTAGCTAGATTATGTACACTTTAAGCTCAATGTAGCTACATACCTTGTTTGGCCAATTTGGTCGATTGTGGAAAAAAAGTCCAACCGTTATTAGCCTAGTTATGGAATGTAGCTAGGATCCACACCTCAAACACGTTAACCTCGACGCAAAACTGTACGTCCAATCCAAAAAATAAGGATATTTTCCGACACCCAAGACTCTGCCTAAACCAAAGATATTATTTATATGTCTGTACAGTCAGAAATAGACTCTACCTGCAGTTTCGAAAACATGTTCCTTTTGGTTTCCTGGTGTGTGTTTGTTTGGTTGTGACGGCAACGGAGCAGCTGTGCTCGCTAACGAGCTGGTCAGAGAAAAAACCCAACATTTACCTAGCATCCACACCTCAAACAAGTTAACTTAGACGCAGAACTATACATCCAATCCAATTTTTTTTTATATTTTCCGAGACCGAAGACTCTCCCGAAACCAGACATGTCCTTTATATGTCTGTGCGGTCAGGAATAGGACTCTACCGGCAGTTTAAAAACATGTCTACTTTCGAAATTCTCTGACGAATTTTACCCACCTCTCCATTGAAGTTAGTGAGAGAATTTGAAAGGCTGGTCTCGCTTCAAGGATCAAAGCTGAAAATCTGTAAATTTGAGCTCTTTAGTAGTTACATTGGCTGAAAGAGGACAAGTTTTCCTACATTTTAAGGTATAACTTGTTTTTGTAAGTTAAACTATATGAACGTCAGAGGAATTTGTTTGACAATTTAGTTGAATACCAGAAAAAGAGCAGCCAGCAGAGTGTGCAGAATTGAGAAGTTGAAAAGCAATAGTGAGAATGCTTAACAGCATTCTCACAATAATAATATTATGTGAGATAACAATGGTTGTGCCCTTGCCGAAGGCAAAGCACACCCAATGACCCCAAAAGGGTAGGATCTATGCAAGCTACTCTAGGCTAGTTTTGTTAGCGAGCTTAGCTGTCAACTAGCCAGTTTACGTTAGCTTACAACGTAGCCTAGTTAGCAAACCTACCTTATAGCAAAGTTCAATGGCAATAAAAATTTATTATGAAATGTATTTAGCAAGTATGCATTCGCCTAGGTAAATCCACCTAGGCGAATGAATACTAGCAAAAGAAATGCCCATTTTAACGGGGGGATCTAGCTATTGTTATATTTTGTTAGCTAGCTAGTCTAAGTGTTACACTAAAATGATAGGCTTAGGTTTAGGTTGGTTGAGGGGCAGTTCTATGGGCGTATGTGAAGCCCTCTGTGACATGCTTGCGTGTAAAAAGGGCTAAATAAATTTGATAGCTAGCTAGCTCTAGCTAACGTTGAAGGCTTGTTTGACGTATGTATCTCTAGACAGTAAATGTTTATGGTTAAAAACAAATTAATCATGCAAACATACCTTGATCTTGCTGTTTTTTCTATTACTCTGTTTTCTTTTCTCTGCACCAGAGGAATGTCTTTTTTTTGTGACATTGCTTTTTGCCGTGTCAGATTGTGATTGCCGACTGATCTTTTCTGTTCTTGAACAATCGGCAACGTTGTTGCTGTATACTAGTATGAGTGCTGACAAAGGCAGGCCCCCAAGATAATTTATTAAACAGTAGTATTAGGCTATTATCTTCCTTGCCAGCCGGTAAACATAATATTGAGTTTTTGCAAATTTGTATAATTACAATTAACATAATATACATTTAAAATTAAACTGTAACTTAAAGTGCAGCTGCAACATTTGAAGATGCAGATCGATGCCTCAGCCATGTGGTACCTGGTCCCTTGTCCGGTGCTTTCCTGGCAACGTAGCAGGTCCCTAGCTCGGCTGTGTCCGTTTTTGCAGCGGCACGCTGTTTGCAGAAGGAGTTGCCTTGGCCGTAGGTCTCTCTCTGCGATGCATTCCTTCAGGCCCGTTCCAGGTGTCTCTTCTTATTGCAGGCCCTGCACTGGAAATCCTTGTACTTGCAGTTGGCAGCAGAATGCCTGAATGTCCTCGCTGGCATCGGAAGCAGGTGTCTCCTTTGGCACTCGGTGTTTGCTTCCTCTCAGTCTTTTTGGCTTTTTGCTGCTCACGCTGTCTGTTCTCAGCGGTGTGTGCTGGAACCTTTTTAAACTGCTTGTTATCGACTCAAAATTGGTCACAATGTCCTTCACTTTTGCCCAAACTAGCTTTGCTCTATAAGCAGCACTCAACAACTTAGTTCTCAGCTCCTTACTGCTGACTCCAAAAATGAGTTGATCCCGCAACTGCTCTTTGAGCGTCGCGCCAAATTCACAAGGGGCGGCAAGTGCTTTTAGTGCAGCAATATATTCTGACACTCCATTTTGTTGCTTTCGTGCACGGAAAGTATAACGCTCACTTAACACGTTTGTCTTTGGCACATGAAACTCCCTTAGCAGAGCTCTCAAGTGTCACACATTGAGCGTGACAGTCACTCATTTCGGTCTTTTGTCACGCCCTCCCGCCACACATTGTATTTCTCACGCAGAAAATATTTAATATTTAATATGCCGCAGCACCCAACCAAAATTCCTCTGGCCGCGCCACAGTCAAGCGCATCTCCCCTGGAGTTCTTAGTTGAGCCTGCCACTTATCATCCAATCAAAAAAAAGAAAGGGTCTATACAATAGCCAATCGGAAAGTAGCTCCATTGTATCTGGGTAAGATTCAATGCAACAACCAATGGAAAAAAAAGCACATCCTGTAATTTTTTGTCATTCTGCTACATCTTCCGAAAGTTTTGTTCACCTATAAAGCAAACCGCTGGAGCTCAAGCATCAGTTTGAGCACAGTCATGATCTCCTGTTTTAATGTTACAACAAATTCACAACTTGTTTGACACAAACAATGACAACTTGACTGCTGTTAGAAAATGTTTCCCAGATCATTAGCATCCGTTTTTCATGAGTCTCTTAACCAACAGTTTTACAGCCTGTTCACTGACAACACCTGCTCAGAACAAATCATTCATAGATGGAGCCGGTGTGTATCGGTGAAACTCACTCCTTAGGTAATTAAGAGGCCACCCGCATCATTGAATTGCTAGGTTTTCGTTGGCGTAGTTGGTAGTGGTGGCGCTTAAGATGTCAGAGGTGGCAGGTGCGAACACAACTTCGATACCATTGCCTTTTAAAATAATGTCATATTTTATAATTATATCCTGCCCATGGATGCATTAATCATTGCTGCTTTTCCAAGATGTCAGGTAAAAAGCAATTAATTAATTAATTAATTTTGAACCCCTGACGGGGAGGGGAGAGAATGTCACTCTTGCCTGTCTTCAAAACTTGAGGCCCTGCCTTAGTGCTTTTACAATGTCATCATATGTAGATTCAGACGGCGTTTTCGGAGCTAGCAAGTCTCTCAGTAATGAGAAAGTCTGTGCACATACCACAGATAAGAAAACGGCCCTTCGTTTTTCTTGTTCAATTCCGTTGGCTTCCACAAATTGTGCAAAACGTTGCTCATACGTTTCAAAACTTTCGCTGCTTGCGTCGAAGCACAAGCCCGTCTCACTGCTAAAGACAGCCATCTCTGGTTCACTTGCTTGCTAGTTTCTTTTGTCAACGTTAGCATCTTCGTTCAGCTTCAAAACTAAATTGTGGTTAAGAAATCCAATCCTCGTCGCCCCCCCGAGTCGAGGGCACGCATTTAAGAAATAGGAAGCGTTGGAGAAGCCAATACTGTAACTGGTATTTATTAACTAGTTAGTCACTACAGGTTTCCCTGACTCATCAGCAGCGCAGAATGGAGTAAATTACCATAGAGTGAAAGTGGGAAGCGCACCCCCTTTATCAGGGGTTTTCAACTGGGGTCCGCAGCGGCATTGCAGGGGGTCCGCGACACAAGCATATGTTGTGATAAGTCCACCATTGATTTTTTTATTTATATTTTATTAGTGTTCAGAGTCTCACAAATTCATATTTAAATTTGTCAGATTCTCTGTATATTGTTTGAGGTTTTTAAGTAGATTTATCTAGATTTGTTTGAGGTTTTTAAACGAAATCAATATGGAAAACCAAATGCTAAAACTTCCTTCTATCCACATGCACGCACGCGCATACACACACGTAGGCACAAGCGGGCGCGCAGGCACATCAGAGGGCCGCGAATTACTTTCTAGTAAGAATGGTGGTCCCTGGGACAAAACCAGTTGAAAACCCCTGCCCCTTTATAGTTCCCCCATGGCAGGAAGGATCATGGGAGCTGTGGTAACAATGAATACACAACAATAAACTCAATTAAAATAGAATAAGATGAAAAATAAAAATATAGCTGCAAGCAGTAATGCGGGTTCCTCCGCGAAATGGCAAAATATTATAAAAATGTACAATTTAGAATAAAATGACTTCATGTTTGGCCAACAACAATAGGCTGAATGGATTTGAACTCATGAGCATAAGGTTACAAGTCAGTCTATCTATCCTCTCTGATACACACCAACTGTTGAGATTTTATGAATAGAAAGGGAAATAGTAAGAGTATTACCTTTGGTCAGCTTTGGGACAAAGGTTAAGAAACTGTCTACATTTCAATGTCAAATTGCATGAAATTGCACATGGTACTACTTCAGAATGATGTCATCTCAAAGCCAATAAGGTTTGAAAAACCATCAGTCAAAATGACATTTGATATATTGACAGAAAGATATTGAGGCAATGTGTACATTTACATAAATACAACCCTTTCAGCCATTTTGTATTGCATTTCTTATTCCATTTCACCCTATATAAAGACATATCTGTACATCCATGCAATTTCCCTCTATCCAAGTATAGGTCATGCCAAGTCAGAAATGCTGCGACGGCCACATGAGGTTTAGGGGTAGTCCAAAAACATGCCTCCCATAATTAACACATTTTCCCCATGATGGCTGAAAAAAAGCAGATTTGTAACTGTTCTTGAGTTGATCTCTTTCCAGAATCTCAGTCAATGCACGATTAACAATAGTCATGTGGGCAACCGGGCTACGGCAGAGCTCATGCTCAGCTCCTTGTGAGAATAGCCTTTGGCAGTACAGCAGCCAACTCTCTGGTCCTATTAAAATACACAACATGCACAATCAGGGTGACCAACAAGATTATATTAACTGATAAACAATAATGTACAAACATTTAACTGAACAAACACAACAACTGAAATGCCTCGCACGGCTGTTGTAACCAAACTATTTTCCACAAGTCTTTGCCTATTTGACATACCGCACTGCATGCTGGGTACCCAAGGGGCGCTGACGCTGATTATCTAGCTTTGCTCCGACTGTGATTTGAGTATTAGCTTTGGTCAGCTTTGGGACAAAGGTTAAGAGACGGTTGATATTTCAAGGTGAAATTGTACATAGTATATCAGAATGATGTCATCCTGTTTAACTAAACAGAAAATCAAAATTATGACAGTCCAAAAGACTGCGGCTAGATTTGAACCTGTGACCTTGCTCCTTGCAGTGCACTGTGTTAGCTTATTGAGCTATTCTCAGTGTTGAGAACCATTGTGGTCAGTTACTGAATAGAGGGTAAGCTATTTGTTCTGTGGCAAGCATTATACGATTTGGCTGTAATTCAGTGATCTTTTGAGATATCAAGGCAGGGGCAGGCAGGCAGGACAGGGCAGGCCAGCTGGATGAAGCTGTCTTGGGGGCAGGGCTGAAGAGAAGCTGTGCGGGTAGAGAGGGGTAGTCCAGCAATGGGTCTGTGTTGCTCCAGCATCCTCTGTTGCATCCTCTGTTACACTCAGCATCCTCTGTTGTTGCTCTCAGCATGCTCGGTTGCACTCTGTTGAGCAGGCCTCTGCATGACCTGTAAAAGTGAAGAAAGGGTCCATGTCAGTGGTGAAAAATGAAGCTGTTTCCATCTACACTTGTTACAGACTTCAGTTTTGACTGTGAAATGCAGTGGCAATACTTGAACTTGAATCCAAATGTGTTGGAAACCCATGCAAAGTCACTCAAACTATTTGTACAGCAGTACAACTCTAAACTGGTCAATATATACACATCTGACAAAAGACCAGGGGGGTGTTCCATCAATGTCGATTAAGGGAAAGCAAGACTTATTTTGTCAAGTCTCACTTACTTTAGCGAGAGTTCCGTTCCATTGAGGTGGATTATTCTAGTTCTAGCTATGTAACCAAGGTTTGGATCTAGCCTGATTCGTGTCAGGCTAAAAGTCAAGCTAAACTAAAATGTGTTGCAAATAATTTCAAACAGGCGGAAACAGAATCTCAAAAGACAGTTCCGTAGAGAAAATTCCTAGGCGCAAAGCACTTTAGTCCGTGTTCGGAAATGTAAATTCAGACTTTTTGAAGTGCAGGCATGAATGATTAATGTGTTAAGGCTTACTTCATCTCCCAAAAATATTTAAATTTAAATTAACAAGTTAAGAAATAATGTTACTTTATCTGTTTTCAAAAACCATTGGTTAATTGACATAAAATAAGGCCTTCGAAATTAAGCAGAGCGTCAAGACAAGATACAATCAATTATGGCGTATGCGTTCTTTGACAAGCCTGTGGTGGATGAAGGTGCTCGGATTATACAAAGAGTGTTTATCCCACCAGCCCCAAGGGTCTTCAGAGACAGAAGTAATGCTTCCCTGACCAGTATCTGTGGAAGAAGTATAGGTTCAGCAGGCCCAGCATAGTTTATCTAGATAGATTTAATTGTCATTCTTACAAAAAGAAAAACATAATATATATATATATATATATATAAAATAACACTTTAGCAACTCTTAAAGGGGCAATTGACTGGGTTTTTTGGGTATTTCACACTGTTCCTTAAGGTCTCCGAATAGGGTATGTAACATTGGTTGGGTTGAAAATGGCCCGGGTGCTGTTCTATGCCCACTGACAGATCCTCCTGAAATGTTCCCGGGAAAAAACACTAGCTTTTCTCCTTTTATGGTATGCTCATTAATATTTAGATAAGCTGCTCGCTGATTGGTTGGTTTTCAACGAGTGAACCTGGGGAGCAAAAACGCAACACGGCCAAAAGCAGCACTTGCTGAAACACCGAAGTTGGAGACTTGAAATAAAAACGTGCAAATAAATCTATTGTGTCTACACAACACTGTTTTCAACAGATTGACTATATATCATTTGAAATGATAACATTACTTGTTTCCACTTCTGTTGTTGAAGCAAACTGGATTGACTTGGGTGGGTAGAACATTAGGCTACAGCTTAGCAACCAAACCATATCGTGATTCTACTCGGCTTCAGTTAGCTAGCTAGCTCTAAATAACTTGCTGAAAAATAACATGACAAAGATCTGGACAAACATGCATCGTGAATTGTAGATTTACATTACACAGGTTATTTACTTGAATGAAACACATGGAACATGAATCAACGTTAGCCCCATTGCCAATAAACTAAGCTAAATTATCACACATTCTACCTATGCTCTTGCGTTAGCAAACTTGTTTACATGCCTACAGTCTAGGTGTTACTAGTAACAGTTACTAGCAATGCTAATGTATCCTGTATCAAGCACCTGCCTTTCTTTAGTTCTTTCAAATAGATTATCTAGACAGGCGTTAGCAATAAGCCAGACTGCTGTTCGTTTTCTGGCTATTTTTCCGAAGCTTCCCTTTTAATGCCGACTACAGCTAGTCTAGCTAGAGTCATTTGATGTGTGTAGAAACTTATTTAGCATTCTACCTGGTATGCTATATTATACAGGAAACGTTAGCATTGCTAATAACTGTTAGCACAACATCATACTGTCCTTATAGCTTGCGGTTGCAATGAGCATACGGTCGGAACAGCACCTCGTTCCAGGTTCAGCTTCCTAGCAAATCCTCCTTGC